>NC_084798.1:82979775-83687275 GCF_963169125.1 Humulus lupulus
TGTTTATATGCTATGTGTATGTATCTATATATATGTATATGTTTTATGTTGTAGTCACTTGGGAAATATAGTTTCTTAGATAGCAAATAAGCAAATCCCAAGATTTTTATCATTATCGTAGACTATAGTTATGATTTCACCTACCTCGAATAGTAGCAAGAGGACCTAGATGGTTTATCATATACTATATTTTGTTTAAACCTACCTCGTATAGTAGCAAAAGGACCTAGATGGTTTCTATCACATACTCAAAAGGACCTAGATGGTTTCTATCACATACTACGGTAAAGAGTCCTATGTTTTTAGATCATTAATATTGATATTGTAGTCCATTAATATGATATTGTAGTCCTACGGTAATGACCATTAATATTGTAGTCCTATGTTTTTAGACCATTAATATTGATATTGTAGTCCATTAATATGATATTGTAGTCCTACGGTAATGACCATTAATATTGTAGTCCTATGTTTTATGATTTACGTTTTTACGTCTTACGTTTTATGATTTATGTTTTTAGACTTATGATTTATGATATGTTTTTAGTATATTTTCTTTGCTGGGCATTAGGCTCATTCCTTTTTATTTTAGATGGTGTAGAAAAATAATCTTGGAAGGCGAGATGGATTCATGGCATCTTTGGCATGTGTATTGAGCGAGAACTAAATGATTGGACCGATGGGAAAGATCGAGGATGACGTTTATGTTTTCAAGTCTTTTTAATTATGTATTTATGATTTTCCGCATTTAGTATTTGAACAATTGATTAAAGGATTTGCTTTCCTTGTGATTTTATGTAATAACAATGGGATCCCGTATTTTGGATTTTCTAATAAAGTTCTATTATTTTATGTATGTATTCCAAAATAGTAGTTATGCTTAGTAGTTTGTAATGGTCCGAGCTCTTTAAGTTTTTCGAGTCATTACAGTTTCCAAGACATGAGTAAAAGTATTATGGATAAAAAGTTAACTGTAATAATTGGGTGAGATGGTTATATGAGGATCTCGGTATGATCCTAAGTATGAATTAGTTTTCCAGGTAAGGGATAGTCGTGGACTATAAGAGAGGATGGTGACTTCCGGGTTTGAAAGGAAAGGACTCAGTTGTGTTCACAAGATGCCTAGCTATTGTGGTAAGTAGAACTAGGGTTATGTCGGCTAGACCAAAGGGAAATTGGATTGGTTAGTGGGATTTCATATGGGTTTATAAGGATTCGCCAAGATTGCTATCACGACTAGGAAATTGAGTATGCTACTAAATTCAGGCAAGAATAGAACTGGTATCAGGGACATCATAAAGAATTACACTAGCTGAGCAAAAATAATTAAAGGTTTAGTCAAAGAAGTTATTTGACTTGAGGGTCTATCAGATGGAGCACCTCATCATGGGACACATCAACACCAGTTGTCAATAAAAAGGTCAAGTTTGCAATAATGTGTATTGCATATGGATAGCCAAATATAGTAATTGTTAAGAATAGATATCCATTGCCAAGAATAAAGGATTATTTGTCCGGTTGCAAAGTAGGGCAGTGCTCTTAGGAATTGATCATCGATCTGGTTATTACCAACTAAGGATCAAGGAAAAAGACATTTCAAGAATTACCTCTCGCACCAAGTAGGATATGATGGGTTGTTCTGGTGAAGGCTCTGGAACTGATCAATATTCCAGCGGCCCACGTAAACTCAACAGGTAGAGAATACAGGGATGATTTAGATAAGTCATCTCTAGCTTGATTGATAATGTTTTGGACTACTTCCGATTAAGAACATAACACAAGTAATACCTCTGTTGATACTACTGAGGTCGAGGAAGCGGGGATTACTGGTAAGATTCCAAAAGAGATAAAGTTTTGATTTTTTCAGAGAATATTCAAGGTCATGTTATGGGGAGTGATGGGATCATGTATGATATATATAGGATAGAAATTGTAAGGAAATTTCTAGAGGAACGCCTTAGGGATGAGAAGCACGGTGTGACCGGTAAGACACATTAGCAACTAATTGAAGCATCTTCGAGGACAGCCATACCATGACTGAAATCACGTAAGAACCTAAAGTTTGTCTGAATGGATAGTTGCGTACTGGATATTCAGAAGTTGGAATAAAGGTTGGTTAGCACGCCATGGTATTAGGATATACATGTGATGGATTGGTACTGGAGGACGGTGCAATGGACATTATCCTTGCTTAGAACATGGGATATTAGTTCGGTGCATCAAGATTTAGGGTGCGCCTGTGTGTAGACCAAAAAGGTAGTTGTTCGTGCTTCATGGTGGATAGAGGAATAAGAACATAGATGCTCTACATGGGACTTTAAGTTGATAGTAATGGACTACGGTAAAGTCAAGTGAGGTAACGACTGAAATTGGTGTGGAACCTGTGAATGGTGATTGGCAGGTATACCTATATAAAGAATGAAACACAGAAAGAAGATCTTGTAGGAATTTTTACAAATCCTACCACTTTGTTATGGATAGGTTAAATTATGGAGATTGGATGAGAGATCCGATGGATGCTGGTGTCAAGGGGTAGATTCGAGACAAGTCTTAGGTTACCCCCTTATAATTGTTGTATCCAGGAAGATCGAATAAGTGTTAGGGCCTAAAATTTGTATACTGGGAGGCGCACTGCCTAACATTTTAGTAAGTGAGAAATGATAAAGGAAATCTAGAATGGCTACTACGAATCTAGGGTATCCTAGAGTTAGTATGGAGGGATATAATTATGGTCTGTAAGGGTGAATCACCTCAGATTGCAGATGATGTGAGTGGATGAGAAAAGTTGTTACATAACATACTGGGTTAACACACTAGGGTGTGTGTGAGTGAGATATCAAAAGAGAGAGTGTGTACGAAAGGAGATCGTACGTCTCCACTAGACACCAAAATCAATACTGTCGAATTGAGACCCTTAGGTTCCCAGGTTTAGAAAAGGATCATAAAGGGAGATGAGTATAAGATTGGGATTTGTAATTAATGGTTACCTTTATACAAACTGATAACATAAGGGAATAACTCAAACTTGGAGTGTTTTACTTCGAATATGTGAGTTTTGGGAGCTTGAATAAATACGGTCCCTGGAGTGGATTGTCATGGTGATGAATACCGGTCGAAGGCTAGGGCAACTCTGAGTAAGATATTGTGAGACAGGGAATGAGAAGTACTTATTCCAGAAAAATGAAACCAGGGACAGGAAGTATCCTGGTTCAAAATTGGCTCAGAGGACTAGTGAAATTATTAAGGATCTTAGGGCAGGAGTGTCTGTGTTATTAAAAGGACATAAGAGTTCACAAATCTAAATATGAGAATGCAGAGTTTCAGGATTGGGGAATTTGTATTTCTCCGAGTATTATGAACTAACAAGGGTAAGATGGTTTGGAAAGGAAAGAGGGGTTTGACTCTAGATTTGATATATTTGGAAATTCTTGATAAAAGAGATAAAGTCATACATATTAAGTCTATCCTTCTTATGAATGTGTTACTAAGAAATGGCAAGGTAAAGGACCTGACTTTGGAGTTATTTTCATATTTGTGGGATTAGTATCGCGAGATGTTTGAATACATTTAGAGGACGAAATTTCTATAAGGAGGGGATAGTTGTAACGTCCCGAATTTTCTATTAAGGATGAGTGCCTTAATTACTATGCCAAGAGCGCATAATCGGGCCTATCTGTGGAATTAATTTAATATATGTGTGATTATGCAATGTTAATGATTCGTGTGGTAATATGACTAGATATGCATATTTATGCGTATCAAATATGTTTGTGGGCCCATTTCCGTAAATTAGGGCATATCTGTAATTTTTGACCTGTTGAGGGTATATTTGTATTATGTATGTATTGTGAGAGAGACCATAGTATTGTGGAGATATATTTGGGATGTTGGTCTGAGGTGATCCAAGTGAGCAAATTAGCGGAATAGTCTCAACGGCGTCAAATACCTGGCTCGGGGTGAGCCTAGGGCTATTTTGGGAACGTAGTACATATTCAGGGTTTACCGGGTAACGAGAAATTATTTAGTGATTATTTGGGTATGTCGAGAATAATTGAGAAATAATAGGGCTACTTGAGGATTAGCGGGAAAGGTGGCAAATGACTGTTTTGCCCTTGATGCAACTAAAGGATAAGGTTATGCTTAAGGGGTATTTTTGTCATTTGGCTAAGGGGATAAACTTAATACTTTATAACTTCTCAAAACTCTCTCTCATGTTCCTCTCCCCCCCCCCCCCCCTTCGCAAGTGGTTCCCAAACTTAGGGTTGTCTTTGGTGGGAATTGGGAGCTAGGCTCTGGGAATTAGAGGTTGTCAACTAAAGGATCAAGCTAAGGGAACTCGAATTCCAAGAGGTATCTCAATTCTCAAACTTTTAGTTTGTTGTTTTTGGTGTTTTGGTTAAGATCCTAGAGTTCTGAATTTAGAGGGTGTTTGATGAATGTTTTGTAGTAGTTTTGAATTGCTGGTGTAATTCTATGGTTGAAATGAGTTAGAGATCGAGTTTGGGGTGGATTGGGAAGGATTTTCTATTTTTGAAATCGCAGAAAATTCCGGGGTCGTGCCACAGCGCTGTTCTTGAGCGTCACAGCCCGCATTAACTTAGAGGCCTAAGGGGATTTGCTAAATCGCCTTAGGACTACAGCGTTGGGCAGGGCGCAGCGTGGCGCGTGTCTAGAGAAATTGAGGGCTTGGCTCTCAGACTTGTAGAGGGTTGAGGCTCTAATTTTGGGGGAGTCGCGACTCTAATTGAGGGCGTCGCAACACAAATAGAGGTCTTTTTCCATATTAGGGTTTTAAGCTCGGAAACTCAAACTTAGGGGCTCGGGAAGGATCCTACTATCAAGTTTAGTACAATTCGAGGTCCCAGAGGCTAGTTTATTATCCCGAAGGTTATTAATCAATTTAGATTGTGATGGTTTTGTAATATTGCATTGTGACTAGGTTGTAACGATAAAGCTCGGGTTTAGGGGATTGTGCTCGGGATGGAACTATATGGTCAACTCGGGACTCAATTGAGAAAACTGCCTATGCCCGTAGAGCTATCTGTGCATAAATTATGTATGGTTTTATGTGTAATTTTCTGTAACTATTACGTCATACACATGTTTGTGACAGAACATCAAAGGCAGGAAACTGCGAAGGCCGGGAACGGTGAAGGCCAGAAACAATGAAGGTTAGAAACGGCGAAGGCTGGAGATGGAAATGGCCGGGAGCTGTAAATCTCGGAATCGACATTAAGCATGTTTAGTGCAGGCTGCTAGGGCGAGACCCTTTAAGGGTATTGTACTCACTCGTTCGGTGAAGACCGTGAATTTGGTGTCTGGTAACGCACCTAGATCGGTGTAGGCCGTTGTTGTGCATTCTGGTAGAAGCTTGTAATTTTCTGTTGTGTTTGATTAATTAGGAAGTTGTTGAAATAAATTATTATATACTGTGCTGTGAAGTTTTCTTGCTGGGCTTCAAGTCACTGGTGCTCTATGGTGCAGGTAAGGGTGATGAAAAGACTGACCAAGCATGAGCTGGAGGGCATGGAGTAGCGTGTACAGGTTTGGCCTACCTGGCCGGCATGGAAGGGATTGTGTTTGAGGGACACATTGTAAATGTTCAATTTTGTCACTTAGGTCAACTGTACCAACATTTTTGGATTATAAATATATTTCAAAACAGTATTTTGGGATCCCAATTAACACTTTTATAATATTAATGAATGTTCGACCCTCAATACTTAATTTTCATTAAACAAGTCTTTATTTTTATTTAATCACATTTTTTAGTCTAATACCTCAATTAGTGAGCTAAGGTGCCTTTTTAAAATCACATGGTAACGACTCTAGGGTAGTAGAGCGTTACAGGATGAGTATGATGGGGTCAATTCTAGACTTCATGCAAATCTGAGGGAACGACAAGGTAGCTTGTGCAACTCACATTGTAAGAGATGACGCAAGGATATGGTGCGAAGTGCTCTCTCAGGCAAGAGATGTTAGGATTTGGAAAGAAGGTGGTGCTAAGAGAGAGGCTAGAAATAATGAAAGGAAAAGGAAATGACCATGTGGGGCATTCAAGTTAGGATAAAAAGACCAAAGATAATTAAGGAAACAACGACCTCGAGAAAGGAATGGGTAGGTACCCGGAGTGTGGAAAGTGCAAGTAGCACCATCAAGGAGAATGTCGGGAAAATGCATGTTACGACTGTGGTACGAGGGGCACATCATGAGGAATTGACCAAAAAGGAGTAAAAAATGTGCTAAGGAGCAACCTAAGAAGGACGACAAGTTGGTGTAAGCACGCATTTTCACTCTCACCAAGCCTCAGGTAAAAGAAAGCACTTACGTGGTCTCAGGTCGGATTTCTATTGTTGGAATTGATTGTCATTTTTTAATTGATTCTAGTGCCACTCATTCATTTGTTCTTAAGAGAATAGTACATAAATTTAATAGACCTTATGAAATGCATGCTAAGGGGTTTGGGACCATGTTACCTACCACGGAGGCATTAATATCTAGGAAGTGGATTAAAGCTTTGCCTTTGAGGATAGATAAAAGGGAACTATATGTAGATTTGATTGAGTTTTATATGACTGATTTTGATGTTATCCTTTGAATGGATTTGTTGATGAACTACAACGCTACTATTGATTGTAAGAAGAAAATGGGGATGTTCAAGCCAGACGAAGAGGAGTCTTTCACATTCATGGGGACAACAATGGGATTACGAATACCAATCATTTCAGCACTAGAGGCTGGAAAGATGTTATAGCATGGATGTATGGGATTCTTGGCTAGCACGGTCAACATGACAAAAAACTGGAATGCAGACACAAAAAGACACTAGAATAGTACGTGATTGCTTGGATGTATTTCTAGAGGATTTGCCAAGATTTCCACCACAACGAGAGATTGAATTTATGATTGAAATAACACAGGAAACAACACCAATCTCGAAAGCATCCTATAGAATGGCACCAAAAGAATTGAAAGAGTTAATAGTCCAGCTGCAGGAACTACTTGACCTAGGGTTCATTAGGCCATGTTACTCACTGTAGGGAGCACCTTTGTTTTTTGTAAAGAAGAAGGACGGATCAATGTAAATGTGCATTGATTATAAGGAGCTCAACAAAGTCCTAATCAAGAACAAGTACCATTTGCCAAGGATAGACGATTTCTTTGATCAACTCCAAGTGAAGGCAGTGTTCTCAAAGATAGACTTGAGATCGAGGTACCATCAGTTAAGGGTGAAGGAAGGGGATATTCCGAAGACCACATTCTGTACTGTTGATGCGATTCTTCGCCAACAGGTAATTAAGAAAATAAGAGGAAGGGATTAGTGCTTAACTATGAAACGAAATAGATGAATGATCTTTGTAAATGGACTGGTGACACAATCACGTTTTTTAGGTGGTTCAAAGGTTAAAATCCTTCTACTCTACCAGTCAATATTATTGCTATATGCTTGATATTTTTTTTACAGGGTATTTCCTTACACAATAAAATCCAACCCCTTGCAACTCCCAGGGTCTCCATATTTATAGGAGAGGGCACCTGGGAGTTGGTAAGAAGGTCATCCCATGACCTTCTTACCTATCATGTCAACTCTGTGACACTCATGATTAATTCCTAAAACCTGACACATGAAGTGTGGTCTAATCAATAGGTAAGGGGGATAATGGGCCGCACGGCCCAACCCAGTCGTGGGTGTCTGAATACTACATTCATGTTGCGTGTCCGAGAAGTCAGGGATATATCAGACAGGTGATGTCTGATATATGTATGTTTACCTTGCGTGGTTGACTTTATAAAACGTCACAGCCTCCAACCCTAGCTCGTACCACGAGCTGGATGCTTCCCTCGACCTGTGGCCTTCAGAGTCCAGACTCAGTCCTTAAGTAATCTTGGCGAACCTCTGGATACCCCGAGCGAACGAGGTAGGACCTGACGACAACAGCTCCGGTCATGGGGGATCCACGTGGCTGATATAGTTTAGGCCGTATCTCAGCTCGATAATAGCCCATTGGAAAATCAGGGCGTACATGTACTATGTACCATCATTATGAATTTCTGGTAATGTCTTTTGGACTTACCAATGCCCCTGCGAATTTTATGGATCTCATGAACAGAGTATTCAACGACTATTTGGATAAGTTCTTGATAGTATTCATAGATGATATTCTAATTTATTTGCGAGCTGAAGAGGAACACGAAGAACACTTAAGGTTGACATTGCAAAGGTTGAGGGAGCACCAGTTGTACGCAAAATTCAAGAAGTTTTGAATTTTGGCTAACACAAGTGGCATTCTTAGGACACATTGTTAGCAAGGATAGTATAAAGAATGACCCTGTAAGGATCAAAGTTATAAAAGACTAACCACAACCAAAGAATGCTTCGGAGGTGAGAAGTTTTCTTGGGTTGGTAGGGTATTACAGGAAATTTGTATAAGGGTTTTCAAGGATTTCCTCGCCATTGACAGAGTTGACCAGGAATGGCATAAATTTTGTATAGATTAAGGATTATTAGTAGAGCTTCAGCAGTTGAAGGATAGGCTTATTACGATACTTGTAATAAGTCTACCTACAGATAATGAAAAGTATGTAGTATATTATCACACGTTGAAACAAGGATTGGGTTGTGTATTGATGCAACCAGAGAAGATGATCACATATGCATCTAGACAAATGAAGGAGTATGAGTAGTGGTACCCAACTCATGACTCAGAAATGGCAGCAGTGGTGCTCGCATTGAATATATGGCGACACTATCTCTATGGGGAGAAATGTGAGTTTTAGACAGACCATAAGAGCTTAAAACACATATTTACCCAAAATGAGTTAAATATGAGGCAATGACGGTGGTTGGAATTATTCAAAGACTACGACTATAAAATATTGTATCATCCGAGAAGGTGAATGTGGTAGTCGATGCCCTAAGTTGAAGGAGCCAAGGGCAAGTATTGTCTATAAGAGATGTTTCTCCTAAATTGATGGAAGAAATAAAACGAGCGGGTATAGAGTTGATCATGGGAGATTAGGAAACATGAGTTTACATTCGACTCTGTTAGAAAGAATTAAAGAAGGACAAGATAAAGATCCGCAGATACAAAGGTATGAACATGGGATTCAAGATGGAAGTAACAAGGATTTCACCCTCACTTACATTGAGACAATGAGGTACACACTATAAGAAAAATCACTTTCAGGGGCGACATATTGTCGCCCCTAATATTGCAATATCAGGGATGACACGTTGTAAGTCGCCCCTAATATTATGGAAAGTTATTAGGGGCGACAAAATGCAATATTAGGGGCGACGAGTGAGATATTTTACCTGAAATTTGGGCGCCATTTTAAAATTGGTGAAAAGTATTAGGGGCAACATGTCGCCCCTAATATAATAATATCAGGGACGACACGTTGTAAGTTGCCCCTAATATTATGGAACATTATTAGGGGCGACACGTCGCCCCTAATATTGGAGTCGTCGCCCCTGATAATCAGATATTTTGCCCAAAATTAAGAGGGAAATTTTTGCGGTGCGTTTTAATTGTGAAAAGTATTAGAGGCGACTCATCTTTCTCTCTGCCCCTCACCAGATCTGTAACAAAACAAAACAAAAAAACGAAATAAACTCAGTCTTCCCTCTCTCTTCCCCAGATCTCTCCCTCACTCCCTCTCTCTACCCCCGATCTCTCCCTCACTCCCTCACTCTTCCCTCTCTGTCCCTCTCGACGGCTCTGTCTCCCTCTTCGTCTCCTCGATCTCGGCTCTGTCTCCCTCTCTCTCTCGGCTCCATCTTCTTCTCCATCGACACCGCCTCAGAGCCGCCTCCACAACCGCTTCACGGAGCTGCTGCAAGACCACCACCACACTGAGCCGCCTCCACCAACGCCTCACAGTGCCGCCTCCACCACCTCTGTAAGTATATATATATATTAGTTTATTTATTTATTTATGTATTATATATATAATGTGCCCGTGTGTGTATAATATATTTATAGTTTTATTTATTTATTTATGTGTTTATTATATATATATAATGTGTGTCATGGTGTGTGTCTATATATTTATAGTTCATTTATTTATTTATATTATTTTTTATAACTATGTATATTATGTTTGTGTAGAAATTGAAGAAGTATCTTTTGGAAAATTTGTGATTAGGAAATCTCTAATTTTGTGGCATCAAGGTATTTATTAATTTTATAATTTTGCTTAATTATTTTAATTAAAATGTGAATTTGTGTAAAAAGTATTATGTTTTTAGTGTTGTTAATATGTAATTAAGAAAATAAATAAATAAATAAATAATTATAATTTAATAATAATATGTGTGTAGGAAATAATGTGTGTTGACTGTTTTTAATATATTTGTAGAAAAATATATTGTGAATATGTGTAGAAAAATGTATAATATATTGTCAATGTTCTGGGAATTTTCTGAATGTCAATTGCAGGCTTTTAAATTTTTGGAATAGCTTAGAATATAGTCGTTTTGCTGTTGAAATTTTGGTAGAGTTACGCGAATTAAATAATACAAATTTTTTTGAATAATTTGAATTAACAAAAAAATATAATTTAATTTAATATTACCAAGTTTAATATTTTAAAATAAATTAAAAAACTATATAAATAATATAATTTAGTATTAACAAATTTAGTAATTTAAAAATAAATTAAATAATTAGATATATAATTTAAAAATAAATTAAAAGTTAGATAAATAATTTCAAAATAAAATACAAAATTATAATTTAATGTAATATTAACAAATTTAGTAATTTAAAAATAAATTAAAAGTTAGATAAATAATTTCAAAATAAATTAAAAATTTAGATAAATGAATTAAAAATTATAATTTTATTTAATATTAACAAATTTAGTAATTTAAAAATAAATTAAATAATTAAATATATAATTTAAAAATAAATTAAAAGTTAGATAAATAATTTCAAAATAAATTACAAAATTATAATTTAATTTAATATTAACAAATTTAGTAATTTAAAAATAAACTAAAAGTTAGATAAATAATTTCAAAATAAATTACAAAATTTTAATTTAATTTAATATTAACAAATTTAGTAATTATAAAATAAATTAAAAAATTAGATAAATAATTTCAAAATAAATTAAAAATTTAGATAAATGAATTAAAAATTATAATTTTATTTAATATTAACAAATTTAGTAATTTAAAAATAAACTAACTAATTAGATAAATAATTTCAAAATAAATTAAAAGTTCAATAAATAATTTCATAATAAATTACAAAATTATAATTTAATTTAATATTAACAAATTTAGTAAATTAAAAATAAATTAAAAGTTAGATAAATAATTTCAAAATAAATTACAAAATTTTAATTTAATTTAATATTAACAAATTTAGTAATTAAAAAATAAATTAAATAATTAGATAAATAATTTAAAATTTTAGATAAATGAATTAAAAAATTATAATTTTATTTAATATTAAAAAAATTATTAATTTAAAAATAAATTAAATAATTAGATATAAAATTTCAAAATAAATTACAAAATTATAATTTAATATCATAAGATTTTATAAGACATCATAAAACATCTAGTGTTAAAAAATATTTCTTTTTTTTTTGTTGCTTTTCTTTGGTGATAAAATTTGATCACCAAAGATTGGATAGAAGTTTTATGTATTATCACTTAGTGATAATGTTTTATTAATTATTTTCAATCACAAAAAGCCTTAGACCCGTTCAGTGAAGCTCAGTCAGTAAAAACTCTTAAATATGCTTCTCCGAATTATCCAAGATGGTATGTGTCCGCATGGACAGTTTGGATTTGTTGTGTACCTATAATTTGATCTAGTACTCATTTTATTGTTTCGTTAATAAAGATTTCAATATGTGTCTCCTTATTTGTTCTCGTAATTGGGCAAACTTAATTTTAGTCTGCCCACTTATGAGAACTATAGGGAGGTACTGCTGAAATTTTTACATAAACGAAACAATTTTAAGAGTGTAGATTAAATTATATGTATACTACAAATCTTAATGGGATAGTGTTATCCCCAAATTTTGAAAATGATGATGTGGCAATAGAAATGACAAGTGGCAAGGAACGGTTGGGTGACCTGGCTTAGGAGTAGCCCAGTGCATCAATGAAGAGTTTTGACTGCTTGAGAGATGTCATGACCGACCAGTCAAGTTGATGCATCTGACCAGTAATGACTTTGCTACCCAATAATGACTTTGCTGCCCAGGAATGACTTTGCTGCCTAGTAATGACTTTGCTGCCCAGGAATGACTTTGCCGCCCAGTAATGACTTTGCTACCCAGGAATGACTTTGCTGCCCAGGAATGAACTTGGCCGATCGGTCATGCACATGTCCCACCAGCCAAGTGCATGTCCTACTAGCCAAGTGCATGACTGCCCAGTAGAAGTATGGCCGACCAGAAGGTGATATTCATCAACCAGGTAGACCAGACTACGTCAAGATTCCCAGAAACGGCTTCAACAAGAATCATTATTGGCATACGCTGGAATCTCTCATTCTTCCCACAAATTGGGTGTTCTGTTACATTTTGAATATTTTTGTAATTTAAATATAATGAAATATCCCAATTCTAGGGGAGAGCAGATGTATGATCCTAAGCCTATAAATATATGGCTTATGGGATTAGAAAAGGACTTTTTTTTGGAAATTTGGAGTTTTAATCTGAATTATCTAGAGAGAGTGCTTTTTCTTGAGAGAACTCTTTTGTATTCTGAGAATTTACACTGAAGAAACTCAGTTGACACAGGTTCATCTGATCTTGAGTGTAGATAAATAATCATATCTCTAAGTGGATTAGGTTATTACCAATATATTGGGGCTGAACCACTATAAAAATTGCGTGTGTTATTTACTTTCTATTTAAAATTGTCTGTGTCGTTTAATTTCTCTTGAAGGCTTTATCGTTTTTGACGTTCTCACGTCGTTGGCCAAAAACGCGGTCAACAGATAGGTTCCTTACCTTTATAGAAGTGGAGTGAAAAGGTGGATTAGGGCACACACACACATAGTCAATAATTTTTAATTATTGTTTATTCTTGTATCGTAGATGCCGATCAATAAGAGTTGGACGACATTAAGGAATCGTAACTATGATGCTTATTGGAACGATCTCCAAGCCTTCTTGAGAATGGCAAAAGAACACGTAGACTGCGACGGGGGAATTTTATGCCCGTGTGTGAGGTGCCTGAATGTTAAACTACAAACTATAGATACAGTGGAGGCTCATATCTTTGACAAGGGTTTTCAACAGAATTATCAAAAGTGGGTTGACCACGGTGAGGTGGAAGCTAGTGTCGCCAATGAGGCAGTTGAGGAGAATGAAGATGTAGACGAGATGGTTAACGTCGTTGATGATTTCCTCTTATCGACAAATGCAGAGGAAGCAGATGGTGTGTCTGGCAGTCGAATGGGACAGTATTATGACGAGTTGTTCGACGAGATTGAAGTTGAGTTGCATCCGAGTTGTGATTGGATATCATCCTTAAACTTTTTGGCGAAGTTGATGCATTTGAAAGTTAGGGGGAAGTGGCCAAATAACTCTTTTGATGAATTGTTGAAGTTACTAAAATTTGCATTTCTGAAAGATAATAAAATTCCCCCAACACACTACGAGGCGAAAAAGAAGCTGAGTAAGTTAGGGTTGGGATATCAATCAATCCATGTGTGTAAATATGATTGTTCCTTATTTTATAATGAGCATGCAAGCAAAGATTCATGTCATGTGTGTGGGAGTAGTCGATGGGTCAATGAAAAGAAGAAGGGGAAAAAGGTTCCACACAAGGTGATGTGTTACTTTCCGTTGACTCCCAGATTAAAGTGAATGTACAGTTCAAGACATACAACTAATGACATGTTATGGCATCATACTGGGAGATCAATAGAAGATGGGGTGATGTGTCATCCGGTTGACGGGTCTGCATGGAAAAACTTTGACGCCACCCATCCTGATTTTGCAAAAGATCCTAGAAATGTTCGTCTAGGCTTGGCTGCTGATGGGTCTAATCCTTCTGGTAACTTGAGCTTATCATACAGCATGTGACCTATGATTTTGACGAACTACAATCTCCCCCCTTGGCTATGCATGAAGGAGGAGTATTTTATGCTAACTCTGCTTATTCCTGGGCCAAAATCACCGGGTAAAGACATGGATGTATTTCTAAGACCCTTGGTGGATGAGTTAAAACAATTATGGATTAACGAGGTCGAAACAAGTGATGGCACAAGGAATGAATTGTTCAAGATGCGTGCATCCCTTCTGTGGACAATTAACGATTTCCCTGCTCGTAGTAGCTTGTCTGGTTTGAGCGGGCAAGGGTATAAAGCATGTCCAACGTGCAATGAAGACACCACTTCCATTCGAGTGATTGGTAAGACATCGTATGTCGGTCATAGGTGATTCTTTAGGAGTAATCATAAGTATAGAAGGGACAAAGAATTTGATGGCAAAGTTGAGAAAAGAAATCCTCCACAACAGTTTACTTGTCAACAAGTTTTAGATCAAGTCAATGCTTTACCGCTTCAAGTGTCTGGTAAACATGACAGATTTGGGGGGGTGAAGTGCAAGCGAGGTGCAAAGGAAAGTAATTGGAGGAAAAAAGTATTTTCTATGAACTTGATTACTGGAGTTCAAATCAGTTAAAACACAACCTAGATGTGATGTTGAGAAGAATGTGTGCGACAGTCTCCTTGGGACTTTGTTAGATAATGATAAATCTAAGGACACCACTAACGCAAGACACGATTTAAATAATATGGGGGTTAGGAAATTGTTGTGGATTTACGAGGATGCCAATAAAAGGTTAATGAATCCGCATGCTCCATACGTGTTCACTTTTGAACAGAGGCGAGATTTTTCTCAATTTTTGAAAGGAGTGAAGTTGCCCGATGGTTTTTGTTCTAATCTAAAGAAAAAAGTCACAGACAATGATTCAAACATTGTTGGGTTGAAGTCCCATGATTGTCATGTGATAATGCAATGATTACTTGCAGTAGGTGTTCGCAAGTTTTTACCAGAATCTATATCCACTACCATCACTGAATTGTGTAATTTCTTCAAACAATTGTGCTCTAGGACACTGAACGTTTCTAATATGGAGAAAGCTAAGAATGACTTGATTATTATTTTATGCAAGATGGAGTTGATTTTCCCTCCAACATTCTTTGACATAATGATCCATCTAGTTTTGCACTTGCCTGATGAAGCAATATTGGGAGAACCTGTATTTATAAGGTGGATGTATCCTTTTGAAAGATACATGAATAAATTAAAAAACTATGTCAGGAATAAAGCTCGTCCTGAAGGATCTATAGTAGAAGGATATGTTGCAGATGAGGCTTTGACATTTTGTTTAATGTATTTCAAAGGTGTGGAAACAAAATTTTATCAGCCTGATCGTAACGAAGATGCACCGTATGTGAATCGACACCTCACAATGTTTGAATCTCAAGGTCGTCCTCTTAGTAAGGGAATTCTTGTGCCCTTTGATGAAAATACACGGAATAAAGCTGAGTGGTTCATAGTGGATAATTCTCCAGAAACTGAAGTGCATTTAGAGTAAGTACAAAATTAATATTCATTTTATTCTTTGTTCAATCTACTCCTTAATTAACAATATTGACATTGTTAATTAATTAACAGGGAACACCTAACTGAGGTGCAACAAAGAGATCTGGCTGCCAATCATAAATTGATACATAAGAAAGAGTTTCGTTCATAGTTTCATAAGAAGGTAACTTGTACTTAGCAAATTGCATACTACAAATTACATTCTCATTCTAATATATTTCTTTATTATTAGATATATGACTTGCACCAGCTTGGGCCATTAGAGCATGCTGATGAATTACTAGCTTTAGCATCTGGGTCAGATTTATTAGCTCACTCCTACCAAGCATGTATAGTGAATGGAGTTCGATTTGTTTCATACAATCGAGATCAGAATCGAATTACACAAAATAGTGGAGTGTGTGTTGCTGGAATAGAAGGTTTTAACTATTACGGGCAACTTGAAGAAATACTCCAGCTGTCTTTTAGTGGTTCTTATTCGGTGGTATTATTTCGATGCAAATGGTTCAATACAGATTCGAAAAAAAAAACCATCACTGTAAATAATATTACTAGTATCAACGTCAGCGGCGAATGGTATAAAGATGAACCGTTCATACTAGCTAGTCAAGCAAAAGTAGGTATTCTACATCGATGATCTCGTTAAAGGACGAGATTGGAAAGTTGTCGAAGAAGTGAATCAGACATGACTGCTGATGTTGATGTTGTACATGACACCAACTCATCGAATTTTGTTTTGACTGTAGATCTCGGAGAGTTGGTTGTTCAGCAATTTGATGTACCAGCGACTCAAGTCAAGACGGCCCATCGACCTTCTTTAGTTGTTCAAGAAGATGATGGATTTATTAATGACAATGAAGATGATATGGAAGACAACGTAGAAGAAGTAGAAGATGAGGATGAATTAATTGTCGACCTTAGTGATGATAATATTGATGATGTGTGCCCGATAGATGTTGATGTAATTAGTGAGGATAGTGACTATTCTACTTAGTTTTGTATCTAGTGTTAAATGTATTATACATATTGAGAATTAAAAAGTTCGTTTCCAAATAGCATGTTTCAAATTACCTAATCAATTGAAATAATACTCGATAAATTCATTATAAATAATAATTAAATATTAAAATAGATAGGTTAAATTACTGTCGTGTTAGTAGATGTCAGCAGATGTGGCTAGAGCTCACGGTGGAGACGCTGGCGGTGATCCTCCACCAGATCCTACTAGGATCCCAACTACATGCGAGTCAGGTAATTTTTTTGTTATTTTATTTACTCACATATGTTTATCGTGTATATACTAATATTCTATGTATTATTAATAAAAAGAATACAGGAATCCCAACTAAGAAAAAGGGTCGTGGCGCAGCTATTGGAAAAGATCTAGATGAGAGGCGGCGTAAAAATGGAAAACCACTGGAAGTAACGTCTTGCCCGCGAACGTACAAGGTTGTTGGGGGCGAGCACGCTGCTTTTGTCTGCCTCGTGGGAACCTAAATTAAAACGAAAGTTCCTGGATATTTTGATTCATGGGAATCAGGGCCTAAATAATACAAGGATCAGGTCCTTAGCATAATCCAGGTAAAAATAGTATTAAATATTTTTTAAAAAAATTTGTCTTTAATATAGTACATATATTATTAATATGTTTAATTTTCAATTTAGTACTATTATCAAATAACGGGCTGCGAGGATTTCTTAAAGTGTTTAGATGGTATCGATCGAGAGATGAAAGACCGATACCGTCATAGGAAAACATTAAGACACGAACACTTTGAGAAACACCACAATGGACCGGAGGATTGGGACAAGGTTCTAAACAACCCAACCAATGATGTTAACAAGGAGGAGTGGAAGTAGATCTGTTAGTTATTTACAAGTCCAAAATTTATTGCGCGCTCCGTAAAGAATAAGGAAAATCGGAAGAAACAAAAGTATTCTACAACGCAAGATACAAAATCGCTGGCAGCCATCCGTTTCGAAAAAGTAAGTGAAACATAAAATATTATCAAAATTATGTTCTTTTAAATTATATGTTCTCTAACATTTGGGTTATATTTTTTAGACGAACCCGGACCTTATTTAGTCATGGAAGGAATATCATTGGAAGAAAGCAACAAATGATTTTGTGAACGATGATGCTCGCCAAGATTATGTAAGTTTGAATTATTTTTTAATATTAATAGAGCTATATTTAATGTTAGTGTCTAAAATTTTCTTAAAACAAGAAAAACTGAAGGCTGATTTTGAGTTACAAACTCAGCAAACATCCACTAATGCTTCTAATAATGATAGTTCGACAGCAGTTAATCAGGAGGAGGTACTACAAATAGTATTAGGCCAAAGGCGTGGACATGAGCGAGGAGTGGGCTGCAAATTGAAGGGGTCGGGTTCGAGGTCGAGGTCGGGGTCATCATCTACCCAACACTCTCATTTCAGCGAGTCTCAAGTTCCTCCTCATCATTCAAGAGAATATATAGAAAAATTGGAGAATAATCTACAAAAATTGACTGACCAAGTTAATTTCTTATCTCAATTTTTTGTACCTTCATTTCGTCCACCCAACGTTCAGATGCCGATTGTGCCTGAAAGTGACAATATTTCTGGAGCTTCGTCTTCTCAACCTCCAGCTCCAACCCATCCTTCCATGTACGGGGCAGCGCCGTCTCAACATATGGTACCTCCATATATGTACGGAGCAACACCTTATTCGTGCCCAATTCCACCGTCCTCCCAGCCGTCATATCCCTACATGTATGGAGCTGGATCATCCACATTACCTCCCCAATATCCTTGGCCGATGCCACCACCGCAGCAACCACAACCGCAACCACTGCAACAACCACAACTGGAACAAGAAGACAATAGGGAGGACGAGGCAGCTGATTTTAGGAGAGTAGGTTTATTTTATTATTAATTATTGTTAAATTATATGAACAATATGAATATTAGTTATCTTAATGTATTATGAATATGTACAATTGTTATTTTAATAAACTAATTTGAATATTTAATATAATATTTTTATTTTTAATATATTTGTTTTCAATTATTTAAATTTTAAATAATAATTTCGATAAATAATTAATTAAAATTTGATTTAATTATTTAATTTTATTAATTTTTTATAAATAAAATAGTGTTAGGGGCGACACTGTCGCCCCTGATAATCAAATATTAGGGGCGACTAGTTACATATCAGGGGCGACACATCAATTAATATCACGTGTAAACATTTGGGGCAACATATCATGGTATTAGGGGCGACACGTCGCCCCTAATAATTAAGTATTAGGGGCGACTACTGGAGTATCAGGGGCGACATATCGACAAAAATGATTCAAAATTTTCAAATTTTTGGGGCGATATTTCAAGTTTTAGGGGCGACCCTTCGAGTCGTCCCTAATGTTCCCTTTTAGGGATATTTTGTCAAGGGCGACTCATCAAGGGCGACATGTCACCCCTAATACATAACAAGGGCAACTTTTAGGGTCGCCCCCTAAAACTCATTTTTGTAGTGACAAGGAACGAATATGTGTGATTGCAGATCCATAGGTTAAGAAGGAGATTCTTGATGAAGCACATACTACTCCTTATTCATTACATCCAGGGTCTACGAAAAATGTACCAAGACTTAAAGATGTTATATTGGTGGCCTGGAATGAAGAAGGACATAGTGGAGTACTTTGCTAAGTTCCTTACGTGCCAGGAAGTTAAAGCAAAGCACCAAAGATCGTCTGGGTTATTACAACTGTTAAATATCCTAGAATGGAAATGAGAAAAGATTGCTATGGACTTTGTTTTGGGGTTACCTAAAACTATAAAGCAACATGAATCGGCCTGGTGATCATTGATAGATTCACAAAATTGACACACTTTATACATGTCTGAACAGTTTATACAATAGAGCAGTAAGCAAAGCTTTGAGTGCAGGAAATTGTGAGACATCAAGGAGTACTGAAGTCGATAGTTTTGGATAGGGACCCAAAATTCACATGTATGTTATGGGAAGGATTACAAAAAGTGATGGGTACTAAGTTGAAGTTTAGTACGTCATTCCATCCTCAGACAGATGGACAGACAGAAAAATGATACAGATTCAGGAAGACTTGCTTAGAGCATGTGCATTGGATTTTAATGGATGATGGAGCAAGTATCTTCCATTGATAGAGTTCTTGTATAACAATATTATTAGTCAACTATTGGGGTAGCACCGTACGACATGCTCTACGGAAGAAAGTGTAGATTGTCAATTCATTGGGATGAAATGGGCGAAAGAAAGTATTTAGGCACGGAAGTGGTAAGAGAATGGAACGAAGTTATTGCCAAGATAAGAGCTTGCACGATTGCTTCACAGGAACTAAAAAAGAGTTATGTTGATCCAAAACGTAGGCATGTCGAGTTCCAAGTTAGAGATTATGTATTCCTCCATGTTTCGCCTATGAAGGGAATTAAAAGGTATGGCAAGAAAGGCTGGATTGTTCGAGATTTTGGATAGAATTGGGCAAGTGGCTTATAGGTTAGCCATGGCTCCAGAGCTAGCGAGAGTGCACAATGTTTTTAATGTGCCCATGTTATGTATGTACATCTCGAACCTGTCTCATATTCTTAGTTATGAGACGTTGAATGTGCAAGATGACCTTTATAACGAGAAAAAGCCAATGAATATTCTTGAGATCTGGTTAGTCAAGGTCCTTTGGATGAATGGTTTTATAGAAGAAGCAACATGGGAGTTGGGATGGGTTATGTTCAAGCAATGCCCAGAATTGTTCAAGTAAATTTCGAGGATGAAATTTCTTTTTGAGAGGGGATAGTTGTAATATCTACTTTCTGTTAGTAAGGGGTATTTCGGTAATTTGAAGTAAATACATGATTATGTGTCTATTCGGCTATGTTATAATTTGAAATATGATTATGTGAATAATTTTTAAAGTTTTGTACGTTTATGAGCAACAACACTGATTCCTGCAAGTAGCAAGGGCATTAGTGTCACGAATTTTGTTGTTACAGGTAATTGTAATTTAGAGTACTTTTGGGTCATAAGTTAATTAAGAAAATTGAAAACTATTAGTTTTATGTGAAAGTACAAAAAGGACTATCCTAATAATGAGAGGGCTAGGATTATGGGCAAATTGGTCTTTCAGTATTAGGGTTAGTATTTACATAATAAAATATTTAGATCAAATTTATCGTATTATTGTCAACTGCTCTATCAATCAAAGTAAGGATTCTCTCTGAGGTTGAGGTCTATAAGGTTGGAGAACTAAGAATGAGCTTGAATGTAAGATCTTATTTATCTTTACAATCTAG
Organism: Humulus lupulus; assembly: GCF_963169125.1. Classification (NCBI taxonomy): domain Eukaryota; kingdom Viridiplantae; phylum Streptophyta; class Magnoliopsida; order Rosales; family Cannabaceae; genus Humulus; species Humulus lupulus. The sequence continues at coordinate 83,000,674 of NC_084798.1, forward strand.
GTCATGTTTATGATTATTCATGGGTTTTAAGGGTAGAGGTTATGGATTAATTGTTAGAATTTCATGTTAGGATATATTATGAATATGTTTTAATGTGATAAACATGCTATGGAAGAATCAATGATAATATAAGGACTGGTTTTGTGATATATGTTCATAGCTTGGGGAAGAAGAAGTTTTATTGCATGAGATTTGTTCGGGTTATGTAGTTAAAGGCTTCTCATGAATTTTTGATATTTTGTTTGTCTCTAAAAAATTTATGACGAAATATAGAGGCATTCAAGAAGAGAAAAACCCAAAAATAATCGTCAAAGATAGATTTATATTAAGGGAGATATGATCAATCAAAGTTTTGTCGACATATGGTTTTCGAACTAGCGCCACGGCGCAAAAGAAGAGCACCCAGACGCCTAGTATGCCTAGAAACTGGGAAAAGTAAGGGTTGCAGCACCCATATTAGAGTCGCATCGCTTGACTGCAACAAGGTCCCTTTTGGTTGTTTTAGTTCGTTTTGAAGCCATTTCACATGGGGTTCATCGGAGACTTCCTCCCTAACTTCTTGGAGACATTTTTAGAACTTTCTGAAAGACACTTTAGAGTGGAATGAGTTTTAAAAGGAGCAAGAGTAATTTAATAATATTGGATTGAGTTATAAGTTTTTTTAAAAGTAATTATTTCTATGTTGTGACTAGGGCTTGGTAAGGATACTTGGAGGAAACATAATTATTGTTGCTGCTTGACTTGAGATAAGAAGAGTGGACAGCTGCACACAGGGTGTACCCTTGATGTACTCTTAATGGTAGAATTTTTATGTTTATTTACCTATGTTTGATATATGGTTATGCTGGTAAATGTTATATGTTTTAAGTAGTTTACGATAAATGCTAATTATGTTGGTACTTGTATGTGTGATATTTTGTTTGACATGCTTATGTTCTTAAATGTATGTCTACGTTACAAATTAGCATGCTTATGATATGTTGGAAATGCATGTTTATGTTCTTATGTGTTTAATGCACTATGTATATTTTACTATGGATGTGATTTGTTGTTTGCTATTATATTTATGATTTAGTTATCTATGCTATTTTGGATTGAGTTATGTTCTTGGGTAAGATTTAAGGGGGTTGTGTCCTACATATTTTTTCTTGTTTGACAATAGCTCACGCGTACTCTGTACTACAGATAAAGGCAATGAAGTGGTTATAGGACAATGATTTGGAGAGTTTCGACGAATGGCGTACAGGTCATGGATATCGTGTCCATTAGGGGTCGGGCCTACTTGGAAGTTTTAATGTTTTTGCCTCACTTTTATGATATGTTTTATTATGATTTTGAATGATGTTTTAGCCTCGTTATGGAGTCAAATGATGGATTTTATTTGTTTAAACGGTATTTATGAAACTTTGGAATTTCTTTTCTTTTTAAATGTTTAGGTTGTTATTCATGTGTTTCTTTATAATAAAAGATGTTTTATTTCAAAATTATTTATTGTATGGATCAAGTAATGTCTCAAGAAATTGGGGCATTACAAATGCCTACTTGTGTAAAATAATTTTTTTTTTATATATAGCATAAATCAACATACTTAATAAACAAATACTTGTGAAAAACACAATATATAAAATGGCAAGAAATTGACTGTGCTTTGCATAATCCCTTTTATTAACTTGTAAAAAAATATACAATCGTGTCTAACAAAGAAATATGTGCAAGCAACCCTTCTGAAAGCAATGTTATTCATAATATCGTTGAAGATGCTCATCGTTCCAATAACGAAAAAGCAGTGACAACAATAAACATATAGGGTAATATTAGGGGCATGGGTTTTGCCCTTACCTTCGCTATTTTTTGGCATATGAAAAAATTATAACCAAAGTATTTTTATATGGTGATGTACATTGCAATTATAGCAGACATTTCACTACTTTTCATAAAAATCTTAATAATTTACAATGCCCATATCATAGTTCAAAAATGTCTATTTTACATGCGTATAAAAAAAATTAACATGTCCAACTGATTTTGTTAATAATCTTGATTTCTACCCAGTAAATTATTCGAAATTTTGCAAAAACTGATGGAATGCCTACAATAACTACCATGTACACTACCATATAAAATAATAGTGATAAATTCTCCCCGTGCTAAAAAATAACAAATAACAAGGGCTGGTACGAGTAAATACAAAACCCAAGCTGCAACCTTAGAATTTTCCTAAACATGTATATATCTATTTATAATAAAATTCCTTTCACTTACCATAAATAGTTCCGACTCACAATAACTAATAATGAGAACGGTAAATTATAAGCAGGAAGTGAAATTATATATTCATATAAATATATATACTTATACATATACTTGTTTGATGTTCTTTTTATCACTACCAAAAATATATAGATATTAGACAATATATATATATATAACAATCAAATCATTCATAATTATAAATCAGAATAGAAATATTATAAACTGGGACAATTAGATTCTAGCTATTGTAAATTAACTACAAATTGATATCTATAACAAAATATTATCACTTTATACATCATTCATGACTTAATTCCACTAGAGACTTGAGAGCATTCACCTGCAGCTGGAGGCAGGCTATGTAACTTGCTACTTCTGTGAGCAATTGATGATTATCAGAGTCTCCCAATATGTCATTCCCTCCGGGCAAAAGTGTTCTCAATCGGCCAAAACGGTCACCAACAATAATGTCCTCTTCACTCTTCTTTGCTACACCTTTTCTTGCTCTACTTGTACTCGTTTTTCTCTTCTTCTTCATCATCATCTCACATGATCTAGGGTTTGGAGAAGCCAACAAAGCTGAATTACTCTCACCACTCTTATCGATATTAGTAAAAGATATTTCGTGAAAGGAAGAACCTCTTTCAATTATGGAATTGTTACTATTATTGTTATTGTTGTAATTATTCCCCCCAAATTTTATAATATTTAAACTAATATCTCTTTGAATAAGCCTCGCTTCCAAGGCACGACTCCATGCAAAATAGAACTCTTTTGCGGATAGTGCCATTGCCATATCGACTTCAAATCGGACAGCCTTGGCTAGCTCGTTATCACCATTTCGGTCGTTGCAGAGGCAAAAACTACTACTACTCTTTTCCATGTTGATCTTCTTCAAGGCCGGTACCAAGTGATTGACATAAGTTCTCACAAAGTCAAGACGATGAAGTGAATTGTATGTTTCGTCAGGGTTAACACGAATTCGTTTATTCATCATCACTCCAAAATAAATAAACTGATGAATATATATATATATATAGTTGAAATTGGAGGAATTTGTAACGTTAAACACTACAAGCAATTTCTTTCAAAGAAAAAAAATCACTATAAGCAAAGTTACATATAATGAAGCAGAAGAAGACTATATCAAGTAAAATAAAGAAATAGACATTACAATACAAAGCTTCACTTTCGATGAAGGTGAGCAACAAATTGTATCCTAGGCCTCAAACTAATAATAAAATATAAAAGAGAATCAATATCTTGGTGGCTATTAGGCTTTCGTACTAATAGGATATGGAGAAGCTTAGAAAACTTTTACTAAAAAAAGAAAACTTAGAGAAAGTATATGTATGATAAAAGAAGAGTTGGTCTATATGGCCTATATATAATGCCACAAAACGACAAACCATCTAATAACTTTCTCTTAATAACCAATAAGAGCTCCTCCTGATCATTACACCGAACACACTTTGACATGATCCTATACATAATATTTGTTCAGTTCGATTTTTGTCTTTTATTATACAAAGCTCATCAATACTGAATCTTATAATTATGTAAACTTGAAACGTAATTAAAACTACTGATATCCTAATTACGTTACGAAAAATCATTATTGTAATATTAAAAAAGTCTTATGAGAGAGGCAAATTAAAGATGCACATGGCCTCACATGCACCATGGCCTTTTCTTCGTACCAACTTCTTAAAAGGACCCTCGACCCATGTGCACTAGGATACAAAAAACACCTAAGGCCCACTATAAATGCCTTCACATGACTATATTGCGGTACTATTATTTTTCTACTTTTGGGAAGGCTGGCTCAACCTCAACCTTTCTGCCCTCAGTTCAAATCAAACAGCTCATAGTCTCTTCCCAAATCACCACTCTCTCTTCACTTTTAGCTAAATTAATTTGAATAATTTCCTGCTATATCTTTAGAAGGAGAACACTTCTTTGTCCATATATTCCATCCTTTTGCTTTATTTTCTTTTTTTCGTTGATATTTTGAACTATTACATACTTAGAAAATTAAGGTCCCACGTTATAAATTACTAGGTACCAGCTATTAAGCTCTATATATAATGAGTTTTAATGAAAAACATATTTCCAGTTATATGGGCACGTCACTGAATCAAATAGTTAATCTAAAGGCAGATACTAAAAGACATATAAAATATTCTACAGGTATTTTTTTACTGTGTAAATATATATATACCTCTCTTTTATATTATATAAAAAAAGGTAGATAAATACTTGTTATAATATATTATTATTATTGACCTGATTTTGGTCAACTGATACGGAGTCAAAATACGCTTGACGTGGATGAATGTGTTGAAAAGAACGTGATGACGAAAATAATAAGAACACGATATTTTATAGTTGTTCGGCCCCAGGATCTGGTAATAACCTACGTCCACTTAGATTATTATTAATATACGATCAAAAGGAGTGATCAAAGAAATAGGGTTCAATGAGTTTCACTAACCTCTGAAGAACAAGACAATATCTCAAATAGAATCTCTTTAGTCTCAAATAATTCGAAAGTCAAAAGTCTCTTCCTTGAGCTATCTTTCTCTATTTATAGGCTCAAGGGGGATTACATGAATTTGTTACAGATATTCTCTTCTAAATAATCGGATACTCAGAAGATTGTGGGAGTCAATTTCGGGATTTACAAAGATCTTTATTGAAACTTCATGAAGCATGCGGAACCTGCGACCAAGCTGGTCGCAGGTAAACTTCGGCTGCTTACTGCTTATAATTTGTCTTCTAGTCGATATCCTAGCAGAGTTCCTCCAAGTGTAAGCCACGTGTCCGGGAATCACTTGCCATGTCATCTACGCCAGTTTTTTGGATAACATTTTCCCCCCAAGTTTATTTATTACAAGCAATAAATAAACTTTTGAGGAAATGACCCTTCGGTGACCCCGCCATACGTGTCAGAACCCTTCATGTGTTCTTGAAAAAAGCAACCTACTCTTGTCTAATCATGACTTTTCGCTTCCCCAGTAACAATTCGACGGCTATCTCGTTTCCCCATACTTCGAAAAAAGGGGAAGCTGACGATTAATCCTTTTTAATGCCACAGACAAAACTTATATATAACATCTCCGAAGTTCTCTTTTCTTTTTACGCACACCATTACTCTTTCAAGAAACCCTAAAACCAGAGCTTCCATTTTCTTCCGGAGACCGTCCTTCTACGTTTTCAAGACTCAACCCGAGAGTTCCCTGATCTCTGAAAACTCTTACCAATCTCCACGACCTTCTTTCTGGTAAGTCTTGAAATCTTTATGTTTTATATTTTTGTAATGCATGTTTCTGTATGTTGACTGTTGAGTTCATCTATTTCTTGGTTGAGATGCTTGTCAGTAGAATGTCTTGTGGGTGAAAAAAGTTACGAGTTAGTTTGATAGTTAAGATCATACTTTTTAGGACGTAAAACCGAAGTAAAAATTCGATTTTTAGGCCAGCCGAAAAAATAAGTTTTTCCCGCCCTAAGAAGAGTTGAAAAAGCTTTTATGAAAAACTTTTTGCTTTCACCCTTTGATCTGTTTCTCAAACTGTTCGCGTGGAAAATTTTAGCTTTTGTTAGAATGCTGCTGTATAAAAGCTTAACTTTTATACTCGACCAGCGTTATTCTAAAAAGTCTTAAAAATTCTCTATCCTCACCTCCCCATTCTTCTGTTTGCAGACTTTAATGCCAGATTTGTGGGGAGGTGAATGGCCCATCGACGACGATCTTCTTGCCCAAATGCTCGAAGGCGAGGAACAACCGTCCGACCGAGTTTCCGAAATCCCATTTTCACGATCTTCTTCTAGACCTAGTCCATCACCTCCTCAAATGTCCCATACTGAATCTTTAGGCAAGAAAAGACCTGACTCCGAAGATAGCCCAAACTCTCCTGCCCAGTCTGATTCACAGGCTAGGGTTCCTTCGACCAGTGGTCGAGAAAATCCTGCTCCTGACCCTAATATCCAAATCTGAGCCCGCCCTCGTCATCAGAATCTTCCTGATGTCGAGTGGTATCTCTCCCCGACCAGCCAAGTGACTCCTCGGATGCTTGCCAACTACCTCAGGAAGTATCCTCTCACAGGGGTTAATCTCAAAATTCATGTTGCAGACTAAAGGGCTAACCTTGCCAGAGGTGTATACAGTGCTTGGTCTAGGTATCATATAGAGGTGGGGGCTATCCTCCCTCTACATCCTTTTTATAAGGGGGTGGCCAACTATTTTGGTGTCGCCCCCTTCCAAATTACTCTGAATGGATATAGAATGCTGGCCGCACTCTATATCCTGTACAAACTTAAAAAATGGCCAGAACCTACCCCCCATGAGGTCAATTATCTCTTCGACCTCAAGTCCAACCCTCAACAGTATGGGACGGGCTTCTTCCATCTTTGTCACCAGGAGACAAGCCGGACGTTCCTAAGTGACACTACGCACATGTCCAATGTGGGGCAGTACAGCAAGGAGTACTTCCTCACTACGGACATGACCACCAACAACCTGGCCTTCGCTGGAGGAGGTAAGTGCTGTTTTTACTGGTCGATACTTTTCATCAGCGAATTTCCCTTCATTTTTCTTAAAGTACACTTTGTCTTTCAGGCCCATGGTTACGTCCGACCCCAACACCAGACTTGGTGTTGAGGTCCACCACATTGGCCACGATGACAGACGCAGAAAAAAGCGTCAAGTCCTTGGTCACTGATGAAAATCTGAGGCTATCTGGCCTCCTGGCTCCTCGCCATGAAACAAGAAGACCTGTGGTAGCAAATGCCACGGCCGAGGGGGATCCCGAGCAGCAACCCCCTGCGTCCCCTCCTCGAAGGAGGCCGACGGGGGTTACAATCAGGGAACCCACGGGCAATCCTTCCGGAGAAAGGCCTTCTGCACCCCAAGGCAAAGGGAAACAAAAGGCAACAGAGTCTGTTGTGGACTTGGGTGAATCCTCCGATGAAAACGGTACAGTTATTTCGCTTTTAAATAGCTTGCCAATTCCCTGTCACTTGTTTGACGGGGAGGGCAACTTTACGTATACTCCAAATCTAGGGCCAGACTTCGTCGTGCCAGATAGTGAGTGTGTGACTAATAGAGTCAATAGTATAGCGACCAGTAGTTGTAGCTCGGGTATTAAACTTTGTGACCTCTTTCCTGTTTTATCAAGAGTTTTTATCTGCCTTTATCTTATCATTTGCATATGTTTACTTGTATGCAGATATGGCCGCTCCCAACGTCATCGACTTGTATTAGACTGAGGAGGAGGCAGAAGTTCCTCTGGTTCGGCGAAAGACGTCCAGGAGGCATAACGGCGAATCGAGCCAATGACCTCCTGCCAAGAAGGGTCGAACAGAAGATCCTTCTAAGGACGTACCAACTGGGCAAACTTCTGCCCAGCGTTCGATTCCTGTTGAGAAGGAAACCCTGCCTGCTACGACGAACCCTCCACCTGCAGCCGCCAAAGAACAAACCCAGCAGGACAAAGCTCTTGGGGCCAAACTTTCGAACCGCGCCTTGCGAGCAGCCAAGGACTGCCTTGCACACATCGTGAGGTACGACCGTTGCATGGATGCAATGGCTAAGGCAGAGAATATGGGGGTCGACCAAATTCTGAACAGGGCCCTAAACGAAATGACCAGCGTAAGCATTTCTTATCTCTTTGGCTTCCGTCTCTTATTCTTTGCAACAGACTCTAACTTTATCCTTTGTCCACAGGCTTTGCTGACTGCAACTGCTGCTCGTACCCGTGCCCAAGCTACCATCGACCAGGCTCGGGCAAAGGCCATCGAGAGGTACCAGGCGAAAGCTCCTGAGGAGCTTCAGGCTGTAGAAGCCAGGCATGTGGGGGAGTTGGAGGCGGTCACCCAGCAGAAGGATGCTGCGGTGGCAAAGCTGGCGGAGGCCGAAGCTTCCAAGGTAGCTTTGAGGAAGCAGAGGGAGGAGTACCAGGAGTCCAGCCGAGTCCAATATCATGAATGCAAGAGACTCAAAGAGGAGGTTCTTGCCAAGGACAAGGCCATGGCTGTTCTTGAGAGCCAAATAGAGCAGCTGAAGCTTACCAAAGCCAAAGATCTGGAAAGGTACAAGAATGTGACGCTTCAGTGTTTCTACGATTTCTTGAAACACAAATGGGGGGCCAACTTTGACTACCTTCCAGAAGATGCCAGGAATGCTGAGTTGGCCCGCTGCACTGCTCGATTGGCCGAAGAAGAGGCAAGAGCAAGAATCCCTGCTTCCCCAAGCATCGCTGGCGCAGAGGAAGAAGGAGTTGTTGAGGATGCGACCAATCAAAATGTTGATAAAGACCCTCCTGCTCCTAATGCTTCTTGAACTTTTAATTTTTCTTTCTTTAATTACACGACCCACGGGTCGTGATGTAAAGACTATATTTTTTTTAAATTTGCTGCATGGGCAGCAAACTTTCCTTTTATTTGAACAATTACATCCAAGCAGCGATGATTGCGGTGTAAAAGACTGCATTATAATGTTATAATATTTTCATTTACTATAACATCTGTCTGTATGACCGAACTTAGCATAGTACTTTGGTTTGATTTAACAAAACATAAATTCTGAAAAATATTCTAAGTACTGTAGCATGCTTTCACTCATTTTGTTCATGTGTGTACATACCTCATGGTACGCTTTGCTATCAATGTGCCTTATATGCCCCCCAAGTGATCGAGGTGCTTTAGGTCCTTGGTCACTTGCCTTGACCATGACCTGTTCGAACATTTCTGCTCGGTTGGAAACGTAATACTTGTATTACAGTAAAACAACAGACGTAATGAACAAATACTTGTAAAAATAAATTTACAAAAGTTGGCAAGAATGACTGGCTGCGCACAGTCCCTTATAATCTCGTATTAAAAATAGACTAAACATGTCTTTACGAGTGATCCTAAGAAATGATCTTACATATATAAGCGATTAGCCATATAACGTGGCTAACCCTTTTTTTCAAAACTTGTAAAAAGTAAATTTTAATACAAGCCAGTCCTTTAAAAAGGATTGTTCATTGATAATACTTGCGCAGGTGTTCTCCATTCCAATAACGTGGAACGAGATCTCCGTTTAGGCGTGCAAGTTTGTAGGTACCCGGGTGAAGGACTTCTTCAATCTGGTAAGGTCCTTCCCAATTAGGTCTGAGTACTCCAGCAGTGGGGTCACGGGTATTCAAGAAAACTCGTCGTAGCACCAAGTCACCGATGTTGAATTTCCTTTCTTTTACTTTCGAGTTAAAGTACCTGGCGACCTTTTGCTGGTACGCAGCAACTCGGAGTTGGGCTTTCTCCCGTATTTCGTCAATTGAGTCTAGGGACTCCATCATCAGTTGGCTGTTCTGGTCCTGGTCGTATGTTATGCGTCGATGTGAGGGGGGATCTAACTCGACAGGTAACATAGCCTCATATCCGTAGGCTAAGGAAAATGGGGTATGACCTGTCGCTGTTCGGTGAGACGTTCTATACGACCAGAGGACTTCAGGCAGCTGCTCTGGCCATGCTCCTTTAGCGTCTTCAAGCCTCTTCTTCAGGGTGTCCTTAAGAGTTTTATTCACGGCCTCTACTTTCCCGTTTGCTTGTGGATGCGCAACTGAAGAAAAGCTTTTAATAATCCCGTACCTTTCGCAAAAGTCGGTGAATACACCGCTGTCAAATTGGGTTCCGTTGTCTGAAACAATCTTTCAGGGCAAACCATACCGGCAAACAATGTTCTTGATGACAAAGTCAAGAACTTTCTTGGTCGTTATGGTAGCGAGTGATTCAGCTTCGGCCCATTTGGTGAAGTAGTCGACTGCCACAACTGCGCACTTCACTCCGCCCTTTCCCGTTGGCAGGGATCCAATCAAGTCTATCCCCATATTGCAAAAGGCCACGGACTCTGCATTTGTTTCAACTCGTTTGGAGCTGCTCGTGGAATTTTGGAGAATTTTTGACATTTATTGCATCTTCGTACAAACTCCATTGAATCTTCGTTCATAGTCGGCCAGAAGTAGCCTTGCCTTAGAATCTTTTTTGCCAAACTCTGCCCCCCAGCGTGATCCCCGCAGAAGCCTTCATGCACCTCTTTCATTAGTTCCTTAGCATTTTCTGGTGTAACGCATCTGAGTAGTGGCATTGAATACCCTCTCCTGTACATAACACCATCGACCAGTATGTACCTAGCAGCCTGCCTTTGTAGAGTTCTGGCTTTGTTTCTATCTGTTGGTAGCACACCATTTTTCAGATATTCCAAGTAAGGTGCCATCCATGTATCCTCCATTCGGATTTCCATACTGGCTTCAATTGCATGTATGCTTGGCTCACTCAATCTTTCTACTGGCACAATGTTCAAAGTGTCAGCATCTTTCGTGCTCGCAAGTTTGGCTAAGGCGTCTGTGTTTGAATTTTGATCCCGCGGTATTTGCTGGAGGGTGTACTTTGTGAACTAGGCTAGCAGGTCTTTTGTTTTATTCAAGTAGGCCACCATTTTTAAGCCCCGCGCTTGATATTCCCCTAGAACTTGATTCACTACCATCTGTGAATCGTTGTAAATATCAAGCGCCTTTATGCCCATGTCTTTGGCCATTCTCAGTCCAGCGAGGAGGGCTTCGTATTCGGCCTCATTATTTGACGCGGTGAAGTCGAACCTAATGGCACAGTGAAATCGATGCCCTTCCGGCGTTATCAATATCACCCCTGCTCCTGCGTGGGATTCGTTGGACGACCCATCCGTGAATAACTTCCATGAAGGAGCTTTCTCTTAAGGCTCAGGACCACTAGGCTGTTCGCACTGTTCGCTGTCTGGGAGTTCGGTGAACTCTGCAATAAGATCAGCCAAGACTTGTCCTTTTACTGCTGCTCGCGGTGAATATGTAATATCGAACTGCCCTAGTTCGACTGCCCATTTTAATAATCGCCCAGCCGCCTCTGGTTTTTGGAGAACTTGCCGAAGGGGCTGGTCGGTTAAAACTGTGATAGGATGGGCTTGGAAGTAAGGGCGCAGCTTCCTCGAGGCTAGGATTAAGCAATATGCTAACCTTTCAATGGGTGGATATCTCAGTTCTGCCCCGATTAGCCTCTTGCTAACATAGTAGATCGCTTTTTGTACGTCTTCTTCCTCTCGTACTAGTACCGCGCTGGCAGCAACTTCAGTAATCGCCAGATAAATAAACAAAGTTTCTCCTTCGATTGGCTTTGATAAGACGGGAGGCTATGCCATATGAGCTTTCAAGGCCTGGAAAGCTTGCTCGCAATCTCCTGTCCATTCAAACTTCTTATTGCCCCTAAGCAGATTGAAAAAAGGGACACACTTGTCTGTTGATTTCGAAATAAATCTGGTTAGGGCTGCGATTCTCCCGGTTAAACTTTGTACATCTTTGATTCTCTCTGGCGATTTCATGCCGATCAGGGCCTTTATCTTGTCGAGGTTGGCCTCGATTCCTCTTGAATTTACAATGAACCCCAAAAACTTCCCTGATCCAACTCCGAAGGAACATTTGAGAGGATTTAGTTTCGTCTGGTACTTGCTCAATACATCAAAACATTCTTGTAAATCCTTCACATGTCCTTCTGCCTTTTTAGACTTTACCAGCATGTCGTCTACGTATCCCTCCATGTTTACTCCGATCAGCTCTTTAAACATGTGGTTGACTAGCCGCTGGTAAGTCGCACCTGCGTTTTTCAGTCCGAAGGGCATCACTTTATAACAGAATAAGCCCGTGTCGGTCCGGAAGCTGGTGTGATCCTCGTCTGGGGGATGCATGCTAATCTAATTGTAGCCCGAATATGCATCCATGAACGAGAGGATCTCGTGTCCTGCAATAGCATCGACCAGCTGGTCGATTCTTGGGAGTGGGAAGCAGTCTTTTGGGCATGCTTTATTGAGGTCTGTAAAGTCCACATAGGTTCGCCATTTGCCGTTAGGCTTGGGAACCAGCACTGGATTGGAGACCCACGACGGATAAAATGCCACCCTGATGAACCCATTCTCTTTTAATCTTTCAACTTCTTCTTTTAAGGCTCTCGACCGATCTTTATCGAGCAGCTTTCTTTTCTACTGCACGGGTGGAAAAGTTTTATCTATCTTCAGGACATGGCTGATAACTGCAGGGTCTATCCCAGCCATGTCTTTGTGCAAAAATTCCACCAGTGCGTGCTTCGTGGTTGGTTCTAGGTGTTCCCGACCTTTACGACTCTGGTCGGGTCTTTTTCGTCGAGTTGGACCTCTTCCAGGTCCTCGACAGGTCCAACATTCTCTTCAAAATCCCCAAAGCAAGGATCTAGTTCTCTATCCTCACTTTGGGCAACACCCTATTTGGTGACCTCATCACCGGATTGGGCTTATGTATCAATTGCCATCTGCAACCTATCTGAGGTAGTGCTCTTTGGTGTTCCCTTCTTCGCCTTCGTGACTGAGGCGTTATGAACATTGTGCCAGTAGAAAGATTGAGTGGGCCAAGCATACAAGCGGTTGAAGCCAGTATGGAAATTTGAATGGAGGATACATAGATGGCACCTTACTTGGAGTATCTGACAAACGGTGTACTACCAACAGACAGAAACAAAGCCAGAACTCTACAAAGACAGGCCGCTAGGTACATACTGGTCGATGGTGTTATGTACCGGAGAGGATTTTCAATGCCATTACTCAGATGCGTTACACCAGAAAAGGCTAAGGAACTAATGAAAGAGGTGCATGAAGGCTTCTGCGGGGATCATGCTGGGGGGCAGAGTTTGGCAAAGAAGATTCTAAGGCAAGGCTACTTCTGGTCGACTATGAATGAGGATTCGATGGAATTTGTATGAAGATGTGATAAATGTCAAAGGTTCTCCAAAATTCCACGAGCAGCTCCAAACGAGTTGAAGCAGATGCAGAGACCGTGGCCTTTTGCGGTGTAAGGAATAAATTTGATTGGATCCCTACCAACGGGAAAAGGCGGAGTAAAGTACGCAGTTGTGGCAGTTGATTACTTCACCAAATGGGCCGAAGCTGAACCACTCGCTACCATAACGACTAAGAAAGTTCTTGACTTTATCATCAAGAACATTGTTTGCCGGTATGGTTTGCCCCGAAAGATAGTTTCAGACAACGGAACCCAATTTGACAGCGATTTATTCACCGACTTCTGCGAAAGGCACGGGGTTATTAAAAGCTTTTCTTCAGTTGCACATCCCCAAGCAAACGGGCAGGTCGAGGTCGTAAATAAAACCCTTAAGGACACCCTAAAGAAAAGGCTTGAAGACGCTAAAGGAGCATGGCTAGAACAGCTGCCTGAAGTCCTCTAGTCGTATAGAACGTCTCACCGAACAGCGATAGGTCACACCCCATTTTCCTTAGCTTACGGGTATGAGGCCATGTTACCTGTCGAGTTAGATCCCCCCTCACATCGACGCATAACATACGACCAGGACCAGAACAACCAACTGATGATGGAGTCCCTAGACTTAATTGGCGAGATACGGGAGAAGGCCCAACTCCGAGTTGTTGCGTACCAGCAAAAAGTCGCCCGGTACTTTAACTCAAAAGTTAAAGAAAGAAAATTCAACGTCGGTGACTTGGTGCTACGACGAGTTTTCTTAAATACCCGCGACCCCACTGCTGGAGTACTCAGACCAAATTGGGAAGGACCTTACCAGATTGAGGAAGTTCTTCATCCGGGCACCTACAAACTTGCACGCTTGAACGGAGATCTCGTTCCACGTTATTGGAATGGAGAACACCTGCGCAAGTATTATCAGTAAACTGTCCTTTTTAAAGGACTGGCTTGTATTAAATTTTACTTTTTACAAGTTTTGCAAAATAGGGTTAGCCACGTTATATGGCTAATCGCTTATATATGTAAGATCCTTTTTAGGATCACTCGTAAAGACATGTTTAGTCCATTTTTTATACGAGATTATAAGGGACTGTGCGTAGCCAGTCATTCTTGCCAACCTTTGTAAATTTATTTTTACAAGTATTTGTTCATTACGTGTGTTGTTTTGCTGTATTACAAGTATTACGTTTTCTACCGAGCAGAAATGTTCGAACAGGTCGTGGTCAAGGCAAGTGACCCAGGACCTAAAGCTCCTCGATCACTTGGGAGGCATATAAGGCACATCGATAGCAAAGCGTACCATGAGGTATGTAAACACATGAACAAAATAAGTGAAAGCATGCTAGGGTACTTAGAGTATTTTTCAAAATTCATATTTTGTTAAATCATGCCAAAGTACTATGCTAAGTTTGGTCATACGGACAGATGTTATAGTAAAAGAAAATATTATAACATTATAATGCCATCCTTCACACCGCAAGCATCACTGCTTGGGTGTAATTGTTCGAGTAAAAGGAAAGTTTGCTGCCCATGCAGCAAATCCAAAAAAGATAGTCTTTACATCACGACCCGTGGGTCGTGTAATTGAAGAAAAATAAAAAGAAAATAAGTTTAAGGAACAGTAGGAGCAGGAGGGTCTTGCTCAACAGTCTGGTTGGCCTCATCTTCAACAACTCCTCCTTCCTCTGTGCCAGTGGCCAGCTGGATGCTTATGGAAGCAGGGATCCTTGCTCTTTCCTCTTCTTCGGCCAATCGAGCAGTTCAGCGAGCCAGCTCAGCATTTCTAACATCTTCTGAAAGATAGTTGAAGTTGGCACCCTGGTTGTGTTTCCAGAAGTTGTAAAAACACCAGAGCGTCGCATTCTTGTACCTTTCCAGATCTTTGGCATTGGAAAGCTTCAGCTGCTCTACTTGGCTCTCAAGAGCAGCGATGGCCTTGTCCTTGGACTGGAGCTCCTCGCCTAGTCACTTGCATTCTCGATATTGGACTCGGCTGGCCTCCTGATACTCCTCCCTCTGTTTCCTCAAAGCAGCCTTTGAAGCTTCAACCTCCGCTAGCTTTGTCACCGCAGCATCCTTCTGCTGGGTGACCGCCTCCAACTCCTTCGCATGCCTGGCCTCTGCAGCCTGAAGTTCCTCAGCTGCTTTCGCCTAGTACCTCTCAATAGCCTTTGCCCGAGCCTGGTCGATAGTAGCTTGGGCGCGGGTGTGGGCAGTAGTTGCAGTCAGCAAAGCCTGTGGACAATGGATAAAGTTAGAGCCTGTTACAAAGAATAAAAGACTAAGGCCAAAGAAATAAGAAGCACTTACGCTGGCCATTTCATTGAGGGCCCTATTCAGAATTTGGTCGACCCCCATATTCTCTGCCTCAGCCATGGCATCCTTGCAACGGTTGTACCTCACGATGTGTGCAAGGCGGTCCTTGGCTGCTCGTAGGGCGCGGTTTGAGAGTTTGGCCCCGAGGGCTTCGTCCCGCTGGGTTTGTTCCTTGGCGGCTGCAGGTGGAGGGTTCGTCGTCGTGGGCGGAGTTTCCTTTTCAGTAGAAGCCGAAGGCTGAGCAGAAGTTTGCCCAGTTGGCATGTCCTTGGAAGGATCTTCTGTTCGACCCTTCTTGGCATGAGGTCCTTGGCTCGACTCACCGTTGTGCCTCCTGGATGACTTTCGCCGAACCAGAGGAACTTCTACTTCCTCCTCAGCTTGGTATAAATCAAAGGCATTGGGAGTGGCCATATCTGCATACAAGTAAACACATGCAAACGATAAGATAAAGGCAGACAAAACCTCTTTATAAAACAGAAAGGTGGTCACAAAGTTTAATTCCTGAGCTACAACTACTGGTCGCTATACTATTGACTCTATTAGTCACACACTCACTATCTGGCATGAAGAAGTCTGGCCCTAGATTTGGAGTATACGTAAAGTTGCCCTCCCCGTCAAACAAGTGACAGGGAATTGGCAAGCTATTTAAAAGCAAAATAACTGTACCGTTTTCAACAGAGGACTCCCCCAAGTCCACAACCGGCTCTTTTGCCTTTTGTTTTCCCTTGCCTTGGGGAGCAGAAGGCCTTTCTGCAGAAGGATTGCCCGTGGGCTCCCTGATTGTAACCCCCGTCAGCCTCCTTCGTGGAGGGGACGCAGGGGGTTGCTGCTCGGGAACCCTCTCGGCAGTGGCATCAGCAACCACGGGTCCTCTTGTTTCATGGCGAGGAGCCAGGAGGCCAGATAGCCTCAAATTTTCATCAGTAACCAGGGACTTGACGCTTTTTTCTGCGTCTGTCATCCTGGTCAGCGCGTTGGACCTCAACACCATGTTTGGTGTTGGGGTCGGACGTAACCATGGGCGTGAAAGACAAAGTATAATTTAAATAAAGATGAAGGAAATTTCGCTGTTGAAAAGTATCGAACAGTAAAAACAGCACTTACCTCCTTGAGCGAAGGTCAGGTTGTTGCTGGTCATGTCCGGAGTAAGGAAGTACTCCTTGCTGTACTGTCCCATGTTGGATATGTGCGTGGTGTCACTCAGGAACGTTCGGTTGGTCTCCTGGTGACAAAGATGGAAGAAGCCCGTCCCATTTTGCTGAGGGTTGGACTTGAGGTCGAAGAGATAATTGACCTCATGTGGGGTAGGTTCTGGCCATTTTTTAAGTTTGTATAGGATATAGAGTGCGGTCAGCATTCTATATCCATTCAGAGTAATTTGGAAGGGGGCGACACCAAAATTGTCGGCCACCCCCTGATAAAAAGGATGTAGAGGGAGGGTAGCCCCCGCCTCTATGTGATACCAAGACCAGGCACTGTATACACCTCCGGGGAGGTTAGTTCTTTGGTCTGCAGCAGGAATTTTAAGATTGACCCCTGTGAGAGGATACTTCCTTAGGTAGTTGGCAAGCATCCAAGGAGTCACTTGACTGGTCGGTGAGAGATACCACTCGACATCAGGTAGATTCTGATGACGAGGGCGAGCTCTAGTTTGGATATTAGGTTCAGGAGCAGGATTTTCTCGACCACTGGTCGAGGGAACCCTAGCCTGCGAATCAGGCTGGGCAGGAGAGTTTGGGCTCTCTTTGGATTCGGGTCTTTTCTTGCCTAAGGATTTAGAACGGGCCATTTGAGGAGGTGATGGGCGAAGTCTAGGAGAAGATCGTGAAAAAGGGATCTCGTGAATTCGGTCGGTCGGTTGTTCTTCGCCTTCGAGCAGCTGGGCAAGAAGATCATCGTCGATGGGTCGTTCACCTCCCCACAAATCTGGCATTAAAGTCTGCAAACAGAAGAATGGGGAGGTGAGGATAAAGAATTTTTAAGGGTTTTTAGAATAACGATGTTCGTGTATAAAAGTTAAGCTTTTATACGGCAGCATTCTAACAAAGACTAAAATTTTTCCACACGAACAGTTTGAGAAACGGATCAAAGGGTGAAAGTAAAAAGTTTTTCATAAAAGCTTTTTCAACTCCCCTTAGGGCGAGAAAAACTTATTTTTCGACTGGCCTAAAAATCTAATTTTTACTTTGGTTTTACGTCCTAAAAAGTATGATCCTAACTATCAAACTAACTCGTAACTTTTTTCACCCACAAGACATTCTACTGAAAAGCATCTCAACACAGAAGTAGAAAAACTCAACTGTAAAACATACAGGAACATGCACTACAATAATACGAAACATAAAGATTCGAAGACTTACCAGAAAGAAGATCGTGGAGATTGGTAAGAGCTTTCGGAGATCGAGGAACTCTCGGGCTGAGTCTTGAAAATGCAGAAGAACGGTCTCTGGAAGGAGATGAAAGCTCTGGTTTTAGGGTTTCTGGAATGAGTAATGGCGTGCGTAAAAAGAAAAAGAGAACTTCGAAGATGTTATATAGAGAAGTTTGTCTGTGGCATTAAAAGGGAGTAATCATCAGTTTCCCCTTTTTCGAAGTATGGGGAAGCGAGATAACCGTTGAATTATTACTGGGGAAGCGAAAAGTCATGATTAGACAAGAGTAGGTTGCTTTTTCCCAGAACACACGTAGGGTTCTGACATGTATGGCGGGGTCATCGAAGGGTCGTTTCCTCAAAAGTTTATTTATTACTCGTAATAAATAAACTTGGGGGGGCAAATGTTATCCAAAAAACTGGCATAGATGGCGTGGCAAGTGATTCCTGGACACGTTGCTGACATTTGGAGGAACTCTGCTAGGATATCGACTAGAAGATGCATTATAAGCAATAAGCGATCTAGTTTTACCTGCGACTAGTCTGGTCGATAGTTCCGCGTGCAACCTGGTGTTCCAATAAAGATCTTTGTAAATCCCGAAATTGACTCACACAATCTCCTGAGTATCCGATTATTTAGGAGAGAATATCTGCAATAAACTTATGTAATCCTCCTTGAGCCTATAAATAGAGAAAGATAACTCAAGGAAGGGACTTTTGGGCTTTCGAATTATTTGAGACTAGAGTAATTCTATCTGAGATATTGTATTGTTCTTTAGAGGTTAGTGAAACTCATTGAACCCAAGTTCTTTGATCACCCCTTTGATTCTCACATCAATAACAATCTAAGTGGACATAGGTTATTACCAGATCCTGGGGCCGAACCACTATAAAATATCGTGTTCTTATTATTTTCGCTATTACATTCTTTTCAACGTATTCATCCACATCAAGCATATTCTGACTCCGTGTCAGTTGGCCAAAATCAGGGTCAACAAAATCATATAAAATTATTTGTATACACACATATATATAATGACATTTAATGGAAGATAATTATTGTAATTTTTTTATTTAGCTTACCACAAATGTTGTTGGCCATGCAATAGGGGCTCCAACAACTTGACCAATTTCCTTAAAATGTACATATGATTTAATCAGTTGTTTGTCAGGCTTAATAGGAACTTGTACTATAACTTCAGAAAAAAAAAGATCCGAGCTTTTTTCCTCCAACTTCTTTTGATGGATCTCTACTTAAAACGATACCAATAGCAATTGTTTCAGGCTCACTAGTGACACTCTTAAGATTGACTACTTCTCCGACATGTATGTATTATATTAATAAATGAATGATTCCAATAGTGGAGGATCCACTTATAAATATTTTAAAAAATGATAATATAATAGTAGTACCTCAACAACAGGAGTATCATATGCTGAAGATGAAAACCATAGTTGACGTTGAGTTTCTTTGTTATGTAAGGTACTAGCATTTATGGCCTACATATATAACAATAAATTAGCAAAATAACTATATATAGTTTATAGGTTAGTGACTTAAAAATCAACAAAATAAAATAAATCTTAACCAGGTGTGAAGATGTAGCATTTTCATTATAATGTAATGGCTGCACATAATTAAATTTAATGTAGTTAGTACAACTTGTTGTCAATAATTAAAATAAATGAAAAACTAGTAGTTTGACTAACCTGAAGTGTAGCTATATCATTGACATTATTTAGCTTGCTCAAAACAGTCTTAGTAAGAATTTGAACTTGAGACCTTAGATCATTTACTTCTGACTGCAGAGTATCTACATACTCATTTTGGTTTCTTCTCCAAGTTGATTTATCCTTCCACACATCAGATGGGAAACACCAAATCCATACATGCGAATTGATCCATGTTTTTCTTTACCCATAACTTCAAAAAAAACGTCATTCATACTCTTTTCTTTTGATGCATCTTCAATCAATTCTTCTTTCTCTTGTAATTGTAACTATTATTGATTTAATATTGTAAACATGAAGTTAAGATTAAACTAAACTAGCAAGCAAGAAATAACACATTAATTAAGAATAATTGGATCATACCATTGCTTCTTTTGTTTTCTCATTAGTAATGCTCTTATCTTTTTTTGAGTAGCAGATTTTGAACATGGTTGCACGTGTTGGCGTACTTGCACCATCTTTTTTCTACAAAAGAACATATTGTTTTAATTAAAAAGCAATGAAATTTACCTAAATTTGAAATAATATTCAAATGTTAATGTTAAAATACTAAATAAATTTTACCTGTAATGCTCTAAGTTGAGCAAAACTCTTTGTGCCAGTTGTATGGTTGTATTTTTTTTCTGCACGACTAGTCTTGTTTTTAGCACTCTTTCTCTAAAAGAATATTAAAGATTAAAATTTAGTTAGTAAACAATTCTTGAAATACAATGAAAATAATGCAAGTTAATAGAAGTTTGAATGAAAAATACCATTGCACTTTCTGTTGCCCAATATTTTATTAGTTCCTCCCATTGATCATCATATACTCGTTTGTCTTTATATTTCTTTTGCTCCTCAAAAGATAAGTGCTCCAAATAATAATTTTTTTTAAGATAAGATTTCCAAGCTCTAAGTTTCCTTCCAAAAGTTCTGAAAGTCCAATTCTTAGCATGAGGAGGAATTTCAAATTTTTCCTACAAGAATTTAAACACAGATTATTCACAAATTTAAATATACTATAGATTGTAATAAATACAATAAACAAATATTGAAATGACATAATACTTCAATTTTTAACATAAAATACCAAACTAAATAATCATGAAAACAATAATTAATACCTGTATGATTTTCCACATTCCATGTTTGTATTTAGCAGGTACCTCATGCCAAGTTTTATAATTAATTGGAGCATTTTTTCCATCCCGTACTAATGTCCCAATAAAGCTTGAAAGTTTTGCTTGCACTTTTATCATATGGCTGTCCAAAATCGTTGCAAGTGATTTTTATCTTCTCTCCATCCCGTTTTCCCCATATTTCACGCATTTGTGTAGGGCCTCGAGTTTTCTTTTCACCATTATTATTCATCAACATATTTGAAAATGATTCTATACTATCTTGTGAGGCCAATCTACATTGCATGTATGGATCCATAGTTGTTTTGAAGATTTGAAAAAATAAAGTAGTTATATATAATTTACTTCATTATAAATTAGCAAAGAAAAAGGGCAAGCAATGAATAAGCAAGCAACTAGAAGAAGCAATTTGAAAAAGTTACCAAGCAAAAACATAGAATTGGAACAAGAACACAAAAGTTTATATATGAAGGAGCAGAGAAATACACACACATATATATATATTGCTTTCAAATGTAATCAAGTTGAGTAGTAGTATATTATCATACATTGCTTTTCTTTTACCTGATTTATACTTTCTAGATTATAATAACTTGATATTTTAATTATCAAAATAGGAGTGAAGCTAAAGTCTTGCGCCATTTTCCATTGATACCAAGATTACAAAGATTATTTATGTCATAAAAAACATCTGATTTTATGACTGGGCATTATAAGCAAGATCGTACAAGTGATGGTTGTATGAGACACCCAAGTGATTCTCCAGCATGAATGACTTTTGATCACAACCATAAGGATTTCGTTGCAGATCCTCGAAATGTCAGACTTGGGCTAGCTTCTGATGGAATGAATCCTTTCAAAACATTAAGAGTAAGCCATAGTACATGGCCAATTATTTTGATACCATATAATCTTCCTCCATGGATGTGTATGAAGCAACCTAATTTCATTATGTCTTTGCTCATACCTGGTCCAGACGCACCTGGAAATAATATTAATGTATATCTAAAGCCACTGATTGAGGAGTTAAAGGAGTTATGGGAAGTTGGAGTTGAAACTTTTGATGCATCTACCAAAAAAAACTTTAATATGCGGGCATCACTATTATGGACTATCAGTGACTTTCCAGCATATACAAACTTATCAGGATGGAGCACGAAAGGAAAATATACGTGCCCATCTTGTCATCAAGACACTTATTCATTATGGTTGAAGTATAGAAAAAACCATTGTTATATGGGACATCGACGCTGGTTAGAAAATAACGACCCATTTAGAAATGATGAAAAGTCTTTTGATGGCACAAAAGAGAAAAGAATGGCTCCAACACCATTAAGTGGTTCTATAATACTGGATACGTTAGCAGGTTACCAACTTAAATTTGGGAAGACAGTTGTTAATCCTTCATTGCCATACGATTGGAAGAAAAAGAGTATATTTTTTGATTTGCCATATTGGAAGGATAATTTATTACGACACAATGTTGATGTGATGCATATTGAAAAAAATGTATGTGAAAGTTTAATTGGGACATTATTGAGTTTAGATGCAAAAAATAAAGACAATCTGAATGCACGTCTTGATTTAAAATATATGGGTATTAGATCTGAACTTCATCCAAAGGAGAGCGAGTCAAAGAAAACTGTCATTCCGCTTGCATGTTTTACATTAAGCAAAAAAGAAAAAATTATGTCGATTTCTAAAGAAAATTAAGGTTCCAGATGGATATGCTGCCAACATTTCTAGATGTGTTGATGTAAGCAAAAGAAACATTTATGGGCTCAAAAGTCAGGATTTTCATATCATTATGACTCAATTGCTACCACTAGCACTAAGGGGAATATCGAGTGCGCATGTTCGTCTACATCTAACTCCTTTAAGCAACTATTTTCGCATGATGTATTCAAAAGTTGCTCTACCACAAGATTTTATGCAACTTGAACAACAAATACCTATCATTCTTTGTAATCTTAAAAAATTATTTCCCCCTGCATTTTTTGATATAATGGTTCATTTGGTGATACACTTAGCATATGAGACAAGAATTGCTGGACCATCAGTTTACCGTTGCGTGTACCCTATTGAAAGGTAAAAATCTTGATTGATTTTCATTTTATTTAACTGTAAGAAGTTTCAATATTTTTTCTAATGTTTATATGAATAAATATAGGTACTTGTCTAAGCTAAAGTCATATGTTCGAAACAAAAGCAAACCGGAAGGTTGTATTGCTGAAGGATATTTAGCTGATGAATGGTTAACATTTTGTTCAAGATATATGGAAGGTGTGGAGACAAAATTTAATTGCAAGCCTAGAAATTACAGTAATGTGGAACCAAATGGAGAAACATTGCCTATTTTCCAAACGACAGGTCGACATTTGGGAAAAATAGATACTAAGAATTTAGATGAGGATACTAAAGTTAAGGCACAACGATATGTGTTATTTAATTGCAATATCGTAGAATCATTTATTGAGTAAGTGTTATTTATTATATTTCCAATAATAATAAAAATGTGAAACAACATATAAATATGACTAAAGCTAACTTATTTTGTAGGGAACATCGAAATATGATTGCACAATAAAACTCTCGTCAAACAATCATGACCGTAGATCAGATTCATAGCCAATCATTTCCTTCATGGTTTGCAAAATAGGTAAGGTTTTTTAATAATTTTTTCATCAACTTAATGAGCCAAACACATATTGAGTGTACTTATTACATTTTTTCAAATCAGGTAGAAGAATTATATGATAATGGAGATGATCGAGTTTCTGAAGATTTACGTTGTTTGGCAAATGGTCCAAACAATATTTTCATTCAATTTAAAAGATATCTAATAAACGGTTTCAGGTTTCACACAAAAGAAATCGAAAAGAACTTAAGAACTCAAAATAGTGGAGTTATTATGACTGCCAAGACTCAAAGTTTCGCAAGTAGTAGGGACCCAAATCCTGTTTTCGGAGAGGTTACTTTTTATGGAATATTAACTGATATTATAGTACTAGATTATTCTTTGGGAAATCGTGTTGTATTATTTAAGTGTGATTGGATTTCAAGAAGTGGCATTAAAAAAGAGAAGGATTGCACAAGAGTCAACTTTTCAAAATTGATGCGTGAAGATGAGCAATTTATACTAGCTTCTCAAGCAGAACAGGTAATGTATGTGGAAGACCTCCAACATAATGGATGGCATGTTGCTTTAAAAATCAATCCTAGAGATTATTATAATATGAGTGTGCAATCACACGATGAGAATGTGTAGTCTTATTTGCAAACTGAAGTTTGTAGCGCAACTATTGATGTTGGGGATGGAGAGAGTAGTTTGGTTAGGGAAGAAATGCAAGACATAATGATTGATACATCAGTGTCGTCGTTTGATACAAACGAGATAGGTGAAGAAACTTAGGGATTGTAATTTTTTTTTCTTATTCATATTTTGCATAAATTCCAGAATTTTATTTGTCTTAATAAGTTTTATGGAGTTCAATTGCATGTATTCAAAAAAGTTTATTATAATCATGTGCTAATATTTATAGTTATTTTTCATTTATGAAATTAATTACGCCTAAAAGAATAAATTACATTTAAACTCTTAATCTAAATTTGTAAATAAAAAAATTAACAAATTAAAAGAAAATAATTATTAAATTAAAAATGGCAACATTTCACTAGTAACACTTTTGAAATGTCACTAAAAATATTTATTTAAGTAACATTTTAAAATGTCACTAAATCTAATATTTTGTAACATTTTTGCAGTCTCTATTAATATATTCTAGTGACATTTTTTGAATGCTACTAAAACTATATATTCACAAATTAGTAACATTTTTGATCAAATGTCACTAAATCATATAAATAGTGCCACTAATTAAAATGTCATGTATTTTTAATAAAGTAACATTTTTGTCAAATGTCACTTAAATACTATTATTGTGACATTTTTTGACAAATGTCACTAATTAAAATGTTACTAATTGCAATTTTTGGTGTAGTGAATTACCGTCCTCATCAAATAATGTTGCACATATATTATGCTAATTATATTTTTAGTTTCACATTATTTTGATTGTATGTTTTATGCTAGCTGTATATATTTGCTCTCACTTAATGGTTGCACTTACTGATCCTCGCACAAGGGCATTTTACCTTATTATAACAAATAAACAAGAAGAAGATTAAGAAAGTGTTGCAAATTTATATATTTAGGTCCACGGCCTTGATTTACATATGAAATATTATTATTTGACCTTTTGTCAATTCAATTGTTATGTCGACGGCCTTGAGTTACATCTAAAATATATTATTGGACCTTTTGACAACTCAATCTATGGTACAGAAATTGTACTAATGATCAGAGAGAGAGAGAGAGAGAGATTGTTGGCTAGATTATGATCATGACCTTATATACATATTCATAACTACATATACATGGATTTGGTGTAAGTTAGCTATCTTTTATTCAATAAGCCAAAAGCAATTTTAACCGATTGAAAATAGACACCACTACAGTGATTGAACGTAGGGACATACATGCATGTGCTTAGTCCGTATACTACTGGCAAACATGTACACTTGATTTTTTGTGATTTTTATTCACCTTTGCTATATGTAGCACTTATTTTCAGAAAGCTAGGGACAGTCAATTAATGGAATGGAAGGAATTGATTAAATAGAGCAAAACAATGATGGATGTCACTGCACCAAAATATAAAATCTAATGATAGATATTTTAATTAGTAGCATTTATAAAAAAACATGCCATAATTATAATATATAATATATTAGAACAATTGATCAAAATGTCACTTTAGTGAGAATAAATAACATTTTAATCACTATTTTACTAAAATTAATTAAAAAATGTCACTAATTTGATAATAGTTAAAATTAGTAACATTTAAAAATTTCATTAAACTATATTATACGTGGAATTGTAAAAGTGTCTCAAGGATGTAATAACATTTTATTATATCGTTATAATTGTTTTATGACATTTAAGAAATGTTACTTAAATTTTTAGAGGAATTTTAATATCTTCACTTTTTTTTACAAAATTATAATAGTCTATATGTAATTTTGACAAATATAATATAATTTTTTAAGCCTAATTAATTTCATATATGAAAAGACCAACAAAATATATATTGGTATATGATTATATTAAAAAATGAATTCATAAACTCAAACATCATAAAACTTAATTACTAAAATACAATTTACCAAATGTCATGTAAAATATTAATAGGAAAGAAAATAACTATTACTTATCTTTTTCTTCCATTTTATTTGTACCAAACAAGATACATGTATCAATAGTTATGTCTATTTGAACTAACCAAACTAATGTCTCCCTACTCAACATCAATAGTTGTACTAGTACTAGAAACCTCAGCTTGCAAATAAGAGTCCACATTCTCACCGTATGATTGCATACTCACATTATAATAATCTTTAGGATTTATTTTCAATGCAACCTGTTATAAAAGGCTCATCTTCACACATCAATATTTAAAAGTTAACTCTTGTGCAATCATTCACTATTTGAATACGTCTTCTTGAATTCCAATCACAATTAAATAATTTGACATGATTTTCTAAAGTAGTAATCTCCTTCTATATAATATCAATTTATATTCCACTAAATGTGACATCTCCAAAAATAGATGCCTCCTACTTGCAAAAATTTGAGTCTTGGCCATCATAATAACTCCCTTCAAGTGGGCCATACCCTTGCAAAGCCTCTCGAGTTCCTCAGGAGGAATGACTCCCTCTTTCCATAACCAGGCCAGCTCCGCTTCGGAATATTTCAAAATCTTTGTGTAATGCAAGAGTTCTTAATGAAGGAGCTCAGTGTCCCACATCATCCCCTTCACGGCCTCGTTGTCCTGGATTGTGATGAGAGTCATCTAAAAAGGAAGTCGAACAGCAGAAGTTAGGGATAAGAGAATCATAAATAGTAACGATAGTGGTTGACTACACTATAAAGAGAAAAGGCTCACCAGTACAGAGTTAGCGACTGACATTGGGATAGACGTGCGATGATTTACTCCCGCAGCTGAGCCCACCGACGAGCGGGTGTACTTCTGATGGTGTCGCCCACGGCGGACAAAATTCTAGAAGTGAGGGGAGTGATCTCCTCCCCGAGTCCTCGGAGACACTCCATGAACTCCTCGTGGGCAGAAGACTCAGAATCATTGTTGCTTTGACACACAAGGGGACCACTCTAGGGCTTTGAAGAGGGATGCCACGAAGGCAAGTGCTGACTCCTCGACCATGACCTTCTCGCATAGTACAACTCGATCGAAAGTCTCCTGTTCCTCTAGAATCCTGGAAACCTAAGCCAGCTACAGCGAGGGACGAGTTATTGGGTCCTTCTGAGATGTCCTGAGGAGGGCAGTCCCCGAGGCCGTGGGAATAGATTCCTCAAGCCTATGATATGAAATGGAATCTTCGAAATTGTCACAGTCAACCCCACTGACTGGGCAACTAGGAGGGCATCAGCAGTGCCAATTCACTGTCTTTTTTCTGCCCCTGAGGACTCGCCAACTTGGTTGTTCCTTTTCTGAGCAGCCAGGGTTGCTCGTTTCTTCTCAGCAACAATCCGAGAGGGATCCATCTGACCTGAAATTTAAAAAAGAAACAATGGTTAGTTATAGAGAACAGAGACAATAATATGACAGAAAAATAAACCTCAGCACTTGAAGCATCATCCCACTAGTTAGGGCCTCCTCGAACTCTTAAGACCCCTTGGGTGCCGCAAGACCTTGCGAAGCAATTGAGTCCTTATAACTTCCTGAGGACACTAACTCTTCCACGGTCTTCTCAATGGCGTCGAGTAGAAGGCTCTAGTCCAGTCCAATGTTTGGTCTATACTCGTGAAACCCCCAAGAACTCATCGACATGAGTTTTTCTATCACTTCTATCCCCGCAAGATCCCTATGATGGCGATGACAAACAACCTCATAAACAGAATTGAGATAGTCAATATACTACTACTTCAACCAATGTGAAAGCCCCTTACCTTGATTCTCTGCCTCCAATTGGCCCAAGGTATGCAGCCGATGATTGGTGCGCTGAATGCGTACAAGCTCAAAGGCCTCATTGACCTCGTTCTCCATTTTAATATGAGGCTCGGGCGCATGTCCCTCAGATTCTCAGGCGTCAAGGGCTGCTCAGCTCAAGTTCAATGCCTCCTCCTCCATGCTTATTAACAGGAATTGTCAAGAATTCTCAACAACCTCATCAATATCCATTTTCAGTGTCCATAGGTTCAAGGAATCCAACTCCGCAGCCTCATCGATTACTACTACCAAGGGCACTGGGCGGCTGTGTCGGGGGTGTGAGGCCAGCGGGCAAGGGAGTGCGGTCAAAGGTGCTCAGCAGTAATGCCTGAGGCACGAGGCAGACTCGCCAAGGGGGCATGGCCAGGGGCGCAGGGGCGCTTGCAGACAGCAGGGTTGGTGCGACAAGGAGCCGTGGGGCTTGTGCCCATAGGGTGCCGCGAAACTAGAGAGCTTGGGCACAAAATTATAACTTTTTACAAAAAAAAATTACAATTACAGAAAATTAAATTTAAAAAATCCTATGCCTCAAATGTGGCATAAAATTTTGTAGATCTAGAAAAAAAATTAATACCAATTCCTAAATGCAAAACAACATATAATTAACAACACTTAAGTGCAAACATATATCGCACATACATCCATTCATTCGTCACATATTACCATAACATAAGTGTTGACCCTCGTCTTGGTCAATTGACACGGAGTCAAATGCTTGATGTGATACGAGGTATTGAAATAGATCTAATGGAAAGAACAGTAAACGACACAACAAATTATAGTGGTTCAGCCCCACGAATTGGTAATGACCTACGTCCACTTAAGCTATTATTGATATTGATTCTCAAAGGAGTGATCAAAGAACTAGGGTTCTTCGAGTTTCACAAGCCTTAGAGGGATAAACAATACAATTGAAAGATAATAGCTATAATTCTCTTGTAAAGCATAAACTCAAAATTAGCCAAAAGTCCAAAGATCCCTCCCTTGAGCTATTTCTTCTCTATTTATAGGCTCAAGGAGGATTACACAAATTTGTTACAGATATTCTTTCCTAATTAATCGGATAATCAGGAATCATGGGAGATAATCTCGGATATGATTACAATTACACAAGATCTTCTCAAAATATACGGAGTATACGACCAAGCTGGTCGTATATAAAATCCAAATGTTATGTCAGGGGAATCTCCCTGGTCAATAGTCAAACAGAACCTCTGCCAGGTGTCAGCCACGTGTTAAAAATGTTTGCCACGTCATCCACGCCTGCCCTTTGGATAACAATAAGAATGCATATTATTCCCACACAATAATTAATGTATGAAGAGATTAATGACCGTTCTGGTACCAATTGTTGGTAACATGTTTAACATGTGCGCAACATAATGAACAAGGTGGTAATCCCAAGAGATTTCAGAATATTTTATTTAAACAAGCTTTAAATAACATATCCATTAATACATACATTAATCAATGAAATAGAAAGGATTAGGAATTTTACCAGTTGATGAACTATCATGATTCATCTCTATCTTTTTGTATCCCCAACGATCATCCAATCCCAGCAGTCTCCAAGTACTCAAACCACGATCTTCCAAAGTGTTCTCTACACCTCAAGACGTATGTGAGGACGTAGAGTAACAGTGAGATTTTTTAGAGATTCACAATATATTCTCAACACATGAGATCTTGGAATTTTAGGTTTGAGATCATTTTTCAGGTTTAAAAAAATACGATATCTTTTTCGCTCTGTGAAAAATGTAAAATCTCAAACTGGGAAAACTAGAAATCATTTTCAATCAAAAAGTTTTATAAATGAATTAAATTCAAACTTTAAAAATTAAAAATTAAATAATATGATTATTAAAAATTATTAAATAAATAAAATAGCCAAGACTGAGTCTAATGCTCTTGCTAGCACTGTGATTGGCGTATTACACATGTCTTGTTCAGGGCACGTGTCTTAACCACTTTTATTTATTAATTATTCAATAATCTATTTATTAAAAAAAAATCTAATTTCTCATAACCAACATTATTAGATAAATATATGAATTATTGAATAAATTTTAAACTAATTCAAATCCAATTTGAATTATCAAATTTATTTCCACATTGTTTAAATAAATAAAAATGAACTAATTCAAAAACATTTTTTTTTATTATTTATCAATTTTGAAAATGATAATTATTATTTAATAATAATTTTTGAAAATTTTAATTAATTAATTTTGAAAATTAAAAATTAATGTCAATTATATATTTGCCGTGAAGAACAAATTTCTTCCAAATATGCCTCTTTGGAAGAATAGTGTTGATAGAGACACCTAGGGGACCTAGGGACCTATAATTTCAAGCTCCAAAAAATTTAGATTATTAATTAAATCTCTTTAATATAATAACCTTAAATTATTAATCTCAATATTATTCCATTAAAAATAAGAGACTGCACTCTTACAATTATAGACATTTATTTAGAAATTAATTTTAAAGATAAAAAGCATCTATCGATTTAATCATTACATACAATTTGATCCTCTATTAATGGTTCATAATTAAAGTAGGGATAAGATCACAATTTTACCTATTTAATTATTTCTTGTTTCCTTAAGTACCATTAACTTTACTAGTGAAGGATAATTCATAAACTAATTAATGACTTTGAGCTCAATAACCTTTCTGTTCCAAAGCCTAACCCTTAAGGGGACCCTTATTTAATTTCTTTCGGAAATATATAGATTCTATATATGTATACTATGTCCTCAACCACTTATATCAATGAGTCCTCAAAACAAAAGTTTTCAGCCATATCATTTTGACAAACCATAGCGAGTGAATCAAATGACATAAACATGAGTTCATAGTAACTTCGGGATTAAGATCAATTTGTATATGATGATCTTATTTATATGTTTAATTAATACTTATAAAAAAAACCGATATTCAGTTAAGCATTAATAGCATATTTGGTCTAGTTCTTGTGTAAGCACATTATACAGAGTACCTCCACTAAGATGTCCTACTACATCAGTAATCTGGATCTAGATTACATGTATTCATAATACTAGTGAACCATACTTATAGTATTTAATCCAAAGATTTCATATAACTTTCTTTTACTGTGAAATATATAAATTCATTCCCTACAATCTTATTCCTCTCGTACCAATACAAGATTGTAGTCACTCAAAAGAATTTGATAATCTTCTAATATTCATATTGTATTATTAAAATAATAATAATAAACAATCAATATCCGCAAAAATTCATCTTAATTATTTAATTCGTAAAATTGTAACATCTAAAAAATGCTAATAAGGTTTAGTGCCCCGATTAGCGTGTCGAGAGGGCATAATTGGATGTATGTGTGATTAACTAATTAAATGTGTGATTATGTGGCATGCATGAAATATATGATAATATGAGTATGATTATATGCATGTGGGCCCGTTATTATTTGTAAGGGCATGTTTCTAATATTACTCCGTAGTAGGCATAAATGTGGATATATTTGTAGTATACGGCTCGAGGCGATCCTAGTGAGCAGATTGGCGGAATAGTCACAACAGGGATAAATACTCGGCTCGGGGCTAGCCTAGGGATATTTTTGGAAGTTAATGTATATTTTGGACTTATTGAGTAATGGGTAAGTATTTGGTTATTAAATGGGCATGTCAAGATTAATTGAGAATTTATAGGACAACTCGAGGAGTTAGCGAGAATTGGGGTCAATGAGCATATTGCTCTTGTGGGCAAAGGGAGATGCTGTATATAAATTAAGGGGTATTTTGGTCTCTTGAGGTTAAGGGTGGACTTAGGCAGTTGGGAGGTTTGAGGAAAAACTATAAACTGAGGAAAAATCAAAGGAAGGAACTCTCTTAAGCTCTAAACATTCTCTCTCATGGTTCCCTCTCCTCTTTCTTGAAGACTTAGGCAACTTTTGAAAATTCTGGTGTTGAGGCTTGAGTTTGAAGTTGGGAACTTGGGAGAACAGGCTGAAGGTGTGGGACATCTAGATTAAGCTTAGAATTCCCACTGAGGTAAGATTCAAGTAAGTATGGTTGCTGAAATCCTTAGATTTTCTTAAGTATTTTGAGGTTCTGAATTTATGTTTTTGAAAGATGTTTGATTGTTAATTTGGGATGGTAGTCTAGTAGGATTTTGAGTGTTTATATGCCTAAGCTATGTGGTTAAGAGTCCTATACTCGTTTCTGGACTTGGTTTGGGTTTGGGAACATAGTTGAGGTTGAATTTTGAGGATTTGGCTGGGATAAAAACACTGGAAAACCCAAGGGATTCTAGGATCACGGGGGCACATCGCGGCCCAGTTCATGGGTGTCGCGGCCCGTGCGCCCCAGATGCCTTTGGAAGGTTCGCTGATTCATAGGCGTTCCGCGACCCTAGGGGGGCAAGTTGCGACCCGCCTCCCTCCAGATGTAGAGGCTGCACCTCTGACTTGAGGCGCGTCGTGACCCTCAGGGCTAGGTCGCGGCCTGCCTAGAAATTTTTAGCCTAGGTCTGTCTTTAGGCTTAGGGAGGCTCGGGGATCCAAACTTAAGCGCTCAGGACATTTTCTACTACCCGGTTTAGTAGAAATCGAGGTATCGGAGGCTAGTACTTTAATCCAAAGCTTTTAAATGGTTTAGAATCTTATGGTTATCCATTATCGCATTGTGACTAGGTTATACTGCAAGGGCTCAAGGCTGCCATATGCTAGCTGCTCGGGACCTGAGGTA
The DNA here is from genome assembly GCF_963169125.1 of Humulus lupulus. Lineage (NCBI taxonomy): Eukaryota > Viridiplantae > Streptophyta > Magnoliopsida > Rosales > Cannabaceae > Humulus > Humulus lupulus. The sequence goes on from NC_084798.1 coordinate 83,033,077, forward strand.
AGAAAACGACACCCATGTGGTTGTGTTTGGGACTAAGGATCCCTATATTTGAATATATGCAATGGGTGACAATATTGTTGTTATGCTTTATATGAAAGTACGACCTAAGGGTGTTGGGGCTGATAATAAGCACACTGGACGCAACTCGGCCTAAGTGAGTCGGGGTTAGCTAAATAATCATAGGACTCGCCCTAAGCAAGCCAGGGTCAGCTAGATAAACATAGGGCTCAACCTAAGGGCGTCGACACTTAATCACTTGTATTACTGATTGAGATGTATGCTTGAGAATAAATGTTGTCGTTGTGTAGCTTAAATGTTTGTACTCTATTGAATAATTGAATTGGTTAGGTCAAGGTTGATTAAATGCTACTGTTGCTCTTGTATTGGAATTATTGCCTATAATCTATTGTCACATGAATCTGGTGAATTATATTTACTTTCTTTATAATGTTTCTTAGTTGTGTATTGTTTTAAGTTTTCTTGCTGAGCTTTGGCTCATGGGTGCTACGTGGTGTAGGTAAGGGAGTTGATAGCTAGACCAGCCATAAGTTGGAGAGCTTTAGGGGCGGTGTGTACATATGCCACCTGCTCGATCGCCATAGTATATCTTTTACAAGTTTGTAAACTGAATTTTTGATATCCCATGTAAAAACTTAATATTTTAATGAAAAATAATTATTTTTTTGACCAAATCTTTTATTACTTAACCTTGACTTAGTCTTTAATTTAACGGTCTTTAAGTTCAAATGACTTGCTTAGCAGGTTAAGCATTATTTTTAAAACACACAATGTAACGGTCTGGGTTATCTAGGGCATTACTACTTGTTATCAGAGCCATCTAGGTTTAAGGGTTCCCGAAGACTGGCTGGGTGTGTACACTAGCTGCTAAAGATAAGATAGACTCATGGTTAGGTACTTAATGACATGATTATGTGGTTAATTCTTTAAATTGAACCTATATGCCTTATATGTGTGTTAGTATAGAGAAAGCATGATGTGTATTAGTGTATATGGTAGTAATGGAATTTGATAATTAATGCATGAGTAATGCAGATTGTTGCTTTGATATGCTTATTGTGCGTGTGGTTATTGTGATTGTTTGGACCTGCCTGTGGGATGATACTGGATATGAACATTAGGGCTGAGGGGTTTAGTCAGTGATTGCAGACTGATTCAGAATGTATGTGCTCAAGATTGTTAATTGGACCTGGTATTGTTAGAATGGGGGTTGCAGATGATAGTTGGCGTCAGAACTCTCCATCTTCCCCTGGAATTTGCAGGAGATGTTTGCTGGTATGCGAGTAAGGCTGCTAGATCAAGATAAGGAGATTAGATGGTTGAGATAGCAGGTTCCATCGGGGAAATGATATTTCGTATGTCTTGACAGTAAAGGCATCGATGTTGGTTCAACTTGATGATGGAAACTGATAAGAGTTATCCTATGAATGGTGTTAGAAGCATTATCATCTAGTTTTCGAGGAAGGTTTGGGTTTGCTCAAGAACTGATCAATAAATGGGCGTGATTAACTTCATCCTTGATTATATGAGAATGGTTGGTCATGATAGAGTAGTTGTTCCATGCATAAGCAGTGGGAGGATGCCCAGATGTGAAGGGAAGTAGTACCCCAGACCCGGAATGTTGTCATGATGGGTTGGGAGGAATTCAGACAGTGACTTGACAAAAGAAACTACTATGACGCAGTTTGAACTGCAAAGACTAAAGAGGTTATGAACTTGGTTCAGAATGATAAGACAATGGCGGAGTGTGTCAATAAATTTGATAGGTTGGTCACCCGGTTTCTAATTTTATACAAGTAGGTGTAGGCCAGGGAGAAAGATTTATTTAAGGACTGAACTCTGGGCTGGCCCAGAGTGTTAGGGTCGCTCCAGTGCATGAGATTTTCATCTATGCTCAGGAAGTAGGGAGGGCCTCATTAATAAAAACATAAGAGATGAGGTATGAAGCGAGAATGCCGTAAGGCAAGAAGTGCTGGCAATGGTATTCCCATTAGTGAGATTATGTAAGGGTAGAAGCCCAGTAACCAAAAAAGAAGGATCCCTAATAGTTCTACTACTCCTGGTTTTGACAGGAAGGGTTATAGTTTATAGGTTAGCTGCCAAGGGAGCGATGAGGCCAGGTAAAGTTATTTAGTATGCGCCAGACGTGGGAGACACCACCTGGGAGGATGCTAAGTGAAGGAATTTTTTCTTAATGGGATAGTTAAGCACGTTAGGGTGGATTGCCTGAGATTGGAGAGGGGAGGGCTGGGCTGCCTTGTTACAGTCAGAGCCCAAGGTTAGTCCCTTGGAGGCGACAGGTTGACTTATCAGTCCTCGTTCTTTATCATATAATGAGCTGTAAGAGTTGGTAACTTCCAAGAAAAGAATGGGAATACTAGTGGTAAAAGATTTATAGTAAAAGTGATTGAACTCGTCATATAAGAGTTTCAGTACGAGCCTGAGTATGAGCTAATCCCTTTAATAAGGGACAACCATGGATTACAAGAGACGGTAATAATGTCTGGATCTGGAAGGGAAGGACCTGGTTGCATCTACGAGATGCCTGGACGTTGGGGTAAATAACATCTAGAATATATCAGTTAGACTAAATGGAAACTGGATTAGCAAGTAAGGTTTCAGATGGGTGAACATAGAATTGTTAGGTACGCTGTGGACTTTGGGTATGGATAGATTCGGTGTCAAGGACATCATGAAGAATGGTTTTAGCTTAGTAGAAAGAATTAGTGGTTCAATTGAAGAATATTTTATTTGAGGATGGATTAGACGGAGCATTGCATCATGGAATACATCGACATCGCCTGTTAAGGATGAAGGGTTCAATTGCCCAGTCCAAGATAAGACAATGTTTTCAGGAATTGATCTTCGATTTGATATTACCAGCTGAGGATCAAGGAAAGAGACATTCTAGGAATTTCTTCTTACACCAAGTAGGACGTGATGGATTATCAGTGAAGGTTCTTATCTGACCAATACTTCAACGACACAGGTAAGTTCCACAAGTAGCTAGTACAAGAATGACAAGGATGAGATACATCCAGATTGGTTAGGAATGTGTTGCTCTACTCCTAGTTACAAGCAGCACGCAAACAACTACTACATTGATAATACTAAGACTGATAAAGTAGGGTTTCAGGTAAGGCTCCAGAAGGTGTAAGCTTCGATTCCTCGAAAGGTATTCAAGGTCACGTTGTAGAAGGTGATGGGATCATGTATGAAGGAATTGAGTTAGAAGCCACAAAGAAATTACTGAAGAATGCTTGAAAGGTGAGAAGTACAATGAGACTGGTAAGGCACATCAGTTACTACTTGAAGCATCTTCGAAGACAGCTATGCCCAAGATTAGGTTGACACAAGAACCTAAAGTAGGACTGAATGGATGGTTTTGTATAAGATTTTTAGAAGATAGAATAATGATTGGTTAGCACCCTACGGTATTAGAATCCATTAGTAATGGAAGAATGCGGGAGGACAACGTGATGGATATTATCTTTGCTTAAGACATGAAATTATTAGGTGGTGCATCAAAAACTAAGATGCACCCAAGTATAGACTGAAAGGATGGTTGTTTGTGCTTCACGGTAGATGAAAGAATAAGAAGATGAATGTTATACATGGAGTATTAAGTTGACAGTAATGCTAGATAGTCACAGTTGGGGGGTAGTGCTGGCACCCACAGAATAGATGTGAATGTATTTGCGCAAATGATTTGAGTGTTTGGTCATCTGTAGAGGAATAACCTTTAGACCAAAGATTTAGTGGAAATTAAAGGGTGATTCATATTATGAGCCCTTGATTGCATAAGGGAAAATTAATAAGGAAGTTGACATCCTAAGTTGGAACGATCTGTGCCAGTTGGATAGGACGCTACGGATTACAGTAAAATCAGACGAGGTAACAATTAAGGTTGATATAGTATCTGTAGTTGATAGTGGATAGATATATCTCTATGGAAAATGAAATTCAGAGAGAAGATCTTGTAGGTATGGTTCAGAATCCTACTATTTTAGTATGAATGAATTAATATATGAAGATCAGATGAGTGATCCGATGGAGCCTGGTGTTGAGGTGGAGATTCTAGATGAATATTATAACTAGGACATTTAAATGGATGTTGAAATCTAAAAATCTATATATTGGAAGATAAAAAGGTATAGTAGTGGTCTATAAGAGTGGACCACGTTAGACGGCAAATAAGAACGTTGGACATGAAAGGTTGCGACTCAACAGATTAAGTTAAAACACTTCGGTTCGTGTGAATGGGTGACACAATAAGGCATTTGGGCAACACGAGACTATATGTTCCCATGGAACACCGAAGTTGATAGTGTTGAGTTGAGACCCTTAATTATTCCAAGTTTTAGAAAAGGATATAGAAGATAAAGAGTATAAGGTTGAAACCTTGAATTATTGGTTACCTTTAGATAAATTGACAATCTTAAGAAGTAACTCATATTTTGAGAATTATACATCGAATGTATAAGTGTTTGGGGAATTAAGACAAGTAAATTCTCTTGATGGAATAGTCAAAGTGGTGAATGTCGGTCAACGACTAGGGTGACTCACAATGAGATATAGTAAGGTAGAGAGCAAGAAGTACTTGTCTAAGTAATGAAATGAAAGACAGAGAATATTGTGATTCAATACTGGTTTGGGGAAACCAATGAAGTTATTAGGATTATTAGGGAAAAAGTATCCGCCTATCTGAAAGGACATAAGAGTTTGCAAGTTTCAAGTATAGGAACACAAAGTTCCAGTACGGGAGACTTGTATTTCTCTGAATATTGCAGACAAGAAAGAATATGATATTTTTGGAAAGGAAGAGGAGTTTTGACTCCCGATTTAATAAGACTTCTAAGATGTTATTAAGGACTAGGCCAGGGGCCTACAAATTAGCCTTACCCTAGTATGGGTGGTGGCTTTCGAATGTTGCTGGTGCCAATGTTAAGGAAAGAAATGTATGATAATCACCACTGATGAGGGAATTGGGGTCAATGACCATATTGTTCTTGTGGGCAAAAGGATAGGTTGTGTTAATAAAAGGATATTTTGGTCTCTTGAGGTTAAGGGTGGACTTAGGCAGTTGGGAGGTTTAAGGAAAAACTAGAAACTGAGGAAAAAACAAAGGAAGGAACTCTCTCAAGCTCTAAACATTCTCTCTCACGATTCCCTCTCCTCTTTCTTGAAGACATAGGCAACATTGGAAAATTTTGTTGTTGAGGCTTAAGTTTGAAGCTGGGAACTTGGAAGAACAAGCTGAGGGTGTGGGACATCTAGATTAAGCTCAGAATTCCCACTGTGGTAAGATTCAAGTAAGTATGGTTACTGAAATCCTTAATTTTTCTTAAGTATTTTGAGTTTCTTAATTTATGTTTTTGAAAGATGATTGATTGTTAAGTTAGGATGGTAGTCCAGTAGGATATTGAGTGTTTCCATGCCTAAGCTATGTGGTTAAGAGTCTTAGACTCATTTCTGGACTTAGTTTGGGTTTGGGTGTATAGTTGAGGTTGAATTTTGAGGATTTAGCTGGGAAAAAAATGTTGGAAAACCCAGTGGATTCTGGGTTCACGGAGGAGCGCCGCGACCCAGTTCATGGGCGCCACGATCCGCATGCCCCTGATGCCTTGGGAGGTTTTGCTGATTTATAGGCGCGCTGTGACCCAAGGGAGGCAAGTCGTGGCCCTCCTCCCTCCAAATGCAGAGGCCGAGCCTCTGACTAGAGATGCGCCACGAAACTCAGGGCCAGGTCGCGACCCGCCTAGACAATTTTAGCCTAGGTTTTTCTTAAAGCTTAGAGACGTTCGGGGATCAAAACTTAAGCGCTTGAGACGACTTCTACTACCCGGTTTAGTAGAAATCGAGGTCCCGGAGGCTAGTATTTTAATCCAAAGCTTTTAAATGGTTTAGAATCATATGGTTATCCATTATCGCATTGTGACTAGGTTATACCGCAAGGGCTCAAGGATTAGGGATCATGCTCGGGTCTGCAATATGCTAGCTGCTCTAGACATGAGGTAAGAAAATTGCACCCATGTGGTTGTGTTTGGGACTAAGGTTCCCTGTATTTGAGTATATGCAATGGGTGACAGTATTGTTGTTATGCTTTATATGAAAGTACGACCTAAGGGCGTCGGGGCTAATGATAAGCACCTTGGACGCAACTCGGCCTAAGTGAGCCGGGGTCAACTAAATTAACAGAGGATTCCGCCTAAGGGCGCCAACAATTAATCACTTGTATTACTGATTGAGATGTATGCTTGTGAATATATGTTGTCATTGTGATGCTTGAATGCTTGTACTCTGTTGAATAATTGAACTGGTTGTGTCAAGGTTGATTAAATGCTACTGTTGCTCTTGTATTGGAATTGTTGCCTATAATCTATTGTCAGATGAATCTGGTGAATTATATTTACTATATTTATATTGTTGCTTAGTTGTGCCTGTTGTTTTAAGTTTTCTTGCGGAGCTTTGGCTCACAGGTGCTACGTGGTGTAGGTACGGGAGTTGTTAGCTGGACCAGCCATGAGTTGGAGAGATTTAGGGTCAGTGTGTACATATGTGGCCTGCTAGATCACCACAGTTTGGAAAGCTTGGGAGGAACTAGGTATAAACCTTGTTTTTGCTGCTTAGGTTGGCTAAATTGTATCTGTTTATCTTTTACAAGTCTGTAAACTGAATTAAACTGAATTTTTGGGATCCCGTGTACAAACTTAATATTTTAATGAAAAATAATTATTTTGTTGACCAAATATTATATTACTTGACCTTCACTTAGTCTTTAATTTCACATTTAAGTTCAAACGACTTGCTTAGTAGGTTAACCACTATTTTTAAAACACACAGTGTAACCGTCTTGGTTATCCTGGATGTTACAAAAACATTGTCCAATACATATGCTTTCAAAGGCACCATTCCTAACATGACTTATGAAGGAAAGGTAGGGAAAATGTTTGACAAATAGAGATGAGGAGCAAAAGACTAAAAATACAATACAAAGACCATAAAGGTGGCTCACTGACTCGACTGAACACCAGGTGTAGTTGGTGGTTGTTGTGGATATAAAAGCCCGTAGAGAAAAATAACTTATTCTTGGAGTCCCGAGGCTTATTCTCGCGATGATGGAGAGTTGGGTATGGAGACATCCACTTCATTAGCTAGTAGAAGTATCATCCTCTCATCCTCCTTTCTTGGGAGTGGCCTTCATCTGGAAGTGATAGTGTGTAAAGACCCGACTAATTTAAAGACCTCTAACCATTAAAACTACTAAGACATAACTACTATCTTTTGGATATATAAATAAAATAATCAAACTTTATTATTAATACAAAGAAAATCCAGAAGTAAAATAGAATACGGGATCCCATTGTTCATACATAAAGTAATAAAGAAAACAACACCTTTATTTATATGTTCAAAGTACTATGTGCGGGAATTTTAACGACATAATTCAAAAGACTCAAAATTAATAAAGTCATCCTCGATCGATCCCATCAGTTCATTCTTTTAGTTTCTCTCCCAATACACAAGCCAAAGCCGCCTCAGATCCATCCCGTCTTCCATGTTCATTTTCCTGCACAATCTAAATAAAAAGGAATGAGCCTAATGCCCACTAAGGAAAAACTACTAAAATCATAAAACATAAAACATAAAACATAAAAATAAACTTCAATATTAATGGCCATTAACTAATTATTGTTGTATGTGATAAAAACCGCTATAGTCCTCTTAACTTGTAACGACCCAAAATTGCTAACAGGGCTTAGTGCCTTGGTTAGCGCGCCTGGAGGGCATAATTGATTTATATATATATGGCATGCATGATTAATATGATTATGTTAGTCTATTATATGAATGTTTATGATTATTAAATATGCATGTTGGCCCTCTACTGTTCATAAGGGTATAAATGGGATTATATGTGATAAATGGTTGAGACCACATTATTATGTGGATTTATTTGCAGTATATGGCTCGAGGCGATCCTAGTGAGTAGATTAGCGAAATAGTCACATCGGGGTTTAATACCTGGCTCAGGGTGAGCCTAGGGGTATTTTTGGAACTTGGAGAGAATTTTGGGGTTTATTGAGTAATGTGAAAGTATTTGTTAATTAATTAGATGTGACGAGGTTAATTGGTTAACATTAGGAACACTTGAGGTGTTAGCGGGAATTCGGGAAAAGACTTTTCTACACTTAGAAATCATTAGAAGGTTGAATTAACTTAAGGGAAAAAAGGTCTTTTTATGGGTTAAGAGATATACTCAGAGGTGTAGGAAGTAATCAGAAACTCTAGGAAAACTTCTCAAACTCACCCTTTTTCTCCCACACACGTTCTCACTGTCACTCTCCCTTGAGAAGCCAAGTGAGCTTAAAGACATAGAAGGAGACAAGCTGAGAATTTTGCTGAGTTTAAGTTGGAAAACTTTGGAATTTAAGCTCTGGAATTGGAGGTTTGAAGCTGAGGATATAGCAGCCATCGAGGTTTATCGCTCAGGCTCAAGACTGAGGATCGTGCTCAGGACCGTTCTGTATCCTCCGTTTTGGAATTCAAGGTAAGAAAACTGCACCCATGTGGTTGTATTTGAAACTAAGGTTCCCTGTATCTGGATATATTGGTAATGTAACTGTATTTTTGAAATGTTAAAGTATGGCCTAAGGTAGTCGGGGCTGGTGATCGGCGCATTGGACGCAACTTGGCCAATGTGAGCTGGGGCAGCTAAATTTTTGACGGTGAAAACTCGTCAACTATGTTAGGTCAGAAAACTCAAAGTTTAGTAAGAGAATAACTAAGTAAGAATTTAGAATAGACTCGAGGAAAGAAAAATGCAGATCAATAGTCAAGTAAAATCTCGTATATTGCTTTAATCGCCTAAGTGTACAATGAATTTTCCAACCCCTTTCAATGATGAAGTGAGGCCCTGTTTATAGGTGAGCTCTAATGGATCTTTGTACATTGTGGTCCCGAAGAGACAAGGAGCTGTATATCCAGGTTGCAGGTGGTAGTGGTGTTGGAGGAGTGGTGGTCGGCTCCAATATATGGCAGGGGTCTGCAAAAGTACTCCTGCCCTGGTACCATGTCTTACCTCCACCACTTGTCGGGTATATACGTCATACGCGTGCTTGGGGAGTCATTACTATGTACCATTGTAATACTGCCACTACTTGTCTAGCGTGGACATTGTATTCGTACTCTAACTCCTCCTGGTTGGTAAGTGCATTCCATACCTCTTCTGACTTCATACCGAATCGTTGTAAGGTCTTCCCTAACCTTCCTCGAATGCATGTTCAAGAGGTCCTTGAATCTACATCTGGTGTGACCCACAGGGGAGAATATGCCCCGTTGTTGGTGCTTATCTCAGGGGGGGGGGGGGAATAAGGCCTCTTCAACAAGAGCTACGGCGTATGTGACGAGACACAACACCTTGTATGCACCCCAGGGGTGAGACACTTATGCATGACATGGTGCTTTCAACGAGGCAGCTTGGTGCTTATGTGCGAGATGAGGGTCTCATGAGGCAGGGCTCATGGATTTGTGAGGCGTGAGGCAGGTAGAGCACATGTGCAAGACAAAGGGTCTCGCGAGGTGGGGCTGTGGCTTCGCGAGGTGCGATGTCGCTGAGTGCACATGCGCGAAACACAAGGTCTCGCGAGGCGGGGGTCGTGGCTTCACAAAGAACGATGCAGCTTGGTGCCTATGCACGAGATGGAGGGTCTCGCAAGGCGGGGGCTATGGCTTCACGTGGCGCGATGCAGCTGGGTGCATATGCGCGAGAGGGAGGGTCTTACGAGTGCACAGTGTGGGCATGTCCAGGATTTTGTGACAATGCAACCAAGATTGTGAGGAGCGAAGGTTTCATCATTTGAACCATGGTCTCCTAGGACTACCTCGGTGGCGTGTTACATTTTCTTTTGGGATCCATAGAGGTCATCTTGCACAATGAGGCCCATCCTTATATGAGTATTAAGGCCTTAGGCTCTAGGCTAGCTAGAACTCTATAACTTAGCTTGTGTTGCTTGTTGGTGAATTCTTTCATGTTCACAGACCCTTACTCATTTCAACACGGGTTCATATATTTTTCTTTGTGGATTTTTGGCATCCACACTTGCCCCCAGTTAATGAGGAGGTCTTTAGGCGTCCTTGTAGATTTATTATGATGCTACACTTACTATGCTCTTGTGGTGCTACGAGGACTGTCTATGGTAGGAAACGAACTTAATTGGGAGCCAAGGTCGAGGGAGGATTTCTATCATTCATACTTGGTAAATTATGAGTTGATATGCCTCTCGTTTTGTGAGATGGATATCACTAAAGAGCTATCCCAAAGTTGACCTTGCATTGTAACCTTGCGATGCAGGGGGAGGATTTCTATCATTCATACTTGGTAAATTATGAGTTGATATGCCTCTCTTTTTGTGAGATGGATATCACTAAAGAGCTATCCCACTGTTGACCTTGCATTGCGACCTTGCGATGCAGGCACATTCCATTTGAAGGCTACTGTATTGCGGCTTCGCATTGCGGGCACATTTCACCAAGAGCCTACGACACAAGGACCTCTTATCTCGTAACACTTCCAGATATACCATGTTCACAAGATAATTTAACATGTTCACATAAGTATTAGGGAAGTGTAAATCCCTTTCCCTTTCTCTCATTGGTATGAGACTTTGAGAAGCCTCATTTTCCTTGGTCTGGGACTTTGAGAAGCCGTTCTTTTTATTTCTTTGTGAGGAACTTATGCAATTCCTCATGGTCATAGTACCAACAACTTTATTTTGAAAGGATTCCCTTTGGGACCTCTCTACCGCATGTGATTCGTGTTTGTTGGTGCACCTTGACCACTTGTGAGGATATGTTGACCCTTTGGGTTTTGGCTATCCTTTTATATATATCTGCACGAGTGTTTTTTTTGTGCGAGAAATGTACTTCTCGTAATTATGCATAATACTATTTTTGCAAGTGCCTTCTTTGAGCCCTTTTTGCAAGCGTCTTCTTTGAGACCCTTTTCAAAAGCGTCTTCTTGGAGACTCTTTTCACAAGCGTCTTCTTTGAGACCCTTTTTGGGCTAGGTGACCTTGACCGACCTAGGATTGTTATGAGGACCCTTTTTGGTCTTTGACATGATCTCCCCTTGGGTTGGGACCCTTATAGGGAGATGGTACTTGTTAAACCTTGCAAGCGCCTATTTTGAAGGCCCTTTTTCCCTTGTAAGGATACTTAGTCGATCTAGACTTAGGGATTTCTTTGGGCTCCCCTTTTGTCTTCTGCGACGTGGTCCCTTTGTAGGGTGGGAGTGTTTGTGAAAAGGTCATTTTGAGGGACCTTTTGACTTTATTAGATTCTTTAAGGGTAGCTAGTCCTTATAGATTCAAATGTTGTCTTATAAGGTTCATCACTCACACATATATACATTATAAGTACTTTTATATATATTTCACAGGGCCAGACGCCTGTTTTGCACTTGGCTAGGCACCTATTGAGGCCTGCGAGGCTAGGCACATATTTTGCGCATGGCTAGGTGCCTGTTGAGGCTCGCGAGGTTGGGCGCCTATTTTGCACACGACTTGCCTGTGGAGGCTCGCGATACTAGGAAGTTATTTTGCACACGGCTAGGTGCCTATTGAGGCTCACAAGGTTGGACACCTCCTAAGTGGTTGATGGGGTCCATCTTGCCAAGCACTTTGTTTTTCGTATTCTCCGACATGCTTTGACAATTTCAGCTAACAGTGGTAATATGTACATTATATAACTGTCCCTTGGAAATGATAAATGCAATATATAAGATATGTGCTTGACATTAGTAATAGTAGACAACGTGCAAGGGTAGCACAATATCATTGTCCTATTACATCTGTGGAGTCAACATGGCGACCTCTTTCAATCTTTATGGGGGCCAATTGTGATGACTTCTTTGGTTCCTCAGCGACACAGATAAAGGGAGTCTTATCAGTGGTTATCCTTGATGAATCCCGCTAGCTTCTTCCTTTAAGCCTTCTTGTAGACCTCTTCCAATATCTAACTTGATCAGTGACTCCTCTATCACAACGATATCTTCTATGTAGAATCTTCACACGTATTGGTAGAAGGGTGATTGGAGGAAGGTTTGCTTCCCTTAACATGCAAGTTCTTATGGCCCTCTTACACATGTATATGTTGGAAAAAGCTTATACAGGATCTTTATTTATTTTCATGTATATCTAATATTAAAAAAATTAATACGAGATAGCCTAAAACATGTTTCTAAAATTGAATTCAAAGAGAAACAAAAAATAGAATACTTACAGTATACGCAGCAGAATTAAAGAGTCCTTCCTTCAGTTTCTCTAACTCTTGTATCCTCTATGTCGCAGAGTATTATCAAGAAACTGAACCGATCTTCTATTTTCTTCACGATCTTCCAATGTATCCTTAGAACCACCTAGACTAGTGTGGGCAATTCTCAACACATGAGATAGATATAGAGAGAAGAAGAGAAAATAACTAAGAGGTTTAAAAAAAGACTTGTGTTTAGAGAGAATCTAAAACTATAAGAAAATCTGACTTGTGACTTATCAAACTTCTTGTTTTGACTTCTCTATAAGCACTCCTTTTATAGACTCAATTAGGCCATTTAATTTAATTAAAAAATCAATAAAATAATAGCTATTTTGAAGCCCTAGGTCGAAATTATCATGGGCTATAGGCCCATGAAATTTCCCATTTGATTATAAGCTCATTGGACTTAAAATCAAGGCCTGTATTATTTTCTATTGATTTAATTAATTAAATAATTATTTAAATCCTTTATCAAATTAATTATTTATAATTTTAACCTTGATTTAAATTTATTTATTAATTTAGATACCAATTTATCTTAATTAATAAATCTGCCATAATTTCTCTTTTCTTCTCAAAATTACACAACTCTGTAAAACTATCCAAAATTGACTTGGTCAACTTTGATAATTCTAATTGATGATTAAATCAATTAATTGAGACTATCTAGATGATTTTATCCAAGGTACAATGGGGACCATGGGCCTATGAAATCAAGCTCCAATAAGTTATCATAAATCTAACAAATAAATTTACTAACTTATTAATTACTCGTGACTCCACTATAGACTTGGAATTGCACTCTTGAATTCATAGAACGCTCTATAACAAATATAGATACGCTTTTAATTATCCATTGTTACAACCATAATTATTACTCAATCCTCTATAGATGGTCTACAATGAGATAGGACTAAAATACCGTTTTACCCCTCATTGTATTTTATCCTTAAAACACTTAGTTCCTTGTAAATGATATTTCAGTAAACTAATTTAATTAATGAAATGAGATCTCTATCATTTAACACCTTGAACCAAACTAAAAGGAAACCATCATTTCACTTCTTCATCAGAAGCTATAGATGTTCATATCTATGATTAACACTCCTACTCAATTATACTACCGAGTTCCCAAGATGTAAGTATGGGCTAGTCCGTAGGGTAAGCTGGTAACGAACAAGTCAAAGAACTCAAATAATACAATCAGTTAGAATACTAACCAATCAGAATTGAGATTGAATTGACCTATGGTCAACTATATGATATGACTAGAATAGATAATAACGGTATGTTTACTTATCTTATCAACTGTCAATATCGATCCAGTCCGATGTAACAAATACATCCGATCTTATCTACTTTACTAATGTTCTGGAAAGAACATAACACTGTAATGTAGAAGTAGATAATGTCGTAGATTGGCAAGTCAGTGTAAATCCGGTGCACTGATTAATCTTAGGACTAACTTATTTTGAACATATAATCATATTTATATTCCACTGTGATTACGTCACTATAAATAAGATTAGCTATATGCTCGGGATTTAATAGAATTTTATATTAAACAAATAATCATGAAAATAAAACATGTGAGCAAAGTGATTGACCAAGTCAAAAAATGATTTCTATTCTTTTATTGATAATAAAATGAGATTACAAAGAATTTGAGTTTTAATTAGGGCATAAAACCCCAACAGTATATACTTTTGGGCTTTTTCGAAGAAGTCGTCTAAGTTTGTATTCTCCCTCTTGAGCATGTTATGCCATAACTTGCTTCTAGGAGGAACTCCGGCCGTGATTGCCATCTTGAGCTCTACTTTAGTCGTACTTCCCATCTTAATTGCTTCCATATTGAATCTGTGGATATAGCTTTTCAGGCTTTCACTATTTCCTTGTTTTATATTAGCGAGCTGGTACTCGGCATAACATAGTCACAAACCGCGTGGTGTTGCTGAAGAAATGCACCAGAGAACTGCCGCCATGACTTGACTATTCCTGGCCTTAACCTCCTGAACCACTTATACACCGCTCCCTTGATTGTAACGATGAAGCAATAACACTTTGCTCTGCTATTGACCCCCCTTAACTTCATCAGGTTATTGAAGGTGTATAAGTTATAGTTTGGATCCGTAGTTCCCTCGTACGGAGTCATGCGAGGCTCTTTGAGGCAAGTGGGGAGGTTCTCAACCTGTATCTACCTTGTGAAGGGTGATTCACGGTCAAATTATTCGTCATCTTTGTGCCCCCCAGGTGCAATGATAATCTTGCTTCGAGAGCTTTGTATTCTATTGTTTAATTCCTTCATCTTTCTGTTTGAGGAGTCTCGTGGGTTCTTAGGGTGAAACCTTGCTTTGGTTGTGTCCATCAGGGGAACTGTAGGGGGTGTGGTTTTTACCTTGGACCCTCTATGGTTAAGTTTATCCCTCAAGTCGGGTGAAGCTCTTTTGGAGGCTGCCTTGGGTTCACACGTCTCGTAGGTGGGGTTCATGCCAGGTTGCTCCGTTGGTGTACAATCTTCCTTGCGTCCTGGGCGAGGGTATGACAAGTGGAGATTTGCGTATTTCCATCTTCCACGGGCACGATGGTTTCTCCTCGTATATGTTTCCTCACTTTATGCCTAGAGAAGGGAGCATCAAAGTTTTCGTGTAACAGGTCATTGAGTACCTCTTGCATGTTCTCCACGGTGGCCTGCAAGCTTTGGTGTTTCAAGTGTAAGTCACGTATTTCCTCTTCGTAGTGGCGATATCAGGAACATGAACTCACTGAGTGTACTTGTGAGAATTTACCATGTCTTTGTTTGGAGGGACCCGGATCTTGATGGTTCGGACTTGGGGCCATCGGTTGCCGTGGTGGATGGTGAGTTGTACAACCCATCGTTGGAGTGGTGGCATGTGTTACAGGGTCCGGTGTAGGATGAATGGCAGGGGATGATACTTCTTCCACTTAAACATTGTCTCTAGGAAGATCTGTCGCACCTCCATTCATCGGCGGGGGACGATCCATCATGGACGCCCTTAGCTGGGTTCCGTCTAGGTGAACCTCCGCTTCTTGTTGGTCTTGAAGGCATTTTGAACGCTTTGGCATGTTTTCTTACTGAAATTAATGGAGGAACTATTGTTTGTTAGCTGTTCTTCCCACAGAGGCGCCAAACATTTGACAGTGAGAACTTGTCAACTATGTTAGGTCAGATAACTCAAAGTTCAGTAAGAGAATAACTAAGTAAGAATTTAGAATAGACTTGAGGAAAGATAAATGCAGATCAACATTGGAGTAAAAACTCGTATATTGCTTTAATAGCCTGAGTGTACAATGAATTTTCCAACCCCCTTCAATGATGAAGTGAGGCCCTATTTATAGGTGAGCTCTAATGGCTCTTGGTACATTGTGGTCCTGAAGAGACAAGGAGCTGCATATCCAAGCTGCAGGTGGTAGTGGTGTTGGAGGAGTGGTGGTTGGCTCTAGTATATGTCAGGGGTCTACAAAAGTACTCCTACCATGGTACCGTGTTGTACCTCCACTACTTTTCAGGTACGTACGTCATACACGTGCTTGGGGAGTCCATACTCTGTACCATTCTAATACTGCCACTACTTGTCTAGCGTGGACAATGTATCTGTACTCTAACTCCTCTTGGTTGGTAAGTGCATTCCATACCTCTTCTGACTTCATAACGAATCATTGTGAGGTCTTTGTTAGGTTCATTTTAGGTTTGTTTTAGAGATTGTTTTATGTTATGTTTTTAGTTATTTAGGATTGTTTAGCGCAGATTTATGCTTGTTTTCTACTTGTTTCATGTTTTGATGGTCAAGTACATAATATGGAGTGAAATGAGAAGAAATATGTTAAATATGATAAATAAGATGGATTTTGTGTTGATTGTGGAGTTTTAAGACATTATGTGTGGAAAATACTACATTGAAGATGTTCAACACACATTGTTTATGCTCTATAACGCAAGTCTAAGACTTCAAGCCGAATTTTGACCATGCTTTATTCAATTTTAGAAATATAAGTTGTAGAGATTTCTCTTAGCTTTCCATATCTTTTTGAATCATTTAGTTCGGAGTTATATCGAAGGAGTTATGATCAAAATACGATGAGCTGATGTTGCAGGCTGTTTGAAACGAGTTTCCGTTCTATTATGGAAGCAGCACCCCTACGCTACAAAAGGAGCGCTACAACGCTATCAAGAACAGAAGAATAGCACTACAACACTACAATAATAGAGCTACAGCGCTAGTGCACCAAATTTTGAGGCATTTTGGCACTGTTAAAAGCGCTACAACGCCCAAAAGCTAGCGCTACAGCGTTATCAACACGTTTTGCAGATTTTAAACCACTTTTTGAAGGGAAAAATGGTCTATTCACTTGGGAATCTTGGAAGACTATTTAAGGAACATTATTCTGCGATTTTGGAGAGTAGTCTTAGTTTTGAAAAACCCGAGATTAAAAAAGGCTGCTGTATTTATTTTCTCTGTTTTTCATCTGAATTCTTTAAGTAAATTTTATGAATAATTATTTGCAGTTTATTTTCATCATGGTATTTATGAACTAATTTCTTTTATCTAGGAATTAATGTAGTCACTGAGATTCTATTTAATTTTATTATGATTTTCTATTGATACTTCTTTTTCTATTCTAATCTATATGATGTGTGTTTAATGCTAGTAAATACTTGATCATTATTTGCTTGATTTAATGGTTTTGATTCAGAATTTGAAAGATGAGAATTGAATATGCTATCATTGTATAGACATAGGGTGCATATTGGACAAAAGTACCTGTATCTTGTGTAGTAATTAGGTTTATATGTTTAATGCCTTTTATATGTTCAAGTTTATCACAGAAATATAGAAAACCTGCATATAGATTAAGATCTTATATCTTGAAAAAGAATAGGAATCGATTATATTAACCTGCTATTAGAATAGAAAGAAGAGATTTAGAATTGATTATTAAAATTAATAGAATGAACAGTTGATGAAATTAATTCCTAGGATTTTTATTATTGATTTTTAAGTAGTGATTCATTGTTTTGTTTCCAGTTCTTTAATTTTGGTTCGTAGTTTATAGTATTTCTTTTATTTTTAATTGTTCACTTAAATTTTAAATAACCAAATACAATTTAAAAATCAATTAGTGGTACTTGGGAGATAGTCTCTGTGGGACGATATCCGTTCTTCCGGAATTTACTACTTCACACGACTACGTATACTTGCATACAGAAAATTCATATCAAGTTTTTGGCGCCGTTGCCGGGGATTATATTTCAATATCACAATTATTTTTATTTGTTCTTATTTGATTATTTTATTTTATTTAATTTATGTTAACATTTATTTGGATCAAGGTTCTATTGTGTTTTAGGAATGGTTGTTATATGCGTAGCAATAGACACAAGGAGATTATACCAATAGATCTAGAAATTGAAAGAACGTGTAGACAGAACCGGAAAACAAAGAGGAGATTGGATTTTACCATGGCTGACAATTTGGGAAATGGTGCTAATAATGGTCAAGGGTCTGCAGAGGTTCTAAGGGAGCAAGGACCAAGACCTTTGAGAGATTATGTACTTCCTACTGTTACAGGAGTGCCTTAATGCATTAGACCTCCAATCATTGCTGCAAACAATTTTGAGATTAAGCCCGCAATCCTTCAAATGGTCCAAACAATTGTTCAGTTTGGAGGTATGCCAACGGAGGACCCCAATTTACACATAGCTAATTTTCTAGAGTTATGTGTTACGTTTAAGATGAATGGGGTGAGTGATGATGCTATAAGACTGATGTTATTCCAATGTTCACTAAGGGATAGGGCGAAGAGTTGGCTGATATCCTTATAGGTGAATTCTATCACAACATGGGAAGAGTTAGCTCAGAAGTTCCTTGCCAAGTTCTTTCCTCCAACGAAAGCTGCCAAGTTAAGGGGAGATATTAATAACGTTTATTAGATGGAAGGAGAGTCACTGTATGATTCTTAGGAGCGCTTTAAGGAGTTGTTAAGGAAGTGTCCACACCATGGAATAGAAAAGTGGATGCTGGTGCATAATTTTTATAATGGGTTGAATGGAACGACTAGAACAATTATAGATGCTGTAGCGGGAGGTGCCTTTATGAGTAAGAGTGCTAATGAGGCATATGAGCTATTAGAGGAGATGGCGATGAATAATTATCAATGGCCAACTGAAAGTGGACAACCAAAGAAGGTGGCTGGAATGATGGAATTGGATGCTATATCCATGCTTACAGCTCAAGTAGCAGCCTTGACAAAGCAATTACAATAGACTACACTCCCATCTCAAGCTATGCAAGTTCAAAACCTTTGTGAAGTGTGTGGTACAATCCACCAACCCAACCAATGCCCTACTATAGATATGAATAATATGCCCATGGAAGAAGTACAAGCTATAGGAAATTACCAAAGACAACCCAATAATCCCAATTCCATGTCTTACAACCCAGGTTGGAAGAACCATCCTAATTTTTCCTGGTCCAATAACCAAAACACTCTACAACCCTATCCTCCACCTCATTCACAATATCAACCACAACAAAATAGACCATCGTATCCATAGCAACATTCACAACAATACCCTCCACCTAGATATTATCAACCAAAAAATAGACCACAACAAATGCAAATGAAACCATTTGAACCTCAACCTGATGTACTTAACCAATTCATGACTGAAACCAGGGCATCCATAAGGAGTTTGGAGACTCAAATAGGGCAATTGGCTACTTTAATGTCTAATAGAGCTCAAGGAAATTTTCCTAGCACTACAGAAGTTAATCCTAAAGAGCAGTGTAATGAAATATCCTTGAGGAGTGGGACTAAGCATGAAGGGCCTATAGTAGAAAACAAGGGCAAGAAGATAGAGGATCGATATGTCACTAGTCCAGCACAAGACGAGGTTACTACAGATTTTCTAAAGAAAGAGAAGTCTAATGAAGAAAAGGTTACTGAAGACCTTAGGAAGGAAGAGGAGGTGCCACCTGTAAGTATTGAGCACCATGTTAGAATTCCATATCCACAAAGGCTTCGCAAGCATAATTTGGATAAGCATTTTGCAAAGTTTTTAGAGGTGTTCAAGAAGCTACATATTAATATACCGTTCGCAGAAGCATTAGAGCAGATGCCCAGCTATGTGAAGTTCATGAAGGAAATTTTGTCAAAGAAAAAGAAGCTAGAGGATTATGAGACGGTTGCATTAACTGAAGAGTGCAGCGCAATACTACAGAAGAAACTACCTCCAAAGCTTAAAGATCCTGGTAGTTTCAATATCCCATGTTCTATAGGGAGTTTAGTAGAAACAAAGGCAATATGTGATTTAGGGGCTAGTGTGAATTTGATGCCTCTATCAATCTTTCAGAAGCTGAATTTGGGAGAAGCTCGGCCAACTACAGTGTCTTTGTAGATGGCAGATAGGACAGTTAATCATCCTCATGGAGTTATTGAGGATGTATTGGTAAAAGTGGGTAAATTCATCTTTCCTGCGGACTTTATTATTTTAGATATGGTGGAAGATGAAAATATTCCAATAATACTTGGAAGGGGCGTTAATTGATGTACAAAAAGGTGAATTAAAGCTGCGAGTGCAAAAAGAGGAAGTTATATTTAAAGTTTTTGTAGCAATAGAAATTCCAACGTGTTGTAGAGTTGAAGTGGTGAACCAAGGAGAGAACAAGTTAAAAGGCTCTAAGACAAGCTCCATAGTGAAAACCAGAATGAGGAAGGGGCGAAACCGATTAAAAAAGTACTTTAGTGAAAGAATTTGAATGTTATATGAGGGGGGGAAAGTACCACCAATTTCTAATCACAAGAAACGAGGGCCAACTCATGACACTATGTCTCTCAAGGACGTGAGGGGAGGACTTGATCCAAGATTGAATATGAATGAAAACAAGAGTCCGGCTAAAAAACGTTAAAGACACCACTCTTAGGAGGCATTCCTATGTTTATTTTTTATTTTTATGATATTTTTTTTCGTTTTTGTTTTTTGATTGGAATAATGTTTTTAGAGATTTTGTTTTAGTTGTTTTTAGTTTTATTCTGGAACAATTGTGTTGTAACTCGTAACTCGTGAAAAACGTGAAAAAAATAAAGTTTAGGTGGTTATAGCGCTACAGCAATGGCAGTCTCAACCTTTCGAGGGACCTTTGTCTCAGCCGCCACCACCGCCATATTGATGTGGCTGGTCAGGTAAGTCTCTGTTCTCATTCTTTATGTACTTAACATTGGGGACAATGTTCGGTTTTAAGTTTGGGGGAGAGATTTATTTCTGGTGTTCTTTGATGTGTTTTTTTTGGTTTGTTTGTTTTTTTTATTTTAATTAGTTCTTCATTTTGAGTCATGTTTTAGAGTATAAATTAAGTTGATAATAATTGTCATTTAAATATGATTGACTGTTTTGTAGTATAATCCAAAGGAAATATTGATGTGCTTCTAAAAATAATCTGTGTGCTTGGTTAGATTACTTTGTTTTTCACTGTGATTTGTTGACATTAGAGATCTATTGCTCATAAATTGAAAATGTTATAATTAAGTTATTTTATGCATGTCAAATTTGGATTATGGATTAAAAAGTTTGAAAAAAATTCTAGAACCTGCTTGCTTACTATTTGAGATGAAATTTGAAACAATGCACATTTAGGAAAATGATATAGGCAATTTTTTTTGGATTGGTTGTGCCTTTCAAGCTAACCCTATTAAATTTTAACCTTAGTCAACCCTTTTGAGCCTTACAACTGTTTTCTTGTTAACACATTCTTTTGAGCCTAATTGTAAAATGAAATACCATTTACTCTTTTTGACCCATACCATGAGCATGAAAATTATTATATGAGGGGAGTGAATGTGTAATGGGATGTTTGTATTATGTGTTATTTAGAAAATTACTTTTGATTGAGAAAGAAAAAAAATTAAAGAAAGAAAAGGAAAAGAAAGTGAAAAATGATTATGCTCCCAAACAATTATTTATTGAATAATCAAAGTTTGGGGAAGTTTATTGAAAAAAATATATATATTCTCAATCATTGCACAGAAAAAGGGGTAACAAGGGATGAGTGGTGTGAAATTGTTGGGAAAGCTTGTTAAGTGGAATGCTTGTGGTATGATTAAGCCTAAAATTGTCTCTTTATCTACCTATACCTAAGCCTTCTATTACAACCCTTATAAAGTCCTATTGATTCTTATTTGTGCATTTCTTTATAGTAATGGAGAATAGTAAGTAATGCAGGCATATGGACTATTTGAGTTTGTGGTTAGTTGGTGAGAATTTGATGTGAATAAATGAGCTTTGGTCTTGATAGATTGAGGTGAAAGGGTGAATAATTGAGACTGAAAATCTACATTAAAGTTTTAAATAGCATGAATATTTTTCCTGTGAATTATATATGCATAACAGTCTTGAGTGTTTGAATTGGTTAGTTATGTCAACTTGGTTTGTTAGGTTTGAGTTAGTTAGATTATTTACTCGAGGGCGAGTAAAGGTTAAGTTTGGGAGAATTTGTTAGGTTCATTTTAGGTTTGTTTTAGAGATTGTTTTATGTTATGTATTTAGTTATTTAGGATTGTTTAGTGCAAATTTATGCTTGTTTTTTTTCTTGTTTCAGGTTTTAATGGTCAAGTACATAATATGGAGTGAAATGAGAATAAACATGTTAAATATGATAAATAAGATGGATTTCGTGTTGATTTTGGAGTTTCAAGACATTATGTGTGGAAAATACTACATTGAAGATGCTCAACACACGTCGTTTATGCTCTATAACGCAAGTCTAAGACTTCAAGCAGCATTTTTACCATAATTTATTCACTTTCTGGAAACACTTTTAGAAATAGAAATTGTAGACATTTCGCTTAGCTTTCCATATCTTTGTGAATCATTCAATTCGAAGTTATATCGAAGGAGTTATGATCAAAATACGATGAGCTGCTACAGGCTGTTCGAAACGAGTTTCGTTCTATTCTGGAAGTAGCGCCCCAGCACTACAAAACGAGCGCTATAGTGCTATCAAGAACTGAAGAGTAGCTCTATAGCACTACAATACTAGAGCTACAGCGCTAGTGCACCAAATTTTGAGCGCTATACGCCCAAAAGCTAGCGCTACAGCGCTATCAACAAGTTTTGTAGATTTTAAACCACTTTTTGAAGGGAAAAATAGTCTATTCACTTGGGAATCTTGGAAGACTATTTAAGGAACATTATTCTGCGATTTTGGAGAGTAGTCTTAGTTTTGAAAAACCCGAGATTAAAAGAGGGTGTTGTATTTATTTTCTCTATTTTTCATCTGAATTCTTTAGGTTAATTTTATGAACAATTATTTGCAGTTTATTTTCATCATGGTATTTATGAACTAATTTATTTTATCTAGGAATTAATGCAGTCACTGAGATTCTATTTAATTTTATTATGATTTTATATTGATACTTCTTTTCTATTCTAATCTATATGATGTGTGTTTAATGCTAGTAAATACTTGATCACTATTTGCTTGATTTAATGGTTTTGATTCAAAATTCGAAAGATGAGAATTGAATATGATATCATTGTATAGACATAGGGTGCATATTGGACGAAAGTACCTGTATAACTTGTATAGTAATTAGGTTTCTATGTTAATGCCTTTTATATGTTCAAATTTATCACATAAATGTAGAAAACCTGCATATAGATTGAGATCTTATATCTTGGAAAAGAATAAGAATCAATTATACTATCCATCTATTAGAATAGAAAGAAGAGATTTAGAATTGATTATTAAAATTAATAAAATGAACAGTTGATGAAATTAATTCCTAGGATTTTTATTATTGATTTTTAAGTAGTGATTCATTGTTTTGTTTCCAGTTCTTTAATTTTGGTTCGTAGTTTATAGTATTTCATTTATTTTTAATTATTCACTTAAATTTTAATTAACAAAATAGAATTTAAAAATCAATTAGTGGTACTTGGGAGATAGTCTCTGTGGGACGATATCCGTTCTTCCGGAATTTACTACTTGACACGACTACGTATACTTGCGTACAGAAAATTCAGATCAATCTTCCCTAACTTTCCTCGAACGCATATTCAAGAGGTCCTTCAATCTACATCTTGCGAGGCCCACAGTGGAGAATGTGCCCCGTTGTTGGCACTTATCTCAGGGAGGGGGATATGGCCTCTACAACAAGAGTTACGGCGTATGTGACGAGACCTGACACCTTGTATGCACACCAGGGTCAAGACACGTCGGCTTGACATGGTTCTTTGAATGAGGCAGCTTGGTGCTTATTGACGAGATGAGGGTCTCACGATGCAAGCATCATGGCTTTGCGAGGCATGAGGCAGCTGGAGAACATGCCGAAGACGAAGGGTATCTTGAGGCACAGTTGTGACTTCGCGAGGCATAATGCAGCTGGGTGCACATGTGCGATATGGAGGGTCTCACGAGGCGGGGGTCATGGATTCACGAGGCACAAGGCAGCTGAGGAACATGCACGAGACGGAGGGTCTCGTGAGGCGCGATGCAGCTGGCTGCACATGCGCGAGACGGAGGATCTAGCGAGGCAGGGGTCTGGGCTTCACGAGGTGCGATGTAGCTTGGTGCCTATGCGCGAGACGGAGGGTCTCGCGGGGTGGGGGCCGTGGCTTCATGAGATGCGATGTAGCTTGGTGCATATGTGCGAGATGGAGGGTTTTCCAAGTTCGCGGTGTGGGCATGTCTAGGATTTTATGATAATGCAACCTAGATTGCGAGGAGCGAAGGTTTCATCATTTGACCCATGGTCTCCTAGGACTACCTCGGAAGTGTGTTACATTTTCTTTTGGCATCCACAGAGGTCATTTTGCAAAATGAGGCCCATCCTTATATGAGCATTAAGGCCTTAGGCTCTCGGCTAGCCCGAACTCTATAACTTTGCTTATGTTGCTTGTTGAGTCATTTCTTTCATGTTCAAAGACCCTTACTCATTTCAACACGGGATCATATATTTTTCCTTGTGGATTTTTGGCATCCACATAAATAAACAATAGACTCGGCCTAAGCGATCTGGGGTCAGCTTAGTAAACAGAGGGCTCGGCCTAAGGGTGCCGACCCTGAACATTTGTATTGTTGGTTAAAATATATTCTTGAAGTACATGTTTACTATTACTAGCTTCATACTTATAATTTGTTGAGTTTATGAATGATTGTTTTAAGATTTATTGAATGCTACTACTTTTTATGTGTTTGTTGTTTATGGTTTTCTTGCTGGGGCTTGGCTCATGAGTGCTACGTAGTGTAGGTAAAGGCAAAGGAAAGCTAGACCAACCATGAGTTGGAGAGCTCTACATAGTCAGCGGCTCAACCACCACGACCGAGGGAAAGTACAGGGACAGAGGCCTAAAACTTGTATTTTCCATTAGAGTGGCTTTTGTTTGTATTAAACTTTTGAGAATTGTAAATTGTCACTTAAACCCTGTTTTTGGGATCCCATGCACCAAACTTCTATTTCAATGAAAATTAATTGTTTACAATCAAAACCTTTTAACCCTAACCTGATAATTGACCTTAGGAACACATTGTTGTTCAAACGACCTGATTAGCAAGTCTTTCACTATTTTAAAATACAGTGTAATGGTTTTGGTTATCCAGGGCGTTACAACTTGGTATCAGACTGGCTGGGCATGTACACTCGTCGCTAAAGTCAAGCTCGACTCAGTGTTTGGTAACTATATATATGTGATTCCATGCTTAAATGAAATATAAATGTTTTAATCTATATGAATAATAGGGAGCATGAGATACTGATAGGGCCTGGCCCTTGACTCCTGTGTGACTATAATGAGGCATGCTGATTAGCATTGCTGCTGCATGTGAATGAATATTTAAATGCTTGTTTGCATCTCGATTGCATGTGGTTGGTTGAGTTTCAATGGTGGACTATCAAAATACTATTAACCTGTCATCATTGCCTGATCGCCGAGTCGTTGATTGCAGATAAACTTGGATAGCTATGCATCCAAGGTGATTGATACGACTAGCCAGCATAGGGTCCTAGGCTAGAGATGATGATCAAGGCTAGAACCCTCCGCTAGGCCTTGAGAACTGGTAGCAGATACTTGCTGATATGCAAGCCCGATTACAGAGTCAGGAAGATCAGATCCATCTCTTAAGACAGGGAGTGCTACACGTATTGTGCCACTTGTTGTGGCTTGTACAGTCACCTGAGGTTGGGAACAGGTGGGAGACACTTTATGAACGGTTCAAAAAACAACATCCTCCAACCTTTGAGGGAGGACTAGATCAACTGAAGGCTGAACAGTGGATGAGTATGATCGCCTCCATCATGGATTTTATGAGGGTGGAAGGCAGTGAAAGGTTGGCTTGTGCCACCTATATGCTTCGAGAGGATGCTCGTATTTTGTGGAAGGTGGCATCATAGACTTAGGACATTATTGCTATGAGTAGGGATGGGTTCAGAGAGTTCCTCAGCTAGAAATATTATAACAGCGCCGTCAGGGCAGCGAAGGTGAATGAGTTTGTTGGGTTGGTGCAGGGCAGCATGACAGTTGCTGAATATGCCCTGAAATTTTACAGGCTTGTGATGTTCACACAAGACTTATTACCTACCGATGCAGCCAGACAGCACAGGTTTATTCAAGGGATTAATGCTATGATAGCCCGAGATGTAAGAATCACAACAGTACTTGGGGAATGACCTATGCCTAGGCTGTTGAGAAGGATCTTACCACTTAGGAGGCACAGAATAAGATTTGGAGGGAAGGCATTGCGAGACGGGATGTTCGCAGAGTGGTGCCTCCATACACAGGGTTTGGTAGGGGTGGAAGCCCCAGTGATCTGAAGAGGAAGACCCCTGACACTTCGACCACTGATGGTCCTGATAGGAGAGGTCGGGGTGCTTAGGGTGGGCGCCAAGGAGGTAGTGAGACATGAAGGAGTTATCCATAATGCACGAGATGCAAGAAGCACCATCTGGGTGAATGTTGGGCAAAGGCTTGCTACTAGTGTGGGGTGGTGGGACACCTCAAGAAGGATTGCCCAACCGAGAAGAAAGGGGAACCAGGGAAGGTGGAGAGCTTGACTCCAGGTCGAGTGTTCACCTTGACGCACGCAGAGACCGAGGCTAGTCCATCGGTAGTGACAGGCCAGCTTTCTAGTGCTTGCTCTTCTTATACTGTATTGATTGACTTTGGTGCTACACATTCATTTATTTCTAGTAAGGTAATTGATAAATTGTGTAGACCTACTGAGTATTATATTGCGGGGTTTGGGACTATACTGCCTACAAGGGAATTGGTAGTTTCTAGGTGATGGATTAGAGCACTACTAGTGATTGTAGATCATAAGGAACTATCAGTAGACTTGATCGAGTTAAGTATGGTTGACTTTGATATGATTCTAGGGATGGATTGGTTGGTCAGATATGGGGCTACTATAGACTATAGGAAGAAGATGGTGACCTTTGAGCCTGAAGGTGAGGATCCCTTTGTTTTCGTGGGCACTGTGCATGGGCCTCGCATACCCATGATATTAACATTGAGAGCTAGAGACCTATTACAGGGAGGTTGTATAGGTTTTCTAGCTACTGTGGTGGATACCACTAGAGTTATGCCAGCAGGGTCGGGAGAGACTAGATTGGTACGCGAGTTCTTGGATGTGTTTCCCGAAGATTTACCAGGACTGCCGCCGTACAGATAGATTCAGTTTGTCATCGAGTTAGCGCCAGGTACAGAGCCAGTGTCAAGGGTATCGTATAGGATGGCTCCGATGGAACTGAAGGAGTTGAAGATTCAGTACAAGAACTTCTGGACTTGGGATTTATTAGGCCTAGCTTCTTGCCATGGGGTGCTCTGGTTTTGTTTGTGAAGAAGAAGGATGGGACTCTGAGAATGTGTATAGAATACATGGAGTTAAACAAGTTGATCATCAAGAATAAAACCCCTTACTAAGGATCGATGACTTGTTCGATCAGCTGCAAGGAAAGATGGTGTTCTCGAAGATTGATCTTTGATTTGGTTATCACCAGCTGAGGATCAAGAACTAGGATATTCTGAAGATTGCCTTCTAAACGAGGTATGGCATTATGAGTTTCTAGTCATGTCGTTTGGTCTGACCAATGCCCCAGCATCAATCATGGACCTGATGAACAAGGTGTTCAAGGACATCTTGGATCAGTTTGTGATTGTCTTCATCGATGACATGTTGGTTTACTCTAGTTTAGAGGCAGAGCATGAGCAGCATCTCTGAAAGGTATTGCAGAGATTGAGAGAGCATTTGTTATATGCCAAGTTTAAGAAGTTCGAGTACTGGCTAACAGAAGTGACATTCCTTGGACATATTGTTAGTGGGGACGAGATTAAGATGGATCTAGCTAAGGTAGAGGAAGTTAGGGATTGGTTGAGGCCAAGGAATACCTTAGAGGTTAGGATCTTCCTTGGATTAGTGGGATTTTACAGACGATTCATGGAAGGGTTCTCAAAGATTGCTGCACCAATGGCAGAATTGACACAGAAGAATCTGAAGTTCGTCTAGTCCGACAAGTGTGAGAATAGCTTCTAGAAACTGAAGCGACGGTTGATTACTGCTCCTGTGTTGAGTCTTCCTTTGGATAGAGGGATGCATGTTGATGTAGAATGAGAAGGTTATTGCTTATGCAACACAACAGTTGTAGGAGTATGAGCAGTGGTATCCTACCCATGACCTGGAGTTGGTAGCGGTGGTATTCCCACTAAAAATTTGGCGACATTATTTATATGGAGAGAAGTGAGAGATATACACCGATCATAAGAGCTTGAAATATTTCTTCACCCAGAAGGACTTGAATATGAGGCAGAGGTGTTGGTTAGAGTTGGTGAAGGACTATGATTGTGATATCCTTTACCACCTGGGGAAAGCCAATGTGGTGGGAAATGCGTTGAGCTGGAGGGGCATGGGATAGTTCCTTAGCTTTGCACAGATATCAAAGGAGATGACTAGAGCGAGGATAGAGCTGGTTGTGGGCCAGTTGGCCACTATCACTTTATAGTCGACCCTTTTGGAGAGGTTAACAGAGGGTCACTTGGATGACGCATTGTTGCAAGAGGTTAGAGAAAATGTCCTAGCTGGGGTAGCTAAGGACTATTCCATTTCAGAGACGTGTTTACTACGGTATAGGGGTCAGATTTATGTCCCGACAGATATGGGTATTAGACAAGAGATATTAGATGAATCCCACACTACAACATATTCACTCCATCCAGGCACCACAAATATGTATCAGTATCTACAGATGTTATATTGGTGCCCTGGGATGAAGAAGGATATAGTGGAGTACGTGGCTAAGTGTCTGACCTGTCAGCAGGTGAAGGTTTAGCATCCGCGACCAGCAGGGTTGCTACAGCCTTTGGGTATTCCCAAATGGAAGTGGGAGGACATTACTATGGATATTGTAGGAGGTTTACCGAGGACAGTGGGGTTACATGACTCTTTGTGGGTGATAGTAGACAGATACACTAAGTCACCTCACTTTCTACCAGTGAAGATGACCTATACTGTGGATCAGTATGCAGAGCTGTACGTGCGGGAGATTGTACGTCTCGATGGGGTTCCCAAGTCTATTGTATCGAATCGGAATCCCATATTTAACTCCAAGTTTTGGGGTGGTTTGTAGAAGGCTATGGGGACTTAGTTGATGTTCAGTACAACCTTTCATCCTCAAGAAGATGGACCGTCTGAGAGGACCATTCAGGTATTGGAAGACATGCTTATGGCATGTGTACTGGACTTTGAGGGGTCTTGGAGTAATTATCTCCCGTTGATAGAGTTTTCATATAACAACAGTTATCAATCAACGATTGGAGTGGCTCCATATGAGATGTTATATAGAAGAAGGTGTAGATCGCCCATTCATTGGGATGAGATGGGTGAGAGGAAGTATTTGGGACCAAAGTTGGTTCAAAAGACTAATGAAGCTATCGAGAACATCCAAGCTCGAATGCTTGCTTCGTAGAGCAGACAAAAATGTTATCCTGATCCTTAGCGTAGGGACGTGGAGTTCCAGGTAGGGGACCACGTGTTTCTGCGAGTATCACCACTGCGAGGGGTGAGGAGGTTTGGGAAAAAGGGTAAGTTGAGCCCTAGATTTAAAGGACCTTTTGAGATCCTGGAAAGGATCGGGCTAGTGGCCTACAAGTTTGCATTGCCGCCATCGTTATTAGGGGTTCATGACATATTCCACATTTCTGTGCTTCAGAAATACGTCTTAGATATGACTCATGTGTTTAAGTATGAGGATTTATTATTGCAGACAGATTTATCATATGAGGAGAGACCAGTTCAGGTCCTAGACAGGAAAGACAAGGTTCTACGGAACAAGATGATTCCTCAATCAAAGTGTTATGGAGGAATAGCAAGGTCGAGGAAGCGACCTGGGAGCTTGAGTCAGTTATGGGGGATCAGTATCCCAAGTTATTCAGGTAAATTTCGAGGACAAAATTCTCAGTAGGAATGGATAGTTGTAACGACCCAAAATTGCTAATAGAGCTTAGTGCCTTGGTTAGCGTGTCGAGAGGGCATAATTGGTTTATATATATGTTTAATTGGTTAAATCGTGAATATGTCACATGCATGATTAATATGATTATATGAGCATATTATATGCATGCTTATGATTATTAAACATGCATGTGGGCCCTCTACTGTTCATAAAGGCATAAATGTGATTATATGTTATAAATGGTTGAGACCACATTATTATGTGGATATATTTGCAGTACATGGCTCGAGGCAATGCTAGTGAGCGGATTAGCGAAATAGCCACAGCGAGGTTTAATACCCGGCTCGGGGTGAGCCTAGGGGTGTTGTGGGAACTTGGAGAAAATTTTGGGGTTTATTGAGTAATGAGAAAGTATTTGGTAATTAATTAGATGTGACGGGGTTAACTGGGAATTTGGGAATTTAGGAAAAGACTATTCTACCATTATAAATCATTAGAAGGTTGAATTAACTTAAGGGAAAAAAAATGTCTTTTTAGGGGTTAAGAGATATACTGAGTGGTGTAGGAAGTAATCAGAAACTCTAGGAGAACTTCTCAAACTCACCCTTTGTAACACCTTGGATAGCCAAGACCGTTACACTGTGTGTTTATAAAGTGCCAGACTTGCTAATCAATTCATTTAAATAAAATCGTGTTATTGAAACTATTAAGGAACTAGGGTTAAAAGCGTTTTGGTCTCAAAAGCCACATTTCCATTAAAAAGTATTATCTGTTACATGGGATCCCAAAAATATTAAGTTCAAAGACCGTTTACAAAAGACTCAGGGTTTATATACAACAACTGGCCATGCTAAGGCAAAACTAGTAGTTAGGTGATCCCTGTCCTGGTCCACCCCTCGACCGTGGCAGTCGAACCGATGGCTATGTACATTCCACCTCGGAGCTCTCCACCTCAGGCTTGGTCCAGCTTGCCCTTGCCTTTACCTGCACCACGTAGCACCCGTGAGCCAAGGCCCAGCAAGAAAACACAACAACAACAAAGCATGAACAATTAGCAGACAAGTCAATATCTCACATTGCACCACATAAACTCAGTTACATCATCAGTCAGTATAGTCAAGTATTCCACATACTAGGAATTTCATTTCATAATATACGCAATTCACAAACGATAACCAGGGCTAGCGCCCTCAGGCTGCTCCCTCTGTTATCCCGTTGTTCTTGGCTCCCAGTGGCCAACCCGCGCCCTATGCGCTAATATCAAGTACGACACTCTTAGGCCGCTTTTACATGTCCCTTGGCGTGATACTAACATTGACATGACACAATTCTTGGGAGCACTTAGTCCCATCACCAACATTTATCCGGGTGCAGTTTTCTTACCTTTCAATTCATTGGTTTCCGATGCCACGAAGCCGCGAGCACGGTCCTCTACCCCGAGCCTCTCCAAAGTCCTAATCACAACACAAATGAAACATCGTTTGTCACTAATCAATCCAAAGCTACCTCCCCAGAACCAATCCCACACTCTCGGAACCTCCAAATCCCTAAAACAATGCACCGAAGACATCCCCCGAACCCCCGGAGCAAAGGCTCAAAATTGAAAATTCCAACATTCTGAAATTGGCCTAGCGCCGCAGCGCTGCCCTATAGGGCCGCGACGCCCAGCATGTCAGAGAGCACACATACCGCCCAGAAACAGCCTTGCGCCGCGGCGCGCTAGAACAGCGCTGCGGCGCTCCTTCGCGAGCCCAGAATTCTGGGTTTTTCCCCTGCGTTTTCCCGAACCCAAATCACTCCAAATCACCCCAAACTTATACCTAAGCCTCAAAACCAACTCAAAACCCCAAATAAACCTTTCAACAACCTAAAAACATCATAATCTAACTCAATCACACAACTATTCTCAGAATTCACACTTAAGTTTCAGATTTCAACACTTAAACCAAAAGTGGAGAAAAGTACAAACCAAACCTCTAAATCCTTAAATCATAACAGCTACGAGATTGCAAACATGTTTAATACCCTTACCTCAATCAGAAATTCAACTTGAGCTTCCTCCAATCCAAGCTTTAAACTGAGTTTCCCCTTGACAAACCAGCTGAGTTTTCATGTAAAACAAGCCACAAACTTGCTTCAATTCATGCTTATCCTCCAAAAGCTAGACTTGAGACTTAAACAAATCATAGATAGACCCTTACCTCTGAGTAATCTTGGCCTAGGTTTAGCTTAATTGCCTTGAATCATCAGAATTCTCTTCTTAGGTCACCCAACTTCAGCTTCCCTCTTCTTCTCCTTTCTTCTATATTTTCCTCTAATTTTCAGCATAAATCAATCTTCCTAAGTGTTATACGTGACTAACTTTTCCTCAGCTGAAGCTCATCTATTCACTGCCAAAAGACCACTTTAGCCTTCCTCAAATATCCCTTTCTAACTAAACCTCAAGGGCACACTTGTCTTTTTACTTACTTTACAATTCTACCACTTTCCAGCAAAACCTGTTACTCTCTATGGTTACTAACAGTTACGCAGGTTACCAAATCACCAGTTACCATTATCTAGCTTTCTAGGACCGTCTCGGCACGTGCATCACATTGATATCACCACACCCACATGGTACGATTCACATATCATAATTATCACATAACATAATGCACATAGTCATATAACATGCTTAAAATCATAATCATGCATCTTAACCATAAAAATCACACATAATCTCCATTATGCCCTCCAGGCACACTAATCAAGGCCCTTAAGCCTAATTAGTGAATTTGGGTCGTTACACCCTTTCTCTCCCACTCATGTTCTCACTCTCACTCTCCCTTGAGAACCCAAGTGAGCTTGAAGACATAGAAGGAGACAAGTTGAGAATTTTGCTGAGTTTTAGCTGGAAAACTTTGAAATTTATGCTCTGGAATTGGAGGTTTGCAGTTGAGGGTTTAGTAGCCATTGAGGTTTATCGCTAAGGCTCAAGATTGAGGATCGATCTCGGGACCGTTCTGTATCCTCCGTTCGGGAATTCAAGGTAAGAAAATTGCACCCATGTGGTTGTGTTAAGGTTCCCTGTATCAGGATATATGTGTTATGTAATTGTATTATTGAAATGTTGAAGAACAGCCTAAGAGAGCCGGGGCTGACGATTGGTACATTGGAAGCAGCTTGGCCACTATGAGTCGGGGTCAGCTAAATAAATAATAGACTCGGTCTAAGCGAGCGGGGGTTAGCTTAGTAAAAAGAGGGCTCGATCTAAGGGTGCCGACCCTGAACATTTGTATTGTTGGTTAAAATATATTCTTGAAGTACATATTTACTATTACTAGCTCGATGGTTATAATATGTTGAGTTTCTAAATGATTGTTTTAAGATTGATTGAATGCTACTACTATTTATGTGTTTGCAGTTTATGGTTTTCTTGTTGGGCCTTGGCTCACGGGTGCTACGTGGTGCACGTAAAAGCAAAGGAAGCTGGACCAACCATGAGTTGTGTAGAGTCCAAGAACTTTACTTAGCTAATTGTTTAGTAGTATTATAGTATGTTTAGTGTTATCATTGTTACTTTGGATTTTTGGTTCAGACCGGGAGTTATTTGGACACTCATAGTAGTACTTATAGATTTTCTAAGTTTAACCTATAGTTTAAGAATATTAAGTATAACCTAAGGTTTGATTAATGTGTCTGATATTAAGGATTATATTATTATATTATAAGGTTTAGACATCAACCAATAGGATTTTAAGCACATGTTTTGAATGGTAATTAAGGATTAAGTATTTTTGAGGATTAAATTAAATAAGGGTAAAAGTTTGAATGTATAGGGTCAGTCAGCAGCTTTGAGCACGTTGAGGGCTTAGTCAAGGCTGTTTACTCCATTCAAACTCAGCTAAAAATGTGTAAATTCGTGTTTAAATATTCAGCGTATGCCGATATATCGCAGCTATAGGGGGCGATATATCGCAGCACGTAGATACGGAAAACACGAATCGATGCACGATCGCCTCGGGAACAAAGGTCCAGGCGATATATCGCCTATAGGGGGCGATATATCGCCTCCACCAGCATGAATTCAAATACATTTGAATTCTTTTCCCTTCAGCCATTCAAACTCCTTCAACAGTCCAGCATCTTCTGAACGAGTCTTCAGCCTCTGCTGAACGATTATTCAAATGATTTTCACCTAAAAAGCCATTATTTTTATTCAAGTAAAATCAAGATATTTTCATTCCCAAACTCTATAAATAGGACCTAGTACCCAGCCATTATTCACCATTTGCTCTAAGTTCAGAGGCTGCTAGTGTTAAGTGAGTGTGAGAGTGTAAACACTTGGTTTGGGGAAAAACTATAAGCTTAAACATCATAAGCTTATCAAACACTTTGGGAAGTGAGTTCTATAGTATTTCGGTGAAGGTTAGATTGATCTTGCAATCTTTGAGGTAAACCCAAAACTCTAGTTCTTTTCTGTATTTTTATGTTATTTCCTTTCTCAAAACCTTCTACTCAGTCCCCTAACCTTATTCTTATTTTGGTTAGGGAATCCAAGCTTTTAAGCATATAAGTCGGTAAGTATGTTTTCTATGGTTTAGTCTTTCCATCTCTTTCATTTCATCTCCTTTCTTTAGACTTACTCTTTCTTATGGTTTTAGGAGTGTTCCAACAATCCCAACTCAGTCCATAATCTCGGTAACTTTGGTAAGGAAATAGGCTAGAATCAACATGTTATGTGATTATGTTATCTATATGTTTTATGTTATTAAAAGTGTTATGATATATGTGTATGTTTGTAGGCTTGGGCATATGACCCATATGACTAACAAGACCCCAAATGGGTTATGGGCATATGACCTACTTAGCTAGTAGGACCCCACTAATCCCATGGGCATATGCTTGTTTAGTCTATGGGACCCCAAGTAATAATGGCCATTATAATAAGTGTATGTTATATGTATTATGTTAAGTCTTTATGTTTTCTTATGAAATTATGTATGTGACTTTGTGTTAGATTTTCCTTACTGGGCATTAGGCTCACTCCTTTCTGTTTATGTGCAGGAAAATAAGTTTAGAGGCGGAAAGATTCGTGACGCTTGGAGAATGTGTATCGATGATGAATGGAGTCAAGGGGCCGAGCGTTATTCGATTCGAGGATATAGTCTCCTTTTATGTTTTTATGGTTTTTATGTGTATTTTCCGCATTATTATGTAATGTCTTTTATTTTAAATCTTGTTTTGTTTTAAAGACAATGGGATCCCAAAATCCTTCTTAGTATTTTGTTTATTTGTAAATAACTCTTATTTTCAAGTTACTCAATAAATTATGGTATTTTCGTAAAAATGTAAGTTTTATGTATAGTTTCGATAATGGTCCAATTAGTCTAGATTAGTGGGTCATTACAGTTGGTATCAGAGAAAACGGTTCCTTCGCATGAAGTTCTCCTCGATACACATGCTCAAAGCTCCGAATCGGACCGCCAAGTAAGTGTTTAAGTTACAAGTTACAAGTTACTTTGTCTATGTGTATAGCTAACAACTTTAGTGTTTATGTTTCAGTTAAAAATGAATGGAGCTTTAACCTACCAAGATATCCGAGCCATTAAAGCCTTAAAAAGAATAAGGGAGCCAAGAAACACCGTAGGAGCCCTTGAAAGGATTACTCGAAGGTTGCTTTTGTTTCACCAAGCAATAGGTGGCCTTCAAGAGGATAAACAAATAATGCTAAGATCAACAGAACAATATGTATTAGTGATTAGGTTGTTTAAAGATTTCCATCCTGTAATAGCAGCCTTAGAAGAAATATGGGAAGAAATGAATGATGAGGATGAATCACCATTAGCAATGAGATACTATTTCCTCTTAGTTAGGTTCACCGCAAAATTTGAATTTCAATTCACCAAGGAGCAAAAGAATAGGATTCTCACAAACCTTCCTAGAGGGCATTTTGATGCTCATGATAATGATGACTATGAGGCTATAGATGATGATATGTTAGATGACGGATCGGATGTAGAAGATCCCGATTTTTAGATTAGTAGTTTTTATTTGTTTTATTTACTTTTATGTTATGATTGTAATAAGTGAAATTGTTTTCCAAATGAATAAATATGCTATTTGAATATCATGTGTAAGTTTGATTTTTTTTTTACAATCATAATAAATAAATAAAATGAATAATGACTGAGTTCGGTGAGGGTGGATACAAATCAATGAACCTGGTTTCCTTATTGAGAGTTAGGGGGCCTTAGTAGTGGGAACGATTTTACTGATCCCAGCCCTCCCTCAATATGGTTAACTTTGGAACAAAGATAAGTTTCGAGCCTGAGAATTAAGTCATATAGGATTATTAGAAACACACTTAGAAAATAAAGATGACTTGTTTTTCTAAGTATAGAAACTCGCTCTAATAATAAATAAAGACCTATATAATTTTTCATAAGAAGTCATAATAAATAGGTCCGAGATATGTTTGTTTTAGAATAAGTTTTTGCCTTAGAGCCTATAGGTAAAAAGTTCTAACATGTTTCTTTTAACTGTTAGAACTCTGCTACGATGTCTCTCCGAAGATCTGCTCGCACCAACGGGAACGCTTCCAACGATGTTCCAGCGACCAATGCGGTCCCTACCGTTCGCCGAAGGGGAGTGCGTGTTACTGCTCACCGCAACGCGCCGGCACAGCCAGCTGACAACACTGCAGAGATTGCCAGACTGCGACAGCAAGTCGAGGAACTTCTGCAGCAACAACGCCAACAGGCTAAATCTCAGCCTCAGCCTCCGCCACAGCCGCAGCCGCAGCCGTAGCCACAGCCAATGGCCCCAGCACCCCAACAAGTTGGTCCGTATGGGGGATGGCCTATGACGAACTACGCTCCTTATCCTGTACAGCATATGGAGCCGGTGTACGAAAGGTTCCGCAAGCAGCACGCTCCGAACTTCGAAGGGACTACGGACCCCTTTGAAGTAGAAGAATGGCTAAGGAATGTGGAGCCGATCCTAGCCCACATGAACCTCAATAATGCTGACCGCATATCCTGCGTCTCATCTTTACTCAAGAAAGATGCCAGGATATGGTGGGATTTGGTCCAGCAATCCCACGATGCTGCCACTATGACGTGGACCCGATTTGTGGAGCTCTTCCACAAGAAGTACTACAATTCAGCAGTGCTTGCTACGAGAGTTGAGGAGTTCACCAATCTGAAGCAAGGGAACTTAACAGTGGAGGAATATGCTCGTCAGTTCGATCGCTTAGCGAAGTTCGCAGCAGAGTTGGTTCCAACCGACTATCTAAGGGTGAACAAGTTTGTTAGAGGACTTCGCCCGAAGATCGAGATGGGGGTTAAACTAGCAAACCCGGGAAACACTTCATATGCCGACGTTCTTGAGACGGCAATTGAAGTAGAAAGGTTGCAAGCCAACGTGAGAAAAGAAGAAGCCAGCAAGCCGGAACCTAGGCAGCAGAGCCAACCTCAGGCCAGTCGGAACAACAATCAGTCCAGCAACAGTCAGTCCAACAACAACGGTAACGGACAGAAGAGAAGGCATCCTGACAACAAGCAAGCCGACAACAATAAAAGGGCACGACCAAGTAATGGGGGAAATAGGTCGGGCTACGTGGAATACCCGCCATGTTCCAAATGTCAGAAGAAGCACCCCGGAGAATGCCGTGCCAACACCAAGGAGTGTTTCAACTGTGGTCAAGAAGGGCATCGTAAAAGAGACTATCCTCAGCAAAAGCCGGAAGGAAAGAAGGACGAAAAGATGGTTCCTGCTCGGGTTTTTGCTTTAACCCAAGGAGAGGCGGATGCTAGCAACAAGGTGGTCACAGGTCAGGTTTCCATCCTCAATAAATTATGTCATGTATTATTTGATTCGGGAGCCACCCATTCGTATATTTCGTTAGGAATGATAGATAAACTAGACAAACCTAGTGAAAGATTTAGAACTAGGTTTGCAACCGAGTTGCCTTCGGGCAAAGTAGTTCTATCATCACGAATTGTACGAGGCGTACCAATCAAGATTGAGGACAAGGAACTAGAAGGAGACCTGATAGAGTTGGTGATCAAAGACTTTGACGTCATACTAGGCATGGATTGGCTAGCACGGCATGGCGCAACGATCGACTGCAGACGCAAGAAGGTGACATTCGATACTCCTGACGGCCAGAAACTGTGCTTCATGGGACAAGCTTCAGGACTACGCACACCGTTAGTGTCATCTCTCAAAGCTCAGAGAATGATGGAGAAAGGATGCCAAGCATTCTTAGCCAACATCACGAATGTGGAGAAGGAGACATCACTCAAAGTTGGAGATGTTCGAGTTATACAAGAATTTCCAGAAGTTTTCCCCGATGACTTGCCAGGATTGCCGCCAACTAGAGAAATAGACTTCACGATAGAATTAGTACCCGGCACCGAGCCTATCTCTAAGGCACCATACCGGATGGCACCTACGGAACTCAAGGAGTTAAAGACACAGCTACAAGAACTCCTAGACTTGGGTTTCATTAGGCCAAGCCATTCACCATGGGGAGCTCCGGTACTATTCGTGAAGAAGAAGGACGGAAGTATGCGCATGTGCATAGACTGCCGAGAGCTGAATAAAGTAACAATTAAGAACAAATACCCGCTACCTCGGATTAATGATTTGTTTGATCAACTCCGAGGCGCAACTGTATTTTCTAAGATCGATCTACGGTCCGGGTATCATCAGCTCAAGGTAAAGGGAGGAGATATCCCTAAGACAGCCTTTAGGACTCGTTATGGACATTACGAGTTCTTGGTAATGTCTTTTGGTCTTACTAACGCGCCAGCCGCGTTTATGGACTTAATGAATAGGGTCTTCAAGGACTACTTGGATAAATTCGTCGTTGTGTTCATCGACGACATTTTAATTTACTCCAAGGATGAAGTGGAGCACGAGGAACACTTGAGGATAATTTTGACGCGATTGAAGGAGCACCAACTCTACGCGAAGTTCAAGAAATGCGAGTTTTGGCTCTCACAAGTGGCGTTCCTCGGGCACATCATATCGAAAGACGGAGTTGCAGTAGATCCATCGAAGGTAGAGGCCGTGAAAGATTGGCCTAGACCAAAGAACACGTCGGAAGTAAGAAGCTTCTTAGGGCTAGCAGGTTACTATAGAAAGTTTGTAGAGGGCTTTTCTAAGATAGCCACTCCACTCACCAACCTGACCCGGAAGCAACAAAAGTTTAACTGGAATGATAAGTGTGAGGAAAGCTTTCAGTTGCTTAAGGATAAGCTTTGCTCAACACCAGTACTTAGTGTCCCAACACCCAACGACAAGTTCGTTGTCTACTGTGATGCATCAAAGTTAGGATTGGGATACGTACTGATGCAGAATGACAAGGTGATAGCCTTCGCCTCACGTCAGTTAAAGGAGTATGAACAACGCTATCCAACTCACGATATGGAGTTGGCAGCGGTGGTCTTTGCGTTAAAAATCTGGCGCCATTATCTTTACGGAGAACGGTGCGAGATTTATACGGACCACAAAAGTTTAAAATACTTCTTTACTCAGAAGGAGCTTAACATGAGGCAGCGCAGGTGGTTAGAGTAAGTAAAGGATTACGACTGCGAAATCCTATACCACCCGGGGAAGGCAAACGTAGTTGCCGATGCACTTAGCCGAAAAAGTTATGGGAACTTAGCAGCCTTATCCGGAATAGAAAAGCCACTGCAACAGGAGCTTATCAGTGCCGGAATAGAAGTGGTTGTAGGCAAGCTGGCTAACTTGTCTATCCAATCGAATCTGCTAGAAGACATACGGAATGGTCAGAGACATGATGATTCACTAGCAACGCACATGGATGCAGTCAGAGAAGGCAAGACTACAGATTTCTCAATATCCAGTCAAGGTTTATTGAGATATAAGGATCGAGTATGCGTGCCAGACAATCAGAGTATTAAGAAGACGATCCTAGAAGAAGCGCACAATACTCCGTACTCAGTTCATCCAGGGTCTACCAAGATGACTCATGACATCAAGGCAGTCTATTGGTGGGTAGGGATGAAGAAGGACATAGCGGAGTATGTATCTAAGTGTCTGGTATGCCAGCAAGTGAAGGCGGAGCATCAGCGGCCTGCAGGATTATTG
Source organism: Humulus lupulus (assembly GCF_963169125.1). Classification (NCBI taxonomy): domain Eukaryota; kingdom Viridiplantae; phylum Streptophyta; class Magnoliopsida; order Rosales; family Cannabaceae; genus Humulus; species Humulus lupulus. The sequence goes on from NC_084798.1 coordinate 83,072,971, forward strand.
CAACCGCTTAGCATACCGGAATGGAAGTGGGATGATATAGCCATGGACTTCGTGACGGGTCTGCCAAAGACGAATAAGCAGCATGATTCTGCTTGGATAGTCATAGATAGACTAACCAAGTCGGCTCATTTTCTGCCTGTTAAGACTTCTTATACGGCAGACCAATATGCAGACATCTACATCCAAGAGATTGTACGATTGCATGGAATCCCCAAGACGATAGTATCAGATAGAGGATCAGTGTTTACGTCAAGATTTTGGAGAAGCTTACAGCAAGCCATGGGTACTAAGTTAAGTCTTAGTACAGCTTTCCATCCTCAGACAGATGGGCAGTCCGAGCGTACGATTCAGATTTTAGAAGATATGCTACGCGCTTGTGTACTCGACTTCGGAGGATCGTGGAACAAGTACTTACCGCTGATCGAGTTCTCGTACAACAACAGCTACCAGTCGACGATCGAGATGGCACCTTATGAGTTGCTATATGGAAGAAGGTGCCGATCACCGTTGCACTGGGACAAGGTAGGAGAAAGGCAGCTTCTAGGGCCCGAAGCTGTTAGGCAAGCTCAAGAAGCAGTAACGCTTATTAGACAGCGTATGCTTGCTGCTCAAAGCCAACAGAAAAGCTATGCAGATACCAAGAGACGCGATGTGGAGTTCCAAGTTGGAGATCAAGTCTTCCTGAAGATATCTCCTATGAAGGGTGTCAAGCGGTTCGGGAAGAAAGGCAAGCTCAGTCCCCGATTCTTAGGTCCTTTTGAGATATTGGACAAAGTGGGACCAGTTGCGTATAGACTAGCCCTACCGCCAGCACTAGCCGATAGTCACAACGTCTTCCACATCTCGATGTTACGCAAGTATGTGTCAGACCCATCTCACGTCCTCAAGTACGACACCATAGCGCTCCAGAAGGACTTAAGTTACGAGGAACGACCGGTTAGCATCCTAGATAGGGGGATGAAGCAGTTACGGTCCAAGAGCTTTCCTATAGTTAAAATCCTATGGAGCAATAGTTCTGAACGCGAGGCAACGTGGGAGTTGGAAGAGGACATGCAGAGCCGGTATCCGGAATTATTTGGTAAGTAAATTTCGAGGACGAAATTCTTTTTAGTAGGGGAGAATTGTAGAGTCCAAGAACTTTACTTAGCTAATTGTTTAGTAGTATTATAGTATGTTTAGTGTTATCATTGTTACTTTGGATTTTTGGTTCAGACCGGGAGTTATTTGGACACTCATAGTAGTACTTATAGATTTTCTAAGTTTAACCTATAGTTTAAGAATATTAAGTATAACCTAAGGTTTGATTAATGTGTCTGATATTAAGGATTATATTATTATATTATAAGGTTTAGACATCAACCAATAGGATTTTAAGCACATGTTTTGAATGGTAATTAAGGATTAAGTATTTTTGAGGATTAAATTAAATAAGGGTAAAAGTTTGAATGTATAGGGTCAGTCAGCAGCTTTGAGCACGTTGAGGGCTTAGTCAAGGCTGTTTACTCCATTCAAACTCAGCTAAAAATGTGTAAATTCGTGTTTAAATATTCAGCGTATGCCGATATATCGCAGCTATAGGGGGCGATATATCGCAGCACGTAGATACGGAAAACACGAATCGATGCACGATCGCCTCGGGAACAAAGGTCCAGGCGATATATCGCCTATAGGGGGCGATATATCGCCTCCACCAGCATGAATTCAAATACATTTGAATTCTTTTCCCTTCAGCCATTCAAACTCCTTCAATAGTCCAGCATCTTCTGAACGAGTCTTCAGCCTCTGCTGAACGATTATTCAAATGATTTTCACCTAAAAAGCCATTATTTTTATTCAAGTAAAATCAAGATATTTTCATTCCCAAACTCTATAAATAGGACCTAGTACCCAGCCATTATTCACCATTTGCTCTAAGTTCAGAGGCTGCTAGTGTTAAGTGAGTGTGAGAGTGTAAACACTTGGTTTGGGGAAAAACTATAAGCTTAAACATCATAAGCTTATCAAACACTTTGGGAAGTGAGTTCTATAGTATTTCGGTGAAGGTTAGATTGATCTTGCAATCTTTGAGGTAAACCCAAAACTCTAGTTCTTTTCTGTATTTTTATGTTATTTCCTTTCTCAAAACCTTCTACTCAGTCCCCTAACCTTATTCTTATTTTGGTTAGGGAATCCAAGCTTTTAAGCATATAAGTCGGTAAGTATGTTTTCTATGGTTTAGTCTTTCCATCTCTTTCATTTCATCTCCTTTCTTTAGACTTACTCTTTCTTATGGTTTTAGGAGTGTTCCAACAATCCCAACTCAGTCCATAATCTCGGTAACTTTGGTAAGGAAATAGGCTAGAATCAACATGTTATGTGATTATGTTATCTATATGTTTTATGTTATTAAAAGTGTTATGATATATGTGTATGTTTGTAGGCTTGGGCATATGACCCATATGACTAACAAGACCCCAAATGGGTTATGGGCATATGACCTACTTAGCTAGTAGGACCCCACTAATCCCATGGGCATATGCTTGTTTAGTCTATGGGACCCCAAGTAATAATGGCCATTATAATAAGTGTATGTTATATGTATTATGTTAAGTCTTTATGTTTTCTTATGAAATTATGTATGTGACTTTGTGTTAGATTTTCCTTACTGGGCATTAGGCTCACTCCTTTCTGTTTATGTGCAGGAAAATAAGTTTAGAGGCGGAAAGATTCGTGACGCTTGGAGAATGTGTATCGATGATGAATGGAGTCAAGGGGCCGAGCGTTATTCGATTCGAGGATATAGTCTCCTTTTATGTTTTTATGGTTTTTATGTGTATTTTCCGCATTATTATGTAATGTCTTTTATTTTAAATCTTGTTTTGTTTTAAAGACAATGGGATCCCAAAATCCTTCTTAGTATTCTATTTATTTGTAAATAACTCTTATTTTCAAGTTACTCAATAAATTATGGTATTTTCGTAAAAATGTAAGTTTTATGTATAGTTTCGATAATGGTCCAATTAGTCTAGATTAGTGGGTCATTACAAGTTGGAAAGCTATGGGGGCAGAGTGTACATAGTCAGCTGCTCGACGCAACGACCGAGGGAAAGTACGGGGACAGAGGCCTAAAACTTGTATTTTGCCATTAGAGTGGCTTTTGTTTGTATTAAACTAGTTAGGATTGTAAATTGTCACTTAAACCATGTTTTTGGGATCCCATGTACCAAACATCTGTTTCAATGAAAATTAACTATTTACAATCAAAATCTGTTAACCCTTACCTGATATTAACCATAGGAACACATTATTGTTCAAACAACCTGATTAGCAAGTGTTGCACTATTATAAAATACACAGTGTAACAGTCTTGGTTATCCAGGGTGTTACATAAATACTATTTTAGAGGTAGGTTTAGACACAATTATAGTCTACGATAACAATAAAAATCTTAAGATTTTATGTCTAAGCAACCAAATTTCCAGATCGACTAAAGACATAAAAAAAACATAGAAACACAATGCACATAGCACATAGCACGTAAAATCTAACTTATTTTCCTTACCAAAATCAAGATATTGGACACAAGTGTGAGATCAAATCTCCTAAAATTAAACATTAAAACCATAAGTTTGCTAGAGAAAAGAAGATGAAGAGAAGATCTAAACCATCGAAATAACGACTTACCAAACATCTTAAGTTTCAAAGATATAGAGCACCTAACCAAATGCCATTATAATGAGTTACGATTTGAAGTAAAAGAAAAGAATAAGAAGAAAAGAAATTGTTGGTTTTTATAGACCAAATCAGAGATTATACGCAGCGGAATAACAATCAAAATTGTTAATTTAACCCCACAAGATTTCTAGATCTACTTCTTAACATACATATATATATTGAATCAAAGAGATGAATAGAAGAATTACCTCAAGTCCTTCCTTGCTGCTATCTTTTTGTACGGCAAAATCCTTGAGATCTCACACCAAGATCTTCCAAAATGTTCTCAGCACACAAAGAACGACTGTGGGCTCGTTATACAAAACAATAGGCAAAATATATTTATCATATGTTCTCAACACATGAGATCTGATAAAGTTTGGAACTAAATTTGTGAAGAACAGTGACCAATGCTTGTAGCACTGTTCTCATTCTCTAAGGGAGATTTCACGATATATTTTCTATCTCTGTAAAGTATCGCTCTCGAAAAACCAATCTCCTTTATTTAATATATCCAATATAAATTAAAATAAATAATATTCGTTATTTTAAACAATTTAAAAATAACTAATCAATTATCAAATTTTTGTTTAAATAATAATATTTTAATCATATTAAAATATCTTATTATTTATTTAATATTTAAATAACTAAAATTGTGGAACCAAGATTCTTCTAGAATATTCTTGTGCGTGTAGCATAGTGTCTGTGCACTGTGCTACACACCCAACTCATGCCAGGGAGGGCATGTGATTTTCCCAATTTTTTATCATTATTTAAATACCAAAAATCCCAAAAATAAATTAATTCAAAACTAATTATATTTTTGTTAAATAAAATAAATAATTAATTACACATAATTATACAATAATTATGTTTAGTGTATAGAAAAATATTTTACTTATCAAATAAGTCCTTTTGCCCATATTTGTATTTATCTTTGTCAGTGTTTGTTTGAGCCATTTAGAGGACCATGGACCTATAACATTAAGCTCCAATAAATTAAAACTAAATAACTAAACTCTTCAATCATAATAGTTAATTTATTAATTATGATATTTCTCCACTATAAATTCAGAATTGAACTCTTTATGTTATAGATATACTTTTACATAAATCTTATTTTAAGTTGTCCATTGATATAACCATCTTACAATAGTTCAGCCCTCTAATTAAGTAGTTCATAAATTAGAATGGAAGAATAACCATTTTATCTTTCTAATTTTCTTCTTATTCCTTAAGTACCATTAATTCACTAGTGAATAATTCTTCTATAATCTAATTATAGATTTGAGCTCAAAATCATTCAGTTCCAGAATTAACCCTTAAGGGAACCAATATACGATCTGTTAGGAAAGATTAGATTCTGTATTGTTAATACATGTTCCAGCCATCCATGATATTAAATCTCCAAAACAAAAGTCATTAGCCTCAATCTATGAAGAGACCTTAACGAATGAATCAAAAGATTTAATAAACATAAACATGAGTTCATGAACACTCAAGATTTAGGTTGATCTATAATTGATCATCGGTTATGATATGAATGACAAATCTTTATCATTAAATGGTTTTTGGATAAAGACTTTTATTCATATCGGTCCTTGTCATATATACTCATATTATATAAAGCACCTTTACCGAGATGTCTTACCACATCAATAATCCGAATCTAGATTATTTGTATCAACATGATACTCAGTAAACCATACTTACAACCCTAATTAAAGAATTCCATGACTTCAATTTGCTGTTGACTATTTTTATTCATTCATGTTATCTTAATTCTCTCGTAGAAATACAAGATCCCATTCTCAATGATGAATATGGAATTTTTCTGATATTTACAAAAAAATTATTCAAACAATAATTTAATAATCTAAATATAACAATAATAGACCATTGTATTTATTTATTCATTGAAATAATAAATCTCTCTTACATGCTTTTAGGACATACTCCTAAAAATCTCCCACTTGTACTTAAAGCAAGTAAGGCATTTCTCTCAATCCCATATTACGTACATGTCCCTCGAATTGCTTTGTAGGAAGTGTCTTCGTAAACGGGTCTGCCAGGTTGTGTTCTAATGCAATTTTCAGAATGGACACATCTCCTCAATGTACGATTTCTCTGACTAAGTGGTAATTATATGCTTTCCTCTCTTGTGGCTTCTTGGTTCTTTAGAATTAGCCACTGCTCCACTGTTGTCACTGTAAAGAACAAGTGGTTTCTCCACTTCTAGAACCAATTCCAGATCCGTGTAGAACTTTTTCAGCCAAACTGCTTCTTTAGCTGCTTCACAAGTTACTATGTATTCAAATTTAATGGTTGAATCAACTGTACTAGATTGCTTAATGCTCCACCAGACTACTCCACCACCAAGAGTGAATACTGACCCAGAAGTAAATTTTTTACTATCTTTGTCTGATTGAAAATCTGAGCAGTGTATCCAGTAGGTTGAAGGTCACTACTCGAATATACTAGCATATAGTTCCTCGTTCTCCTGAGATACTTGAGAATATGTTTCACAGCAATCCAGTGTTCCAAACCTAGATTTGACTGATAACGACTGACAATCCCTACTGCATAACATATGTCAGGTCTAGTACATAACATTGCATACATTAGGCTCCCTACAGCTGATGCATAGGGATACTTTCTCATGCCCTCTTGCTCTTGTGGTGTCTTTGGACACTAATCTTTGAAAAGAGTAATTCCATATTTGGTTGGCAATTGACCGTTTTTGGAATTTTCCATAGAGAATTTTTGAAGCACTTTATCAATATAATTTGCTTGTGAAAGTGCCAAGAGCTTGTTCTTTCTATCTTTTAGAATCTTAATGCCTAGAACGTAGCTCGCTTCTCCCAAATCTTTCATTTGGAATTTGTCAGCCAACCATTTCTTTACATTTGATAATGTCTCTACATCATTCCCAATGAGTAGGATATCATCAACATAAAGAACTAAGAAAACCACAACTTTCCCTTTGATGTATTTACAAACACATGCTTCATCAACATTTTGTTCGAAGCCATATGTTTTGATAGTTTCATCAAAAGTTAAGTTCCAAGATCTTAATGCATGTTTCAATCCATATATGGATTTCAACAACTTGCATACCTTTTGATCTTAATCCTTCTTAATAAACCCTTCTGGTTGTTCCATATATATGGTTTCATCAAGTTGGCCATTTAGAAAGGCTGTCTTGATGTCCATTTGCCAGATCTTGTATTCATAGATGGCAGCTATGGATAAAATTATGCGAATGGACTTAAGCATGGCTACAGGAGAAAATGTTTCTTCATAATCTACACCTTCTCTCTGTGTGTAGCCTTTGGCCACAAGCCTTGCTTTATAAGTCTTCACCTTTCCATCTGCACCCCTTTTCTTCTTGTAGATCCATTTACATTCAATGGCTTTAACATTGTTAGGTAGATCTACAAGTTCCCAGACAGAATTGGAATACATTGATTCCATTTCTTGATTCATGGCAGCTTTCCATTTATCAACATCAGGGTCTTCCATTGCTTCTTTAAAAGTCAATGGATCGTCCTTTTCAGTATCTGATACAAGAACGTGTGCCTCATGTTCGTAGCGAATAGGTTGTCTTACAATCCTCCCACTATGACGTTACACTGGTTTTTCCTTTTCAGGAATTGTGGTTTCTTTGGTTGTTTTATCATTAACTGATGAAGAAGATGGAGATGAAATTTTATCTGTCATTAGTTCCTGTAAAACTACTTTGCTCTGAGGTTTAAAATCATTCATATAGTCATGTTCTAAAAAGGTTGCATTCATCGAAACAAATACCTTTTGATCACTTGGACTATAGAAATATCCGCCTATTGTTTCTGGAGCATAGCCCACAAATATACACACTTCAGACCTTGAATCCAGTTTACCAGATTTAGGTCTTAGCACATGAGTAGGACAACCCCAAATACGGAAATGTCATAAACTAGGTTTATTTCCATTCCATAATTCCAGTTGTGTCTTTGTCACAGCTTTGGACGGAACTACATACAAAATATAATTAGCTGTTTGAAGTTCATATCCCCAAAATGATAAGGGAAGTGAAGAGTAGCTTAACATAGACCTGACCATGTCCAAAAAGGTTTGGTTTCTTCTCTCTGAAACTCTGTTTTTCTGTGGTGTTCCAATTGTTGTGAGTTGGGATAGAATACCATGCTCTAGCAAGAAATATTTGAATTCAGAATCCAAATATTCACCACCACGGTCAGATCAGAGTGTCTTTAAAGATTTACCTAATTGCTTCTCAGCTAAGGCTTTGAAGTCTTTAAACCCATCAAAAGTTTCTGACTTCTTAAGCATTAGATAGACATGACCGTATCTAGAATAGTCGTCAGTAAATGTGACAAAATATTCATAACCACCTTGAGCTTGAATGTTAATTGGACCACATACATCACTATGTATAAGCTCTAGTGGTTCTTTGGCTCTATTTCCCTTTGAAGTGAAAGGTCGTTTTGTCAATTTTCCTTCTAAATAGGATTCACAAACTAGTAGGGTTTCAACTGTTAGTTCCCTCAAAGGTCCATCTTTAGTTAACTGGTTTATCCTATCTAAGACTAATATGACCTAATCTTAAGTGCCAAAGATACATGTCATTTTCTTTAGAAACCTTTTGTCTTTTGTTACTTTGTGGATTAGCTACTTTGAATAATTTAGAATTATTGAGCGATTTTTCAATTGGATTAAGCATGTACAGTCCATCCTTTTGTTTTGCATGACAAATATTGTTCCCATTCTTTGAAATAAAAATCACATTATTATAAAAACAAATGCCAAAATTTTGTTCATGTAACAAAGATAAAGAAATAATGTTTCTAGAAATTTCAGGAATAAAGAGAACATTATTCAAAACTAGAAAATTTTTCTTAAAATTTAAACGGATTGTTCCACATGCTTTAGCTGAAACAAGTGCTCCACTTCCCACTCTCATAGTCATCTCTCCTTGCTCCAACTGCTTTGTGGACTCAAGCATCTGCAAACAAGAACAAACATGGTTAGTGGAACAAGAATCAACTATCCAAGATGATTTTTCATGTTCCACCATACAAGCTTTGAGTACAAGCAAACCTAATTTACCTTTCTTTTTCTCTTTCACCTTGGCAAGATACTTTGGACAGTTCTCTTCCAATGACCGTCGACATTACAATGGAAACACTTTCCTTTGGGTGCCTTTTGTTTGGGGTCATTGTCCTTTTTGTTCTTGGGTGCCTTGGATGACTTCTTTGTCTATTTCAGATTGTCCTTTTTAGGTTTGCATTCATTGTTATTGCTTTTCCTTTCCTTCTAAGAAGAAGATGGTTTGGCTTCAACAACATTTGCTTCAGCCTGACTTGAGATTGTCTTGTTCAAAGAATCAAAAGTTTGTAATTCATTCAACAATTGTGTCATGTTAATTTCTAATTTGTTCATGACATAATTTGTTGTGAATGTAGAAAAAGCAAGAGTTAAAGACTCAAGTATAATGCTTACTTGTGTCTTTTCATCCATGACTGCTCCGTGCGTCTCAGCTTCATGGAGTACACTGATCATGTTCAAGACATGCTCACGCACATATTGACCTTTCTTCATCTTACCATTCATGTAGGTTCTAGTAGCCTCATGATGACTTTGATCAGATGGGTGCCCAAACATTTCCTTAAGAGATTCTAGTATCTCAAAAGCAGTTTCCATGGATTCATGCTTTGTTCGTAAGACATCACTCATGCTTACAAGAATATAGCACTTAGTTTTGTTATTGGATTGAATCCATGCATCATATTTGTCCCGAATATGTTTCGGGGCAGTTGCCCCAGGTTCTTCAGGACATTCCTCATTTAGGACAAACTTGTGGTTTTCGCTAACCAACAACAGATTCATATTTGATTTGCATTTTGTGAAGTTATCACCAGTTAATTTTTCTTGTGCGATTAAAGCAGTGATTGGATTACCAGAGATAGACATTTTCTGAATAAAATAAAAAATACAAATATTATTATATTTAGGAAAATAATTATCAAAGTATCAGAAATTAAACGTGATGCATAAGCACAATTAAAACACATAAAATAAAGTTTAATTTCCACGATAAAACTTTCTAACAATTAAAGTGCCGCCTTAGGGTCGGTCAAATTAATCTTAGAGAATTTATAAGACATTCTTATCTGTATTGTTTAAAACTTAAAATAACTCATTATTTTCTCTTTTAAACATTAAAGTACCGCTTAGTTTGGTCAAGTTATGATTATCCACTGCAAAAGCTTAATCATAACTTTGTGAGTGTAACCCATTATTTCGGAGTTCATGACTTAACTTAGGACATGCCGCCTTAGGGTCGGTCAAACCTAAAATACATCATTAGTTCCTATCTTTGTAAGAAATATAACATTGCTATTGACATGTCTAAACACCTTCCTTTGGGGGACAGAAACAAAGCTGTCGCGAGGTGCTATTCATATCTCATGGTGTTATATTAATAATGGAGACCACATGTTATATTGAGTTATCAACCCTCTCCCACTCACTATTTTGAAATAAGTGCTTTTAACCTAATTAATTCCAAATTAATTATAGATTCTTTAAACTTTATGAACATAATTAAAATTGGTAAGAAAGAATGTTTCTAGGTCCATATCAAATTTTAAATTACCAATTATATTCATCTAAACTTTACTAAAAAACAATTTTAAAATAAAGTCGGTTTAAAGAAAGTAAGTCATAAAGACTTAAAAAAACGGTGTGATATTTTACCAAGTTTTCAAAGAATAAAACTAAGTAATTTATATGCAATTGGTTTCGCAAAACAAATCATATAAACATATAGGACAATCCTAATAATCATGTTTCTACCAATGAGATGCATGATAATAACTGTGTAGGTTTTTACGTATTGCACAAAATGCATGAACATATTATCAATCACATGAAAACAATTATTTAAATAAATAAACAATAAATGTTGAACCGGGTGCTTTTCGGAATTTCTAATTTTACAACCTCTTTATAAAATTAAAATAAAATAAAAACAGCCTTAGATCTCCATCGTGCTTCTTCACTTTACTTTCGATAGGATATGTGTCGTTGGTCCAGAATAATAATAAGAAAATAATTTTCTAATTATCTTAATTAATTAAAACAAAACTTTTAAATAATCATAATTTTATTTTCCACTAATTAAAAAAACTTTTAATTAAAAAAAATAGAATGAAATTTAATTAAAGTCTGTTATTTTGAAAAATAAATTTTTAAATAAGATATTCATGAAAAGTTTGTTAGGATAACAAAAATATCTCATTATTTAAATATCAAATTTCTAACAAATAGGATATTTAACATTTAAATTTTTTTTATAAGAATAACAGATTAATTTCAGAAAAATAAAAAAAAAATTATGGACCAGTAAGACAGGGACACGTGGCACTGAAATGTGTTGTTGGGGCCCACTGTACGGGACCGTACGGACGAGTCCGTACGACGTCCTCGGCAGCGGCTTGGAGGATGGCCTCAGAGGATCGATGGCTGAATTCTGAATCCCGGGCTCCGTTTTGACTTTGTGTGATCAGAATTACAATTTTATGATTTCAAAAACCAAATAAAATTACATAAATCCTATTCCCCTTAATGGCTTACACAATGATCTAATCATGAACAAATCATATCCCAAAAACACCATACAATTAACGATTCAACATTCCCATGCATTCAATCATATTAAGCCATCCGTTCATTCATCATAAATAAATAAATGCATAAAACTAAACCCACACAGATTCAATATACATATATGTGAAGATGGCCATGGTACCATTTGTTTGTTTTTATAGATCAAATAAGAGATTATACGCAGCGGAACAACAATCAAAATTGTTAAGTTAACCCCACAAGATTTCTAGATATACTTCTTCACATACAAATATATATATATTGAATCAAAGAGATAAATAGAAAAATTACCTCAAGTCCTTCCTTGCTACTATTTTTTTGTACGGTAAAATTCTTGAGATCTTACACCAAGATCTTCCAAAATGTTCTCAACACTCAAAGAACGAGTGTGGGCTCGTTATACAAAACAATAGGCAAAATCTATTTATCAGATGTTCTCAACACATGAGATCTGATAAAGTTTGGACCTAATTTTGTGAAGAATAGTGACCTATGCTTGTAGCATTATTCTCATTCTCTCACGGAGATTTCACGATATATTTTCTATCTGTGAAAAGTATCGCTTTCGAAAAACTGATCTCCCTTATTTAATTTATCCAATATATATTAAAAGAAATAATATTAGTTATTTTAAACAATTTAAAAATAACTAATCAGCTATAAGATTTTTGTTTAAATAATAATATTTTAATCATATTAAAATAGCTCATTATTTATTTAATATTTAAATAACTAAAATTGTTGAACCAAGATTCTTCTGGAATTTTCTTGCGTGTGTAGCACAGTCTGTGCACTATGCTACACGCCCAACTCATGCCAGGGAGGCATTGTGATTTTCTCAATTTTTTATCATTATTTAAATACCAAAAATAACAAAAAAAAAATTCAAAATTGATTATATTTTTGTTAAATCAAATAATTAATTAATTCACACTAAAAATAACATAAGCATGAGCTCCTCCTTCTCTCTGCCATGGCGCGGCGACGTAAGGTGGTGCAGAAGCTTGTTCAGACAGATCCCCGTCCAGAGCTCCCTTCATCCACTGAAATACCACCCTTCGTACCATCGATTGACAGGATATGCGAGATCGATATTGATGTGAACATCTCTTCAGAGGTTCCTGAGATTTCAAGTAAGGATGAGGCTCATGTTTCTCCGATCAAGCAGACAATACCTGAGATTAGATCCCCTTCATGGGCGTTGGAGGTAGAGAATCAGTCATTTCACGAAGTTGCGAAGGCAACCTGGTCTCGATTCAAGGAACTGCTCCCTATTCAGGGGGGGTACAGAACTCGAATATAAAGAACCTCTGCAGCAGGAAGGGCAAAAAATTGCTCAACTGGACCTAGAGGAAATTGCAATCAAAGCTTCTTTCTGGAATTCGGCCTTGATTTGTGTAGTTATGGGAGCTAACCCGCCATTACCTGTCTTTGAAGGTTTTATTAACCAGATTTGGGGGAAACTTGGGATCGAACGAGTTGCAAGGATGAATTCAGGATTTATGATGGTCAAATTCATAGATGAGGCTACTCGTGACTTGGTCCTAGAATTAGGGGTAGTTCATTTTGATCAGAAGCCTGTTATCTTAAGGCCTTGGACTGTTGATATTGATTCTCTGAAATCGATTAAATCAGTGCAAGTTTGGATTCGTCTTCCAGATCTTGGGTTACAGTACTGGGGCACAAACTATTTAAGTGCTTTGGTTAGCACTATTGGGAAACCAATAATGATAGATAAGATCACAAAAGACAGGTCGATTATTAAATTTCCTCGGATATTAGTTGATATGGAAATATCAGACTCTCTTCCTAAGTTCATTAGCTATATCAATGAGAGAGGTCAAGTAATGGACCAAGTGATTGACTATGAATGGATGCATACAAAATTCTCTCAGTGTAAGAAGTTAGGACATACAGTCTCAACTTGCAAATTTGTAGAAGGATTGGTTTGGAGGAAAAAGGAGATTCCAACTAATCAGGCGGATGGTGGTAATGCTCATGGAGATACTAGCACTCACCAGAAACAAGGTCAGGATAACTCACCCCAGTCCTCATCAAAAAAGGAGTCGATATCCCAACATGAGGAACTTCCTAAGGATCAAGGCTGGACTACTCCGAAAAACCCAGGTACAGTGAAATCGAAATCCCCTGTTACAGACCAGAATAGTACAAATACATTCAGTGTTCTTCAAGAACAGAAGAAGTTTCTCAATGACCCTTCATTATTATTGAACTTGAATGGACAATTTCAATATAATGAGTTGGAATGTTAGAGATATGAATAAGAAGAATAAGCAGATAGCTATTTTGGATGTCTGCCGGATAAATAAGATTGGTATTGGAGCTCTTCTAGAAACAAAAATAAAGGGTGATAAACTGAAGGATGTAATGGAAACTAGTTTTCAGGGTTGGAATTATCATAATAATATTAGGATGGAGGACCAAATTCTTTTGATATGGAAGGATAGCTGGGTCAAAGTGGAAGTTATTAAAGATCATTTTCAATTTCTGCATTGTAGAGTTCGATTTTGTATCACTGGCCAGGAGTTTTGCTTTACTGTGGTTTATGGTTCTAATCAATTGGAATCTAGGAAATTGCTCTGGTCAGAGTTGTCTAATATGCCTCTTCCAATTAAACCTTGGCTTATTATGGGAGATTTTAATGCAGCTTTTGATCCTAGTGACAGAAGAGGTGGTAGGTGTATTTCGAAAAAAGAGCTTGAAGATGATAGGAATTGGCTTGATCTTGGTCTGGTGGAAGAAATGAAATTACTGGGTTCCTTTTACACTTGGTCTAATAATCAGGAAGGGGATAATCGCATATTCTCTAAACTAGACAGAGTCTTTGTCAATGAGGACTGGCTGGACATTTTCCCTTCTGTTATAGCTGCTGCTTGTTGGGAAGTGACTTCAGATCATTGTGTTGTTATTATGAAACAAACAGGTATTTCAAATGAGGGTTTTGCTCCTTTTCGGTTCTATAATATGTGGACAAGCCACCCTCAATTCAGAACTACTGCCTTATCTAATTGGAACAAAGACCTTAGAATCAAGGGATGTGGTTTAGATCAGGTTTCATGGAAACTTATTCGGCTGAAGCATGAATTGAAGAAGTTTAATTGGAAGATTATTGTTGATGTGGCTAGGAACTTTGAAGACAGTAAAGCTAAGTATCAAAAGGCTAAAGCTGATCTTTTTTCTGACCCGCAGAATCAAATTTTAGCTTCAACTGAGAGAATATCATTTCAGAGATTTAAAAATCAAGAGAAGATCTATGGCAGTTTTCTTAGGAAAAAAAGTAAGATAGAGTGGCTCCAATTCGGCAATGAAAATTCCTCCTACTTTCATGCCTATATGAAGGAAAGGAAGAGAGCTAATAGAATAGCATCTTATGTAACAGAAGATGGCAGAGTTGAGGACAGATATCCTAAGGTAATTAGTCACTTTGTTGATCATTTTAAAACTGCTCTGGGTTGTCCTAATAAAGCTACAGGAAATGTTGATTATGCCATAACAGATCTGGGTCCAATTTTGAGTGTTGAAGATCAGCTGGCTCTAATCAAGCCTTTCTCTAACAAAGATGTTAAAGCAGAGTTGTTTAGTATTAGATCTATAAAGAGTCCTGGATCAGATGGTTTTGGGGATGGGTTTTTTAAAAGCTTATGGAAAGACATAGGGAAGGAGGTTTCTAAGGCTATCCTTGGTTTTTTTGAAACAGGGTATATTCCTAAAGCAATGATTAGTACTATTCTAACCCTTATCCCTAACGTTGATCACCCGAACATAGCTGCTAATTTTAGGCCAATCGCCTGCTGCATTACCCTCTATAAATGCATTTCTAAAATGCTTTGTCATAGGGTGATTGGTATTCTTCCAAAGTTGATCAACCAGAACCAATGGGCTTTTATAAAAGATAGAACTCTTGCTCATAATGTTTTAATTCTCCAAGATCTCTTAAAGGGTTACAAAAGGAAGCATAGCTCTCCTCGGTGCTTAATGAAAATTGACTTGAGCAAAGCCTATGACTCCATTGACTGGGACTTTCTAGAAAACCTGCTGAAAGCTTTAAGATTTCCTGATCGCTTTATAAGATGAATCATGATTTGTATGAGAGGTGCCTCTTATTGCCTTATGTTGAATGGTCGTCTTCATGGTAACTTTCAAGGAGGTAAAGGTCTTCACCAAGGTGATCCCATTTCTCCTTTGCTGTTTGTTATAGTTATGGAGTACCTTACTCGATCCCTATTTCAAGCAGCTAAAGGAAAAGGTTTCAAATTTCACCCATTATGTAAATCTCTAAATCTAATTAGTCTATGTTTTGCTGATGATTTACTTATTGTGTGTAAAGCCAATACTAGCTCCATTCAGATTATTCAGCATACTTTAGAAGATTTTTCAGCTGCTTCAGGTCTGCTTATCAATAAAAGCAAATCTAGAGCCTATTTTGGAGGGGTTTTGGACCAAGATAAATCTGTTTTGCTGAATATTTCTCAGCTGATTGAAGGTGAGTTTCCCGTGACTTATCTTGGTCTGCCTTTGAGACCAACGAAGTGGAAGGCAATGGATTGTGACTTAATCTTAAAGAAGATAAGACAGAGACTGTGTGTTTGGGCTAGTAGGAACCTCTCCTATGCAGGGCGGGTCCAGCTGATCCAATCTGTTCTGTTGGGTATTAGAAACTACTGGATGAGCATCTTCCTCTTACCTCAGAGTGTCCTTAAGGAGATTGATCATCTTTGCATAATATTTCTTTGGGGAGGAAAAGGAAATAGGAGCAAGTTTCATCTTACATCTTGGGAGCAAGTTTGTTGTCCAAAAAGTCATGGAGGGTTAGGTTTCAAGGAGGGGCCTCTTTGGAATAGATTGCTGCTATCTAAATTCATTTGGGCTATATCTTCGAAGCAGGATTTGCTTTGGGTTAAATGGGTTAACTGTATTTACTTGAAGGGGACTCAGATTTGGGATTACAATTTGCACCATGATTCCAGTTGGTATTGGAAAAAACTGATCAAGATCAACAAAGCTCTCTCTTTTTCTTTGCTGGTTTCTGTTTCAGGAAATGGGAAATAGGTTTTGTCTAGACTTTATCATCTGTTTCTGACTAGCAGCCCAAAGCCTATCATGAAATCAGTTTGGTGTTCTATTTCAGTGCCTAATCATAAGTTCATTCTTTGGCAATTTGTTCTTCAAAAGTTGGCAACTAGGGATATGTTACTCTACTGTCATATTCCTCTTCCCTCTCTGATGTGCCCAATTTGTGATCTATTGCCTGAAAGTCACTCTCATTTATTCTTTGAGTGTGTTTTTTCTAGGAGAGTAGTGCAATCTATTTTTGAGTGGTTGCAAGGTCTTTGTTGGCCCTCTAACTTCTCAGACTGGTGCAATTGGCTGGAGACAGACAGGAAAAATTTCAAGGACCGGATCACTCTAGCTGTTCTTGCTTCAGTTTATTACATTTGGTATACTCGGAATAGATGCCATTTTGACAGTAGTTGTCTTATGATTCCTTCTGTAACCAGGTTGATTAAATCATCTGTTTTAGCTAGAATTCTTGGCTTTAAGCTTAGATCTAAGTCTGTGGCTTCTAGAGCTAATCAAATGATTCAGTTTATGTCTAATCTGTATTGAGTGAGAGCTTTTTAGCTCTGGTTTGCTATCTGTAATGGTTGTGTGTTGATCAATAAAATTCCTCTTTTCTTGATAAAAAAAAAATAATTAATTACACATAATTATACAATAATTATGTTTAGTGCATAAAAAAATATTTTACTTATCAAATAAGTCATTTTGCTATTTTGGGGACCATGGACTTATAACTTTAAGCTCCAATAAATTAAAACTAAATAACTAAACTCTTTAATCATAATAGTTAATTTATTAATTCTGATATTTCTCCATTATAAATTCAGAATTGAACTATTTATGTTATAGATGTACTTTTACAGAAATCTTATTTTAAGTTGTCCATTGATATAACCATCTTACAATAGTTCAGCACTCTAATTAATTAGTTCATAAATTAGAATGGAAGAATTACCATTTTACATTTCTAATTTACTTCTTATTCCTTAAGTACCATTAATTCACTAGTGAATAATTAATCTATAATCTAATTATAGATTTGAGCTCAAAATCATTCAATTCCAGAATTAACCCTTAAGGGAACCAATCTACGATCCGTTAGGAAATATTAGATTCTATATTATTGATGCATGTTCCCAGCCATCCATGATATTAAATCTCCAAAACAAAAGTCATTAGCCTCAATCTATGAAGAGACCTTAACGAATAAATCAAAAGATTTAATAAACATAAACAAGAGTTCATGAACACTCAAGATTTAGGTTGATCTATAAATGATCATCAGTTATGATATGAATTACAAATCTTTATCATTAAATGGTATTTGGATAAAGACTTTTATTCATATCAGTCCTTGTCATATATAATCATATTATATAAAACACCTTTACCGAGATGTCTTACCACATCAATAATCCAAATCTAGATTATTTTTATCAACATGATACTCAATAAATCGTACTTTCAACCCTAATTAAAGAATTCCATAACTTCAATTTGCTGTCGACTATTTTTATTCATTCATGTGATCTTAGTTCTCTCTTACTAATACAAGATCACATTCTCAATGATGAATATGGAATTGTTCTGATATTTACAAAAAAATTATTCAAACAATAATTTAATAATCTAAATATAACAATAATAGACCATTGTATTTATTTATTCATTGAAATAATAAATGTCTCTTACATGCTTTTAGGACATACTCCTAACAAAAATAGATTATACCTGAGGATTAAGAGTACTTGAGATAGCTTAGAGCTTCGATCTATACCTCAAACACCAAAATCACACTATAGCTTACTTCTCAAGTGTTTTAAAAAGCTTAGATTTAAAAGCTTTAACCCCAAAACCATACTTTTTATCTCTAGAACAAAAATAGCAGCTTGGAGGCTCTAAAAAGTGTTTGAAAGATGATGTAATTGACTGAGTGAAGGGTCATATTTATAGAGTTCAAGGAGGGAGTCTAACTCCCATTAAAATCAATAAATGAATGAATAAAAATGGCATTTTCCACTTAACAAATACCCAAAACTCGGTCAAAATCATTCAAGAACAAGTACAAGTTGTTGAGGATTGATTCTAGCTTCAGATTTCACGGAATTTCAAAAATGGCTCACGGAGATGATATATTGCCTTCCCTGTTTCCCCGAGGGTCCGTGGTTTGGTTCATGTAAAATCGATATATCGGCTTACCCTTACATACTAAACCACATTTTTTCTCGCTTGAAGCACACTTAAAGCTGATTTAAACCACTTTGATTGAGTAATACGAGATCCTAGCATCTGAGGGAAGGTTCTAGACTTCCTAGGCTTGTCCTTCATTATTTTATTCATCTAAAATCCTTACTAAACATACATGTGACACATGTCACATTCTTAATTATTCTATTTAAGTCTTAGCTAAAATAATAATATTTTTAGGACAACTTCAAAAATTAAACCCTATGATAAAATTAATATTTCTAAACTATAGGCTAAACTTATAAAATTCATAACTAGCTCTACGAGTTTCAAAATAATTCCCAGCTTGAACCAATATCACAAAAATTAAAATACTACAGCATAAGATACTACTATCTAACTAAGTAAAATTCTGAGGCACTACATTTCTCCCCTACTTAAAAGAATTTCATCCTTGAAATTTACTTACAATACAATTCTGAATACCGTGCTACGATGTCTTTCTCTAATTCCCACTTTGGATCCCGTTCTAAGCTATTACTCCATCAGACCTTGACTATCGGGATACTCTTCGACCATAATTCCTTCACCCCCTTCTCCAGGATGCGAATCGTTCATTCCTCATAACTTAAGTCTTTCTGCAGTCATAACGTATCGTACCTGAGCACGTGGGATAGGTCTAACACATATCTGCGCAGCATCCAGTTATGAAACACATTGTGGTTGTCTGCTAGAGCTGGCGGTAGGGCTAATCTATATGCTTATGGTCCCACCTTGTCCAATATCTCAAAAGGACCTATGTATAAGGGACTAAATTTTCCTTTCTTCCTGAACTGCTTCACTCTTTTCATTAGAGATATCCTTAAGAAGACTTGATCTCCAACCTCGAACTCCACATCTCGTTGCTTGGTATCCGCATAATTCTTTTGTCGACTCTGAGCAGCGAGCATATGCTTTCTAATTAGCTCTACTATGTCTTGAGCCTCTCTAACTGCCTTAGGTCCAAGCAGTTGTCTTTCTCCTACCTCATCCCAATGTAACGCGAACCAACATTTCCTTCCGTAAAGTAGTTCTTCGGGTGCCATACCGATTGTTGCTTGGTAGATGTGATTATAGGAGAATTCTATAAGTGGCAAATACTTACTCCATGATCCTCCAAAGTCCAGTACACTAGCGTGCAATGTATCTTCTAAAATTTGTATGGTACTCTCGGACTGTCCGTCGGTCTAAGGATGAAATACCATACTAAGACTTAGCTTGGTACCCACAGCTTCCTGCAAGCTTCCCCAAAATGTCGATGTGAACATCGAACCTCTATCGAATACTATGGTCTTAGGAAATCCATGCAATCCTAAAATTTCTCAAACATAGATGTCTATGTACTAGCCTACAGTGTATGTAGTCTTGACAGGCAGGAAGTGAGCTGACTTTGAGAGTCTATCCACCACAACCCAAGTCTACTCGTGTTGCTTGCTTGTTCGTGGTAGTCCTACCACGAATTCCATGGCTATGTCTTCCTACTTCCATTCCAGAATAATAAGTAATTGTAACAAGCCAGCGGGTCGCTGATGTTTTTCCTTTACTTGCTGGCATGTTAGGCATTTGGACACATACTTTGTTACGTCTTTCTTCATTCCCGGCCACCAATATAGTGCCTTAAGGTCGTAAGTCCTCTTGGTGGACCTTGGGTGAACTAAGTATGGGGTAGTATGTGCCTCCTCCAATATCTTCATCTTAATCCCATGGTCAATTGGCACGCATACCCGACCCTTATATTTGAAGAACCCACGTCCTGATATAGAGAACTCTGTGGCCTTGCCTTCTTTGACTTCAGATATAATCGCTAATAGCGTGTCATCATGCCCTTGCTCAATTCGTATATCCTCTAGTATACTTGACTGGATGGACAAGTTAGCCAGTTGACCCATGACTATTTCTATCCGGACATTAATCAGCTCTTGCTATTGCGGCTTCTCAAGTTCAGATAATGCTGTTAGACTTCCATAATTCTTCTGACTTAATGCATCTGCAACGACATTTGCCTTTCCTTGGTGTTATAGGATTTCACAATCATAGTCCTTTACTAGTTCCAACCACCTGCGCTGCCTTATGTTAAGCACCTTTTGTGTGAAGAAATATTTTAAGCTTTTGTGGTCCTTATAACTCTCACACCATTCTCCATATGGATAGTTGCGCCAGATATTCAGTGCGAAAACCACCGCTCCCAACTCCATATTGTGTGTTGGATAGCGTTGCTAAAATTCCTTCAGCTGTCTTGAGGCGTAGGCTATCAGCATGTCATTTTGCATCAGCATGCAGCCCCACCCTTGCTTGGATGCGTCACAAAATACTACGAACTTGTCGTTGGATGTTGATACGCAAAGCACTGGTGCTGAACATAATTTTTCTTTGAGCGGCTGGAAGCTTTCCTAACATTTATCTGTCTAGTTGAACTTCTGTTGTTTCTGGGTCCAGTAGGTAAGCGGAGTGGCTATCTTAGAAAAGCCTTCCACAAACCTTCGATACCTGAGAAAACTTCTAACCTCAGACGCAATCTTAGGTCTTGGCCAATCCGTCACAACCTATACCTTAGTTGGGTCTACTGCGACTCCGTCCTTGGATACTATGTGCCCAAGGAATGCCACTTGTTATTGCTAAAATTTGCATTTTTTGAACTTAGAATAAAGTTTGTGCTCCTTCAGTCGCATCATGGTCAATCTTAAGTGTTCCTCGTGCTCGACTTTGTCCTTGGAGTACACCAATATATCATCAATGAGTAACACGATGAATTTGTCTAAGTAATCCTTGAAGACCAGGTTCATTAAGTCCATAAATGCGGCTGGAGCGTTGGTAAGACCAAAAGACATAACTAGGAATTCGTAATGTCTGTATCGATTCCTAAAAGCCATCTTTGGTATACAGTCCCTCCTCGGAGTTGATTAAATAAGTCATCGATCAGGGGTAGCGGGTACTTGTTCTTAATTGTCACCTTGTTCAGCTCGTAGTAATCGATACACATCTACATGCTTCCATCCTTCTTCTTCACAAATAGAACCAGTGTCGCTATGGCGAATGGCTTGGTTTGATACATCCCAAGTCTAAGAGCTTTTGTAACTATGTTTTCAACTCCTTGAGTTCGGTAGGTGCCATCCAGTATGGAGCCTTTGAGATAGGCTCGGTTCCTGATACTAGTTCAATTGTGAAGTCAGTTTCCCGGTTAGGGGGTAACCCTGGTATTTCATCACGAAATATCTCCAGAGATTCTTTTATAATGCGAACGTCTCCAACCTTTAATGGTGTTTCCTGTGCAATATTTGTGACTCTTGCTAAGAGTGTGTGACATCCTTTCTCTATCATCCTTTGGGTTGAGAGATGAGATAAGCAGTGTCCATAAACCTAAAACCTTGCCCATACAACACAGTTTATGACCATCACGGGTTTCGAACATCACTTGCTTGCATCGATAGTCGATGGTTACACCATGTCTTGCTAGCCAGTCCATGCCCAGTATTACGTCAAAATCCTTGGTCTCTAGCTCTATCAGGTCTCCTTCTAGCTCCACCCCTTCTTGTAACGCTCTACTAACTAGGGATCGTTATGCTATGCATTTTAAACATTGCTAAACTAGCTAAACAAGTAATTTTTCCATAATCGTGTAACTAAGTGTGATTAACGGTGTAGGGTTAAAAAATTTTGGTCAAAGATACAACGTTTTACTAAAATGTTTACTGTATACATTGGGATCCCAAAATATATTTTAAAGGTTAATTACAATAAAAGATTTACAACCAGCCGACCTAAGAGGAAAAATAGGGTTTAATCCTAGTTACTCTTTAAACCCTCGGCCGTTGTAGAACCCGTGAGCCGAGGCTCAACAAGAAAACTAAAACATGCTCATAAACAAGTAATAACATGTAACTAAATCATAATAAGCATGCCTAGCTGTAACATCCCTATTCATGCATGTAGACAAGTCATAATAAATGATTATGGAGCTCTGCACCCTGAGTAGATGACTATCAAATCAATCTTTGGGGATCCGCTCCCAAAATAGATGACTAATAAGTTTAACTCTGGGGATCCGCTCCCGGAATAGATGACTATTAAGTTTATCTCTGGCGATCCGCTCTCGGAATAGATGACTAATGAGTCTATCTCTGGCGATCTGCTCCCTAAATAGATGACTAATAAGTCTATCTCTGGGGATCCGCTCCCTGAATAGATTACTAATAAGTCTATCTTTGGGGATCCGCTCCCTGAATAGATGACTAAAAAGTCTATTTCTGGGATTCCGCTCCTTGAGCCATGGGACATTTTAGTCACCTGGGCCTTTTTGTAATGCCCTAAACTCCAGGGACCGTTACGGTGCACATTGCAAACAGTGCTAAACTCGCTAATCGAGCCATTTGGCCATAAACGTGTATCAAAGTAAGATTAGCAGTTTAGGGCTTAAAAATTTCGGTTAAGATGTAACGTTTCTCTTGAACGTTTACTGTATACATTGGGATCCCAAAAATATAATTTAAAGGTTTATTACAACAAAATATTTACAACCAGTCGATCTAAGCGATAAAACAGGGTTTAACCCTAGTTCCTCTCCTTTAATCCTCGGCCATGACGGTTGATCAGCTGCATATGTACACGTTGTCACCTAAGCTCTCTAACTCAAGGATGGTCCAGCTTTCTTTTCCTTTACCTGCACCACATAGCACCTGTGAGCCGAAGCCTAGCAAGAAAACTCAATATGCTCATGAACAGTCATATCACAATATCAAATCATATCTGGCATGCCTAGAAAACATGGCTATATTCAAGCATGCAAATAAATTCAAACAATGCTGGGGAATCGAGGATAAGAAATCCTGCCCTCATGATTGGATGACTATCAAGTCAATCCTAATCAGATGAGTGGTTTAACACTAGAGGTTCTGGTAAACCATACTGAGTGATTGACAAGCAAGTCACTACGGGGCTCAGCACCCAAAGCCATGCAAATGATGATCAAAATGATCATACAAAGCTTCTAGCCCTGAACAGATGAGTGAATATCACTTTGAGGTTCTGTTAACCATACTGAGTGACTGACAAGCAAGTCACTATGGGGCTCGGTGCCCAGAGTCGTGTAACGAAACCGTTACCTGGGCTTTCCTGCAATGGCTCTGATCAGATGAGTGACTGATGGGTAGTCACTAGCTTAACAGATGAGAGACTGATGGGTAAGTCTCTAACTTTACAGATGAGTGACTGCTGGGTAAGTCACACCAGCGCTTTTAGTTTTCATCGAACTTGAGGTCGGTCTTGCATTAATGCTCTTGTTGAGTCATCTAATGCAGAATGTCAATTAGATCTAATCTTTTATCGGCCCTGCGTTCATGACGCTTATGTCGTTACTGGCTCCCAGGTCAGTAACACACGACCAATGTCAATTCTGAGTGATCAGGGCCATGCACAAGTAAGCAATGCTACCAAACATATATCATATATCTAATATCCAAATACAGGGCATTTAGCATGCTTACTTAACAATTACTAGCACAATTAATATCATGCATACACATAGAGGCTTAAGCTCTGAACAATCTCATATTCAATATTCATGGCATGCCCTAATCACATGTTTCTCGTGCATCACATGCATCATATTTAAACATCCAACATGCATCAAGAATAATCATGCATGTCACATATGGGGTGCAGTTTTCTTACCTCAAGTTCAAGCAAGAACTAATAAAAGAACAACCCTTGAGAATGATCGATCCTTTGATCCTTTAGCAGTCACCTAGTCATAACCAAATATGGAATCCCATCAATAAAATAAATCATAAAAAAGTTTATAATCTAAAACCACACTCCTGGGATCCATCCCGCACTCTCGGGACTCTTAATCTACCCAAACGGGGTAAAGGAACCAACCCCCGAGCCTAAAAAATCATCCCGAGCCCTAAAAATAGGTTGTTGGAAAATTCACTAGCGCTGGGGCGCCATCAGCAGACCAGAAACTTTTCTGGTCTTCTCCCCTGCGATTTCCCTTGAAAACCAAACCTCCAAACCAATCCCAACCATCATAAAAACATCAAATTCAACCCCCAAACCTCATCTACATCACACCCTCATCAAAACCCAAGCAACCAAATTCAAGAACTTCCATTAATTCTCAACTGACACATCAAAATCCTCAACTGAAAACTTAATAGAAAAATAGGGTATACAAGATTTTCACGGCTGAATTTCCTTACCTCAAGCTTGATTTAGACCCCCTTCAATGGATGAACTAAGTTTCTAAGCACCCACCTATGATCTCCTAGCTTGTTACCTCAAGTTGGCTCTCAAAAATTGAAAGGAAGAAGGAGGGAAGAACATGTACGGGAGGGAGATAAAGAGAAGAGGATGATGCTCTATTTTCTTATAATTCCACAGCCTTCTAAACTCAAAGGGCTGATATATATCTTAGGGGTAAAAAGACCATTTTTCCCCTAGGTCAAATAAAGGCTTCTAAAGACTCCCAACGGTAAAATCGTCCTTTCCCGTCTATCTCGTTAGTTATAATTAACACCCTCCAATTCCCGTTATTCTCAATATTCTCAAACACCAATAATTCATATCCCATTACCCTCTAATTCCCGACAACGTTCTATTCACCAAAGTACCCCGAGACTTACACCGAGCCCCGAACTTAATCCCGTTATGACTAGACCAAAAACTTGCATTCCATGATCGTCTCATGCCGAATGGCCCGAACCAATCCACATATAATGTCATATTATTTATAATCCACCCGCATGCATGAAAATACACAATCACGCCCTCAACGGGCCAAATTACCATAATGCCCTTATAATTAAAAATGAACCCATATGCATGCATTTACCATCATATAATAATATAATTCACATAAACATGCATATAATCATTAAATATTATAATAAATCAATTATGGCCTTCCTGGCATCCTAATCAAGGTCCTAAACCTTATTAGGAAATTTGGGGCATTACAAGTATCCCCCCCTTACAGAAATTTCGTCCTCCAAATTTATCTGACTTGCCCGGAATAAGAATTCTGCACCATTGATTCTAGTTATTCAGGTCGCTTCCTTGACCTCACTGTTTCTGTAACATACCTTAACTCAAGGTACACTCTGCTCCTCAGAACCTTATTCTTTCTGTTTCATATATGGACTAGCTTTTCTTTATAGAATAACTTATCTTTAAATCTCAGATTTTCATAACTTAACTCATGAGTTCTCTTTAACCCATATCCTCAGCATGTAAATACAAAATACACTGTCCACAACTGTCAGTACCAAAAATGAGATCGAATCAAGTCAACCTGACCAGTCCTACCCAGGACTCGAACTATTATACTTCTCTAGATCTCAACTTACCCTTAACTCATCACCTTTTTCCATGGTGATACTAGCAAGGAGGATATGATCTTCTACCTAGAATTATATGTTCCTGCTTTTTAATTCAGTAAAACTCTTTTCTTTCTTTTTTTACTCTGAGAAGTGAGCATCGAAGCTCCAACCTCTAATAGTCTCAATGGTCCCTTACCATCTCATGATCCAGATATAACATCTCACCCATATCATTCCAATGAATTGGTGACGAACACGTTTTACCATACCTTATCACATAAGGTACCCTTTTCAACACTAGATAGCTCTCTTCCTCTCTTAAAGAGGTCTGGATACTAACCAGCTGTACCATTCACCTTTACTAACAAAAATATACTCACTTGGACTACTGATCCACAATGACTCAATACCAACTCATATGGGCCCACTAACCTGGGCAGTCCCACCGCGAAACCCATCGCGATGCTATCCTATTTCTTCTATATAACACTCAAAGTCTACCATTGCGTCACCGATTTCCAACACTCCGATCTGACCTGCTATTAGGCTAAGAACTTTACAACATATACCATTACCCCCTTCTCTATCTCAGGCCATCACTATAAAGCTTTCATACCCTGTCACATTCCCATGATGCTTGCACGAAGAAATCAAAAGAGTAACATGAGATTCATCCAGAATCTCCCAATTAGCTTAGTGTCCATTGGATCCCAATTCCGATCCTTACACCACAATAAGCGCATACCTGATATTGCAAAACCCTTAGCTAATCCAGCTAAGACATCCCACTCAATCTTTCCTATCTGGGGTTCACTTTGTTATCTTTTTTCAAAAATAATAATCTCAAACACAAAACTGACCACCTGGCCCACCAGAAACTCTACTCTAGTTCTGGTCAGATCCTTTAACCACACGGTGCATAAGTAATCTTTTTTTCTCTGTGTCACTGAGGTGTGATAACCACCTACTAACTGATTCTGATCTGCAAGAAGACTCAGAACTCTTTCCCAAAGTACATGTAATATCCTGCCCGTCCAAGGAAACTCCTGCCCCTAAGGCGTTCCTTGACCTTGGCAAATCTCCACAAAGAAAATACCACAATACCATCATCCAAGACAATCACAAATCTTATTCAAATAATCCTTTGAATGCTTTATTCATCTGATTCATAAACACTTGACATTAAACAAATTCTCAAGACATACTCAGCACTCCCAGTGCTCTTATCTGATACAAATAAAGTCTTTTAAATAACTTTCTCCCTGATCTCTAACTGGTCCTAACCAGATCCAAGATCCACCTTAGAGAATTCCATCTTACTCACTAGCTGAACCTTTAATTCTTACAACTTTGCTAAGCTATTCAATACAGTACTTAAATCTGATTCCATCCCTGGCACTAATCCAATCACCATTCTATCTTTTTTATTTCACATAAAGGAACCCTGGCAAATCCCCTGGAAACACATCCAGGAACTCATAGACTAGCCCAGCCTGTCCTGATCTCACTGGCACAATCCAAGTGGTATCCACCAATCTAGCTAAGAGTTCTATGTATCTCCTTGCAACAAAACTCTAGCTCTCAGTACAGATATCATAAGCATACCAAATCTATGCACAGTGCCAATTGCACAAGGCTTTCCACTCTCAAGCCCAAGAGATGCTATTCTTTCCTTGCCTTTTAGAATTACCCCACACCTACTTAACTTATCCATATCCCAGATCAAACCAAAGCTAGTCATAACCAACTTTATCAAAATCACTGAGGAGTCCCTTTTATCACAACCCTACTTATTTCTTAAGTCACCGATACAGTATCATCTTCCCATCACAACATGACCATGTGATCTACATGCCATCTTTATGCTTCTATATATACAACAAACAAAGGAACAACATGGCACCAAAACCAATCAGCATAATACAAAATCGGAACTAGAGAACTAACCTGCCACCCCTGAAGAGCTAGTCTCACTCCCGGACTCTAACCACCTCGGAATGAACTCTCGAACTGGAGTCGAGCTGTCCATCCCCTTTTCCTCATCCTCTCTTAGCACAGAGAAATTCTTCACAATATGCCTAACCATACCACATGTGAAACGTGCCTTTGCTCGGCACTCTCCCGGATGCCGCTTCTTGCACCGAGTGCAGATTGGATAAATTTTCTTCCAACTTTCATTCTTACTTGATTCAATAAGTGGAGATACCACTATCTGAGCTACGTGCTCTCTGGCACTCTTCTTCTCATTTCTTATGCTCTCAACAGCAAGAGCCTTCTCCACCATCTGACCACAGGTAGATATTTCATACACTGGGGCAACTCTAATGCCCCGGGCTATTCCAGGATTCAATCCCTGAACAAACCTTTCTTTCCGAGCCACATCTGTGGGTACCATATCTAAATCAAACTTGGCCAACCCATCAAATCTGTTAACATACTCGGTTACTGATGCCTTACCCTGAACGAGATTCAGAAACTCATTCATCTTAGCTATCTTAGCTACATCACAATAATACTTTTCATTAAACAACCGCCTAAACTCTTTCCAATCCATCACAACTATATCTCGTGTCTGGGATATCACTTCCCACCACGTCGGGGCATCATCCCGCAATACAAATGTCGCACAAGCCACCCTATCATGACCTTCCAGCCCCATTCTATCAAGAATGGAACTGATCATGCCATCCATTGCTCAGCTCTAAATGGATCTAGGCCTCCCTCAAAAACTAGAGGGTAATACTCCTGGAATCTTCCACAGAGAAATTCCCATCTGCTCTCAACCTTAGGCTGAGCCAAAGGTGATGCCACTCCTGGCACAACAAAGGAAGAGGTGCTTCCCAACAGATTCTGTTGTTGCTTCAAACTCCTAATCACTTCCTTATGCTGCTGCAATCTTGATTGCAAATCTGTGACAATCTGCTGAAAATTCATAGGTGCAGATGAAGAACTGATACCCTGGCTATAACTCCCAGCCTCTGTATAACCACCACCAGGCCTCATTAACTACCTTGCCTATAAACCTGTTGTTTGAATCTGCAGTCAATAACTTAACCCATTAATCATGACAAGCATCTCAAGAGTTTTCCCACGGGGACAATCTTACCACACCATAATCACAAACCACTTACAGTACTAAAACATGCCCACGGCATCCATACATTAATCATGTTCCCTGCTCTTCCATCATGCATACCATGCCTCCAACTCCAGCATGGAAATATTATAATTATATATTCATGGAGCAGGTAATCATATAATCACAATCATATACATAATCACGGAGCATATAATCATATAGTCAAGAGACAGGCTCTATCAGAATCTCATGCTCCCTAATACAATGTGCAGGTAAAGCATTTACATTCTATTTAAGCAGTTAAGCACGTAACTACATCAATAGTTACCATTCCCTGAGTAAAGCTATCTTCAGTGACGAGTGTACATGCCCAGCTTGTCTTCAGGAACCCATAAACCTTGACAGGCTCTGATACCAAATTGTAATGCCTTAAACTCCAGGGACTGTTACGGTGCACATTGCAAATAGTGCTAAACCGTTAATCATACTTAGATACACGTTTATGGCCAAATGGCTCAATTAGTGAGTTTAGCACTGTTTGCAATGTGCACTGTAACGATCCCTGGAGTTTAGGGCATTACACTTTTGGCCCTGACTCTTGGTAACTAGCCTTTAGACTAGACAAGTGCTTTAGTTTTCTTTGACCTTGGGGTCAGTCAAGCATTTAATGCTCATGTTGACTAGATCTAACATTTTGGCTCTGTGTTCAATACGCTTACGCCGCTCTTGACTCATAGGTCAATTCTATACGGCCAGTGCTCAGTACTTCTGCCGATTATGACTAATAAGTCAAGACTTCATGATCAATACTAACACCAATGTCGTTTCTAGATAATAAGTCAGTGCCACTCACAAGTAAGCAATGAAACCATGCATATATCATATGTCAAATATTCAGTATGCTTACTCAACAATCGCTAACAGAATCATGATCATTCACATTTAAAGAGGCTCAAGCTCTGATCAATTCCATATACAATATTCATGTCATGCCCTAATCACATGTATCGCATGCATCACATGCATCACATAATGGGTGCAATTTTCTTATCATTAGTCCAAGCACAAGTTACAAATGAAGGACCCTTGAGCATGATTTCGGTTTTGCATCCTTAGTGATAACCTATTCATAACCATAATATAAAATCCCATAAAAATGAGTAAATAAATACTTCTGGACCAAAACCTAGCCTCTAGGACGTCGAATCCTACCCAAGTGGGTAGTAGGATCGATCCCAAGCCCTTAGAGTTAAGTTCCCACAACTAAAAACCAAATATAGGCAAAACTGCCCTTAAGCGTCGCGACCCCCAGCAGTGAGTCGCGGCCCACCTCCAAAAAGAGAAGCCAGCCTCAAGATGCCAGCACCACGCGCCGCGACCCCATCGCCCTTCAGCCTCTTCTCTCATCTGTACTAAGCTTGGGCCGTGGCGCCCAAGAACAGGGCCGTGACCCCACCTGGAACTTAGCCAAAAACCTTCGTTTCTTCCCTTTTAAATCATTCCAAAAACCTACTCAAATATATCCAAATCCCAAAAACAAAGTTCCCAAATATCCCAATTATCCAAAACAATTAAAACCCAAGTTTCCATTCATCCAAAATCTCATCAAAACATAAAATCCAATCAAAGCATAAAAAACTTGAAAACTTAAAACGTGGATTACCTCCAATTTAAGTCATTTTCCAACTAAATCCTCTGGCTAATAAGCTTTTAATCTTTCCTACAATTGCTATGCCTCGATCCTTGCTTGAATCAGAGTCCTAAAACTCGAGTTTCCTTTGAAAATGTGATCGGTGGAAAAAAGGGAACAAGAGAGACAGAGAGAGAGAGAACATTCTGAATGTTCTTTTTATTTCTGACAGGTTACTTCGAGCTTAAGTAATCTAAAGAAAATCCTAATGCTCAGGGTCCCAAAAACGCCCCCAGGGTAAAATAGACAAAATTCCTAGAATTCCCTATTGGTCTCACTAACTCCCAATTTATCATCAAATATTTATTCTCATTACCCAATATCCCGGTAATGTGCTAAATACCCAAAATACCCCTTGACTCACTTCGAGTCAAGTCTAGATCCCTTTATGACTTTCCCACTAGCTTGCTCCCTAGGATCATCTCGTGTCGAGTAACCCAAACATACTCACATTATAATGTGGTCCCACACATATATCACATATATGCCAAATATGCTCAAAATAGACCAAATTATGAAAATTTCCCAATTAGACAAAAATGGGCCCACATGCATATTTAATACACCTAAACATTCATATCAAGTCATATTATAATATCACTCATATAATCACATAATGATACACGTAAATATCATATAATCACATAATTCCAAAATTTGTCATCCTGACCCCCTAATCAAGGCCCTGAGCCTTATTAGGAAATTTGGGAAGTTACACCTCCTCTTTGATCAGTACTCCTCATACTATCCATGACGATAGAACAATTTCGCCCAAAGGCAATTATGTAACAAACCTATTTCTAAATCTTTCACATGTTTGTCTGGTTTCTCTATCATTCCTAACGAGATATACGACTGTGGCGCTTTCAAAAACCCTCGTAGAATGGTTCCATGTACTGAGCTAGATAGGGTGCGAAATTGGGCATCGGCCATCCTCTATACAGATATCATCCATTTGGATATCCGCCATTTGGGTATCCTCCATTCTGCTCTGGCTGGGGTGTTTGAGTTGTTGGCTGAGGCCTTTCCCATCTTCGGACTGGAGGGGTCTCGAGTGTCTTCATTGGTGGTGCTGGGGGCATTGTTGTTATGCGTGCACACCTTCAGAGTAATATCTTCGGTAGAGTTCTAAAAATCAAGAGAAACATGATAGAACTCACCCTAATAGTTTCTAAGGAAAAAACTTAGTCTATGAAAACATAACTCGAATCTACTAGTTATGATTTCTTATGAAAATTTATGTAAGTCGTCTTTATAAATTAGGACTTGTTTCTATACTTAGATTATTAGGCCATCTTTATTATTTACTTAGTATGTTTCTAACCATCCAATTTGACTTAATTCTCATGCTCGAAACTTGTCATTGTTTCGAAGTTAACCATATTGATGGAGGGCTGGGATCAGTAAAATCGTTCCCACTACTATGGCCCCCTAAACTCTCAATACAGAACCCGGTCCATTGATTTGTATACACCCCACACCAAACTCAGCCATTATTTATTAAATTATTCTAGATTAATTATGAAAACTAATTCCAATTTCTTACATAAAATTAAAAAATAATAACTTTATTCATTTGGGAAAAAAAATCACTTTTACAATAATAATTCAAAATAAATAAAGAAATAATACTAATAATAACTAGGGTAAAATTTCTAAAAATCAGGATCTTCTACATCTGACCCTTCATCTAGAATATCATCAGTTATTTCCTCATAATCATCAATATCATAAGCGTCGAATCTACTACAGTGAATATTTATTAGGATAATATTATTTTGTTCATTGGTGAATTGAATCTCAAACCTATAGGTAAACCCTAGTATAAGAAAATAATATCTAATGGCTATCTGTAAGATATCCTCATTATTTAGAGCTTCCCATAATTCTTTCAAATTTGAAACTACAAAAGGCATATCTCCAAAAACCCTAATTACAAGGACATATTGATCCATGGCTCTCATCATAATTTTCCTAGTGATTTGAAGGTGAGCTATCTCCTTGTGAAATCTGACCAATCTTTGAGTGATTCGTTCTCGCACAGCTATTGTATCCTTTGGCTCCCTAATTATTTTTTAATGCCTTAATGGCACAGATATCTTGATAAGTCATGGCTCCATTGATTTTGACTAAAAACGTTAGTTTCAACATACACGTAATATTCATAGCATAAACACTTACATTGGTGGTTAGATCTTAGAGCTTTTTCCTGTGTAAGAAGGAGAAATTTATGTATATGAATCGTGGCTCTAGTACCAACTGTAAAGATCCGACTAATTTAAAGACCTCACACCTTTAAAACTACTATGACATAACTACTATCTTTTGGATATATACATCAAATAATCAAACTTTATTATTAATACATAGAAAATCCAAAAGTAAAATAGAATATAGGATTCCATTGTTCACACATAAAGTAATAAAGAAAACAAAACCTTTATTTAAATGTTCAAAGTAAATACGTCATCCTCAATGTATCCCATCGATTCATTCTTTTAATTCCTTTCCCAATACACAAGCCAAAGCCCCTCAGATCCATCCTGCCTTCCATGTTCATTTTTCTGCACAATCTAAATAAAAAGGAATGAGCCTAATGCACAATAAGGAAAAACTACTAAAATCATAAAACATAAAACATAAAAATAGACTTCAATATTAATGGCCATTAACGCATTATCGTAGTATGTGATAAAAATCTCTATAGTCCTCTTAACTACTATTTTAGAGGTAGATTTAGACACAACTATAGTCTACGATAACAATAAAATTCTTGAGATTTCCTATCGAAGAAACCATATTTCCCGAGCGACTAAAGACATAAAAAACATAAAAACACATAGCACACAGCACGTAAAATCTAACTTTTTTTCCTTAGCAAAATCAAGATATTGGAGACAAGTGTGGGAACAAAAACTCCTAAAATCAAATATTAAGACCATAAGTT
Organism: Humulus lupulus; assembly: GCF_963169125.1. Taxonomy (NCBI): domain Eukaryota; kingdom Viridiplantae; phylum Streptophyta; class Magnoliopsida; order Rosales; family Cannabaceae; genus Humulus; species Humulus lupulus. Next base: position 83,106,675 of record NC_084798.1, read on the forward strand.
TCCTAGAAAAAAGAAGATGAAGAGAAGATCTAAACCATTGAAATAAAGACTTATAAAAAATCTTAAGTTGCAAAGACATAGAGCACTAAACCAAATGCCATTATAACAATTTAGGATTTGAAGTAAAAGAAAATAATATGAAGAATAGAAATAGACTAGACCTGAGGATTAAGAGTACCTTAGATATCTTAGAGCTTCGATCTATACCTAAAACACCAAAATCACACTATAGCTTACTTCCCAAGTGTTTAGCTTAGATTTAAAAGCTTTAACCCCCAAACCCTAATATTTCTCTCTAGAACAAAAATTGCAGCTTGGAGGCTCTGAAAAGTGTTTGAAAGATGATGCAATTGACTGAGTGAAGGGTCCTATATATAGAGTTCAAGGATCGAAACTAACTCCCATTGAAATGAATATAAATGACATTTTTCGCTCAACAAATGCCCAAAACTTGGTCATAATCGTTCAAGAACAAGTACAAGCTGTTGAGGATTGATTCTAGCTTCGAATTCACAAATTTCATAAATGGCTTATGGAGTCGTGATATTTCCCCTTATAGGCGATATATCGACTGACCTATTTTCCCGAGGTCATGCAAAGTCAACGTGTTTTTCCGTATTAGCATAGGCGATATACTGACCCTATACCTGCGATATATCGGCTTACGCTTACATACTAAAACACATTTTTGCAAGTTTTAAGCACACATAAAGTTGTTTAAACCACTTTGACTGAGTAATACGAGATCCTAGCATCTGAGGGAAGGTTCAAGACTTCCTAGGCTTGTGCTTCATTATTTTATTCATCTAAAATCCTTAAATCCTTAATAAATATACATGTGACACATGTCACATTCTTAACTATTATATTTAAATATTTGGCTAAAATAAATAATATTTCTCGAACCAACTTCATTAATTAAACATTATGATAAAATTAATATTTCTAGACTATAGGCTAAAATTATAAAATTCATAACTAGGTCTACGAGTTTCCAAATAATTCCCAACTTGAACCAATATCACAAAAATTAAAATACTACAGCATAAGATACTGCTATCTAACTAAGTAAAATTTTGAGGCACTACATAGTGGAGTTCCTCGGGGCTCGGGAGGATCAAGTTTTTCTCGTTACACAACTAGTAGAGCATCGCCTATTGTCTGTAGGCATTCAGTATAAGCTAAAAGGGTGACACTCTCATCCACACCACAAAGTCGATGAAGAACTAGTGGAGAGGAAGAGTGACACCGACTTCTAAGTGGGCTTGGTTCCAAGTCGAGAAGCCATTTTAGGAGTAACAGGCTCGTTTCGTCCTGTCGGAGAGCCTGTTCACGAAGTGAGGAGAGGTGATGCCATAATGGTCTTCTATGGCTCCAAGAATCTCTAAAGATGTCATGTTGAATACGATTCTCTCCGATTCAAAGTGTGTGACCTTGGAAGGAGGTGCTCGAGGGCAAAGAGTTAGACCCAATGGTCTTTGAGCAGCTGCGAGTGCCACCCTAACTTGCTGGTTCTGCGCCATAGGACCTGGGACTACTACTGTAATCCCTGCGCAGGTAGATGGTTAATTAGAACCCTCCACTACTCGGGTTCTCCCAACAAAACCCCATCGTTTACCTTCTCAAAGCTCTCAGAATTCGCTTGTTGCGGTCACTTGGACACGACTCTATCATCACGTTCTTGATTATCCCTTTGCAATCGCAATATCATTGACTAGGGAGACTCTTTGGTTACTATTTCCTTCGGCTCATCATGAAGCAATGATAGGAAGCTAGAGTCAAAGGAATGATTCCCATGAGATTGTAGGTCTTCAATCTCATGATCACGGGACATCTAAATAAAAAAGGAGTAGTTGAGTACTTGGAAATAAAAGCGAACACCAAGATACCCAGATTGACACTAAATATAAGACACTGCTCGCAAAGGAAAAGGGAATGGAATTAAAACAAATAATAGGAAGAGTGGAACCCTAACAACCGTTGACCCTAGAAACCACAAATAGTGACATACAAACAAAAATCCAACATAAACTGCAAACCCATACAGATACCCATAGTCCTAAACAAGCAATCCAACGAAAGTAGAGAAAAAGGAACATACTTGCTTCTATGTTTGGTAGGTGGTTCTCATGTAGATATTGTTGGGAAAACTTATTCAGGATCTTGTTTATTTTCATGTAAATCGCATATTAAACATATTAATATAGGAAAACCTAGAACATGTTTCTAAAATTGAATTCATATAGAGATAATGATGAGAACACTTACATTATTGTGCAACAGAATGATTGAGTCCTTCCTTCAGTTTCTTTAACCCTTCTATCATTTTTGTGGTAGGGTATTACCAAGAAACTGAACCGTTCTTCAATTTTCTTCACACCCTTCCAAAATATCCTTAGAATCACCTAGACTAGAGTGGGAAATTCTCAACACATGAGATATATACAATAAGAAGAAGAATAGAAGAGAAAATTGAGGCTTAGAAAAGGACTTATGTGGTAGAGAGATTCTAAAACCCTAGAATATGAAAAATAGATTTTCAGATAGTGTTTTTGATCATCTGTTTTCAACTCTCACTTAACATTCCTTTTATAGGCACAATTAGGTTACTTATTTAATTAAAAAACCAATAAAATAATAGCCAATTATCTGCCCTAGGTCAAAATTCCCATGGGCCATAGGCCCGTGAAATTTTCCTTTTAATTATAAGCCCGTTGGACTTAAAATTAAGGCCCTTATTATTTTCTATTGATTAATTAATTAAAAAATTATTTAAATCCTTTATAAAATTAATTATTTGTAATTTTAACCTTGATTTAAAATTATTTATTAATTTAGATAACAATTTATCTTAATTAATAAATCTGCCCTAATTTCTCTTTTCTTCCCTAAATTGTATAACTCTGTGAAACTATCCAAAATTGACCTCGTCAACTTTGATAATTCTAATTGATAATTAAATAATTTAATTGAGACTAACTTATTAATTCCTCGTGACTCCACTAAAGGCTTAGTATAAGCAATATAGATACATTATTAATTATCCATTGTTACAACCATAATTGTCACTCAATCCTCTATAGACGGTCTACAATGAGATGGAACTAAAATACTGTTTTACCCCTCATTGAATTTTATCCTTAAAACACGTGGTTCCTTGTAAATGATATTTCAGTAAACTAATTTTAATTACTAAAATGAGATCTCTATCATTTAGCACCTGGAACCAAACTAAAAGGAAACCATTGTTATTAGAAGCTATAGATGTTCATATCTATGATTAACACTGCCACTCAATTATACTGCCGAGTTTCCAAGATATAAGTATGGGCTAGTCCGTAGGGTAAGCTGGTAACGAACAAGTCAAAGAACTCAAATAATACAATCAATTAGAATACTAACCACTCAGAATTGAGATTAAATTGACCTATGGTCAACTATATGATATGAATAGAATAGATAATAATGGTATGCTTACTTATCCTATCTACCGTCAATATCGGTCCAGTTCGATGTAACAAATACATCTGATCTTATCTACTTTGCTAATGTTCTAGAAAGAACATAACATTACGATGTGTAAGTAGATCATATCGTAGATTGACAAATCAGTGTAAATCTTGTGCACTGACTAATCTTAGGACTAATTTATTTTGAACGCATATTAATATTTATATTCCCCTGTGATTACGTCACTATAAATATTATTAGCTATATGCTCGGGATTTAATAGAAGTTTATATTAAACAAATAATCATGAAAATAAAACATGTGAGCAAAGTGATTGACCAAGTCAAAAATTGATTTCTATTATTTTATTGAAACTAATGCATTAATTATACTAATCCCATTTCCTTGATATGCTTATCAAATGTAGCTTCTGGCAGTGTCTTCGTATACAGATCCTCAATATTGTCTTTAGATGCAATCTTTATAACCTTCACATCTCCCCTAGCCACATATTCTCGAATTATGTGATACTTTCTTTCCATATGCTTACTCTTTTTGTGACTTCGAGGTTCTTTCGAGTTGGATATCACTCCTGTATTGTCACAAAAAAAAAAAAATACAAGCAGTTTATCCATATTTGGAATAACACCAAGATATGAATAAAACTTCTTTAGCAAGACTATTTCCTTTGCTGCTTCTGACGCAGCTATGTATTTGGCCTCCATGGTGGAATTTGAGATCGTAGACTACTTTACACTTCTCCATATCACAGCTCCACCCCTAAGAGTAAACACCATTTCAGAAGTAGACTTCTCATCATCGACATCAGTCTGAAAATATGAATCTGTGTAGCCTATAGGGTTAATAACACCACCCTTGTAGACTAACATATAATCCCTTGTCTGCCTTAAATACTTCAAAATATGCTTAACTACTATCAAATGTTCTGGTCCTGGGTTTGACTGATACCTGCTCACAACTCCCACTGCATAGCAGATATCTGGTCTAGTACGCAACATAGCGTACATCAGACTTTCAACTACATTTGCGTAAGGAACTTTTCTCATTGTATCTTCCTCTTCAAGAGTCTGGGGAGACTGCTTCTTTGAAAGATGAAATCCATGGCGAGACGGTAGACGTCCTTTCTTGGAATTTTTCATTGAGAATCGTTCAAGCACTTAATCTATATAAGCTACTTGAGATAGAGCTAAGAGTCTATTCTTTCTATCCCTAATAATCTTGATACCTAGTAACTTGCTTCACCCAAATCTTTCATTTGGAATTGAGTGCTTTGCCAATTCTTCACATCTAACAATTTCTTAACATTATTTTCAATGAGTAAGATATCATCTACATAAAGAACCAGGAATACCACTATTTGATTTGCCTTCAGTTGGTAAACACAAGGCTCATCAATATTTTGTTCAAAGCCACAGGTTTTGATTATTTCATCAAACCTAAGATTCTAGGAACGAGAAGCTTGTTTAAGTTCATAAATGGACCTATTCAAGTTGCAAACATTTCCTTCATGTCCAGCTACTTTAAATCTTTCTGGTTGATCCATATAAATGACTTCGCCAAGCATCCCACTAAGAAAATCTGTCTTGACGTCCATTTTCCAGATCTCATAGTCGAGGGAGGCTGCTCTAGATAGGAGGATGCGAATGGACTTGAGCATGGCTACTGGACTAAAGGTTTCCTCATAGTCAATTCCTTCTCTTTGGGTATAACTCTTTGCCACTAATCGAGCTTTATAAGTTTCGATATTTCCATCAACATCTCGTTTCTTATTGTATATCCACTTGCACCCAATGGCCATAAAGTCACTAGGTGCTTCCACAAGAACCCAGACGAAATTTGAGTACATGGACACCATTTCTTGTTTCATGGCTATGAGCCATAGTTCATTTTTTAGGGCTAGCCATTGCCTATTTGAAAGACAACAGATCATCATCACCAGTGTCACCAACAACCATATTGTAACGACCCAAAATTTCAAGACTCGATAAAGCAAAATTATAAATGTTTTCATTTAACAAAATGTCTCAAAAACCCGTATAAAAGAACTTTTTAAAAAGTCGTATGGCCATACTTAACATTTATTTACAAACATTTTTTATAACGACTAGAGTGAGCCTAGTTTAGGAAAATTACACAACATTTCCAACAATAAAACGACTTCCCAAAAGGTCGGTCCACATGTAGATTTGCAAGGTAGACTCCAACGCTCACTGCTCTGCCTTGCCCTTGCTCTTACCTACAACATGAAAAAACTAGGTAAGCGAAAATGCTTAGTAAGTTCAACCTTAAAACAAAGCATGCAGAGAATTAGAGTTCCGGATCAATCCAGACCCTACACAATCAATTTCAAGAAAGCAAAAGTGTCCTGACAAACTTATGGTCATGATTGATAACCAATGATAAATTATTTCCTTTAAATAGATAAAACCCTGCACGCAGAAAATCCCAGAACAAGCAGATATATTATATCGCAACTATTTCTTATTAACAAATATATCCCTGCACTCAGAAAAACCCAGAGCAAGCAGATATATTATTCCAAAACTATATCTTATCAACAAATATACCCCTGCACTAAGAAAATCCCAGAGCAAGCAGATATATCATATCACAATATAATTGAAGACCAACGCTCGACAACTTCCAACAATTCGGGCCTAACACGCCCTCCAACATAAATTCTAATCTGTAAGAGAGAGCTGAGTCTCAACACTAAGATCTAGCCAATAAATATCCCCATCAAGGGTAACTATCGTGTTACCTAGGGCATCGGTACTTATCCAAGAGTAAATCGAATTTACACGGTTTTACATAGACTTCTATGTTAATCAGTGGTGCTGGTGAGTAGTTGCCCCTAGGGTGTTCAGCCTCACTCAAACTTGGCAAACCCTAGTATCTCTAGGCACTCTCACTGAATGGCCAATATTCACGGCTGCTATTTAGAGCACTTACTCGGGTTATAACCGTTCACTGATTAAGTAAGCATGAGGGCCCCTAGGTCCAATTCATTTTGGCGCCCCTAGGTTTAACTAGCAATCCTCACCTCTTGACCACTCATCGCAATAATGAGTCAAACATAATAAAATCAAGAAGTGTGATGGGGATCAATTGTCTAGGATATGATGGATATCTACCGTTCATATTTTCTAAATCAGCACTCACTAGACTAACTTCTCTAAGCAACTCTGTACAACAGTGTATATATGTACATGTGTCCCTATACTAACATATAATACAATAATCATTTTATGTTGCAGCCACACAATATAAGTTGACTTACTTGGAGTCCTTAGCACTCAGCATGACTTCACCCTCCAACGTTCAGTCTAGTTACGCTTAGCCAATACTGTAGTTATCCACACAGTATACTCGAATTAATTAAGGCACTCATAATTTATTATTATTATTTTGGGCAGTTTGGTCATTTTAATAAAAATCATTTGTAAGGATTTATGATCGTTATTTGGTTTTAAACCCATTAAGGAAATTCATACAAAATATTTCAGACTAAACCCCAAGCCTCGGGGAGACCTATCCTATGGTCTCGATACCTAGGCTCGGGTATCACAATAGTATTTTCTCACAATCCGCTAAAAAATATTGTTCTTTAAACGCATCGCTATTGATCCGTACTTTCAACAAGTCGGTTAAAATATATAGAAGATTTTAGCCGGTATTATATCAAGAAAACACTAATTAAATTCCTTAATTATTTTTCAAGAAAATAAACTCTTAATTTTCCTTTTATTTTTCTTAAGGTTTTAATCTCTAAAAACTGTTTTAAGAAAATTGTGTAATTTGTCTTAATTAGGAGAACCGTTAAAAATTTCCCATCTTAACTAGTTAACTTTTCAAAATCAATTAATCAAGTTTACTCACTAGAAAAATAATTCACTTGATCATTTTCTCAAAATATAGGGTTTTAAACCCTCTTTTAATTTATTAACTAATAATAAATTAAATCTTTTATTTTTTAAAAGAATAAAAATTCTTTAATAAAAATAATTAACACTCAACTCAAAGTGGTAATTTTAGTGAAAATATGTTTTCAAGACTTACCAAGTTTATATCTTGCACTAAGAATTTTTTTTTTTACTTTTTACCTTAAGTTCCAAAATCTCATTTTTTACATTCTGTGAAAATCCTATTTTTCACATTTTTAACTACATACTTTGTTAGTTCATAACTTTAAATTTACTTACCCAATTGTTACCAAAATTTCTCAATTCTATTTTTGGTATGCCATTTAGGTCTTTGTAAAATCTTAGGTCAAAATGAGCATTTTTTATTGGTGAAATTATTTTTCAACAATGAGGTAAAAAATGACATTTTTTTCAAGTCCTTATATTTTTTCCAAACTTTGACAGTTAATAACATTCAAATCGTTCAGTATTTTCTTACCAAGTTTTACAGTGGAACACCAGGTTATGCCAATAATATGTACACCAAATTTTAGAAAAAACTGGGTTCATTTGCCCTATACAGTGGCTGTCCAAACTTGGTTCCGAAATTAAGAATATGATAAAACAGTTTTTTACCTAAACTTTGAAAGAGCATAACTCACTCATTTTTTAACATTTTTGAGTGTTTCAAAAGCTCAATTTTATGTACTCAATCTCAAAATCATCAAAGTACAATTTAATTTTACAAAATCAATATACAGTAGATGCTTGACCCCTTGGAAGTCACAGCTCAAAACATGTATTTTGTTTTAAGGTTTCTAACAAAACCCTTCGGGATTTTGGTCCTTATTTTCAAAAATCAACACACAAGCATCATAAAAATTATAAAAAAAACTACCATAACCAAATCACATCACCAATAAGAAACTTTAAGCATTAAATATACAAAATAATGCTTAAAAATAAAAACCCTACAACAAAATCATAAAAAGTAAACTTTTTTACCTCTTTGTTGTTCTTGCTTAAGGTTTGGATCTTCCTATTAGCTTTGGCTCCTTCAAAACCATTCAAAAACCCTAACCAACTCCCCCCAACAACATAGATAATTAGCTATTTGAAAATCTATGGTTAAAACTTTACAAAAGTGTAGTTTATTGAAACTTTACCTTAGGGAAAAAAATCCTTCCTAGACCAAGGCTTAGCTTCCAAGCCTCCTTAGTGTTCTTGAGGTTGAAGATTGAGATAAAACTTGAGAGAGTTTTCAAAAACAAGATGAGAGTGAAAGAGATAGAGTGGGGGTCGGTTTTGGGGAGGGTTCGAAGAGTTTCTACAACTCTTTAATTAACCTAAAAACACTCAAGTGTTATACCCACTTGCATTTATCGCTAACATTTAAATAAATGGGATTTAAAAGTTAATCAATTTAATCACAAAACTTAACATTAAAGAAATAAATTAAATGTCTCTCACATTTAATTTAATTAATCACACTATAAAATTTAACCTAAGGTCCATTCATGGAATAAAATTCTCCATTTCGGTAAAATTAAGCATTTAACACAAAATGCCCTAAAATTTCCATTTTCTCGTAAGTTTATTTTTTTTGACCAAACTTTAATTTTTATGAATGTATTTTATGCCCAAAATATATTTTCCATAGTTTTTCATTTTATTTTCCGAGATTTTTACCCGATCAAGGTTTTTGTGTCGATCCAATACCGAAAGTCTTATCTTGACTTTTAAATCACAAAATTTATATTTTGGCTAGCAATTACTCATGGAATAATTTCCAAACAAATATAATATTATTTAAAATAATATTCTTAACTCGGGAAAAAATCTCGACCCGAGTCGTTTAAAGGTTCCTGAAAACGCAGGACGTTACACATATTGGTTTCACCATTAAAACCATAGCGAACTGGGATCCTAGAAACCCTCCCACTACGATGAGGCTACGTGACTGTTTGCTCAAGAACAATGGTAGTTTCTTCATTTTAATCGACTAGCGTCAGTTGGACATGAAGAGTGGGAATTTCATCATCAACTTGCGTTGATGACGATGGAACATTGGTTGGAGTCAATTCTTCAACCATCTCCTCTAAATATACTTTGCTTTTGCAGCTTGAAGTTTTGGACATAGTCATTTTCCAGAAAAGTAGCATTTGTAGAAGTAAGCACTTTTATTTTTGAATGACTATATAAAAGTCCACCCCGAGTGCCTTTAAGATAGAAAACTGTACGCCCTGATTTTCCCACGGGCTGATTAGCCAGCTGAGGTACGACCTGATCATGATTACCAGGCAGACATCTCCAGGACCGGAGCTGCCATCGTAAGGTCCTACCTCCTTAGCTCGGGGTAACCTAAGAGTTCACCAAGATTGCCTAAGGACCGAATCTGGACCCTGAAGGCCGCAGGTCGAGGTAGGCATCCAGCTCGTGGTACGAGCTAGAGTTGGAGGCTATGACCTTCTATAAAGTCAACCACGCAAGGTAAACATGCATATATCAGACATCACGTGTTGGATATATCCCTGACTTCTTGGACACGCAGCAGGAACGTACGTATTCAGACACCCACGACTGGGTTGGTCCGTGCGGCCCATTATCTCCTTACCTATTGATTTGACCACACTTATGTGTCAGGTTTAGGAATTAATCATGAATGTCACAGAGTTGACATGATAGGTAAGAAGGTCACGGGATGACCTCCTTACCAACTCCCAGGTGCCTTCTCCTATAAATATGGAGACCTTGGGAGTTGATAGAGGTTGGATTCTCAATTGTAAGAAAGACCCTGTAATCAAATATCCAGTATATGGCAATAATACTGACTAGTGGAGTAGAAGGATTTTAACCTTTGAACCACCAAAAAAACGTATCCTGAGTCACCATTTCATTTCTAAGATCATTTATCTATTTTGGTTCAACCTAGGCACTAATCCCTTTCTCTTTTTTCTTAATTACCTGTTGGCGAAGAACCGCGTCAACAGTTTGGTGCTTTCATTGAGAGCAAGTTCGATTAGTGCTGTCAGAAACATCCAACTATGGTGACCACTCGATCCAGGCACGGCAACGAGATGGAAAATCATGATGGGCAGGAGGCTCATCATACTGCCATCCCTGGTGAACAAATTCCTGAAGTCCAACAGCGGCCCGGCAAGCAGCCGGCGGGCCAAGATGACACTGGAAGTTCGGCGCCCCGGCCGCCTAATCCGAACCCATGTTATTACACGGCGGTGGAGATGGAAAATGCTCAGCAGAGGAGCCAGCTAGCAATAGCTAGCCAGTAGATCAAGGATGTGCTGGCCCGACTACCTCCTCTCACAACCGACGCTAACGTCGGAGAGAGGCAAGGCGAGGCTCCTAAGTCTCGCCGGGGTAATCGGTCCAGGCATAGCCGCTCGGATAGACTTCCGACAGCCAACTCCACTCCTTCATCACACCATCGAGAGGCAGACTTCAGAGGAATGCCTAGAACCGGACAACAGCAGTACAGCCGTTCGGTCAGAACTTCGACTCCTAGCTCCCAACCAACCTCGAGTGCGCCCAGGGCAGCTCGAAGAAATTCCAGAAGGAGATCCGGGGAGGGCTCCCAGCGTCAGCCCGTCCCCAGCAGCCGTCCTGCGCCTCAACCAGATCACCAGGCGCGGGACCAGCAGGTTGGCCGGGCCGAAAGGCCCCCACTGAACTTGATCTGACTTGACGGAACCAAGATCGCCTCTCCAGTCAGGCATCCTCCGTCTCCAATCAGATATCCATCTCCTCCTCGGCCTGTCCGAGATATCCCGGCCTATGGAAGTAGTAGGCGAAACCCGCCATCAGCCGGACCGTCCCGACGTAGCAGGGCGCCAAGAGAAACTCCAGAACCTCAGCCCCAAAGGCAAGCTCCGAGCCTCTCCAGCAGGAGCTACTGGACCGATAGTCGTCGGAGTGATCTTTCTGGCAGGGACCTGCGTCAGCATTTGGTTCGGCACAATGTCCACAAGCCACTCGGGGAGGCAATCTGCGAGATCGCCTTAACTCTCACAGAGGGGATCCAGCAGGAGGAAACAACCATGCTCGCTCAGGGGGGGCCCTGTCCGAAGTACGTAACGGTGGGAATGCCCCAAATAACCTATCTCAAGATAGGAGGAGCAATAACCCACCAAATATGTACAATGGATCCGGAGCTGTTGAACAGCCCCGGAATAACCAAGGACATCAAGACCAAACCCTCGAGCGCCTGGCCCAGATGGAGGAGCTGATGAGGAAGCTCCTGTCAAAAAAAGAAAAAGATGAATATGATTCAGGAGACGAGATGGAGCTCTTCGCCCCCAGCATAGCAGCAACGGCAATGGAGACGCACCTATCTAAGTTTCCGTATGCCGCACCTATCTAAGTTAAATGGAGACGGAGACCCGTCGGATCACCTAGGGATGTTTAACACCCTGATGATGGCTCACAACATCGGCCCCGAGATGAGATGCTTGATATTCCCTTCCACACTGACTGGACCAGCCAGGCAGTGGTTCAAGCAAGGCAATAGGCAGTCAATCAGCTCTTGGAAAACTTTCTCAGCCGATTTCAAAAGGGAATTCCGAGCCTCCCAGGCTGCCCGCATTCAGGCTGACTCTTTGGCTAACGTGAGGCAGCAGCCCGACGAAACTCTGAAGGCCTACCTGAGCAGATTTGTGAACGTCGCTGCTCGGGCCAGAGACGCGGATGATAGCTCCAAACTCATGGCCATGAGAACTGGAATTCTCGTCGGAGGGGATCTTTGGAAAGACATACAAAGAAAGGGAGTCGGCTCGGTTAACGAATTCCTTAATAAGGCCCAGGAATGGATCAACCTGGAGGAAGCCGAAGCCTCCGCTGCCGGAACCAGCCAGGTCCCTGATCAGCCCACTGGAGTGGGGACGGAGGTCGTGGCAGCGACCCAAAACATCACACAAAACAACCAGCTCGGAGGAGGTAAAAGAAAGGGGAATGGTGAAGGCAGCCAGCACGGCCAAAAGAAGAATAAGTCCGTAGACAAGTTTAAGCCCGTCTACGCTACTTATACAGAGCTCACCCAGTCTAGGGAGAATATTTTCCTAGCTAATTCTACTCGCCTCTCCTGGAAGAGGCCCGAGTCGTTGAAGCACCTAAAGGGGAAGAGAGAAACCTCCAAGTTTTGCCGCTTTCACAACGATGTTGGCCACAACACCGATGATTGTAGGCATTTAAAAGATGAGATCGAGACTCTCATCCGAGCCGGCCCTTTGGGTCAGTACGCGCGGAACAGGGTTCCAGCAAGTCGACCTGCTCCAGAAGTCCCGGCCAGTTAGCCCGGGTCTCAGATAGATCAGGACGTCCCTCCTCCCGTGGTTGGAGGGGAGATATCCACCATCTCTGGAGGTCCGCATGTGGCTGGCATGAGCAGGGGTGCCCAAAAGAGGTACGTGAATGAACTAAAGGCGCACAATGGAGAAGAATTCATTCCGGAGCAGCGCCTGCCAAAGCAACAGCGATTGGAGAAGCAACCAATCATTTTTACAGAAGATGATGCGGGCCATGTCCAGTTCCCGCACAATGACCCTCTGGTCGTAGTAATTCAGCTCGCTAATCGGAGGGTTAGGAGGGTGCTGGTTGACAATGGGAGCTCGGTGAACCTCCTATTCCATTCCACGTTAGAAAAAATTGGTTTGACTGTCGCCGAGCTGAAGGCGACCTTCATGATGCTGTATGGTTTTTCGGGAGAAGGATCAGCAGCCATAGGGACGATCGAGCTAGTGATCACCCTGGGAGAAGGACCTCAAACAGTCTCAAAACTCCTCGAGTTCGTGGTCATCGACTGCTCCGCTGCATACAACGCAATTTTGGGACGACCTACGCTCATAGCCTTTGAGGCCGTCACTTCCATTCGCCACCTCGCAATGAAATTCCCTACTTCCACGGGGATATGCACGGTTCGTGGCGATCAGCTCGCTGCCAAGGAATGCTACAGCATTTCCATGAAGGGAAAATCTAAACCCGGGCAGCTGGCAATAGCCATCCAAAGTGGTGAAGACGAATCTCGGGACCTCTTGGTTGGTCCTGAGATTGAAAAACCTCAAAGCGCCGAAGGGGATAATATCGTCTTAAGTAAGGATATTGACCCCCGAATAGGCGAGGACAGATCCGAGCTCCAAGCTATTGAGGAGCTCGAGGAAGTAAACATTGATCCGCAGAATCCATCACGGATGGTCAAGCTCGGAAAAAAGCTCTGCAGTGAGAGGAAGTCGGAGCTGGTCAGATTTCTGCGGGATAACATGGATGTGTTTGCGTGGTCACACGAGGACATGGTGGGAATCAACCCGAGCATCATCATGCACACACTTCATCTGGATAAAAGCATTCCTGCGAAGTCCCAGAAGTAGAGACGCCTAGGAACAACCCGGGCTGAAGCCTTGGAGGAAGAGGGTAGCCCGGCTCAAAAAATGTGGCTTTATCCGTGAAGCCAAGTTTCCAATATGGGTCGCCAACCCCGTGCTGGTCTTGAAGCCCAACGGAAAGTGGCGGACCTGCATAGACTTCTATGAGCTGAATAAAGCCTGCCCCAAGGATTGACCAGTTGGTGGATGCCACGGTGGGGCATGAGCTCATGTCCTTTATGGACGCGTACTCGGGCTATAATCAGATCGCCATGAATCCGACGGATCAGGAGCACACCAGTTTCATGACCCCGACTAACGTTTATTGTTACAAAGTCATGCCCTTCGGGCTGAAGAACACCGGAGCTACGTATCAAAGGTTGGTGAATAGAATGTTCGCAGGCCAGATCGGAAAAAACATGGAAGTGTACGTTGATGACATGCTAGTCAAGTCAAAGACTGCCGATAACCATGTTTCTGACCTGGAGGAATGCTTCAAAATATTACGGGAGTACGGCATGAGGCTAAACCCACAGAAATGCACTTTTGGAGTCGCATCGGGAAAATTCCTGGGTTTCATCGTCAATACCTGGAGAATTGAGGCAAACCCCGGCAAGATCAGATCACTGCTCAAGCTTCCCTCGCCCAGGTCGCGAAAAGATGTCCAAGGCCTGACAGGAAGAGTAGCAACCCTCAATCAGTTTATTTCCAAGTCCACCGATAAGTGTTTGTCGTTCTACAACCTGCTCTGAGGAAATAAGAAGTTCGAGTGGGCAGAAGAGTGGGAAAGCGCTTTCCTCGACCTGAAATTACATCTGGCCGAGCCACTCGTACTATCCAAACCAAAAGTAGGAGAGCCTCTTTTTCTCTACCTGGCTGTCACGGAGGATGCTGCCAGTGCCGTATTGGTCCGAGAAGAAGACCGGATTCAAAAGCCAGTCTACTACATAAGCAAGAGAGTTCTCGGAGCTGAATCCCGGTACCCGTTGATGGAAAAATTGGCGTTTTTCCTTATCACGGCCTCGCGAAAGCTCAGGCTGTATTTCCAGTCCCACTCGATACACGTCATGACCGATCAGCCTTTAAGGCAGGTTTTGCAAAAACCTGAAGCTTCGGGACGTTTGTTAAAGTGGGCAATCGAGCTCAGCCAGTTCGAGATTCTGCACACTCCGTGAACTGCTATAACGAGTCAGGCCCTGGCCGATTTTGTAGCCGAGTGCACAGGATTCCAGGAGGATCCTGCAAAAGCCTCACCCCAGGTCGCCTCGGCCCAGGCATCATGGAGGATATTCGTGGATGGTTCGTCTAACGAAAACGGCTCCGGAGCTGGGATCATTTTGATATCCCCTGAAGGACATAGATTCCACTCGGCTCTGAGGTTCGGGTTCAAGGCCTCCAAGAACGAGGCCAAATACGAAGCTTTGCTGGCCGTCCAATGCTTCAATGACTCCCAGCTCATGGTAAACCAGGTTCTGGGTGAATACCAAGCACGAGGGCCCAAAATGGCTGCCTATCTAGCAAGGGTAAAGATTGAGCTGTCCGCGTTCGGGCAGGGCTCGATTGAGCAGATACCTCGGGAGCAGAACGCTAACGCAGACGCTCTCGTCAAGCTCGCCACCTCTGGGGACACAGAGACCTTGGGGCTAGTGCCAGTAGAATTCTTGGAGAAACCAAGTATCGAGGAAGCCAGGGCGGAGGTCGAGATGATTGACGCCAGGCCAACCTGGATGACTCCCATCCTTGAGTATCTCACCGAGGGAAAGCTACCAGAAGGGCGTAATGATGCGCGATGAGTTCTGTATCAAGCTCCTCGATACACTGTGGTAGATGGGGTGTTATACCGACGTGGGCACTCCCTACCTCTCCTACGATGTGTTCTGCCAGGCGAAGCAAAGGCCATCCTGCAGGAAGTGCATGAGGGTTTTTGTAGAGATCACACTGGGGGGCAAAGCTTGGCCTTGAAGGTCTTGAGGCAAGGTTATTACTGGCCAACTCTGTCTAAAGACTCAATCTCATACGTGAGGAAGTGTGACAAGTGTCAGCGGTTCGCCACCGTTGCCCGAGCTCCCCCAGTCGAGCTGAAGATGATCTTTTCCCCATGGCCGTTTGCAGTCTGGTGGATCGACTTGGTTGGCGCCCTACCTACTGGAAAAGGCGGGGTCCGTTACGCCGTGGTGGCCATCGACTACTTTACGAAGTGGGCTGAAGCAGAACCTCTGACAACGATAACTTCCAAAAAAGTTCTTGACTTCGTGGTTAAGAACATTATCTGCCGATTCGAGCTGCCCAAGAAGATTGTCTCCGACAATGGGACTCTGTTTGACAGCGAACTGTTTACCGAATTTTGCGAAAGGTACGGAATTGTGAAAAGTTTCTCCTCCGTGGCCTATCCTCGGGCGAACGGCTAGGTCGAGGCTGTCAACAAGACTCTCAAAGAGAGCCTCAAGAAGAGACTAGACGAAGCGAAGGGGGTTTGGCCAAAACAGCTCCCCCAGGTTCTCTGGGCATACCGGACCTCACATCGGACTCCTACAGGTCATACTCCTTTTTCCTTGACCTTCGGGAGTGAAGCAGTCCTCCCCGTGGAGATTAAGGTACTTTTGCATAGGGTCCAGTCATACGACCAGGATCGCAACCACGAGCTACTTTACACTTCCCTAGACTTGATTGATGAAAGACGAGAAGATTCGTAGCTCCAACTCGCACAATATCAACAGGAGATCACCCGCTATTTCAACTCAAAAGTCAAAAATCGCGCCGTTAGCGTTGGCGACCTAGTCCTCAGGAGAGTTTTCTTGGCCAGTAAAGATCCCAAAGAGGGGGTCTTGGGGCTGAACTGGGAAGGACCATATAAAGTCATCGAGGTCATTAAGGAGGGAACTTATAAGTTAGCTTGTCTTGATGGAGGGGCAGTCCCACGGACTTGGAATGCCATCCATTTAAAGAAATATTATCAATGATTCACTTGTAAGGCTTGAAAGGCCATTTTTCATGTATTATGCAATGAGAATGAACTTTTTGTTTATGTTTGTACATGTTTTTCGAGTGTAATCTGAAGTAACCACGAAAGACCCTTTCCCAGTTACTTGGGGGGCATATGGTACCTGGATATAACCAGGTCGCCTTAATGACTTAGAAGTTGATTCATACCGATTGATCGTTGTTTTTCTTAAAAAAAAAACGCGAGATATTGGTAAGGATTAACACGAACTAAGTCCTATCCTGGATTTAACCAGGTCACAAAACTTAAAGGTTGATTCATATCGATTGATCGTTGTTCTTCTTAAAGAGCTCGAGATATTGATAAAAATTGACACAAACTAAGTTTTCAAATTAAGTTCCTGGATATAACCAGGTCACAAAACTTAGAGGTTGATTCATATCGATTGATCGTTGTTCTTCTTAAAGAGCTTGAGATATTGGTAAAAATTGACATGAACTAAGTTTTCAAATTAAGTTCTTGGATATAACCAGGTCACAAAACTTAGAAGTTGATTCATATCGATTGATCGTTGTTCTTCTTAAAGAGCTCGAGATATTGGTAAAAATTGACACGAACTAAGTTTTCAAATTAAGTTCCTGGGTATAACCAGGTCATAAAACTTAGAAGTTGATTCATATCTATTGATCGTTGTTCTTCTTAAAGAGCTCGAGATATTGATAATAATTGACACGAACTAAGTTTTCAAATTAAGTTCCTGGATATAACCAGGTCATAAAACTTAGAAGTTAATTTAAATCTATTAATCGTTGTTCTTCTTAAAGAGCGCGAGATATAGATAAAGATTAACGTGAACTAAGTTTTTCAAAATTGTAACTAAAATGCGTAGAGGCAAAGGGAAGTAAATCAATTAACAGTAAAATTGGGTTAAATTGTCTCGAGGTAGAAGCACCTCATGCAAAGGTTACACAAAAAATAAAAATAAAAATATTTGAAAAAGGGCACGAGAGAGGAAGGCCCTAAGCTCCGCCAGGTGGCCCCTTGGAGGGTGCTTCTTTATCGAGGCGAGCTTGGAACTTCACCAGCAAGCGCTCCCAAATGTTCGCTGCCAGGAAGAAGAAGTTGGCGTCCTGGTTATAGGCCTAGCAATGATAGAACATATCTTCCATTGCGGCCTCTGAAGTTTCCCGCTCGGTCTCCAACTCGGTCTTGGCCTCCGCCTTCGCGGCATCTAGGTCTGCCCGCGCAGTGGCGAGGGCGGTCTCGAGCTCTTGAAGCTTCGGGCGAGTCTCTTCCAGCTCGGCCTGCGATGCCGCCAAGGCATCCTTAGCCGCCTGCAGAGAAGCCTGGTGGGTGGCCACGACCGTCTGGTGCTCGTTCCTCATCTCCTCGAGCTGAGTTTTGGTCCTGGCGATGCTCCGATGAAGGGCAACGGCGCTCTGCGAAAGCGGAGAGGAAATTGCCTTAAAAAAAGAGAAGAAAGAAAAAACAGGGCAAAGTGTAATAATAAAAAACCACAAAAGGGTAAGGTGAGCTTACCGTCAAGGCCATGCCCAGTAAAGACTCCAGCATGCCCACCAGGCTCCTGGTTTCAATGGCCCGAAGCTCCTTCTCGTTGAACATGTATATGTGGCTGACGGCGTAGTTCGCCGACTCATACACTGTTCCCCGGAAGGCCTCTGGAATCTTTTCCAGGTCCTGAGGGTTGACTGGGATGCGTACCTCAGAGGGTACAATCGTCGAAGCCTCGAGCTCCGTTCCTGCGTCTCGAGCGGTGGTCGGAGCTCGCGGAGGGGGTGGGGGCATGTTGCTTCCCCCAGCAGCAGGAGGATTAGTTCCCGTGACCTGAGCGGTGGGGGGCTGCTCCTTCTCCTTTGCAAGAGACTTAGTTGGGGTTCCAGCAGCTTTTTTCAATGTCTGGAGCTTCTTCATTTTTGGCCCAGAGGCCCCGGCTGAGGGATTCCCCCCGAAGAACGCCCCTCGCAGACTCTCTTCGGGCTGAGACATCTCTTCTATCAAAACAAAGAATTGGTTAACACCAAAGTTAGCAGTCTTATAGAAACAAAAACAAAAGGGGAAAAAGGAGAAAATCAAGTATATGTATACTAAAAGGGATCCTACCCCCCGAGCTAGAAGAACCTATGGTTACGACCATCGGTTCCGGAGCTCCCGCGGGAGAATCTAGGTCGATTATCTCCCGAGCTGGCGCAAGTTCTGGATCCGACTCTGATTCTGGGCTAGATTCCTCTACATATTTCCTAAACCCCGGAGCTACGGCACCCCTCCGGAGTGATGGCCATGACCAAAGATTGGTCCTATACTCCTCAAATAGGATCGACCTAAAGGCTAGGGTGTTATCTACGACTACGGTACCCCTAGGTCGGCTATCTTGGTAATCCAGCACGAGCTGGTCGACACAGTGGAGCAGGGTTGTGTTCAGGTCCGGATCCCTTCGGTGATGTTGGACGATCTGTCTGGGATTGAACCTAGCTAGCCGGGGTTCGGCAATGGCCCTATCTAAATTCCTAAACATATAAGGGTTACCTTGGCCAGAAAGACCCGCGGCTACTCCAGACCGGATCCTCTCCTCATCCGTCCTCTGGGCGACCTCCAACGCTCGCTTCCTATTCCTCACGAGGGGAACTTCGTCGTCCTCGTCCTCCTCATCTTCGTCCCCCGCGACCTCCTCCATGATGATAGGTCTGGTGTCGCGGGCTAGGGGAAGCCCCTGGTGCCTCCTTAGGTTTAAAGTCTGATTTGGGAAAATTAGCTTGCAGGCCACCATCGCCTCGTCTGTTACGAGAACGAGATAATCCTTCTCGTTGGGGGGCAAGCTTGCCAGTCTCTCGTACTGGGCCCCGAGGGTCACAGATTTCTCTGTCCTCGAGAAGATAGCTGCAGGATTAATCTACATCAGAAAGGGATACAGGAGGAGCTAAACGATACTTAACTTACAAGCTAAGGATGAAAAGCACTTACGAGGACGATTGAAGTAGTGGAGCTCGCAGTTTCTGAACCCTGTCGACATAAAGAATTGATCTTTAAAGTCGTTGGGGTGGCTGGGCAGCTCGATGACCGCAGCCGTGTTGGGGAATCGGGTTAAGTAATAAAACCCATCGCCTCGACCTCTCTGATCCGGGCTGGCCTTGAGGCAAAAAAAAGTACAAGATGTCTACAGGAGTGGGGACCTCCCACTCCTATTTCAAGAATAAATATCTTAACCCCGCCAACAGCCGATAAGAGTTGGGGGGGAGCTGGAAGGGGGCCAACTTCACGTAATTGAGGAAGTCAGCAAAATACTGATCGAGCGGGAGGAAGGCCCCCGCCTTGAAGTGCTCATCGCTCCAGGCTGCGAAGGCCTCGTCAAGCGGCGCGCAGCTCCGCTCACCCTCTGCGGGAGGTCGGGCAATCACTGATGCCCTCCCCAGCCCGATGTTGTGGGAGAGGAAGATTTTGTTGACCTTTGCCTGGTCGGTAATCTTTGAGACGATCCTCTCCGCCTCAAAGAACGCGTCAGGAGCCACCTCGAGCTCCTTCTCCACCGCAGGCCCAAAGTTGGGGATTGGAGATTCGGGCATCGCCGCTTTTCCTTTGTCTTGCTGGGATGCCGAGCTGCCCGTAGTCTTCTTTGGAGCATTCTTCTTCGGTGCCATCTGGTCACCTAGCGAACAAAAGAAAAGATTTCAGAAAAGGCGATCAGGGCATGAGGAAAAATCAAATGTTTTTTGCACGAGCTGAGGTAAGACCACGCGGTTCTATGAACACGCGCCTATGCTCCCAACAGATCCCTGATTACTTGGAATTCGTGTGTCAGGAGGGTCAGGTTAAAATTTTTCCTTGGAGGGAAAGTTCCAATAGGCATGAAAGGCAAAACTTCCTGTGAAGCGTGTCCCCTAAGCTACCCGGTTTTGCACCCAAAATACCAAAATTCCTACCCAGAAATTTTCCCCAGAAAAAGCACCCTGTAAACCATATTCCTAAGTGATTTCCAACTGCAAAAAGAGAAAAATATACCCTAACCTAAAACGCTTTCAACCTTCTTACCCACAAAATCCAGTAAACCCTTGCATGCGGCTACAGTAAATATTTACCTAAGCTACAGTGAAAAATATTTTCAAAATGTGCACAGTCAGGAGACTTACAGAGTGTTTGGCTGGAAGGTGGGTGTAGCAGTCGCCTAGGTTGGGGCTTCGTCGGAGTATTTGTTTCCAAAGCTTCGAAGGAATCCTAAAGCCTAAGCTTCTTGAATGCTAAGGGTGACCGACGGAAAGAAGAGGGTTTTTTCTTCTGAGATGAAGAGAGAAGAAGAAGAGGATTTCTGAGAGATTTCGAATGAAACGGTGGCCCATGCGTAGGGTGGCCACCCCTTTTTTATATGCGTGAAGGGTCACGTGAAGAGGGCCGTTGGATTGCCCTGATGTGGGATCCAAGACCCTCCACTCGATATACGAAACGACGGCTGGGTATAGGCTAGGCCATTAAATGCGGTTCTCGGAAGACATACCATCACCAACCACGATGTTCCACGTATTCAGCGCCTGCGTAGAATGTGGAATATGAATAGTTCATGGGGAAGCCTAAAAGCCCCTATTGTAGCCTTACACGATGTCGTGTACCACGAGCAGGGGCTTGGGGGGCAGATGTACGCTCTGATTTTCCCACGGGCTGATTAGCAAGCTGAGGTACGGCCTGATCATGATTACCAGGCAGACATCTCCAGGACCGGAGCTGCCATCGTAAGGTCCTACCTCCTTAGCTCGGGGTAACCTAAGAGTTCGCCAAGATTGCCTAAGGACCGAATCTGGACCCTGAAGGCCGCAGGTCGAGGTAGGCATCTAACTCATGGTACGAGCTAGAGTTGGAGGTTGTGGCCTTCTATAAAGTCAACCATGCAAGGCAAACGTGCATATATCAGACATCACGTGTTGGATATATCGCTGACTTCTCGGACACGCAGCAGGAACGTGCGTATTCAGACACCCACGTCTGGGTTGGGCCGTGCGGCCCATTATCTCCTTACCTATTGATTTGACCACACTTATGTGTCAGGTTTAGGAATTAATCATGAATGTCACAGAGTTGACATGATACGTAAGAAGGTCACGGGATGACCTTCTTACTAACTCCCAGGTGCCTTCTCCTATAAATATGGAGACCTTGGGAGTTGATAGAGGTTGGATTCTCAATTGTAAGAAAGACCCTGTAATCAAATATCCAGTATATGGCAATAATATTGACTAGTGGAGTAGAAGGATTTTAACCTTTGAACCACTCAAAAAAACATATCCTGAGTCACCATTTCATTTCTAAGATCATTTATCTATTTCGGTTCAACCTAGGCACTAATCCCTTTCTCTTTTTTCTTAATTACCTATTGGCGAAGAACCACGTCAACAAAAACAAACATGAAAACCTCAGTTTGCAGTTCTATCTTTGCTTCCTTTTTCCTTAGGACGTGGGCGAAACACCCCCAGATTCTATAATGGCGTAAACTAGGTTCACGATCATTCCAGTGTTCTAAAGGTATTTTAGGGATTAATTTGAATGGCATGACATTGACAATATCATTCGCGGGTTCAATTAAATGTCCCCAGAATGAAGTTTGTAGAGTTGTGTAACTAAGCATGCATCTAACCATTTCCAATAATGTTCTGTTCCGGCGTTTCGCTACACCATTTTGCTGTGGAGTACTCGGGGCAGTAATTTGTGATAAAATCCCAAGTTCAGTTAAATGATCTTGGAACTGCATATCCAAATATTTTCCAACCCTATCACATTGCAAGATCTTTAACGTTTTACTGAATTGGTTCTTAGCCGTAGCTAGGAATTCCTGAAACTTTAAAAATGTTTCTGATTTCCTATGCATTAGGTAAAGACATGAGTCTCTAGAGTACTCATCAATAAAAGTGACGAAATACTGAAAACCACCTCTTGCTTGTACATTCGAAGGTCCACAAACATCTGAATGAACAAGTCCAAGTGGTTCCTTGGCCCTATCACCCGTTGCAGAGAATGGATGCTTGGTCAGTTTGCCTTCTAGAAAAAGATTCACAGACAGTTAATTCACCTAAGGTGAGTTCCCTCAAAGGCCCATCCTTTATAAGTCTTTGGATTCTATCATAGCCAATGGTACCTAGTCTCAAGTGTCATAAATACGTCATGTTATCGTTATTGGTCTTTTGACGTTTATTGGTCCTAGGTTTAGCTACTTTGAATAAATCATTGTTAAGAGCGAGGGGTTCGTTAGGTCGCATAATATAAAGCCCGGTTTCCAAACATGCAATACACAATTGTGATCCATTAAAAGAAATAGATATATTAAAACTGGTGAAAGACATAACAAATCATTCTGATTCCAACATGGAAACTGAAATTAAATTTCTACTAAAATCCTGAATAAAAAATACATCTTTCAAAATTAAATATTTATTTCTGAACTTCAGACAAGCTCTTCCTCTAGCTTGGACCGCAACAAATGCTCCATTCACAAATCTAAGCTTTAAGCTACCTTTGTCCACTTCCTCCCACAATTCAAGAAGTTGTAAAGATTGACAAACATGGTTAGTAGATCCAGAATCAATAATCAAAATAGATTTACCATTCTCTAAAACACTTGTTTCCAAGATGAATGCTCCTTCTTTTTGCAGTGAAAGCACTTACCTTTAGCTTTCTTGTTTTTCTTGTTCTTCCCCTTAGGCGACCGGGAATTTGGTTGTGCACTCGTCTTTGCAGCCTTTGCAAGCTTGGGGTTGTTGTATTGTCTATCTTTCCTCTTGTTTCCAGCTTTCAAAGACAAAGTAAGGTTAGCTTCAGCCTTAGCTGGATCAGCAGCAGTAGTAGTAGTTGTCTTCTTTTATCCTCCCTTACTTGGTCCACCCATGATAGACTCAAAAGTCTGAAGCTCGTTCATGAGCTACGTCAGACCATAGTTGAATTTATTCAATACGTAGTTGGTGGTGAATGGCATAAAAGTTGGAGAGAGATTGTTGTGGATTAAGCCAGCTTTTGTCGAGTTATCAACTTGCTAGTTTTACTACATGATTATTGGAATAATACAAACATTTATAAAATCTCGAACATATAAATAGTTACACTTATAGTGACCAGGTCACAGTGGATTATGATTGTAATTATATGTTCAAAAGAACAAGTCCTAAGATTAAGTCAGTGCATTGGATTTTCACTGATTTAGTATTCTACGATATGATCTACTTACACATTTAGGGTGTGATGTCTTATCCAAGGCATTGACCAAGTAGATAAGATCGAATGTATATGGGTACATTGGAAAAGGACCGATATTGATTATTGATACATAAATAAGTATCGTTATTATCGAATCTAATCAATGCCACAATGTTGACTATAGGTCAAGTTGATCTTAATTCTGAGTGATAATATTATGATAATTATATTATTTAAATCTTTTGACTTGTTCGTTACCACCCTACCCTATGATCTAGCCCATACTTACATCTTGGAGATTTAGTAGTTTAATTGAGTGAGAGTATTAATCATAGATATGAAATCTATAGCTTCTTTATGAGAGGTGAAAAGATGAATTCCTTAATAGCTTAGTCTAAAAGGGTAAATGATTGAGCACTGATATATGTGATTAAGTTTATGGATTTATCATTTACATGAGACATAGTGGGAGTTAAGGATAAAATACAAATGAGGGGAAAAACGGTAATGTTTACCCAAATTTTTTTTACTTGCTAACGTGGCACGATTGTGGTGCGCGTCAATAACACGTGACTATTTAGTGATGACAGTCTGGTTGACCAATGACCATGATCAAAGCTGCTCGATGGATTCAAGAAAGATGTTGAACAGTAAGACTGAAGATGTACTGACATATATGACCAGGTCTGATCGTAGTAACGAAGCCAAAGTTCAGATACAACTATAAGTCAGATATTTCTGAGATATTTGACCCTATTTATGTGTAACTATAATGATTTCTGTTATTATTCAAATATGCTTGTAACAAAGTTTAAACATGGCCCATTGGCCCATATGTACATCCTTGAGCCTATAAATATGACTTATTGGATTCAATAGGGAGGAAAAAGGAAATAATTTGTATTAAGAGAGAACTAGTGTTTTTATACACGACTTTTGTATTTCATTTTGGATCTTGTGAAACTTAGTGAACCCTAGTATGGTGATTGCAAGTTTCAGAGTTTATATCAATAGAAACACTAAGTGGACGTAGGTCATCACCAATCTTTGGGGTCGAACCACTATAAATATTTGTATTGTTTAGTTCTTGCATTCAACTTATAATGGCAACATTAGTCAACATGTTGGTGCTTTCATTGGGAGCTAAAACTAAGACCTTCAGGATAAACAATGGCAAAAATCTCCAGGAAAGCGGGTCACTTAGGGCAGACATTTGGAAGTATGCGAAATCAACCTCCTCCACAAGATGTAGCAAAGGACGAGCCATAGGTGGAACTGGAAAAGGAATAGAAGGATGCTGAAACCTTGCAAACAACTTTGATTGTATTACAAGAGGAATTAGCTACTCTGAAAGCTAATCAAGAAAATGTGGCTGAAACGATGGTGCTGCAGCAAAGGGAGATTGACCAGAAATGCCGAGAACTGAATGAGCGGCAAGCCCACATGGATCATGATAACTCTAGGAATTAGAGTTATTTTTATGCGCTTAAACTTGTAATTTTATCAAGAAAGAGTGGGTTAGAGTGTTTTGTTGAGTCTTTATCTTTGTTTTGTCAAATATTAAAATAATATTATATACTAGTATTTTGCTCGAAAAATATATCCTAAAGTGTGAAATTCTTATTTTGGCAGGTGGTGGTGGAATTTTGGTCATTTGGAAAGAGATTTAAGTTTTAAATTGTTTCAGCAGGAGGGAATGCTGTAGCATTTCAGCAGCATGACGTACTGCCAGCCAGCCTATTTAGATGACCCACGTGGACACTACTTTCCAGCCCACTTTGGGGATTATTTAAAGTGGGCTGCATTATAGATAGGAAAAGGATTAGTGGGCTTTATTTTTCCTTGGACCCAATTAATGGAAGAGGACAAAAAAAGTAAAAGAAGGAAAAGAGGCCCACGTGACCATAGGGGAGGAAGTGACCTAGACAAAATGGTATCATCTTTTCCAATTAGGGATACACGGCAGGAGAGAAGAAGAGAAGCCCAGTCGCCTGTGCAAGAAATACCCCCATTTTGGGCAGCCATTAAAAGAGGAATATAAGGGAAGAGAGAGGATTGGAAGGAAGAAGACAAAAAGAGAAGGGTTATTAGGGGGACACTCCTTACTATTCATGGCTTGTTTTTCTTTCCCTTCTATCTTGGAACTTAATTATTTCTTCCATTTATTTTGACTATCGATGACTACCCACTGGGTTATTTTGTGTTTAAAGTTATGAACTAATTCTCTTAAAGTTAGGATAATTAAGGAACCTTGTTATGCAATTGTGAAACTTTGCTATTGATGCTTAATGCTAATTAAGGTTTATTCATTCAAGTAATTTTCATGCTTAATATTTACTATTGCTTGATCACCTTTAGTAAATGATTGAAACAATTAAGATTGCTGAAAAGAATTTTAAGTATTAGACAAAAGACTTGAATGGTGCATGATTAAGTTCTTTGATTTTAATTTTGTGAGGGTATAGACATATATCTTTGCCTTGCATAATCTAATAGAATTGGTGCTTGATAGGAATTCTCGAAATTAAATTAACTTAGACATAAGTAATTTAATTAGAGAGTTAAACCCATTTGATTTTGACAGAAACCTATGGACTTGATTATAATTCTTGATTAGTAAACTGTCAGGAATGCCACAACATTTTCATAGCATTGCTTCTAGGAATTGCTAAACAGGGGGAATTAATTATCCTAGCTTACCATTTCATTATCAACTGATTTTTATATTGCATCCCATTAATTTAGACTTTCAATTCAGCTGTTAGTTATTTTCAATTGCATATAAAAAAATCAACTTCCAATTTAATTTGAGTTTGGTTCTTTTATTTTTAATCATTTTGCTAAACTTTAATTTCACAATTTTAAGCTTAAAAACAATCCTTGTGGATACGATATTGGGTTCTTATCACCTTATTACTTGTTGACAGTGTACACTTGCACTCACATTAAATTTTGCACAACAAGTTTTTGGCGCCGTTGTTGGGGATTGTTTTAAGTTATTTATTGTGAAATTAAGCATATCGCAATTTGGTTTAATTTTTCTTTCTTTTGTTCTAACTTGGGTGATTCTCGTGAAATTTCAGGTTTATACAGTGTATGAACGAGAATCAAGACCCTGAACTACTTCCCATTGATCTTGAAATCGAGCGTACCTTTAGAAGAAGGCGAAGAATACAAAAGTCAAAGTGGGAAGTAGTAGTGATGGATGCTGAGCAAGGGGCTCAACAGGGAGCTGCCCAGAGGGCAGCAAATCTATCAGGAGCCGCTCATGATCCACCAGTGAATATAGCAGGAGTTGCTCAAGATCGAGTAGCTCAAGGGGAAGTGGCTCAAGGGGGAGTGGCTGCCAACAATGGGCAAAATGCAGTTATTATGGGTGATGACAGAGATCGTGCTATCAGGCAATATGCTCTCCCCCTCTTCAATGAGATCAATCCAGGCATCGTCAGACCAGAAATTTAGGCAGCCCAGTTTGAATTGAAGCCAGTCATGTTCCAGATGCTTCAAACTGTGGGTCAGTTTAGTGGGATGCCAACAGAGGATCCTCACCTTCACCTTCGCTTGTTCATTGAAGTAAGTGACTCTTTCAAGCTGCCCGGAGTGACAAAGGATGCATTGAGAATAAAGTTGTTCCCATACCCCTTGAGAGACAGAGCCAGAGCTTGGTTGAACTCTTTGCCTTCTGATTCTGTGAGTACTTGGCAAGAGTTGGCAGAGCGGTTTTTGATGGACTATTTTCCCCCCACTAAGAATGCCAAGCTCCGCAACAAGATTACATCATTTCAACAACTTGATGAAGAATCTTTATATGAGGCATGGGAGCGGTTTAAGGAGTTGTTGCGCAAATGCCCTCATCATGGCATTCCTCATTGCATCCAGATGGAGACATTTTATAATGGTCTAAATGCCCACACTAGAATGGTGGTTGATGCTTCAGCGAACGGGGCTCTTCTTGCTAAGTCCTATAACGAGGCATATGAAATACTTGAGAGGATATCCAACAACAACTATCAGTGGCCTACTTCTAGATTGTCTACAGGCAGAAAGGTGGCTGGTATTCATGGTGTAGATGCCATCTTTTCTTTGGCAGCCCAAGTATCCTCTATTTCTAATATGCTCAAGACAATGAATATGGGGATGAATCAATCAGTGGGGCAGCCTATGGGGACACAATTTGGGCAAATGGAGAACATTTCTTGTGTGTATTGTGGTGAGGGTCATACTTTTGACAACTGTCCTTCCAATCCAGCAGTTGTGTGTTACATGGGGAACCAAAATAGGAATAGCCCTTATTCTAATTCCTACAACCCATCATGGAGGCAACATCCCAACTTCTCGTGGAGTAATCAAGGGGTTGGCCCTAGCAACTCTTCTATGCCTCCAAAACCAAATTTCTCACCGGGTTATCCCCCACAAGCACCACAACAAAGGCCACAACAACAAGCAATGCAATCTAGCTCTCTTGAGAACATGTTGAAGGAGTACATAGTGAAGAACGAAGCCATGATCCAAAGCCAAGCTGCATCATTGAGAAACTTAGAAAACCAAGTTGGGCAGCTAGCTAATGAGCTTAGAAATAGACCCCATGGTACATTACCAAGTGACACCGAGAATCCAAGAAATGGGAGCAAAGAACATTGTAAAGCCGTCACTTTGAGAAGTGGGAAGGGGTTGGAGAATTCCAAGGCCAACTCTGGGCATGAGGGTGAGCCCTCTTCAATCCAAATAAATGAGGAAATTCAAAAAGACACTGAAATTCCTAGTGTAGAAAAATCTGCCTCTGCCCAGAATGCTGCAGGAATGCCATAGCATCAGCTCCCAAACAGCTCGAGTACAAGGCAGCCACCTCCATTTCCCCAACGTTTTCAAAAGCAAAAGTTGGACTCTCAATTTAAAAAGTTCCTAGACATCTTGAGACAGCTACATATTAACATTCCCCTTGTTGAAGCCCTTGAGAAAATGCCCAATTATGTGAAGTTCATGAAAGACATCCTTACAAAGAAGAGAAGATTGGGGGAATTTGAGACAGTGGCTCTTACGAAGGAGTGCAGCTCATTCTTGCAAAACAAGCTGCCACCGAAGATGAAAGATCCTGGGAGTTTCACCATTCCCTGCACCATTGGTAACTCTTATTGTGGCATGGCTTTATGCGATTTGGGTGCAAGCATTAACTTGATGCCAGTGTCTATTTTCAAGCAATTGGGGATTGGAGAAGTTAGGCCTACTACAGTTACTCTTCAATTAGCAGATAGATCTCTTGCTCATCCGAATGGGAAGATTGAAGATGTATTGGTAAGGGTAGACAAATTCATATTCCCTACTGATTTTATTGTGTTAGACTATGAGGCAGACGGAGAGGTGCCCATTATCTTGGGGAGGCCGTTTCATGCGACAGGAAGAACTTTAATAGATGTGCAAAAGGGGGAGTTGACTATGAGGGTCCAAGATGAAAAGGTGACTTTTAATGTTTTT
This sequence comes from Humulus lupulus, assembly GCF_963169125.1. Lineage (NCBI taxonomy): Eukaryota > Viridiplantae > Streptophyta > Magnoliopsida > Rosales > Cannabaceae > Humulus > Humulus lupulus. The sequence goes on from NC_084798.1 coordinate 83,136,017, forward strand.
AAAGCTATGAGATTTCCTGATGAGGTGGAGGAATGCTCAGTGGTTTCGGTGGTAGATTCTTTGGCATCAAGGGAATTGGAGACGAGTAATGTTGGTGATCCATTAGAGAGATTATTATTGTTTGATTCACACAGTGAGGAAGACGAGGAGGAGTACTTAGCTTGGTTGGAGGCTAATTCTCAAGGGTTAAGAACAAGAAACCGATTTGATTCATTGGAGTTCTCATCTAGGGAGTTCAAGGCTCCTAAACCATCCATTGAAGAGCCACCTGAGTTGGAGCTGAAAGTTTTTCCATCGCATTTGCGATATGCCTACTTGGGTCCATCATCCACTTTACCTGTTATTATTTCAGCGGAGTTGAACCATGATCAAGAAGAAAATTTGCTCGAAGTATTGAGAAAGTTCAAAAAGGCCATTGGGTGGACTATTGCAGATACTCGAGGTATTAGTCCTTCTTTGTGTATGCATAAGATCTTTCTTGAAGATAGCGAAAAAAGTTATGTTGAGGGGCAAAGAAGGCTAAATCCTATCATGAAGGAAGTAGTGAAGAAAAAAATCATCAAGTGGCTAGATGCTGGCATTATTTATCCTATCTCTGACAGTTCATGGGTGAGTCCTATACAGTGTGTACCTAAGAAGGGGGGGGGGGGGGGATCACAGTGGTGAAGAATGAAGACAATGAGTTGATTCCTACTAGAACAGTGATTGGATGGAGAATTTGCATGGATTACAAGAAGTTAAACAAGGCCACTAGGAAGGATCATTTCCCTCTTCCTTTCATTGATCAGATGCTAGATAGACTTGCTGGGAGAGAGTACTATTGTTTCCTTGATGGGTACTCTGGTTACAATCAGATAGCAGTGACCCTAGAAGATCAGCACAAGACTACATTCACTTGCCCCTATGGTACCTTTGCATTTAGAAGAATGCCTTTCGGTTTATGCAATGCTCCTGCAACATTTCAGCGATGTATGATGGCGATCTTTACTGATATGGTTGAGCAGTTTCTAGAGGTGTTCATGGATGATTTTTCAGTCTTCAGTGATTCTTATGATGATTGTCTGAGTAACTTGTCTAAGGAGTTACAGAGATGTGAAGAGACAAACCTAGTCCTTAACTGGGAAAAGTGTCACTTTATGGTTAAGGAAGGTATTGTTTTGGGGCATAAGGTATCTAAGCAAGGGATTGAAGTTGATAAGGAAAAAATTGAAGTTATTGAGAAGCTACCACCTCCTAATTCAGTGAAGAACATTAGGAGTTTCCTTGGGCATGTCGGTTTCTACAGAAGGTTCATCAAAGACTTTTCTAAGATTTCCAAACCACTTTTCAATATTTTAGAGAAGGATACACCTTTCCACTTTGATGGAGCATGTTTGAAGGCTTTTCATGAGTTGAAAGAGAGATTAATTTTAGCCCCTATCATTATTGCACTGGATTGGAGTTTGCCCTTTGAATTGATGTGTGATGCTAGCGATTATGCCGTTGGGGCTGTGATGGGGTAGCGAAGGAACAAGGTGTTTCACTCTATTTATTATGGCAGCTGCACCTTGACAGGAGCTCAATTGAATTACACTGTAAGTGAGAAGGAGCTACTAGCCATTGTCTTTGCTTTTGACAAGTTTCACTCCTATCTTGTGGGAACTAAAGTGATTGTCTATACCGATCACTCAGCCATCAAGTATTTGATTTCTAAGAAGGATGCAAAGCCAAGATTGATTCGGTGGGTGCTTTTGCTTCAAGAGTTTGATGTTGAGATTCAAGATAGAAAGGGGGTAGAAAACCAAGTGGCTGACCATTTAGCAAGAATGGAGCATGAAGAAGATTCTAACTCTCTTGTCCCCATCAAAGAAACATTTCCACATGAACAAGTGTTTGGGGTTAACCATTTTCATGAGCTCCCTTGGTTTGCTGATTTTGCTAACTATTTGGCTAGTGGGTTGATGCCACCAGAGATGACTAGCCAACAAAGGAAGAAATTCTTGCATGATGTGAAGTCTTATTTTTGGGAGGAGCCCTTTCTATATAAGCAATGTGTGGATCAGATGATTAGAAGATGTGTAGCAGAACATGAATTTGAGGGTATTCTGTTCCATTGTCATGCATCTCCATGTGGTGGTCATTTTGGGGGAGCGCGCAATGCTGCCAAGGTTCTCCAATCAGGTTTCTTTTGGCCTTCTTTGTTTAAGGACTCTTATGCTTATGTGGTAAGATGTGATCGTTGTCGAAGAGTAGGAAATATCTCAAGGAGAAACGAGTATCCTTGAGGTTGAGTTGTTTGACGTGTGGGGTATTGATTTCATGGGCCCCTTCCCACCTTCATATGGCAACTTGTATATTTTGGAGGCTGTTGATTATGTTTCTAAGTGGGTTGAAGCCGTTGCCTATCCGACTAATGATTCCAAGGTGGTCATGAGGATTTTACACAAACATATTTTCACTAGATTTGGCACCCCAAGGGATATCATAAGTGATGAGGGAACCCATTTTGTGAACAAAGTGTTGGCTAGTTTATTGGCGAAGTATAGTGTGAAACATAAGGTGGCTACGGCATACCATCCTCAAACCAATGGCCAAGCGGAATTGTCAAATAGAGAAATAAAGGGTGTGCTTGAGAAGGTGTTAAATCCAAATCGCAAGGATTGGTCTAAGAGGTTGGATGATGCTTTGTGGGCCTATCGAACGACATATAAAACTCCATTGGGGATGTCTCCTTATCGCCTAGTTTTTGGAAAAGCATGTCACTTGCCGGTAGAACTTGAACATAAAGCTTATTGGGAACTCCAACAACTCAACTTAGATTTGCAACTTGCGGGAGAGAAAAGAATGTTACAACTTGATGAGTTGGAAGAAATGCGGCTGTTTTCATATGAGAATGAAAAGCTTTATAAGGAAAAGACCAAGAGGTGGCATGACAAGCAAATCCAGTCCCGTTCATTTGAGGAAGGGCAGCAAGTTTTATTGTTCAATTGTAGACTGAAGTTGTTTCCTGGGAAGCTTAAATCTAGGTGGTCGAGGCCGTTCACTATTACTAAGGTGTATCCTCATGGGGCTGTGGAGTTGAGAGGAAATGAAGGAGGTGAATTCAAGGTCAATGGGCAGAGGCTGAAGCACTATTGGGGTGGTGAGGTTGATTGCAACAAGACCTCACTCACCTTAGTTGATCCTTGAAAAATCAGGTTCTTGAGCTGCTGTGCTTAAAGCTATATTTGGAGAGCAGCAAAAAAATTATATATATAGTATTCTGTTTTTGTTCTTGTTTTTTCACCTTTTCCCTTCATGGTCGATGTGGTGGAATGGAATAAATTCATGTTCTGGGGTGGCTGTGAGGATTCAGGTAGTTTTAATGGTCAATTACAACATATTTGGACATGTTTCAGGTCAGGATTTGGTGATGTTTATGGCTGGTTTGCAAATTTAGTTGATTTTTGAAGGTCTAGAAGTAATGTTGCAGAAATGCTGCAGCACTAGAGATAGGTGAAATCCTGGGAAGTTTTAAGCTCTGAGGCTTTTTAAGAAAATATGGGAAACTTTAGAAATTACCCCCATATAAAAAATAAATACATAAAAAAGAATAATAATAACAATAATTCTTTATCCCTAATTTCCCTAACTTCCCCATCACTTCCAGCCACATCCTGAAATCCCCCAACACTTTCTCAGCCGCCGCCCCCCATCACCTTCGCCGAACCAACCCAGCCACCTCCCTGCCATCACGCACCACCACCCTCACCGAACCCACGAGCCACCCAGCACCCGAAACCCACAGACCCAAATGGCCACCTCCTCCTTCTGCCCAGCCCAGCACCTTCGCCGAACCAACCCAGCCACCAAGCAACCAAACCAGTCGACCCACGAACCCAGCAACTCCCAACCCACGACCCACCTGATTTCAAGCCCGACCCCATCTCCGTCTCATGAGCCCACAGAACCCACGGCCGCGCCTTCCACCCACCACGACCCCAACGCCCAAACCAGCCACCATGACCCAGAGAACCCACTCCGCCTTCTCCATCTCACGAAGCCATCACCACCCAATCGACCCACGGAGCCCACGCACCACCTAGCCAGACGGCCAGCGAGTATCCACGAGACTCACGGCCTCCAGCTCCCCTATATATATATTTCAGGGTATTCTCTTATATTTTGGCTCACTCTAATCTTTTTGGCCGAATCCATTATGTAATTTTCATGGTTTGGGTGCTTTGAGCTACTGATTTTCTGTGAGAATATGCTCTGATTTATTGTGAAGAAATTTTTGTTGGACGGAGATCATCTGGGTTGAGTCTATTTGCGAATAGGAGTTGATAAATTATAGATTGGGGTGTGGGATTGAAATTTTGTGGCATTGTTGGTCGAGTTACAGCGCTGTGGTGATATTTATTAGGGGTTCTGTTGTGTTTCATTATTTTTAACATGCCAAAAAACTAGAGGTTCCAAGGCTACCAAGGGTCGACAGCCCATGATATTCCATTGTGATGAAGCTGAGCAACGCTTCCATGATTTGTTTTCCACTAAACAGTTGCTGTGTGAAAGGGGTTTTCGGGTTTCTAGCTCTAATGCCGCAGCCTTGCCGGATTATGTCGCCAATGTGATTGCTCAGAAAAATTGGACAACTTTTTGTCAACAACAAGCTAATCCTGATGAAGAAGTGGTTCGCGAGTTCTATGCTAATCTGATTTCTTTAGACCAAGTAACTGTTATGGTGTGCGAACAGCTTGTCCCGTTCTCCGCTGCCACCATTAACCAACTGTTCGGATTAGAGGATATGGAAGATGACTATTCAGCATTCTTAGATAATGAGGACCAGGGACTGAGATCCCAAGTACTAAACGCCATCGCTGCCCCTGGAAGCGAGTGGAAAATTCTTCCAGAAGGAGCTCATAAGTGCAAGCATGGCGATTTGAACCCCGCTACTTCGGTATGGTTTTATTTCATTCGGTATAGCTTCATGCCTACAACCCATACCACCTACTTGTCGTTCTCGCGCTCTCTTTTCCTTTACTGTTTGTTGGCTGGAAAAACAATCAATGTGGGGCGCATACTTGCGCAACAAATCAGGGAGCGCTCGCAGAAACATGCTGGGGACTTATTCTTGCCATGCTTGATCTCTAACTTATGTTTGGTAGCAAGGGTGCCCTTGTCTACTTTTGCTGGTCCCAGTCATCGTCCTGACATTGGTCCTGCTTGCATTAAGAAGATCTTTCATCTGAGTAGTCACTCTCCTACAGCAACAACCCCTAGTGCTAGTACATCGAACAATCACGTGATGGACTTGCTGCGCGTAATCTATGCCCATCAGCAAGATTATTGGAGATATGCTAAGATGCGTGATGACTCCCTTCGGGATGCCATAGACAGGAAATTTCCTGAAGCCCTGCGCACTTGGGCTCCATTCCCCGAGCACATTCTAGACCACGAAGAGAGCACTGATTTTGACGAGGATGCTGTCGCGACCAGCGACTAGTGTGGGAGGGAGTTTCTCTTGACCCCTTTTGTTACTGGACTTTCTGTTGTTTTTCTTTGTTTATTTTTTCTCTTTGTTTTCTGTTCTGTTTTGTTATTGTCATTTTTCTTGTTAGTGTTTAGCAGCAATGAGGACATTGCTTTCCTCTATGTTCTGGGGGGGGGGGGGGGGAGTGTGTTTGATTTGCTGTTTTTGTTTTACCTTATGTTATTTTCTTAATTTCTATGTGTGGTTTAAGTGTAGTTTGTCTAGAGTCTAGAGTCTAGAGTTAAATGGAATCATTGAATGTAGTGTTGTGCCAAAGTTTGGGGGTTGCTCGACGATAAAAATTTGAAAAAAGATGATGTATTATGGTAACTTTTGTGTGTAAATGAGCCTTTAGTACTTAAAGTTTTTATGCTAACCAAACTTTAGTGAAAGTGTGAATCCAAATCAATGCACATAGTTCAACCTCAAAAATTCCAAAGTCCTTAGAAAAGTTGAGGTTACATGAAGGTTCAAGTTTTTAGAATTGGTTCGATAATTCCCTTGAGGCGAAATCCTAGGAGGCTTAGCAATTTAGAAAGGATTTAGGCAATTTTGTTGGATCGTTTGAGCCTTTCAAGCCTACCTTGTTGAATATTATCCCTAGTTAACCCATCTTGAGCTTAATGGCCTATTCTTTTTATCACCCATGAAATTAAATAGCCCACTCCTTTGTGAATATCTCTTGTTTGTTCTCTACCAAACCTTAGGCTTAGTTTGTCTTGGAAACAATTTTGTGTGAGTTTGGGGAGTAAAAATTGGGGTATCATCTTCTTGTTTATCAATGTTATTCATATGCATCCATATGCTCAATTTTTATTTAGTTAAGAATCTTTTTGTTATTTTATTTTCATTTTCATTATTCAAAAAAAAAAAAATCAGTATATATTACAAAAATTAGAAAAAAAAGAGGAAAAAAAAAATGTGTGTGTGTTGTAAATAAATAAGTTGTTTTTATATAGTTTGTATTTGTAATAATTGAGCATATGTTGTGTATTCAAAGAAGTGGAAAAATTGGGACTATTGGGTGTGTTTGAGGGTTCAAAGAAGGGGATAATATGTTTGTGAGGTCCAAGGCAAGCTAGGTTGAGGTTTTAGCTTATAAATATCCATTTCATCCATACCTTTAGCCTAGCCTACGTTACAACCAAAAATAAAGACCTATTGATCTAGATTGCTAAGCTAACTACATTAGTGGAGAGGGGTTACCGAATTCAACATATGAAAGCATGAATTGAACCTTAGGATTGTTGCTTAATTTGATCTAGGGATTTGGGATTGATTGGAAAGAACTATTCACACACTCACCAGAATAGCATTCAAATCTTGGTTTTGTTAGCATTTTAACACTTGAGGAATCTGGGTTGTGAACGCATTGGAGTTATCATTTGCATAATAAATTTGAGAGCCTTGTCCCCCTACTTTGGCATGAGCTTTGCAGGAATTGGTTCCATTTGTTTGCTGTGTGTTGTTTTATTGTTGTGTTGTTTTGGTTTGTGTTCTTAGGTTCATAAGTGTCATCACTCGGGACGAGCAATGAATTAAGTTTGGGGGTGAGATAACCCAAGGAATTAGAGTTATTTTTATGCGCCTAAACTTGTAATTTTATGAAGAAAGAGTGGGTTAGAGTGTTTTGTAGAGTCTTTATCTTTGTTTTGTCAAATATTAAAATATAATAAAATAATATTATATACTAGTATTTTGCTCGAAAAATATATACTAAAGTGTGAAATTCTTATTTTGGCAGGTGGTGGTTGAATTTTGGTCATTTGCAAAGAGATTTAAGTTTTAAATTGTTTCAGCAGGAGGGAATGCTGCAGCATTTCAGCAGCATGACGTACTGCCAGCCAGCCTATTTGGATGACCGACGTGGACACTACTTTCCAGCCCACTTTGGGGATTATTTAAAGTGGGCTGCATTATAGATAGGAAAAGGATTAGTGGGCTTTATTTTTCCTTGGACCCAATTAATGGAAGAGGACAAAAAAAGTAAAAGAAGGAAAAGAGGCCCACGTGACCATAGGGGAGGAAGTGACCTAGACAAAAGGGTATCATCTTTTCCAATTAGGGATACACGGCAGGAGAGAAGAAGAGAAGCCCAATCGCCTATGCAAGAAATTCCCCCATTTCGGGCAGCCATTAAAAGAGGAAAGAAGGGAAGAGAGAGGATTGGAAGGAAGAAGACAAAAAGAGAAGGGTTATTAGGGGGACACTCCTTATTATTCTTGGCTTGTTTTTCTTTCCCTTCTATCTTGGAACTTAATTATTTCTTCCATTTATTTTGACTATGGATGACTACCCACTGGGTTATTTTCTGTTTAAAGTTATGAACTAATTCTCTTAAAGTTAGGATAATTAAGGAACCTTGTTATGCAATTGTGAAACTTTGCTATTGATGCTTAATGCTAATTGAGGTTTATTCATTCAAGTAATTTTCATGCTTAATATTTACTATTACTTGATCACCTTTAGTAAATGATTGAGACAATTAAGATTGCTGAAATGGATTTTAATTATTAGACAAAAGACTTGAATGGTGCATGATTAAGTTCTTTGATTTTAATTTTGTGAGGGTATAGACATATATCTTTGCCTTGCATAATCTAATAGAATTGGTGCTTGATAGGAATTCTCGAAATTAAATTAACTTAGACATAAGTAATTTAATTAGAGAGTTGAACCCATTTGATTTCGACAGAAACTTATGGACTTGATTAGAATTCTTGATTAGTAAACTGTCAGGAATGCCGCAACATTTTCATAGCATTGCTTCCAAGAATTGCAAAACAGGGAGAATTAATTATCCTAGCTTACCATTTCATTATCAACTGATTTTCATATTGCATCCCATTAATTTAGACTTTCAATTCAGATGTTAGTTATTTTCAATTGCATATAAAAAAATCAATTTCCAATTTAATTTGAGTTTGGTTCTTTTATTTTTAATCATTTTGCTAAACTTTAATTTCACAATTTTAAGCTTAAAAACAATCCTTGTGGATACGATATTGGGTTCTTATCACCTTATTACTTGTTGACAGTGTACACTTGCACTCACATTAAATTTTGCACAACAGATCACCGGTAAAGAGATACCACAACAACTTTAGAAGTGGCCATTCAGTTGGCTCGAGGACAACCTGCACCTACCTCTCAAGCAAATCAGCCACCCAACTCTCACCCTCAACAAAATCTACAGTTAGAGCATCCCTTGTATAATCAGAATACACCACACCCAAGGAGGGCTGAAGGACCAGAGCAACCTCCCACTGCTCAGCAGGAAAGACCAGCCCCGATCAGGAAAGACATATCCTAAAGGGATATGACCAAGTTTTGTTGTTTTCATAATGACTATGGGCATGATACCAACAGTGTAACCAGCTCAAGAATGAGATCGAGTTCCTTATTCGTCAAGGACATATGAAGAGATATGTCAGGGCAGGTTGAAGTTCTTCGCATGAGGCTTACGGAGGCAACAGGCAAGTGCAAGAATTAGAGCCATGCAACCAAACCATCTATGGTTTCTGGTGAAGGGCTAGCACCAACAGGTTCGATCAGACTCCCAGTCACAGCAGGAACTGCACCTGCGAACAGGAAATTACTCGCTACTTTTATAGTAGTTGATTGTCCATTTGCACATAATGCTGTGATCGGAAGACCCATAACTTCGGTCTGGAATCTGGCCATGAACTGTCCAATCGATGCAGGAGTTGGGTGCATGTTGGGAAACCAGCAAGAAGCCAGAGAATGCTACAATTCCTCAATCATAAAGGCAAGAAGAGGTGGATCGGGAAGTGGAGTCAAAAAAAGGTTGCTGGTAGTAAATGAAACGCAAGCCCAATTAGGTGAACAAGTCACCAAATAGGGTGTTTCCCAAAGTGAGGACAGGGACTTAGATCCTCATTTTGGGGATTTGGAAGAAAATATTGGGCCTGTGGTGGACCTCGAGGAGATCCAACTAGAAAAGACAGATTCAACCAGGGTTGTGAAAGTCGGTAAAAGCTTAGAGACAACAACACAAATGAAATTGCTGGAGTTTTTACAGAGACACCAGGAGGTCTTTGCCTGGTTGCATAACGATATGGTTGGGATAGACCCATTGGTGATCAGCCATGTCTTGAATATAGACAAAAATCATCCACTTGTACAATAAAAAAGAAGGCTGCTCGAAAAAGATAGGTCTAAAGCCCTGAAAGAAGAAGTCGATAAGCTGAAGGAAAATGGATTCATTAGGGTAACGTTTTATCCAAATTGGGTCTCTAATCCCGTACTAGTTCCCAAGCCAAATGGTAAGTGGAGGACGTGCGTGGATTTCACAGACCTTAATAAAGCGTGCCCGAAGAATTGTTTCCCACTTCCAAGAATCGACCAGGTGGTCGATGCTACATTAGGACATGAAGTTTTATCATTCATGGATGCATACTCCAGTTATAATCAAATTATTATGCATCCACTTGATGAATATCACACTAGCTTTCGAATAGATACGAGACTTTACTTCTACAAAGTAATGCCCTTCGGTTTGAAAAATGCTGGTGCAAATTACCAATGACTAGTCAACCACATTTTCAAAGAGATAATCGACAATAGCATGGAAGTCTATGTCGATGATATGATGGTCAAGTCGAGAAAGGCCGGTGAACACATCAAGGACCTACAGGAATGCTTCAACATCTTGAACAAATATCAGATGAAGCTGAATCCTCTAAAATGTTCCTTTGGTGATGGATCAAGAAATTTTTTGGGATTCATAGTAAACTCATGAGGAATAGAAGCTATTCCCAAAAAAATTCAAGCACTGATCGAGATGCAGTCACCTGCCAAAGTTAAAGATGTGCTAAGCCTGACATGAAGAATTGCTTCCCAAAGTAGATTCATATCTAAATCTATGGACAAGTGTGTTCCATTTTTTAATATACTCAGAGGAAACAAAACGTTTGAATGGACTGAGGAATACGAACAGGCTTTTCAAGCGCTCAAAGCCCACATGTCGCAACTGCCCATTTTGTCCAAGTCGGTCGAAGGAGAGACTTTGTACATCTATTTAGCAATAGCAGAGTATGCTGCTAGTCCTATTTTAATCAGAGAGGAAGACAACATTCAAAAAGCAGTGTACTACATAACAAAAGGCTGGTGGGAGCAGAACTACGATATCTGCCTATAGAGAAATTGGCTTATTGCTTGATACTGGCATCTAGAAAACTGTAACCCTACTTTCAGGCTCACCCCATAATAGTGCTTACCGACCAACCACTAAGGCAAGTCTTACAAAACCCAGAAGCCACTGGTTGACTACTAAAATGGGCAGTTGAGTTGGGACAGTTTGAAATTTCCTATGCACCACGAGCAACTATAAAGGGACAAGCCTTAGAGGATTTCGTTGCAGAATTCACCGAAGTCCCTGCTGACGAACCAATGATGGAGAACGATAATCAAAATAAAACCCTTGTCTCAAAGTTGTTCATAGATGAATCCTCCAACAAGAAATACGCAGGGGCATTGATAATCTTAATCACACCCAAGGGACATCGGTTTTACTGTGCGATCATATTCCACTTTACAACCTCCAAAAATGAAGCCGAGTACGAGGCTTTGCTCTAAGGATTAAGACTAGCCAAGGATATGAATATAAAGTCACTAGAAATATATAGTGACTCCCAACTAGTAGTTAATCATATTATTGGAGAATATCAGGCTAGGGGTCTCAACATGGTTGATTATTTAAACAAGGCGAAGGATTTACTAGCACGGTTTGAAAAGTATACTCTCCAGCAAGTACGTCGCAATCAGAATTCAAACGCCGATGCCTTAGCCAAATTAGCAAGTGCCACAGATGCTAAGGCTTTGAGCATAGTACCGGTGAAACGGTTATTGGCACCAAGCATTCAAGCGGAAGAATCCTCGCTAATAATAGAAGTGTCCGACACATGGATAACTCCCATCATACAATATCTCGAACAGGGATTATTACCAGCAGATAGGAATAAGGCAAGGACACTTTAAAGACAACCAACTCAGTTTATTTTGATCGATGGAGTCTTATATAGACGAGGATACTCAATGCCTTTATTACGGTGTGTCTCTAAGGAAAAGGCTAAGGAATTGATGCAAGAAGTACATGAAGGTTTCTGTGGATATCACGCTGGGGGTAAAGTTTGTCAAAGAAGATTCCCTAGCAAGGGTATTTCTGGCCTACCATGATCGAATTTTCAATGGAATTCGTTAAGAAGTGTGATAAGTGCCAACGATTTTCCAAGACACCACGAGCAGCACCCAACGAGCTTAAACAGATGCAAAGCCCATGGCCATTTGCGATTTGGGGAATTGACCTAATTGGATCTTTGCCTACAGAAAAAGGGAATGTCAGCTATGTAGTAGTTGCTGTCGACTGCTTTACTAAGTGGGACAAATTTGAGCCACTCGCAAAATCACGACCAAGAAAATATTTGATTTCGTCGTTAAAATTGTATGCCGATATGGGTTGGGTTTCCAAAAAAGATGTCTCAGATAATTGCACACAATTTGACAGCGACCTTTTCATCGATTTCTACAAACGACATGGTATCACGAAGAGTTTTTCGTCAGTTGTTCATCCACAAGCCAACATGCAGGTTGAATCCGTTAACAAAACTTGGAAGGACACTCCATTAACAAAACTCTGAAGGACACACTGAAGCAGTTGAAGGTGGCTCCTCAAAACCTCTCCAAGTTTTGGGAGTTTTTCTCCTCAGCTTGACTTGCTCCTCTAGTATAATGGCTTCCTTCATGCTTGCATCCAGATCCTCTTGAAGCTTAGTTGCTTCCTTGTAGCTAGTCTCGGAGGCTTCCTTAAACTTCTCCTTGGCAGCAACAACCTTAGCCAGATCTTCTTGACTCTTCCTCACCTCCTCGATTAAAACGGTGACTTTATCTTCAGTTGCCTTAACCTTGGCCTTCCACGCCTTGATCTCTTCGACAGCTGCCTTATCCTTGGCCTCCCATGCCTTGATCTCCTCGGCATGCTTTATATCGACCTCCTCAGCACGATGCCAGCCGTTGCTCATGGTCAAGATACCCTGCAAACAATGAAAGAATAAAGCTTTTAAAGATAATGAAAGAAAATGTTGTTCGACTAAAACACAATACAGAAGAAACTTACAATGAGGAAATCATTAAGACCGTGAGCAAGGACCTAGTCGGGTTTCAATGAAGGAAGACTGACAAAGGCCTCCTAGCTACGATGATGCTTGGAAAATCTCTGCAGTTTGTCATTTGTTGAGTTATAAGCATTGCTCAGCAATTGTGCAGCCAGAGATCTTCATGCCTAGTCGATTGAAGGATCAGTGCAAGGAGGAGGAGGAGGAGGAGGAGGTGTAGTTGATTTAGAGGGAATGAGAGCTGGAGGGTCCCCTGTTCGAGCCTTTTTTCTCGAAGGTTCCCCACTCCCTTCTCCAGGGTGTCTTATGCTCGACTTCGTCTTACTAGTTGGAGCGTTTGTAGAAGCATAGATGTCGAAGGCGTCATCAGATGGCATGACTACAAACAAAAAAAAAAACGAGCAGATATGTCAAGAAATAGTTTGGCACAATAAAGGAACAAAATAGAAAGAAATTCTAAGTAGTATACCCAAACTATTATTACGAGTCGCTACATTATCTAAAGAAATATTGCTACGTTCACTATCTGCCTCGAAGATGTCCAAGCTAAAATTATTGGTCGTAAATTTAAAGTTGCCATCCCTATCAAATAAATGATAAGGGATGGGCAAGTTATTTAGAAGCGAGAAATCTATACTGTTCTCATCGGAATATTCGAGTATGGGGGCAGTGTATTTCGGTAGTTTTTGTCCCCCCCCCCCCCTACCCCCATGTTGGGTAGGGGTATTAGCTGCTCGAGTGTTAGGGGACGATTCTCAAATGGTTACTCCCGTTGGTCGTTGCCTCTGGGGTTATGACACAACCTGCTGGTGCTCGGGGTTATCTTTTCCTCTATGGCACTCCTTGCAATGGATTCCCTCACTTCCTGGTGAGGTTCCAAAAGGCCGACCAGCCTTAAATTGCTCCCAGTGACCAGCCCCTTCACACATTTTTCTATATTTGTCATGCTGGTCAGAGTTATGGCTCTTATCTCCATTTTTGGAGTGGGGACTGGTCAGTGCCATGGACCAAGATACAACACAAAACAACTAAGGACAAGGAAAGATGAAAAATGACTGGATAAATGTCAATCAAAGATTGAATAGTTACCTCCTTGAGTGAAGGCCATGTTGTCGGCAACCAAGTCGGTTGTAAGGAAGTACTCTTGGAAGAATCTTCCTACAATGGACTTGTAGGTAATGTAACTCAGGAAGGTGCGAGTGGATTCCTAGTGGTAGAAATGGAAGAACCCCATGTTTTTCTGATTGGGGTTGGATTTGAGATCGAACAGATAGTTGATCTCATGCGGAGTAGGCATAGGCCATTTTTTGTTGTTGTATAGGATATAGAGTGCTGACAGTACTCTATATCCATTGGGTATTATTTGGAAAGGGGCGACCACGAAATAATTGACCACCACTTAGAAAAAGTCGTGCAAGGGAAAGATTTCCCCCTACTTCTATATGATACCTCGACCAGGCGCTGTAGGCACCTCTAGGCACGTTTGCCCTCCGGTCGAGTGTAGGATTGTAAAAAGTAATCCTTGGAAGCCCATACTTCTTGGGATATTTTTCCACCATCTTGGTCGATATGACGCTAGGAGGGGCAATGTACCAGGCTACCTTTGCTCGAGGGCCATCACGAGGACGAGCTTTGGGTTGGATATCAGGTGGAGAAAAGTTTAAAAGTTCAGGATCGCTTGAAGGACCCTCGGCATTGGTTGCAGGCTAGTTGGAAGGTGAATCTGTGGTTTTCTTTTTTCTACGAGAAGTGTATGTGACACGACCTGTGTTCGATTGGTTCTGTGACGAATTGTGTGGAGGACTGGTCATAGGGTTTGAATGTGAAGTCGAAGGCTCAGGAAAAGGCAAAGAAGGTTGTTCTTGATCCTCAAATAGCAAAGCAAAAAGATCATTGTCTATTGGTCTCTCACCTCCCCAAGGACTGTGCATGAATATTTGAGAAGTGCAAAGGGGACGTGAGAATCTACAACCAATAGATAGAAGAAAGAGAAAAGCAAGGATAATGTTGCTCGTGTATAAAAGTTAAGTTTTCATACAACCATCAACATCCTGATAAAAAACACAATAAACATGCGAGCAGGTTGGAAAAAAAGATCAAAAAGTGAACGTGAAAAGTTTTTTTCAGAAAAACTTTTCAACTCCGAAAACAATCAGGGAAAACCCATTTTTTCCGAAATACTCAAAATCAAATTTTCACTTCGATTTTGGACCAGAAATTGGTGTACCTATACCCCACATTGCTTTTTAAGCGTTGTCTAGTATTTTATACTTCCTAAAATCCCTATTCTAGCATATTTATTCTATGTATGTTTGCCTAAACCTGGTTACCCAAAAATTTCTCAAGAACAGTAGAAACCAAGTTATGAAAACTCATGAATCAGGACCAGAATACATGAAAATTACACAAAAATAAGAGGATGGATTCAAAAACTTACTTGGATTACATATTGTAGGAGAAATCATGAAAGTTTTGCTCAGAGTTACTCAAAGACATATCGAATCGTACTGGAGTCTCTAGGTTTTCTTGAAGGTTTTTCTGAGTATTCTTGAAGAAAGAGAAGGTTCGGGTAAAAAATGAAAAAAGGTGAATAGGCTTATATTTATACTGCTCATGGTAGTAGTGGAAGGTAATGATGGGGATAACGTTTCAATGCATGGGGAATCGTGATAACCGTCAAAACATTTCTGGGAAACTGTAAAAGTCATGATTACTTGCCTTTTCAAAAAAGTAAGTACTGACATATGTGACAGGTCAGATAGATTGCTGGTCGAGTAAGTTTATTAAATGTAGATCGCATTAAAATAAACATTGGGGGCACATGTTTTCCTAAAAATATATTTACTTGCTAACGTGGCACGATCAGGGTGCACATGACAGTCTGGTCAACCAACGACCATGATCGAAGCTGCTCGATGGATTCAAGAAAGATGTTGAATAGTACAACAGAAGATGTACTGTCATATGTGACCAGGTTTGATCATAGTAACGAAGCCAAAGTTCAAATACAATTATAAGTCAGATATTTCTAAGATAGTTGACCCTATTTATGTGTAACTATAATGATTTATGTTATTATTCAAATATGCTTGTAATAAAGTTTAAGCACGACCCATATGTACATCCTTGAGCCTATAAATAGGACTTATTGGATTCAATAGGGAGGAAAAAGGCAATAATTTGTATGCAGAGAGAACTAGTGTTTTTATACACGACCTTTGTGTTGTTTAGTTCTTGTATTCAGCTTATAAATCTTTATCGTTTTAGTGACTCTGTGTCGTTGGCTAAATCATCAATCAATAGGTAATTTGCACCTGACTCGTTGCAAAGTCATCGATTGAGGATTTACTGCCTATAATGGTTATAACAGTGGATAACGTATTTGTGGTTTGAAAAATACGTTCTATGAATTCAAGAGTTCAATTCTGAATCTATAGTGGAGTCATGAGGAATTAATGAAATTGTGAGATAATTTATTTAATAAATAAACTCACGGAAATTTACTGTAGCACGTATTTATGGATCCATGGTCCCCGCATCACCTTTAAGTAAATCATCTAGAATGTCTCAATTAATTGATTTAATTGTCAATTAGGATTTTTAAAGTTGACTAGGTCAATTTTGGTAAATTTTACAAAGATATGAGTATGAGATTTAGTACATAAAATAGAATCTTTGGGAAATTTTTTTAATATTGATAAATTGGTGTCAATATAAATAAAAAATATTAAATCAAGTTTTAAATTATAATTAGTTAATTTGAATATGGATTTAATTAATTAATTAAAAGATAAATAAATAAAAAAGTTTTAATTTTAGGCCAAATTGAGATTTGAATTCAAAACAAAGAGATTGGGCCCAAGTATATTTATGGCAGCCCAAGGCTTTTATTTTTTCTTTATTATTTTTAATTAATTTAAATTTAAATAAAGCCCATTAAGTTGCCTATATAAGGAATATTATATTTAGGGTGATCAGGAGTTAGTCTTACTTGATTCATTGGGTAAGTGAAAACCTAGACAATCTAATCTTTTCTTGACGACTCATTCTCTTCTTCTTCTCTTCTAGATCTCTATCTCATGTGTTGAGAACCAGCCCACACTAGTTCTAGGTTGATCAAAGGCTTGGTGAGGAAGGCTGTGTTGCTAATCTAGTTCAATTTCTTGATAATACTCTGCTACAGAATGGAATCAAGGGTTAGAGAGATTGAAGGAAGGAGTTGTTCTAGTTCCGCTAGGTATTCGTAAGTTTCTACATCTTTGTGTTTATGTTAATTTACAAATCTGATGTTCATTTGTATGTCATGTTATTCTATGTTTCTATTATGTTTTTGGAAAAATAATAGGGAGCATGCATCTATATTTAAATTCCAAGATCCTACAGCAAATTACCGTTTTACCCCCTCATCAGTATTTTGTTCTTAACTCCCACTAAGTTCCATATAAATGATATTTCCGTGATCTTAATCACAGAAATGAGATCTCAACCATTTACCCTTTTGAACAAAGCAATTAAGGAAATCATATTTTCACTTGTCATACAAAAGTTATAGATTTCATATCTATGAATAATACTCTCACTAAATTATACTACTAAATCTCTAAGATGTAAGTATGGACTAGACTGTAGGGTAATCTGGTAACGAACAAGTCAAAAGATTTAAATAATATAATTACCATAATATTATCACTCAGAATTAAGATCGACTTAGCCTATGGTCAACATTGTGACATTGATTAGATTCAATAACAACGATACTTATTTATCATTCAATAAGCAAGATCGATCCTAGTCCGATGTAACCAAATACATCGAATCTTATCTACTTGGTCAATGCCTTGGACAAGACATCAAAACCCGAATGTGTAAGTAGATCATAACGTAGATTACCTAATCAGTGAAAATCCAATACACTGATCTAATCTTAGAACTCGTTCTTTTGAACATATAATAACAACTATAATCCACTGTGACCAAGTCACTATAATTGTAATTATACATATGTTCAAGATTTTATAAATTTTTGTATTATTTCAATAATCATTTAATAAAACTAGCAAGCAACATAATTGTCAAACTAAATGATTTTTACTACTTTTATTGACAATATAAAATCGTGCTATATGTCCGACATGGTTTTATAAGGGCATAAAACCCAACATGGAGATCAATCTTAACCGGTTGGACACCATCTACAGAGACTGATGACTTAGCAAAGGTAAAATCTGAACTCAACTGGACCAATGTTTAAGATAAACTGTCCAGATAAAATAATAAAGCTTTGCATGCTATCTTTAATGGAGTTTGTGAATGATATATAAAATTAATTTTGTCTTGTGAATCTTCCAAATAGGATGGAAAAATTCTTTAAGCACAATTTGAAGGAACTGCTGATGTCAAGCGCTGTAGGTTTCTAATGTTAACTATAAGATTCGAAAATCTTAGAATGACTGAAAAAGAATCTCTCACTGAATTTTATGAAGATTATCTGATATTGTTCATGAATATTTTCCCTTGGGTGAAGCATTGGAAAGTATTGTGTTGGTTCGAAAAGTTGTTAGAATTCTTTGTGACAAGTTCCAAACTAAACTCATGGCAATTGAGGAAGCAAAAGATCTTGACACGATGAAAGTAGTGGAGTTGATGGGTTCACTTCGAACTTTTGAACTCAATCAACAAATACGTCAAAAAGAGAAACTGAGTGCTCCTAAAGAGAAATCAAATTCTTTGAAACCTTCTAAGGAGAAAAACTTGGATGATGATGATGGTGAAGATGAGATGGCCTTGTTAACCAAGAATTTTAAAAAATACATGAAAATGATTTCCAACAAGAAACCTATGTTCAAGTCATCCAAAGGTAACAACTTCTCTATATCTTTTGATACTAACAATAAAAGGGGTATGCAATGCAGGGAATGTGAAGGATGTGGTCATATTCAATTTGAATGTGGCAATACGCTGAAGAAAAATAAGAAAGTCATGGCTGCTACTTGGAGTGATCATGATTCTGAAAGTAGTGATGAAAAGGATAATTCAAATATTGCCTTGACTTCTATTTTTACTAGATTAACCCCAGAAATGCAGGTTAATAAAAATCTTCTTTGTCTGAACAACATAATTCAGGAAGGAGATATTTCAGAATGTGAATACGATGATTCTTATTTGGATGGAAATTCTTTGAAGGATTCTTACAAATACATGTATGATCAGTGGTTACATGTATCTTTGGATAATCGTTTAATGACAAGTAATAACAAATCTTTTTTTAAAAAAAAAGGTATGGAGAGCTTGAATGCATTGTGAAAAATCTTGAGAATGGTGTTCTTGCCAAAGATTGTGAAATTAAGCGGTTATCTAAAGAATTTAATCACATAGTTAAAGGTGTAAAAATGCTTAATCCAAATTCTATGATTTTGGATGATGTAATTTGTGCATGACAAAAAGCGGGTAACTTTGCTCGTTTAGGATAAGATGGATCCAAATCTAAAGGAATTTTTTGTTGTCAAATCTTGAATTTTCGCTACTATTTCGAAAAATGACTCTTTTGTAGGTACATTTCAGGTGCTTGATGCTACAAATGTTCAGTCGGCCACAACACCTGCAAAACAGGCCAAGTTTTATCAAACAAGAAAAACTGGTCATTTTTTCCAACATGTCATTTTTGTGGTGTAAAAGGGCACATCCAACCTAGGCATTTTACTATGATGAATCTTTTCAAAAATTATTATTTCAATCATTATAGTAAGACTAGGCAAGTTGTTGAAAAAACACCTGAAAAGATTTGGGTAAAGAAAAAAGAATCAAAGTGCTTTGCTGCTTTTACTTGTCATAAAACTAGTGCTTCTAACTCTTGGTATTTTGACAATGGATGTTCTAGGGACATGACAGGTGATGCAAGTATATTCACCAATTTCAAATCTTTGAAATGTGGTGTTGTAACTTTTTGTGATGGCACGGCTGGAAATATTGTTGGAAAGGGGACCCTAAATCTCGATGGGTTGCCTAAACTAAAATTTGATTTACTTGTTGAAGGACTAAATGCCAATCTAATTAGCAAAAATCAAATTTGTGATGAAGGCATCACAGTAAATTTTTCTCGTGATGATTGTAATGTTTTTTATCAAAATGGTTTGAGTGTATTAAAAGGATATAGATCTCTTGATAATTGTTACACACTTTCACAAATACCCACCTGTCATTCGACCATAGGTAATTCAATAGACTTATGGCATGAAAAACTTGGTCACATTAATTGCAAAAATTTGAAGAAAATTGAAAATGCAGGTCTTGTTCGTGGCTTACCCAAATTGAGTAAAGAATTTGCTGGTAAGTGTGAACCATGTCAATTGGGAAAAAAATTGAAATATTTCCACAAAAGTGGTTCAAGAATTAATACTTCAAAAGTGATGGAACTACTACATATGGATCTCATGGGTCCCATACAGGTTAAAAGTATTAATGGTAAAAGGAATTTGAGAGTACTGTTTATGATGACTTTTGTAAATCTCTAGGTATTTTTCATGAGTTTTCAGCTACTAAAACTCCTGAGCAAAATGGGATCGTTGAAATAATAATAGAACCCTATAGGAAATGGCAAGAGTAATGTTGAATAGTAAAAAACTCTCAAAATGGTTATGGGCAGAGGAAATCACTATTGCCTATTACATAATCAATCGAGTGTTTTTACGACCAGGTACTACCAAAACACCTTATGAAATCTGGAAAGGTAAAAAATCCAATGTATGTTATTTTCATGTATTTGGGTATATTTGCTATATACTTAGAGATCGTAAAAATATTTGAAATTTTGATACCAAAAGTGCTGTGGAAGTATTTCTTGAATATTCCACTAACAGTAGAGCTTATCATGTTTATAACACGAGAACTCAAATTGTTATGAAATCTTCTAATGTTGTTGTTGATGATTGGAAAGATTTCTCCGAATATTCTAGTGAAGAATAAATTGATAGGTTAATCGATGAAACCACTCAAATAGAATCATCTAATGTGACTAGAAGTGATTATGTGCCCACATTTTGAGAAAAAGTTGTAATAAAAGCAGAATTTGTTCCAGCAACCTTTGGACGAACAGTGATGGAAGGTCCATAAATTATCACAGACTCAATTCAGAGAGAACCTTCTACCAAATTAAAAAAGAATCACCCTACTAACCTCAATCTTGGTAATATTGAGGAAAGTATGGTCACAAGAATAAGGTATGTGAATCTTGTCCAATTTGTTTGTTTTACTTCATATCTTGAGCCTAAAAATGTTAAAGAGGCTTTGGGTGATGAATACTGGATAAAAGCAATGCCAAAGGAGTTGGAAAAATTCACAAGAAATGATGTTTGGACTCTTGTTCCGAGGCCTAATCATACAAATGTTATTAGTACAAAATGGATCTTTAAAAATAAAATTGATGAATTTTGTACAATAGTGATAAATAATGCTAGGCTAGTGGCACAAAGCAACATTCAAGTTGAGGGTGTGGATTTTGGTGAGACTTGTGCCCCTGATGCTAGACTTGAGTCTATCAGGCTATTGTTAGTTGTGGCTTGCATTGTAGGATTCAAATTATACAAAATGGATGTCAATTATGCATTTTTTAATGGAATTTTAAAAGAATAGGCTTTTGTTGAACAACGAAAGGGATTTGAAGATCCTTTCTTTCCTGAACATGTTTTTCAACTTAAAAGAACCCCTTATGCTTTGAAACAAGCCCCTAGGTCCTAGTACAAAAGATTAACACAATTTCTTGTCATAAATGGTTATAAAAGAGGTGGAGTTGATAAAACTCTATTTATTAAGAACGTTGATTCTGACATTTGCTGGTATTAAATGATCAAATCAAAGGTACGCAGCGTTATATATGGACCCATTTAAAAAAATATTAATGTCGACCAGGATCATACACATATATAAATATTAAATCACATACAAATAGATCGGGGACTACCTCTTGTAGCCTATCAAGTGTCCTTGAGTCTTTTTGTATAAATCAACGATCTTCCTATCCAGTGTTCTGAGATCTCATACCCTGATCTTCCATACCAATCCTCAAACACACAAGGACGTGTATGTGCACGTAGGATTCAAAAGGTTGATTTATGTGACTCTCTAGATGTACTCAACACATGAAATCTAGAGATTTTAACAAAGAGAAGGTTTAGAACAATTTTCAGGTTTAGAGAAAACTATTGCTTTAGAGTGTGTGTATTTTATTTTTCAAAAATAATAATCAAGCCTTCTTCTGAATGTCAAGTACTATCAGACTTATAAAGATATTTAATCTAATTAAATAATATTTATTTAATTCGAATTAAAACTGATTAGATTTTTTCATTTAATTATTTATTTAAATCATATTTAAAAAGAATAATTGAATGATTGTTTTAACAAACTTATTTGAAATTCAAAATTTAAATCATGGGGATAAATATCGCTAAGTTAGACGCCACACACTGTATTGTGTGTGTCATCCAGCCCTATTAGGGTTTCCCTAATTTTCTCATTTGTTTATTTAATCAACTTTTAAGATAATATATTTATCCTAACATAAATATCAATTAATTCAAAATTTATTTTATCTTTAAATATAAGTTTTAAATTAAATAAATAAACATCATATTATAAATAAGATATTTATTATTCTCTCTCTATATATTAATCCAAACAAGATTAATATTAATTTTAATATATAGTTTTTCAAAATAAAAACTGTATAGTTAAATAATTAATTAATTCACAATTTATCAATTACCCGTAATTATCACATAATTATTTCATTGCCTTGAAAAATTAATTCATTTGCAATTTAGTCATTTGTCTTTACAAATCTTTCTTTTGACATCCTTACCCTTGATAGTGTAGGACAGAGGTGATCTGTAGACTATAGACTTATAATACGAAGCTCCAATAAACCAGATTATTAATTAAACTCTTTAATATAATAATCTTATTTATTAAGTCCATGATTACTCCACTATAAATATGGAGTTGCACTCTAAGTATTTATAAAATTATCTTTTATAGAGTTTTCTCTAGTAGTCTATTGATATAATCAATATATGTAGTTCTATCCTCCATTATTGGTTCGTTAATTAGAGTTGGTCATAATTACCGTTTTACCTTTCTAATCACCTCTTGATCCTTAAGTACCATTAATTCACTAGCAAATAATTTATCTATAATCTAATTATAGATTTGAGCTCAATAACTATTCAATTCCAGAATCAATCCTTAAGGGAACCAATATCTGTTCCGTTAGGAAAGCATGGAATCCAATATTGTAATTCATGTTCCCAGCCATCTATGATATTGAATCTCAAAAAAAAAAAAGTCATTAGCCTCATTATTCTAAGAGACCTTAACAAGCGAATCAAAAGATCCAATAAACATAAACAGGAGTTCATGAATACTCAGGATTTAGACTGATCTACAAATGATCATCTATTATGATAAGAATTAAATTTGTACGTCAAACGACAAGTTTATAAAGATAGTTAATTCTCATCAGTCCTGTCATATATAATCTATATTATATACAACACCTTTACTAAGATGTCTATCCACATGAGTAATCCGAATCTAGATTACTTGCATCGCGTATGCTTAGCGAACCGTACTGGTAACCATTCATTAAAGATTCCTTACTTCAATATGCTATCGACTATTTTATTCATTATATATGATCTTAATTCTCTCGTACTAATACAAGATCATATTCTCATGAATGAATATGAATTTTTCTTGATATTTTTATATAATTAATTTAAACAATAATTATAACATTCAAATATAATAAAATTTTACTTTTATTTAAAACCAATAAAATGTCTTTAAGTGCTTTTAGGACATTAATCCTAATAATCTCCCACTTTCCCTCAAAGCAAGTGAGTCATCTCCCTTAATCCCATATTGCGCATGTGACCCATGAACGACTTTGTAGGAAGTGTCTTGGTTAACGGGTCAGCCAAGTTCTTTTTCGACGCTAACTTCATAATAGTCACATCAACTGAGTGTAAAATCTCTCTTACCAGATGGTATTTCCTTTCTATATGCTTCCCTCTCTTGTGGATTCTCGGTTCTTTAGAATTAGCCACTGCTATCCATATCTAGAACAACTTCTAGATCAGTGTAGCACTTCCTTAACCAAACTGCCTCCTTATCTGCTTCACAAGACGCTATGTATTTGGCTTCCATGGTTGAATCAACTATGTTGAATTGTTCCATGCTTCTCCAGACAATAGCTCATCCACCAAGAGTGAACACTGACCCAGAGGTCAATTTTTGACTGTCTTTGTCTGATTAGAAATTAGATACAGTGTATCCAGTAGGGTTCAGCTCACCCCCTGAATATACCAGCATATAGTCTCTCGTTCTCCTAAGATACTTGAGAATGTGCTTTATTGCAATCCAGTATTCCAAACCAGGATTTGATTGATAACGACCTACAATCCCAACTGCATAACATATGTCGGGCCTAGTACACAACATAACATACATCAGACTCCCAACTGCCGAAGCATAGGGATACTTTCTCATGTCCTCTTCCTACTGAGGTGTCTTGGGACATTGTTCCTTGGAGAGAGAAATTCCATGTCTGGTCGGTAATTGACCTTTCTTGGAATTCTCCATAGAGAATCTTTCAAAACCCTTATCTATATAATTAGCCTGAGAAAGTGCCAAGACCTTGTTCTTCCTATCCCTTAGGATTTGGATTCCCAGAACATAGCTCACCTTGCCCAAATCTTTCATTTGGAACTTTTCAGCTAACCACTTCTTTATGTTTGACAATGTCTCTGTATTTTTCCCAATGAGGAAAATGTCATTAATGTAAAGAACTAAGAAAACCTGTATTTATACACACATGATTCGTCAACATTCTGTTCGAAGCCATATATTTTAATTGTGTTCACCAAAAGTGATATTCCAAGATCTAGATGCTTGCTTCAATCCATAAATGGATTTCAGCGACTTGCACACCTTTTGATCTTCCCCTTTCTTTATAAACACTTCTCGTTGTACCATATAGATAGTTTCACCAAGATAGCCATTCTGAAATGTTGTCTTGACGTCCATTTTCCATATCTCATAATCATTGGCAGCCGCTATGGATAAGAGGATACGAATGGATTTGAGCATGGCAACAGGAGAAAATGCTTATTCATAATCAACACCTTCTCTCTGAGTGTAACCTTTGGCTACAAGTCTCACTTTGAAAGTCTCTACTTTCCCATCTACACCTCTTTTCTTCTTTTATAACCACTTACAACCTATGGGCCTGACATCTTCAGGTGGATCCACAAGTTCCCAGACAGAATTGGAATACATCGATTCCATTTCTTGGTTCATGGCTTCTTGCCATTTTTCCTTTTTAGGATCATCCATTTCCTTTTTAAAGGTTAATTGATCATCCTTGTTTGTATCAGAAATAGGGACATGTGCTTCATGTCCGTAGCTAATAGGTTGTCTCACAATCCTCCCACTAAGACGTTGCACCGAGGTTTCTGTTTTAGGAATCATGGTTTCCTCAGTTTATCGTTTATCATTTAATGATGAAGATAATTGTGATGGAATCTTATCAGCTGTGAGTTCCTCCAATACTACCTTGCTCCGAGGTTTATAGATATTCATCTAGTCATGTTCAAGTAAGGTTGCATTTATGGAAACAAATACCTTTTCATCCTTGTGACTATAGAAATAACCACCTTTTGTCTCTGGAGCATAGCCAACAAAAATGCACACTTCTGACCTTAATTCAATTTTCCCTGATTTAGGTTTAAGAACATGAGTAGGACAGCCACAAATGTGGAAATGGTGCAAACTAGGTTTGTTTCCATTCCACAGTTCCAGTGGCGTTTTGCTAATGGTCTTAGATGGGACTACATTCAAAATGTACGTCGTCGTTTGAAGTGCATATTCCCAGAATGAGAAAAGAAGTGAAGAGTAGCTTAACATAGACCTGACCATGTCCAACAAGGTCTTGTTTCTTCTTTCAAAAACCCCATTTCGCTGTGGTGTTCCTGGTGCTATGAGTTGGGATAGAACACCATGCTCCAGCAAGAAATCTTTGAGTTCTAAATCCAAATATTCTCCACCTTGATCAAAACAAAGTGTCTTTATAGTCTTACCTAACTGCTTCTCAGCCTTAGCTTTGAATTCTTAAAACTTATCAAAGGTTTCAGATTTCATAAGTATTAGGTAAGTATGACCATTTGCGTGCACGTTATAGGTTTCAGATTTCTCAGTCATTTTTACTTTCTTTATATGATCATCAATTTTTTTTGCATTACCGGGCACGTTATAGGAAAATAATTGGGTGGAAACATTTTATGACTGAAAATAAAATACAATAATATTATCATTTGAAAAAAATATCAATGTTTTGGAAAGTTAACATGATGCATGAATGCAACAATTAAAAGATAAAAATTAGCATTTACTTTTCAACGATAAAACTACCCAACAAATAAAGTGTTGCCTTAGGGTCGGTCAAGCCTAAAATACATCACTTCCTCCTATATTTGTAAGAAGCCAACCTTGGTATTAATATGTCTAGAAACCTTCCTTAGGGAGACGAAAACAAAGCTACCTCGAGGCCTTATTCACATCTCACGGTGTTGTACTAATAATGGAGACCATAGGTCACATTGACATGTTCACCTTCTCCCACTTACTATTTTAGATTAAATGTGTTTTATTAAACTGGTCAATTAACTCCAAATTAATTAATGGTTTATAACCCTATGAATGTAATTAATTACAAAATTCATAATTATAAAAGAGCATGTTTCTATAATTAATGTGATCTAGATAATTACCCATTACATTCTTCTAACTTTACTAAAATGCTTTTTACATAAAGTTGGTTATATTAAAGGCCTATAAAATCTATTTCCTTTATTATGGTGTGAGTTACCAAGTTTTAAGTATTTTAAAACTTAGTAGATTACATGCAATTGGTTTCTCCAAAACAATTCATATAAACAAATAGGACAATCCTAGATAATCATATTTCTAAAAAATGCATGATTAGAAATGAACATTTCTAATGCATGAATGACATGTAATTGATTAATGCATGATCATGTTATCAATTAAACATCAATGAACATTTATTTAAATAAATAAATGATGAACCGAGTACTAATGGATATTTCTAAGATTTATAACCCTTTGAAAAATTAGAAATAAAATTGCAATCTAAGCCTGTGTAGCTTTCAAGACTCTCCAAGAATGCTCCTCCTCTCCTTTATTGCTAATCTTTAGGAACTCGGTTTTGCCAAACTTATTAATTAGAAACAAATTTTCTAATTAATCATTTAATTAAAACTAACTTTTAATTAAATAACTATTTTTGTCATCTTTTTAATTTAGTTGAATTTAAATAATTAAATAATTAAATTCAAATAATTATTTAAACTTAAGTTATTAAAATATCCTAACCAACAAAATATATTTTATTTTCTAATAAAATAAAATAAGATAATTAAAATTTTAAATTCAAATAATATAAAAATTAATTAAATAAAATATTTTTCATCAAATTAGGAATTAGGGTTTTGGGCACCAAGATGGTTCCCTAAGGCCGGCGGTGCAAGGAGAGCCAAGGACTTAGGTGGGGTGGATGGCTGGCGTGTAGGGGCTCGACCAGGGGCCTGGCACACAGGAGCAACATTCACGGAGGTAGGTGGGTGTGCGCACACAGGGGCACAGGGTGCACACTAGGAGCAGCGGGGTTGGGGCTATGTCTGGCGTGCACGAAGGTGAGCAGGGGCTCAAACTGTGTACCTCTTAGGTGCAAGGCTTGGGTTCCTCCTCATCTCTTGTGTACAGATTTTAAAAATACATATTTCTCAAATAAATTTACAAAAATCCTATGCCCTTTATGGCTTACACAAGATCTAGAACAAAAAAACAAATAAATTCATAACACAGTAGCACCATATAATTAATGACAAACATACTAATGGTATACCAAATGGATGTCAATTCTGCATTTTTTTTAATGGTATTTTAAAAGAATAGGCTTTTGTTGAACAAGGAAAGAGATTTGAAGATCCACATTTTTCCTAAACATGTTTTTCAACTTAAAAGAACCATTTATGGTTTGAAACAAGCTCCTAGGTCCTGGTACAAAAGATTAACACAATTTCTTGTCTTAAATGGTTATAGAAGAGGTGGAGTTGATAAAACTCTATTTATTATGAATGTTGATTCTGACATTTGTTGGTATTAAATGATGAAATTAAAGGCACGCAACGTAATATATGGACCCATTTGAAAAAAAATATTAATATCAGCTAGGATCATAAACACATATATAAATATTAAATCACATACAAATAGATCAAGAATTACCTATTGTAGCCTATCAAGTGTCCTTGAGTCTTTTTGTATAAATCAACGATCTTCCTATCTAGTGTTCTGAGATCTCACACCTTGATCTTCAAGACCAATCCTCAAACACACAAGGATGTGTGTGGGCACATAGGATCCAAAAGGTTGATTTATGTGACTCCCTAGATGTACTCAACACATGAGATCTAGAGAGTTTTGAGAAGAGAAGGTTTAGAATAGTTTTCACATTTAGAGAAAACTATTGCTTTAGATAGAGAGTCTGTATTTTTATTTTTCAAAAATAATAATAAAGTCTTCTTCTGAAAGTCACGTACTATCATACTTATAAATATATTTACTCAAATTAAATAAGCTTTATTTAATTAAAATATAATTCAAATTAAAACTGATTTGATTTTTTTATTTAATTATTTATTTAAATCATATTTAAAAAGAATAATTGAATGGTTGATTAAACAAACTTAATTGAAATTCAAAATTTAAATCGCAGGGATAAATATCCCTCAGTTAGGCACCACACAATGTATTGTACACCGTGTGTCGTCCAGCCCTATTAGGGTTTCCCTAATTTTCTCATTTGTTTATTTAATCAACTTTTAAGACAATATGCCTGCAGTCTGTCGCAGCTCTTCCTCTGTTCTCCGCAGTCTGGCCTCCATTTTAGCCAGTATCTGTTGCCAGTTCTGTGGGGCAGGTGGAGGGTCCTGTCCCTGATTGTCATCCTCGGCTCTATTGCCGCGGAGTCTAGCTGATTGTCGAGGCATCTCAGCAAATATGCCTGCAACCAGCGACGCCACTCATTAGGCATGACAACAATATCCAAAACCACCTCCCAAGCACAACATTAATCCACAAATAACAACTCATATAGCATATAACACACAACGGGCCATGCCCTAACATCATGCATATGTTAATTCATTCATCATGCAATATACAAAATAAGCAGGCATACAGGGCATTTAAGCCCATATTCAGACATACCAACCAATCTTACCAACCAACCCTGAGTTAAGCCTGTCACTGACTGCGTGTGTACATGTTCGGTCAATCTCCAGAACCAATAACCTTGGCTCGCTCTGATACCAAGTTGTAACGCCCTACTTCCTTAGAGCCGTTACTAAGTGAGTTTAAAATCGTACTTTCAACTCGCTAATCGAGGTTTTAAGTCAAACCGTGTAACTAAGCCATAATTAAAAGAAAATATTAGAGAAAGTAGTTTTTCATAGCAAATCATAAAAGTTTAGACTTGGGATCCCAAAACACAGTTTAGAAAAATATTTACAACACAAAACCGTTCTGAGTCGACTAAACGACAAAGTCTAAATTCATTTACAAGCATCTCCCAAAATCCCCTAGACATGGCAGCCAGGCTGGTCAAACATGTACACGCCGCCTCACGCCTGCTGTACTCATGGTTGGTTGATCTTCTCTTTACCCTTACCTGCACCACAGAGCATCTGTGAACCGAAGCCCAACAAGAAAACCCATAACAGATAACATATGCAATACACAAGTCAAGCATATAAATAGGCCACCAATGGCTAAACACATACGGCCTAGCCGTCCCAGGCGTTTACCAAGCCCTGGGTTCGCGGACCACACCGTGAGGATATCCCAGGTATCCTTCTACACACTCGCCCTGGCAACTTGCACCCCACGTGCTCAACGCTGCTCCCGGCCCCTTGTTGTTCTCGGCCTTGCACTCAACATGCCTAACGCCGTTCCCGGCCCCACGCCATTCTCGATCTACACCGTTCCTGGCTCTTGCTGATCACACACATAATATAATAAACGATATAATAACAAATACAGAATTCAAGCATAAGCAGATAAAGAGCTACGCTCTGCAATTCCAGCTTATAGGGCTCGGCCCTACATATCATTTCCATTCAACACATTGGGCTCAGCCCTGCACACAAGCTCTATGGAAACAGGGGTTTTCTTACCTGAATTCCGAGCTTCCTGAGCATCGATGCCCCGAGCACAGTCCTCTAACGTGAGCCTCGCCGAAACCCTAGTCACAACACATCAACAATATCCGTCCATCAAATTCTAACCCAATATATAACTCTGAGCCATAATCCCTAACCTCCGGGACCTTGAATTATATCAATCCGGATGATAAAATCCATCCCGAGCCTTACCCCTTGAGTTCCCAAGCCGAAAATACCATTAAAACCCAAACTGACACTAAGGGTCGTGGCCCCACCCACAAGAGTCGCGGCTAGCCTTGAAACAGAGGCTAGCTCCCCACTGACCCGCACATAGGTCGCGGCGCGCCCACCAGGCGCCGCGGCGCGCATGAATCTCTCGGCCTCCCATGGCCGCGCGCGCACGCGGGCCGCGGCGCTCGACACCGAACCCAGATTTTTCACCATTTTCCTAAACCTTTCTCCAAGCCAATTCATCCTAAAACTTGACTAATATTCCCATATATCCAGCACAGTTAATCCAACTCAGAAACAACACCAAGACCCCATTAAAATATGCACCAAAACTCAGCTAGAACCCCCAAAGACAAATCAAGCTTAGCTAACATGCAATCTCCCATAACCAGCAGAAATTTAAAAACCAAACCTTAGTAATTAATGCTTACCTTGCAGAGCTTAATCCCTGAGTTAGATCCTCAATCCCCAAGCTTCAAGTCCCTAGAGTATCCCAGCTGAAATCCTCCTAATTCCCAGCAAATTCCCTTGAATTTCCCTCAAGTTTAGCCTTAGAGAGTGAAAGAGAGAGAGACAAGAGCTATTCTTCAGTTCAAGAAAATATGTGTCGGTTCCCTAAGTTTCTAAACAATTCTCCTTTTTGTTTTATTTAACTTAAGTCTAAAGGGTTACCTCAAGGCTCGGGGTACCAAAACGTCCCCGAGGGCAAAATGGCAAATTCCCCAAATATTCCCGCCTAGACATTCTATCCTCAAATATATTTCCAAATATTTATTTTCATGTCCCAATAACCCCATAACTCATCTAATACCCAAATTATCCCTCGACTCACCCCGAATCCAAATCTCAACCCCGTTGTGACTCTCCGGCTAACCGCTCCCCAGGACTGTCTCGGATCGTGTTGTACAGACATATCACACATATATAACATATATCTCAGTTATCACATTTATGCCCCTAATATCCAGACGGGGCCCACATGTACATTTAACTCAATTAAACATGCATCATAATCATATATACACATAAATTCACATATAAGCACATTAACCCACTTATTGCCCTCCAGGCACACTAATCAAGGCCCTAAGCCTGATTAGCAAATTCAGGTCGTTACAACTATCCCCTCCTTACAGAGATTTTGTCGTTGAAATTACTTGAACAACTCGGGGTACTGCTCCCTCATCTCTGACTCAAGTTCCCACGTCGCCTCCTCACCCTTGCTGTTTCTCCACAACACCTTCACTAAGGCGATGGTCTTGTTCCTCAGGACCTTATCTTTTGGGTCAAGAATCTGAATCAACTTCTCCTCATAGGAAAAATCTTGATCAAGCTCCAATTCTCAAAACTCAAGACATGCGTTGAATCTGACATATACTTTTGGAGCATAGATATATGGAATACATCATGAATTCTCGATAAAGCTGGAGGCATTGCTAATCTGTAAGCTACCTCCCTAACTTGTTCCAGAATCTCGAAGGGGCCGACAAACCTGGGGCTCAACTTACCCCGAACACCAAACCGTTTCACACCCCTCATGGGTGAAACCCTAAGGAACACATGATCACCAACCTGAAACTCCACGCTCCTACGTCTCAGGTCTGAATAACTTTTCTGTCGACTCTGGGAGGTGAGCGTACGAGCTCTAATCTTCTCAACTGCCTCGTTGGTCCTCTGAACCGTCTCTGGACCCAAATACCTTCCCTCACCTGTCTCATCCCAATGAATAGGTGACCTACACTTCCTTCCATAAAGCATCTCGTACGGAGCCACACCAATGGTTGCCTGATAACTGTTGTTGTACGAGAATTCGATCAAAGGAAGATACCTACTCCACGATCCCCCAAAGTCAAGCACACAGGCTCGCAGCAGGTCCTCCAATATCTGAATCGTCCTCTCAGACTGCCCATCCGTCTGAGGATGGTAAGCGGTACTAAACTGTAACTGCGTGCCCATAGCCTTTTGCAAACTCTCCCAGAACTTGGAAGTGAAGGTGGGGTCTCTATCCGACACTATCGACCTCGGAGACCCATGAAGTCGAACAATCTCCTTCACATACAACTCAGCATACTGCTCCATAGTATGAGTTGTCTTAACAGGAAAAAAGTGGGCGGACTTGGTATACCTATCCACAATCACCCACACAGAGTCATGCTATCCCACAGTTGTCGGTAAACCAACTACGAAATGCATAGTAATATCTTCCCTCTTCCACTCTGGGATTCCTAAAGGCTGCAATAATCCCGCTGGCCTCTGGTGCTCAGCCTTAACCTGCTGACAAGTTAAGCACCTAGCAACATAATCCAACACATCCCTTTTCATGCCCGACCACCAATACAAAGTTCTCAAGTCCTGGTACATCTTCGTCGTACCCGGGTGCAAAGAATAGGGAGTGGTATGCGATTCATCCAAGATCTCTCGCTGGAGATCAGAATCCATTGGAACACAGATCTGACCCTTATACTTCAGTAATCCCATCTCTGAAATGGAGAAGTCCTTTGTCGCTTCGACCAAGGCATTCTCTCTATGACCTCGCAACTGAGAATCCTTTTCCTGTGCTTCCTTGATTCTTTCAAGGAGTGTAGACTGAAGAGTGATGTTGGCAAACTGTCCAACCACCAACTCTATACCTGCTTTGGTCATCTCCTCAGCTAACTTATCAGATATCTGCCTCGAGCTAAAAAACTGTCCTGGGCCCTTCCGACTCAATGCATTACCCACAACATTAGCCTTCCCAGGATGGTAAAGGATATCACAATCGTAATCCTTAACCAACTCCAGCCACCGCCTCTGGCGCATATTCAAGTCCTTCTGGGTAAAGAAATACTTTAGGCTCTTATGGTCGGTGTATATCTCGCACTTCTCACCATAAAGATAATGCCTCCAAATCTTAAGTGCAAACACCACCGCTGCTAACTCCAGGTCATACGTAGGATATCTCTGCTTATACTCCTTCAACTGCCTTGATGCATAGGCTATCACCTTGCCAACTTGCATAAACACACACCCCAAACCCTGCCTGGATGCATCACAGTAGACCGCAAACTTTTCATTCTCTGTCGGCAAGCTAAGTACTAGCACAGTAATCAATCGCCGCTTTAATTCCTTAAAACTATTCTCACATCTATCCGTCCAGACATACCTGGTCTTCTTCTTTGTCAACTCTGTCAACGACGTAGCTATTCTGGAGAACCCCTCAACAAATCGCCGATAATACCCTGCCAAACCCAGAAAGCTTCTCACCTCAGGAACATTGCTCGGTCTAGGCCAATCTCTGACCGCCTCAATCTTGCTTGGGTCAAATAGAATCCCCTCCTTACTGATGATGTGGCCCAGAAATGTAACTTTTGGCAACCAAAACTCACACTTACTGAACTTAGCATACAACTTATGCTCCTCCCTCAACCGCTGTAGTACCAACCGCAGATGCTGCTCATGCTCCA
The DNA here is from genome assembly GCF_963169125.1 of Humulus lupulus. Lineage (NCBI taxonomy): Eukaryota > Viridiplantae > Streptophyta > Magnoliopsida > Rosales > Cannabaceae > Humulus > Humulus lupulus. The sequence continues at coordinate 83,169,615 of NC_084798.1, forward strand.
TCTCTGACTGAGAGTACACCAAGATGTCATCAATGAATACGATAACAAACTTGTCCAGAAAGTCCTTGAAAACTCTATTCATCACGTCCGTAAAGGCTGCTGGGGCATTGGTTAATCCAAATGACATAATCAGGAATTCATAGTGTCCATACCTCGTTTGGAAAGCGGTCTTTGGTATGTCCTCCTCTTTAATCCTTAGCTGATGGTAACCTGATCAGAGATCTATCTTGGAAAACACTGTTCTTCCCTGTAGCTGATCAAACAAATCGTCGATCCTAGGCAATGGATACTTATTCTTAATGGTTAACTTGTTTAGCTCCCTATAATCAATACACATCCTGAGGGACCCATCCTTCTTCGTAACGAACAACACTGGAGCACCCCATGGCGAGAAACTCAATCTGATGAACCCCAAATCAAGTAACTCCTGCAGTTGAATCTTCAACTCCTTTAATTCCGCCGGAGCCATTCAATAAGGTGTCCTAGATACTGGCTCCGCTCCTGGTATCAATTCTATAATAAAGTCAATCTCCCTCTGAGGTGGCAACCTTGGCAAATCCGCTGGAAACAACTCCAAAAACTCACACACCACCCTTGTCTCACCCGGTCCAATCGGCACCACCCTAGAAGTATCCACAACGCTTGTCAGGAATCCTATGCAACCTTCCTGCATCAGGTCCCTAGCCCTTAGGGCTGAAATCATTGGCACACGCGGTCCACTAACCGACCCCACAAACACAAAGGGTACCTCCCCTTCTGGTTCAAAAGTCACCATTCTACACCTGTAGTCAATCATTGCTCCATACTTCGATAGCCAATCCATTCCCAAGATCATGTCAAAATCATCCATCTCTAGCTCAATCAAGTCAACAAACAATTCCCTACCATCTACCTCCACTGGCAATGCCCTAATCCACTTCCTAGATACTACCAACTCTCCCGTTGCCAACAAAGTCTGAAATCCCCTAGAATACACACCACTAGGTCTACACAGTTGATCTATCACCCTAGCAGATACAGATGAGTGGGTAGCCCCTGAATCAAACAATGCAGTATAGAAAGAACCAGCACTAAAAATCTGACCTGTCACCACTGAGGGGCTAGCCTCTGCCTCAGTCTGTGTCAAAGTGAATACCCTGGCAGGAGCAAGACTGTCACTCTGCTTCTGCTCCTCCTTCTTAACTTGAGGGCAATCCCTCTTCAAATGGCTGGCACTCCCACAAACAAAGCAGGCCCTGATCCTGCACTCACTCTGGTGTCGACGCCTGCACTGTGGACACATAAGAAAACTCCTCCAATTATCACTGCCACTCTGACGGCCGGTGGTAGCACCCCGCACTCTCCTATCAGAACCAGGAGGAGTAAATGAATCTAGAACTCTTCTTTTCTACTCACTAGGGCCACTGCCCTGACTGGACCCAACAAAAGGAGGCACTGTCCTCCTGGCATCGCGCCTAACAGCGCTATCCCTCCAAATCTGATCTTCGGCCCTCTCAGCAGTAAGGGCCTTATCCACAACTTGGCCATAGGTAGTAGTCTCTGGATCCAAGGTAATATTCACATCGCAGGCTATCATGACATTCAACCCCCGCACGAACCTATCCCTCCCGGCCGCATCTGTCGGCACTAGATCTGGCGTAAACTTCGCCAATCTATCAAACTTTATTGCATACTCTGTTACTGTCAATTGATTCTGGGTCAGGTTGATAAACTCATCAACCTTCGCAGCTCGTACTACCACACTGTAGTATTTCTCATTAAAGACACTCTTAAACTCCCCCCATGTCATGACCGCAACATTCCTTCGCTGGCTCACCACATCCCACCAGATGCGTGCATCAGCCCTAAGCATATAGCTTGCACAAGCAACCCTTTCACTTCCCTCGACCCTCATAAAGTCTAAGATAAAGGAAATCATGTTCATCCACTGCTCCGCCAGCAGTGGGTCCGAACCACCCTCAAAGGTAGGAGGTTGTTGCTTCCTGAACCTTTCATACAAAGGTTCCCACCTATTCTCCAAAGCAAACGGAACAGGCACTGGCGCTGCAGCCTGCTGCATTGGCAGCCCAGTAACTTGAGGCGGGGCCTGCTGCCTCAACTATCGCAGCTCTTCCCCTGTTCTCTACAGTCTGGCCTCCATTTTAGCCAGTATCTGTTGCCAGTTCTGTGGGGCAGGTGGAGGGTCCTGTCCCTGATTTTCATCCTCGATTCTACTGCCGTGGAGTCTAGCTGATTGTCGAGGCATCTCAGAAAATATGCCTGCAACCAGCAACACCGCTCATTAGGCATGACAACAATATCCAAAACCACCTCCCAAGCACAACATTAATGCACAAATAACAACTCATATAGCATATAACACACAACGGGCCATGCCCTAACATCATACATATGTTAATTCATTCATCATGCACTATACAAAATAAGTAGGCATACAGGGCATTTAAGCACATATTCAGACATACCAATGAATCTTACCAACCAACCCTGAGTTAAGCCTGTCACTGACTGCGTGTGTACATGTTCGATCAATCTCCAGAACCAATAACCTTGGCTCGCTCGGATACCAAGTTGTAACGCCCTACTTCCTTAGAGCCGTTACTAAGTGAGTTTAAAATCATGCTTTCAACTCGCTAATTGAGGTTTTAAGTCAAACCGTGTAAATAAGCCATAATTAAAAGAAAATATTAGAGAAAGTAGTTTTTCATAGCAAATCATAAAAGTTTAGACTTGGTATCCCAAAACACATTTTAGAAAAATATTTACAACACAAAACCGTTCTGAGTCGACTAAACGACAAAGTCTAAATTCATTTACAAGCATCTCCCAAAATCCCCTAGCCGTGGCAGCCAGGCTGGCCAAACATGTAGACGCCACCTCATGCCTGCTGTACTCATGGTTGGTTGATCTTCTCTTTACCCTTACCCGCACCACAGAGCATCTGTGAGCCGAAGCCCAACAAGAAAACCCATAACATATAACATATGCAATACACAAGTCAAGCATATAAACAGGCCACCAATGGCTAAACACATACGGCCTAGCCGTCCCAGGCGTTTACCATGCCCTGGGTTCGCGGACCACACCGTGAGGATATCCCAGGTATCCTTCTAGGGACTTGCCCTTGCAACTTGCACCCCACGTGCTCAACACTGCTTCCGGCTCCTTGCCGTTCCCGGCCTTGCACTCAACGTGCCGTGCCTAACGCCGTTCCTGGCCCCACGCCGTTCTCGGTCTACACCGTTCCCAGCTCTTGCCGATCACACACATAATATAATACACGATATAATAACAAATACAGAATTCAAGCATAAGCAGATAGAGAGCTACGCTCTGCAATTCTAGCTTATAGGGCTCGACCCTACATATCATTTCCATTCAACACATTGGGCTCAGCCTTGCACACAAGCTCTATGGAAATAGGGGTTTTCTTACTTGAATTCCGAGCTTCCTGAGCACCGATGCCCCGAGCATAGTCCTCTAACATGAGGCTCGCCGAAACCCTAGTCACAACACATTAACAATATCCGTCCATCAAATTCTAACCCAATAAATAACTCTGAGCCATAATCCCTAACCTCCGGGACCTTGAATTCTATCAATCCGGATGATAAAATCCATCCCGAGCCTTACCCCTTGAGTTCCCAAGCCTAAAATACCATTAAAACCCAAACTGACACTAAGGGCCGTGGCCCCACCCACAAGAGTCGTGGCTAGCCTCGAAACAGAGGCTAGCTCCCCAATGACCCCCACACAGGTCGCGACGCGCCCACCAGGTGCCGCGGTGCGCATGAATCTCTCGGCCTTCCATGGCCTCGCGCGCACGCGGGCCGCGGCGCACCTCTTCTAGGGCCGCGGCGCTCGACACCGAACCTAGATTTTTCACCATTTTCCTAAACCTTTCTCCAAGCCAATTCATCCTAAAACTTGACTAATATTCCCAGATATCCAGCACAGTTAATCCAACTCCGAAACAACACCAAGACCCCATTAAAATATGCACCAAAACTCAGCTAGAACCCCCAAAGACAAATCAAGCTTAGCTAACATGCAATCTCCCATAACCAGCAGAAATTTAAAAACCAAACTTTAGTAATTAAAGCTTACCTTGCAGAGCTTAATCCCTGAGTTAGATCCTCAATCCCCAAGCTTCAAGTCCCTAGAGTATCCCAGCTGAAATCCTCCTAATTCCCAGCAAATTCCCTTGAATTTCCCTCAAGTTTAGCCTTAGAGAGTGAAAGAGAGAGAGACAAGAGCTATTCTTCAGTTCAAGAAAATATGTGTCGGTTCCCTAAGTTTCTAAACAATTCTCCTTTATTTTTTATTTAACTTAAGTCTATAGGGTTACCTCAAGGCTCGGGGTACCAAAACGTCCCCAAGGGCAAAATTGTAAATTCCCCAAATATTCCCGCCTAGACATTCTATCCTAAAATATATTTCCAAATATTTATTTTCATGTCCCAATAACCCCATAACTCATCTAATACCCAAATTACCCCTCGACTCACCCCGAGTCCAAATCTCAACCCCGTTGTGACTCTCCGGCTAACCGCTCCCCAGGACTGTCTCGGATCGTGCTGTACAGACATATCACACATATATAACATATATCTCATTTATCACATTTATGCCCCTAATATCCAGACGTGGCCCACATGCACATTTAACTCAATTAAACATGCATCATAATCATATATACACATAAATTCACATATAAGCACATTAACCCACTTATTGCCCTCCAGGCACACCAATCAAGGCCCTAAGCCTGATTAGCAAATTCGGGTCGTTACAGTGTAGATATTGCAGAGGTAAGATTTTAATTGGGTTATTAAGCTTAAATTCAGCTGGTTTTATTAAGAACATAACCTTCCATAGAGTTTGATCTTGTTAGCTATATTTGAACTGAATTTGGGTGTTATACGAGAGTATGAATTGTTTAGATGTTTAGTTGTGATGATTAGACTGTGGGAATATGAATTCTAGACGCTATTATGGGTTTAAATGATGCTTGAATTGTGAAAACTGAGATTTAGGCTCGATGGAGACTTGAGAAAAATGGAGGTTTTCTGGGCTTGGGGGTGCGAGTCGCGGCCCAAGGCTGGGCATGCCACGACCAGTGTGTGCGTGAAGGCCTGGGGACGCCTCTGTTCTTGAGGTGCACTGCGACCCTAGGAAGGGCATGCCGCGGCCTGTGTCACCCAGCACGGAGGCATTGTGCCTCTGTTTTGGGGCACACTGTGGCCCTTAAGGGGTTGGGTCGCGGCTCTAATTTAGTGCTTTGGCTGTTTTGTAGGTTTTTTACTTGGGAACCCATTTGTTAGGACTCAGGATGGATTTTATCACCCAGAATGATAGAATCCAAGGTCCCGGAGACTAGAAGCACATTTCAAAGTTATTTAATGGATTAGAGGTTGATGGTTAGTTTCTGTCAATGTGTTGTGACTAGGTTTTCAGCAAGGCTCGGACTAGAGGACTATGCTCGGGATTTCGGTACTTAGAAAGCTTGGGACACAGGTAAGAAAACTGTTGTACCCGTAGAGTAGGGCGTGGCCCTATAGTTTGTATTGCAGGGCACGACCCTATGTGATGGAATTGCAAGGCATAGCCCTATTGTTAATATTATGTATTTGTTTAAGTATTTGTTGATTATATGCTAAGTATTGCATATTTGTGAATGAACGGCGAAGGCTGAGAACGGCAAGGGGATGGGAATGGCGTTGAGCATGTGGAGTGCAAGGCCGAGTATGGAAAAGGGCCAGGAGCAGTGTTGAGCACACGGAGTGCAAGTTGTTAGGGTGAGACCCTTCTCGGATGCATGAGTCATCCTCACGGTGTAGACCGCAAACCCAGTGCCTGGGACGGCCTGACCGCTATATGTTTAGCATGTTGGTTGCTTTGTTATATGTTGATTGATAGATATGCATACGGTAATTGTTTGTGTTGAGTTTTCTTGCTGGGCTTTGGCTCACGGGTGCTCTATGGTGCAGGTAAGGGTAAGGGAAAGGTTGACCCACCATGAGTACGGAGAGCGTGAAACGACGTGTACATGTTTTGCCTGCATGGCTGCCACGACCAGGGGTATTTTTGGGAAATGATATGTATTAACCTGAATTTTGTTGTTAGTCAACCTTAAATGTATTTTGAGTGGTAAATATTTCCTAAACAATATATTTGAGATGCCAACTGTAAGACTTTCTGACATTTTCAATGAATATCAAAATATTTTGCATATAATGACTGAGAACGGGTTTTCCCGTTATACTCGGGCTTTCCAAGAACTCCACCGGAACTACATTCAATGTATTGACCTCTTTGGGGGTAGCAAGTCGAGCCAGAGCATTAGTGTTTGAATTCTGCTCGCAGGGTACCTGCTCAACGGAACTAAACTCAAACTCAGACAACTCGCCAACCTTAGCCAGGTAGGCTACCATCTTGATGTCTCGAGCTTGGTATTCCCCCAATATCTTATATTACCACGAGTTGGGAATCACTATAACATTTGATGGATTTCTCCTTCAGCTCTTTCACCACCCTTAGCCCTGCCAATAAGGTCTCATACTCAGCTTCGTTGTTGGAAGCTTCAAACCCGAACCTGAGAGCTGTATGGAACCAATGTCCTTTAGGTGAGATTAAGATTATCCCAGCTCCCAATCTATTTTCGTTTAACGATCCATTGATGAAGATTTTCCATAAGTCCTGCACTGTGTAACACCCTACTTCCTTAGAGCTGCTACTAAGTGAGTTTAAAATCGTGCTTTCAACTCGCTAATCGAGGTTTTAAGTCAAACCATGTAACTAAGCCATAATTAAAAGAAAAACATTAGAGAGAGTAGTTTTTCATAGAAAATCATAAAAGTTTACACTTGGGATCCCAAAATACAGTTTAGAAAATATTTACAACACAAAACTGTTCCGAGTCGACTAAACGACAAAGTCTAAGTTCATTTACAAACATCACCCAAAATCCCCTAGCCGTGGCAGCCAGGCTAGCTAAACATGTACACGCCACCTCACGCCTGTTATACTCATGATTGGTTGATCTTCTCTTTACCCTTACTAGCACCACAGAGCATCTGTGAGCCGAAGCACAGTAAGAAAACCCAAAACAGATAACATATGCAATACACAAGTCAAGCATATAAACAGGCCACCAATGGCTAAACACATACAACCTAGCCGTCCCAGGCATTTACCAAGCCCTGGGTTTGCGGACCACGCCGTGAGGATATCCCAGGTATCCTTTAGGGACTCGCCCTGGCAACTCGCACCCCACGTGCTCAACACTTCTCCCGGCCCCATGTCATTCCCGGCCTTGCACTCAACGTGCCTGACGCCGTTCCCGGCCCCACGCCATTCTCGGTCTACACCGTTCCCGGCTCTTGCTGATCACACACATAATATCATACACGATATAATAACAAATATAGAATTCAAGCATAAACAGATAAAGAGCTATGCTCTGCAAATCTAGCATATAGGGCTCGGCCCTGCATATCATTTCCATTCAACACATTGGGCTTAGCCCGTCACACAAGCTCTATGGAAACAGTGGTTTTCTTACCTGAATTCCGAGCTTCCTGAGCACCGACGCCCCGAGCACAGTCCTTTAACGTGAGCCTCACCGAAACCCTAGTCACAACACATTAGCAATATCCGTCCATCAAATTCTAACCCAATAAATAACTCCAAGCCATAAACCCTAACCTCCAGGACCTTGAATTCTATCAATCCGGATGAAAAAATCCATCCCGAGCCTTACCCCTTGAGTTCCCAAGCCTAAAATACCATTAAAACCCAAACTGACACTAAGGGTCGCGGCCCCACCCACAAGAGTCGCGGCTAGCCTCGAAACAGAGGCTAGCTCCCCACTGACCCCCACATGGGCCGTGGTGCACCCACCAGGCGCCGCGGCGCGCATGAATCTCTCGGCCTCTCATGGTCGCGCGCGCGCGCGGGCCGCGGCGCACCCCTCCTAGGGCCGCGGCGCTCCACACAGAACCCAGATTTCCACACTATTTTCTAAAGCTTTCCTCAAGCCATTTCATCCTAAAACTTGGCTAACATTCCTAGATATCCAGCACAATTATTCCAGCACAGAAACAACATCAGAACTTCATTAAAATATGCTCCAAAACTCAGCTAGAACACCCAAAAATAAATCAAGCTTACCTAACATGCAATCCTCAAAAACCAGCAGGAATTAAAGACTAAACCTTAGTATTTAGAGCTTACCTTGCTGAGCTTAATCCCAGAATTTTGATTCTCAATCCCTAAGCTTCAAGCTCCTAGAGTATCCCGACTGAAATCCCTTTAACTCCTAGCCAATTCCTTTGAGTTTCTTCTTGAGTTTTGTCTTAGAGAGTGAAAGAGAGAGAAAAGCAAGAGCTATCTTCAGTTCAAAGAAGGTGTAGGTCAGTTTCTCAAGTTTCTAAATAGTTCCCCTTTTTTTTTTATTCAGCTTAAGTCCATATGATTACCTCAAGGCTCGGGGTACCAAAACGTCCCCGAGGGAAAAATGGTAAATTCCCCAAATATTCTCGCCTAGACATTCTATCCTCAAATATATCTCCAAATATTTATTTTCATGTCCCAATAACCCCATAACTCATCTAATACCCAAATTACCCCTCGAATCACCCTGAGTCCGAATCTCAACCCCGTTGTGACTCTCCAGCTAACCGTTCCCCGGGACTGTCTCGGATCGTGCTGTACAGACATATCACACGTATACAACATATATCTCATTTATCACACTTATGCCCCTAATATCCAGACGGGGTCCACATGCACATTTAACTCAATTAAACATGCATCATATCATATATACACATAAATTCACATATAAGCACATTAAACCACTTACTGCCCTCTAGGCACACTAATCAAGGCCCTAAGCCTGATTAGCAAACTCGGGTCGTTACAACTGGCTCCCTTATCAGCTCGTCCTGAAAACCAGTGCACTCAGCCACAAAGTCAGCAAGCTTGGCTCTTGATTGTTGTTAGTGGCGTGTATAATATCTCGAACTGGCTAAGTTCGATGGCCCATTTTAATATAGGTCCTGACATTTCAGGCTTTTGCAGCACCTCCCATAAAGGTTGGTCAGTTAAGACATGCATAGAATGGGAATGAAAGTATAGCCTGAGCATCCTTGAAGCCAAAATGAGACAAAATGCAATCTTCTCTATTAGTCGGTACTGTGATTCAGCCCCGAGAAGCCTCTTGCTTATGTAATATACGGGTTTCTGCACCCGATTTTCTTCTCAAACTAATACGACACTGACTGATTTTCTGTCATGGCCAGGTAAAGAAACAGACAATCTCTAAACGTCAATTTTGATAGTACGGAGGGTTCAGCTAGATGTGTTTTCAGATTGTGAAATGCATGTTCCCATTCTTCGGTCCATTCAAATTTCTTGCTTCCTCTTAGCAAGTTGTAGAATGGTAGACACTTGTCAGTGGATTTTGAAACAAAACTGTTTAGAGCCACCACCTTTCTAGTTAGGCTTTGTACTTCCTTATGCGACCTGGGCGAAGGAATTTCTAGTAACGACCTAATTTTTTTCAGATTCGCCTCTATCCCCCTTGTGTTGACTATAAACCCTAGAAACTTTCCTGACGCAACTCTGAAAGTGCACTTCTGGAGATTCAGCTTCATGTCGTACTTTCTCAATATGCCAAAACATTCTTCCAGGTCTGATACATGGTTATTGGTAGTCTTTGATTTGATGAGCATATCATCGAAATACACCTCCATGTTCCTCCCAATCAGGTTGACGAACATCTTGTTAACCAACTGTTGGTATGTTGGCCCGACATTTTTCAGCCCAAATGGCATAAATATGTTGCAATATACATTATGCTTGGTCATGAAACTAGTATGCTCTTGGTCTGCAGGGCTCATCAAGATCTGGTTATATCGATAATACACATCCATGAAAGACATGAGCTCATGACCAGTCGTGGCGTCTACCAACTGATCAATTCTTGGTAGTGGGAAACAATCCTTGGGACAAGCCTTGTTGAGGTCGGAGAAATCGATACAAGTTCTCCACTTCCCGTTTGGCTTCAGAAATAGCATGTATTTTGCTTCCCTGATAAACCTGCATTTTAGTAGGCGAGCTACTTCTTCTTTTAACGCTTCAAATCGTATTGTCCACGAAAGCCTCCATTTTTGGGACTTTGCAAGCACACTCTTGTCCTAGTTTAAAGTATGCATTATTATACTCAGACTGATTCCCACCATGTCCTCGTGCGACCAGGAAAAAACATCCAGGTTCTTTAGTAGAAACTCGATCATCTCCTTCTTCCTTTCGACTTCAAGATTTTTCCCTTTTATAACTCTTGAAAGTTCTTTCGGGTTGATGTTTATTTATTCGAGCTCTTCTATAGCTTTGAGCTCAGACCTATCTTTGCCTACCTACGGATCAATGTCGTCCTGTTGGGCGACCTCACATCTTCTTCTTGAGGTTCTTCCGATCCATGGGTGACTTCCATAACTTTGGACTCCTCACCTCCCTCACTTATGACCATCGCATGTTGCTTGGGTTGTGATTTTCCCTTCATAGAAATGTTATAGCATACTATGGCCGCGAGCTGGTCTCCTCTTACGATGCATATCCCCGAGGTTGAGGGGAATTTCAGTGTCAGGTGTCGGATCAAAGTGATGGCTTCAAATTCCAACAATGCAGGTCGTCCCAAAATCGCGTTATATGTGGCCAGACAATCGATTACCACAAACTTGAGTATTTTGGAGATAGTTCGTGACTCTTCTCCCAATGTCACCACAAGTCTGATTGTCCCTATGGCCGCTGCTCCTTCACCCGAAAACCCGTATAGAGTCATTGAGGTCGACTTCAAATCGGTTGTGGAAAATTCCATCTTCTCTAAGGTGGACCTGAAAAGTAAATTTATGGAACTTCCATTATCCACCGATATTCTTGTACCCTTTGGTTAGCAAGCTGCACGGTTACCACTAGTGGGTCATTATGTGGGAATTGAACGTGCCTAGCATCCTCTTCCGTGAAAATGATTGGTTATTTTTCCAACCGTTTTTTTCGATAACCGCTACTCCGAGACAAACTTCACACCATTATGAGTATTAAACCCATTAATATACCTCTTTGGGGCCCTGCTGCTCGTGCCCGCCAAATGAGGCCCTCCGACAATAGTGGTTATATCTCCTCTTATTACCATAGGAGGGTCGACCTCATTTGTCTAATCTCCAAGTTGACCTGTCGGAGCTTCTTGAACTAAATGGGGATTCTCTCCGCCAGGTTGATTGGGAACTACCTGATTTCAGGCATACTGGGCTAATGGTCCAGCTCGAATGAGGGTCTCAATTTCATCCTTCAGCTGGCGACAATCATCAATGTTATGACTGATGTCACTGTGGAATTGGAAAAACTTTGAAGGATCTCTCTTCACCCTCTGATGCCTTAAAGGTTCTGGCTTTTTCCACGGGAGGCGATTAGAATTAGTGAGAAAGATATGCTCTCAGGTGTCTGTTAGGTCGGTGGTGGCATAAACGGGCTTGAATTTCTCCATAGACTTGTTCTTCTTCGTCCCGTTATGGTCACCCTCACCATTCCCCTTCCTCTTGTTATTTCCCTCTTGGTTATTCTAGGAAACAAGTTGAGCCGTAGCTGCAACATCCATCACTTCTCCAATGGGTTGGATAGGGTCCTGGTTGGTTCCTACGACAGCAGCTCGCGCCTCTATCAAGTTTATCCACTCCTGAGTTCGTGCCAAAAGTCTGTCTACACTTTTAACTCCTTTTCATTGGAGTTCTTGCCAAAGGTCGCTGCCCACAAGGATTCCTGTTCTCATTGCCATGAGCTTGGAGCTATCATCAGGGTCCCTAGCCCATGCTGCAACATTTGCGAATCTACTGAGGTATGCTTTTAGTGTTTCACCAAGTTGCTGCTTTACATTGGCCAATGAATCGGCTTCAACACGAGCTGCCTGTGAAGCTCGGAATGCTCTGTTAATCTCGAAAGAAAATTTCTTCCATGAGCTTATCGAATACTTCTTGCATTGTTTAAACCACTGTCTGGCAGGTCCGACCACAGTTGCAGGGAATAGGATACAACTTAGATCAAGCCTGACATTGTGGGCCATCATTATTGTGTTGAACATCTTGGGGTGATCGGATGGATCTGTGTTTCCATCAAATGTCGAAATGTTCGACATCCTAAATCCATTAGGATATATAGCCGCTGCAATGTTTTGAGAAAAAGGTTCGAGCTCCTCATCTGTGTCGCAATCATCCATTCCCTTTCTAGATAAGAGTCTTTTCATTTGTTCTTTCATCAAAGCTAGTCTCTCAAGGGTTTGGTCCTTGGTCCCTAGGTTAGCTGAGGGCTGTTCAACAACTACCATCCTATTATACACATTTGGTGGGTTGTTTTCCCTCAAAGTTTGAGCTTGGTTTGGCGGGACATTCCCATTGTCGTGTACAATGGACGAACCTCCCTCATGTCGAGTATAACTAACATCCTCATTTTGATCCGGATGCCTTCTCTGTGAGTTCAAATGATCACGCAGGTCGAGCTGTGGATCATATTGAGGACTTTATGCTGAGCTCAAGTGATTTCTCGGGTTGCTCCCGGACCTGCCTTCACGCTGTCTCTTTGTCCAATAACTTCCATTTTCAAAACTTACGACTCAAAGATGAGATCGAGTGTAACGCCCTAATACATGGATATTGCTCTTTTATTGGATAAAAACTTGAAAAGAAATACATGGATCCATGATTTTACAAAAATAAAATAATTGTCTTTAACTTAAAATGAGAGACATTTAACTAAAACTTTAAAATAACATGCTTTAATAAAAATAGGCCTGCTTGATCTTCCTTGACTATATGGTCCCCACGAGGACATCATGAAGCTCTCAGGTCCCCCTTGCCACCGGCCTTGAAATAACAACATCATAAGGGGTGAGCTTCTAAGCCCAGTAAGGAAAATACAAACAAGAGTTAGTCATATAATCATATAATCAAACATATCATAAATTACACAAAAGTCATACCAAAACTTATCAATACTAATCATACAACAATAAACCCTAGGTCATATCATAACCTAAATCATATCATAAATTATAATCTAAGTGATAGCCATAAATCATAAGTCATAGATCATAAATCATAAGTCATAAGTCTTACTCATAATCATAACTATAGGTCATAAGTCATAATCATAACTATAGGTCATAGGTCATAAATCATAATCATAACTATAGGTCGTAATAACAAGTCAGATATAATAAAAAGATAAGTGTTTATACAGGGGTGGAAATTAAGCCCCGAACATAAGTCCTGTTGGGAATTGTGCCATGAAAGCATATGTAGTAGACATTGTTTTATGAAATAAATAAATTAATTGAATTTGTTATGCATATATTTTATGGACTATATTATTCTGTGATAATATTATGTAAATATTAGAAAAATTCCTAAGTTCATATATGTGATCTCAAACACGTATTGGTACGAGAGGATTGTGTTTGAAATAAATGAACTTGAATAGTTCGCAATAAAATAAAGTTATGGAATCTTTAGATTAATTACTGCAAGTACGGTCCACTAGTATTATGAATACATGTGATCTAGATCCGGATCACTAGTGTGGTAGGACACTATAGTGGAGGTGCTTTATATATTAGAGAATATATAGAACTGGACTAGATATGTTTATTAATACTTAGTTAAATGCCGTTTCGAAGTATTAATTAAATATATCAACTGATGATCATATACAAATAGATCTTAATCCTGAAGTTACTATGAACTCCTGTTTATGTTATATGAGTTCTTTGATTCACTCGTTAGGGTCTGTCAGAATGATCAGGCTAGAAACTTTTATTTTGGGAACTCATTAATGTAGATGGCTGGGGACATAGTATACAGATATGGAATCTATGCCTTCTCGCAAGAGATTGAATGATGGCTCTCTTAAGGGTTGACTTTTGGGACTGAAAGGTTATTGAGCTCAAATTCATAATTTAGTTATGAATTAACCTTTACTAGTAAAGTCAATGGTACTTATGGAAACAAGAGATAATTAATAGGGTAAAACAGTAATTTTATTTCCGATTAATTATGAACCATTATTAGAGGGTCAATTTGTATGCAATGATTATATCTATTTACGCTTTATAATTATAAAATACTCAGTAAATGAAATGTCTATAATTACAAGAGTGCAGTCTCATATTTATAGTGGAATAATCATGAGATTAATAAATTAAAATTATTTAATTAAAGAGTTTAATTAATAATCTCAAATTTATTGGAGCTTGGAATTATAGGTCCATAAGTCCCCATAGCAGTTCTATCAACACTATTCGAGGTAAGAGTTGATCTGAAGGAAAAAATAGTTTAAGACATATTTAAGAAGAAATTCGTTCTTCAGGTCAAATATGCAATTATATGATAATAGTGATTAATTAATTAATTACAAATTAGTTGTAGTTAACATAATTAATTAATATTTAATTATTGTATAATTTTCAAAATTATATTAAATAATTAACTTAATTTTCGAAATTTAATTAAATCATTAATTAATTATAATTTTCTAAATTATTATAAATTAAATATTTATTTTCGAAAATATTAGATTTACTTAATTGGTAGAATTAATTAAATATCTTTATTTGAGTGGGAGATAATAATCTGATAAGTTCAAATTTGATTTGAATTTAAAAGATTAATATTTATTAAATTCAAAGGGTATTTAATTTAAATTTGAATTCAAATTTGAATTAGTTATCAGGTTGTTAGATCTTATCTGACAAAGAAGTTTGAATAAATAATTAAATAAAAATTGAAAAAATCAACATCCCTAAAAATAGGGATGCTACACGTGCACACACAGTGTGTGGCGTGTACTGCTATTTTCAAGGATGAGATTTTTATTTTTATTTATTTATTTAATTAATTAATTAATGGATAATTCAAAACTTAGTTTTTGTATATTTTCATTAATAAAATAATTAATTAATTGAAAAGTAAGTTGTAAGTTGGTTACGGATTTATTTTTTAATTTGAATATTTTCTTTTAAGTATGACTTATCAGAAGATAATTCAGTTAACCAACCAATCTCAGAAAACTGAGAAGATTCGCTCTGTGAAGCATAGAGCGATAGTTTTCTCTCCGTGAAAAATAAAGAACCAATTCTATCCTTCATTCTCTACGCGCCCACACACTTCTTGAGGTGTAGAGAACGCTTTGGAAGATCTTGGTGTGAGTACCTGGGAGCGGCTTGAATAGGATGATCGTTCTAAATACGAAAAGATAGAAAGGACACTTGATAGGCTTCAAGAGGTATGAATTCTATTCTTAACTTGCTTATGATTAATGTATGTATATTAATGGATCCGTATATTTAAAGGTAGTTTCAATATGTTACAAAATTTTTGTTGTACACTGGGCCAACCCCACCACCATTCCGCTGCGCATTAGGAAACTCGTTCTTAACAAGTCTGTCATACACCAGACATCACTTAGGTCCGTCATAATGTTTTGGCAATCGAGCCTACCAGACATAGCCCGTCATACATCATTGGATACCTTAGGTCCAAACACACTTACCCCTTTATTGTACCTGAAATGTTATGTAACGACCCAAAATTACTAATAAGGCTTAAGGACCTTGATTAGTGTGCCGGGAGGGCATAATTGGAGGTTATGTGAATCAATAGTGTGAGAATGCATGTTTATGAGTATTGGGTGAGCATGCGGGCCCTGCTCGACTGGTAAGGGCTTAATCGTAATTTTGGCCCGTTAGGGCATAAACGTAATTGTGTGTGATAAATTGTTGAGACCACATTATTATGTGGATAGGTAGATATATATATATATATATGTATGTGAAATATGTGAGGACCACATTATTATGTGGATAAATATGCAGCTGGTGACTTGGGGCGATCCTAGGGAGCTAGATAGCAGGAAAGTCACAACGGGGCTTAATGCTGGACTTTGGGCAAGTCAGGGGTACTTTAAGTATCGTGTGGTGATTTGGATTATCGGGTGATGAAAATAAATATATGGAGATATATTTAAGGTTAGAATGTTTAGGCGGGAGTACTGGGGAATTTTACTATTTTGCCCTCGGGGACGTTTCCGGTACCCCAAGCTTTGGGATTAGTCTAACAACTTAAGGATATACTTGGAAAGACTTAGAAAATACTAGATAGAAATTTAAACCGACCTTTCAGTCTTCTCTTCATTCTCTCTCTTTCCTCTCCCTCTTAAGGAAGAAAAAACTCTGATTTTGTAAAAGGAAACCAACCAATTTCTGGGAATTGAAGGGGATAAGCCAGAGGATTAGCTCAGGAACTAACCAAGGACTGGAGTAGAGCCAAGGTAAGCATGGATTTTTGCTCTGTGGTTGGGAACTTTAAGAAAAATGGCTGAGTTTTGAATATTTGTGGTTTTGGCATTTAGGGTGGAATTTGAGGCTGGAACTTTGAAGCTAGGTCAGGGAAACTTGAGGAGAGGTGGTACTGAAGCTAAGGTAAGTTTCAATTTAAAGTTTAATGGTCGAATTCTGGAAATTCCATGGCTGGTTTTGAGTTTGTGGGTTTGAAATTTCAGAAGTTGGAATTGGGATTTTGGTGAGTCTTAGGCTAGATTTTTGGTTGGGTTGTGTTGTCTAAATCATTCTAATGTTGTTATTATTAATTGGTTTTGAGTTGGGGGCTTTGGGATGGCTTAAGGTGAGGTTTAGAGATTGAAAATGGTGGTTTTTTCTGGGTTCGAAGGGTCGGGCCGCGGCATGGTTCTTGGTGAGCCGCGGCCCTTCGAGGTTGTGACATGCTGAGGAAGGAGGGCGGGCCGCGGCATGGTCCAAGCAATGCCGCAACCCTTACCTGTTTTTGTGCCCATGGAGGGTTCTGTCAGGGGCCATGCCGCGGCATGGATGGCCCATGCCGCGGCGCTTAAGGGATTTTGGGATTTTGAGAATTTAGGCATGGGAATTTAACCTAGGGTGCTCGGGGTTGAGTCTTTTACCATATTTGGTGAAGTTCAATGTTCCGAGGACTAGAACTTGGTTTAGAAGCTCATTTAAGATTGTTAATGGTATCCTTTATCTTGGTTGTGACTAGTTGGTAAGCTAGGGCTCGGGGATCGGATCGCGCTCAAGGAGCATCGCTTATAACTAGCTCGTTTGGAAGCCAAAGGTAAGAAAGCTGCACCTGAGTATGTGTTTAGGTTGGGACTAAGTGTACCCTATGTTTGTATGCATTGTTATGTGAATGTGATTAACCATGTGGACATGATGGGACTAAGAGCTCCCAACATTTGTATATCATGTCGTGAGATGGTGTTATTATGCCATGGGACATGCAATTACCGGCCTAAGGGTGTCGGAATCAATATTTGCGCGCTGGGGCGCGGCTCGGCCACTGGGAGCTGAGGCAGCTTATTTGTCACTGAGCTCGGTTAAGCTGGCTAGAGTCAGTGAGTATTACACTAGGGGCGGCCCTAATGAGCCGAAGACAGTTTGTTAAATAGAGGGTGCGACTAAGGGCGCCAACCCTGAATGTTATTTGATGGATATGATAACTTACTGATTATACATGTGAATATTGTGTTATGGATATAGTTGGTTGACTGTCTGGATGACAACTGTTATCACTATTTGGATGAATGTTATGAAATATTGAATTCTTGGTTGAGCTTTGTGAAATATTTGATAAGTGTTGCTGATCTTGCTATGTTATTATGCTTTCTTGCTGGGCCTTGGCTCGTGGGTGCTACGTGGTGCAGGTAAAGGCAAGGGTAGGCTGAATCGACCATGAGTTGGAGAGCTCTGGGGGCGAGGTGTACATCGTCAGCTGCTCGGCCGCCACGGTCGAGAAATTGTACAGGAACGGAAACCTAAAATGTATATTTCGCCATTAGAGTGGCTGGAA
Organism: Humulus lupulus; assembly: GCF_963169125.1. NCBI lineage: Eukaryota > Viridiplantae > Streptophyta > Magnoliopsida > Rosales > Cannabaceae > Humulus > Humulus lupulus. Next base: position 83,187,545 of record NC_084798.1, read on the forward strand.
CTATTTGTAATTTCTAGAATTTGTTGTAACTAAGACATATAAACCCTATTTTGAGTCTCCAAGTATTAAACCGTCATTTTTAATGAAAATAGCTTGTTTGTGACCAAAATCTTTTTATTCCTACTCTGATAATGGTATAGAGTCTACACTTTGTCTGAATGACTTGATTAGCAAGTCTTGCACTATTTTAAACACACAGTGTAACGGTCTTGGTTATCCAGGGCGTTACATGTTAGGTCATACAAACATAAACTATATCATAAACTACATAAAATAAGTCATAATACTAAACTACTTAATTTTCCTTACCAAAAACTGAAATATTGGAGAAAAGTGCGGGATTGGAAACTCCTAAAACCAAACCTAAGAAACCATAAGTCCTCTAAAGAAAAGCATCGAACTAATGGAAATGGACTAAACCTAAAGATTAACGGTACCTTAGATAGTTTAGAGCTTCGATCTATACCTCGAACACTGAAATCACACAAAAGCTTACTTCCCAAGTGTTTATAATTGCTTTAGATTTGAAAGCTTTAACCCCAAAACCCTAGTGTTTCTCTGTACAACAAACTTAGCAGCTTGGAGGCTCTGAACTGTGCTTGAATGATGAATAAAATGGCTAAGTGAAGGATTCTATTTATAGAGTTAATTGAGTGAAACTAACTCCCATTTCAATGAATAAATAAATGATTAAAAATTGAATAAATCTGAATTATTTTTTCAACAGATGCCCAGAACTCGGTCAAAAACGTTCAGGAATGAGTCAAAGTTGTTGAGGATTGTTTCTAGTTCAAAATTCTACGAAAATATCAAATATGGGCACTGGAGCCGATATATCGCCTGGGGTAGGTGATATATCGCCCCTACCATGTTTCTGAGGGTTCGTGCGAAGTCGATATGCTTGTGACAAGTGTCACGTTCTTAATTATTCTATCTAAACCTTAGGTTATAATAAATAATATTCTTAGGAATATATTCATTAATCATACCTTCTGATAAAATTAATATTTCTCAACCATAGGTTTAACTTATAAATTCCATAACTATTACTACGAGTTTCTAACTAAATCTCGGCTTTGACCAATATCCACGAAAACTAAAATTCTACTGCTACTACTACTACTACTACTACTACTACTACTACTACTACTACTAGTTTCTAACTAAATCCCGGCTTTGACCAATATCCACGAAAACTAAAATTCTACTGCTACTACTACTACTACTACTACTACTACTACTACTACTACTACTACTACTACTACTGCTACTACTACTACTACTACTACTACTATTACCACTACTATCCAGCTAAGTAAAATTCTAGATGCGTACATGGGGTGTTGGTTGTCTTACTGGTGACGGAGGATGCCTTATTGGACAGGCTATCCTAATTCCATCAGTTAGAATTAAATTAGCCCACCTCGACTCCACTCCAATGTCCCTAGTTCTTTGTGCCTGGGGTTTTGATTGTGGCATAGGAGGATTCACTGGAGCACTTTGCCTTCGTGAGCTTGTCCCAGCCCCTCTCCGCGAGTTGTTGTGGGCATTTGTGGGGATTTGTAAAGAAGGCACAGAACTGGGGGTCGCAGTCCTGACCGACCGACTGACATGCTGATGATGACTAGTGGGCTGAGCACTCTGGTGGTTTCGCTTTGAAGGCATAGACCTCAGAGCAGCAATTATGGTAGAATGACTAGGTTTAGACCGGTTATTCCTGTGGGACTTATGAGACCCACTTTGCCTCTTTTCAACATTAACGTCAGTTGCAAGAGGGGGTAACCGAGCCAAGACCTCCTTGATCTGCCTATTTTCCCCAGCGAGATGGCTACTTAACTGGGAGTTTTCCATCTTGACAACAATCAAGTATCCTGGATTACGATTTGGTGGGAGTGACGCTGAACTCCCAGCGTCGTCCTGACCCACCTGTTGTTTCCCAGGACGTTGTTGAACATTAAGGCCCCTTTTAGTGGGAATAGTGGTATGATGGACCTCCTGTCCACAAAGCTGATCCACCTCATTATCATGCATTGATCGAGTGAGCACCATGATGAATGTCGACTGAAACTTGCGAAGAACAAACTTCCTCTCAATGAAAGGAGCAAACTGTTGACACGGTTTTTCACCAATAGTATATTAATAAATCAAACATGTAGATTAGTGTTAAATTATAAACCATAATGAAATAATAAACACCCTCTTGATCGTCACAACTTTTACGTGGTTCAGTGGTTAAAATCCACCTAGTCCATGAGTCAATATTATTACTTTTCTCTCTTAATTTCTTCAGAGTTTTAGTAATGCAAAAAATGGCCTTCCCTTTCCCTATCCATTATCTCTAGTATTTATAGGGGAATTTCATGGACAAGTTTGGGTAACCGTGTAAATAAATAAAGTATATATTTAATGCGAATATTCCCATTTACATTGGGATATGATTTGAAAACAGAATAAATTATACTCATGCTATCTCGGTTAATAAATGATAGATATGCGATACATCTTGGGCATTGATGAATGTATAAGGAGCCACCAAATCTCTTGGGATCCTTCAGTATGCATTTTGTCTAGGTATCCATGAGCTGAATATCTCACCCGAGATTGTGTTAAGAGTTTATTTGAACCTTAGCTCGCAGCAAACTCAGAGCGCCCAAAGTTGGATCTGGTCATTATAAGTCTTGAACACAATTGTTATTCTGAGAGGCGATCTGATAATGACCTATGTATCGTGTTGTCAAGCACCCAAACTCGAGTTGTTCACATCACTGTTAGCTAGATATGTTACTTGGATATTTTTCCACATATTCATTTGTCAACTATACATGAGCTAAGTAATTGAACTCGTGCTAATTTGAGGGTACAATAGTTTAATTATCCTATCTACTGTCAATATCGGTACAGTTTGATGTAACAAATACATCAGATCTTATCTACTTTGCTAATGTTCTAGAAAGAACATAACACTACAATGTGTAAGTAGACATATTGTAGATTGGTAAGTCAGTGTAAATCCTGTGCACTGACTAATCTTAGGACTAAGTTATGTTTGAACATATAATCATATTTATATGCCACTGTGATTACGTCACTATAGATACGATTAGCTATATGATATGGATTTAATATAAGTTTGTATTAAATAAAAAATCACGAAAATATAACATCTGAGCAAAATGATTGACCAAGTAAAAAAATTGATTTCTATTCTTATATTGAATAATAAAATGAGATTACAAAGAAATTGGATTTTAATTAGGGCATAAAACCCCAACAAACTCCCACTTGCACTAATTGAAACTAATGCCTTAATTCTTCTATTCCCATTTCCTTGATATGCTTATCAAATGTAGCATCTGGTAGTGTCATTGTAAACGGATCTGCAAGATTGTCTTTAAATGCAATCTTCATAACCTTCACATCTCTCCTGGCCACATATTCTTGAATTATGTGATACTTCCTTTCTATATGCTTACTCCATTTGTGACTTTGAGGTTCTTTCGAGTTGGCTATCGCTCTTATGTTGTCATAAAACAACATAAGTGGTTTATCCAAATCTGCAATAACGCCAAGATCTGAATACAACTTCTTTAGCCAAACTATTTCCTAAGTTGCTTCAGACACATCTATGCACTCAACCTCCATGGTCGAATCTGAGCTCGCAGACTGCTTTACGCTTCTCCATATAATAGATCCACCCCCAAGAGTAAACAACATTCCAGAAGTAGAATTCCTGCCATCGACATTAGTCTGAAAATCTGAATCGGTGTAGCCAACAAGGTTCAAAACACCACCCTTGTAGACTAACATATAATCCCTAGTCCATCTTAAATACTTCAGAATATGCTTAACTGCTATCCAATGTTCTGGTCCTAGGTGTGACTGATACCTGCTCACTACTCCCATTGCCTAGCAGATATCTGGTCTAGTACACAACAGATGTGTAAGGAACTTTTCTCATTTCATCTTCCTCTTCAGGAGTCTGGGGAGACTGCTTCTTTGAAAGATGAATTCCATGGCGGGAAGAGTCTGTTCTTTCTATCCTTAATGATCTGGATACCTAGAACATAACTTGCTTCACCCAATTCTTTCATCTGGAATTGAGTGTTCAGCCAATTCTTCACATCTAATAATTTCTTAACATTGTTTCCAATGTGTAAGATATCATCTACATAAAGAACCAGGAATACCACTACTTGATTTTCCTTCACATGGTAAACACAAGGTCTCATCAATATTTTGTTCAAAACCATAGGTTTTGATTATTTCATCAAACCTAAGGTTCTAGGAACGAGAAGTTTACTTAAGCCCATAAATGGACCTATCCAAATCATTTTGGTTGATCCATATAAATTACTTCGTCAAGCTTCCCATTAAGAAAAGTTGTATTGACGTCCATTTTCCAAATCTCATAGTCGAGAGCGGCTGCTATGGATAGGAAGATGCGAATGGACTTGAGCATGGCTACCAGACTAAAAGTTTCCTCATAGTCCACGCCTTCTCTTTGGGTATAACCCTTTGCCACTAATTGAGCTTTATAAGTTTTGATATTTCCATCAACACCTCGTTTCTTCTTGTAGATCCAGTTGCACCCAATGGCCCTAAAGTCACTATGTGCTTCCACAAAATCCCAGACTGAATTTGAGTACATGGAATCCATTTCCTGTTTCATGGCTTCGAACCATAGTTCCTTTTCAAGGCTAGCCATTGCCAATTGGAAAGACAACGGATCATCGTCACCAGTTTCACCAACAACCATATTGGTTTCACCATCCAAAACATAACGAACTGGGTTCCTAGATCCCTCCCACAACGATGAGGCTCTATGACTATTTGCTCAGGAACAGTGGTAATTTTTTCATTTATATCGACTTGCGTCGGTTGGACATGAAGAGTGGGAATTTCATCATCAACTCGCGTTGATGACCATGGAACATTGGTCGGATTCAATTCTTCAACCATCTCCTCTAAAACTACTTTACTGAGCGATTTGAAGTTTTGGACATAGTCATTTTCCAGAAATGTAGCATTCGTAGAAGTAAACAATTTCTTTTCTGAATGACTATAGAAAATTCCACCCCGAGTGCCTTTAGGATAGCCAACAAACATGCAAACTTTGGTTCACGGTTCTAGCTTTCATTCCTTTTTCCCCAGGACGTGGGTGAGACACTTGTAGATTCTAAAATGACCTAAGTTAGGTTCACGACCATTCCAGCATTCTAAAGGTGTTTTGGGGATTGATTTCGACGGTAGGACATTTAGAATTTCATTTGCAGTTTCCATTGCATGTCCCCATAATGAAGTTGGCATAGCTGAGTAACTAAGCATGCATCTAACTATTTCTAATAAAGTAATGTTCTGGCGTTCTACTACACCATTTTGTTGCAAAGTACCCAGCGCAGTAAGTTGTGATAAAATCCCAAGTTTAGTTTAATGATCTTGCAACTGCATATCCAAATATTCTTCACCTCTATCAGATTGTAAGATCTTTAAAGTTTTACCTAATTAGTTTTGAGCCATAGCTAGGAATTCCTGAAACTTTGAAAACATTTTTGATTTCCTATGTATTAGGTAAAGACATGAGTATCTAGAGTAATCGTCAATGAAAGTGACGAAATACTCAAAACCACCAAGGCTTGTACATTCAAAGGTTCACAAACATCTGAATCAAAAAGTCCTAGTGGTTCCTTGGCCCTATCACCCTTTGCAGAGAATGGATGCTTAGTCACTTAGCCAAGGCCAAGCTAGAAAACATAATAACAGAGCATAATCATCAATCAAACAATCAGATAACTCATACAGTATAATCATATACTCAACAATCCAAAACATTCATATATTCAAGTATTCAGCATACCAAGTTCGTCAAATCACATTAATAACCAATTCACATATAATAACCAATTCACATATAATCACCAGGGTCTATGCCCTTAGGCCGCACCCCTATTTATCCCACTCACTCTGGCCCACATTAACCGAGCTCAATGAATATCAAGCTGTCCTCAGCTACCAGTGGCCGAGCTGCGCCCTGTAAGCAAATATTGATCTCGGGACTCTTAGGTCGTTTATCACATGTCACATGGCATAATACCATATATTACATCATACAGATATAGGGAGCTCTTAGTCCCAATACAATCACATAACTGGGTGCAGTTTTCTTACCTTTGATTCTGTTAGCTTTAATCAATGAAACAGACCCTCAAGCACGATCCCTTCAGAGCCCTAGCGTACAACTAGTCACAGCCATAGATCAGAATTATCACCAAACTTCAATTAAAAAACCTAGCCTTGGGACCAATCCCGAGTCCTCGGGAAGCCATAATTCCACCAAACGGGGTGGTGTAATCAAACCTCGAGCCCCCGGGCAAAAACCATAGGAAATAACTCAAAAACACCCTTCTGGAAGTAGGGTAGCGCTACATAGCCATAAAGAGGGCGTTGTAGCGCTACAAACATAGCCAACAGGCACCCAGACACGCAAGCCTAGTGCAGTAGCACCCAAAGGCTAGCGCTACAGCGCTAGTCACATCCAGACAACACCCTGATTTTCCCCTTTGAACTTCCTCGAGCCAAAACCCTCTAAAATCCTTCCAAACCTCAACCAAGCACCAAAAAAAGCCAACCATCATCTATAACTCACCCCATATAACCCAACCATATGAAACTTAAGCACATGCAACCCAAAATAAAGAAACCACCATGATTGAGCTTGAAGCTCAAAAACTCAACAGAAACTTCAGAACTTTAAAGCTAGAATGTCATACCTTCAAAGGAGAATTTCGACCTAGGTTATCTTACACACCTCCTAAGCTTTAAACTCCTCAAATCCTCAGGCTTAACTCCCTAGAATTCCCATCAAAACTCAGCTTAGAAAACCATTTCAACATCAAAACAAGAAACTAAAGAAAACCTTGAAACTTACCTCAATTTGGTGACTAATTCCTGCTGAATCCTCAAACTTGTCCAAGGTCCCAAGTGTGAAGCCTTAGCCTAAAGTTCCTCGGAATTTTCAGCCTCAAATTCCAGATGAAAGGGTGAGAAAATGGTAAATCGAGAGAGAGGAAAGGGTAAGCTTTTAGGTGTTCTGTTTTTCTTTCTTTCCTCCTTCTTTTCCTTTTGTCTCTTTCTGTAACGACCCAAATTCAGTGTTTAGGCTTAAGGGCCTGGGGAAGTGTGCTTGGAGGGCATAATGGGATTTTGTGTGTGACTTTAATGAGCTTAATGCATGATTACGATTTATTGCGCGTTATATGACTATTTGATTATTTGAGATGCATGACTATGTAAATTAGTATGCATGTAGACCTGATTGTCTTAGAATGAGCATGATTGTAATCTGGCCATGATAGAGCATAACTGTGATAATTGTACTATGTGATTTGTGCCATGAGGTGTGATTTTTTTATCAGGATGCACGCATCGAGACGGTCCTAGTGAGCCATTTAGTCTAAAAGTCACAACGTGATGTTGTACCCGGCTCGGGTAAAGCCTAGGGGTACTTTGGGAATCTTATAAGTTGAGTTGAGAATGAGTGGTTGGTTATTGGTAATTGGGTAACCTGGGTAACCGTTTGTAACTGCTGTGGGTAACAAGTTTTAAGATAGAAAGTGGTAGAATTGAAATGAAAGTGTAAAGACTTAAGTGCCCTTGAAGGTTTAGCTAAGGAGGGATTATTAGGAAGGGGTAAATTGGTCTTTTGGCAAGGCAAATAGGCAAGTTTCTGCTGGGTATATGGGGTATACGGTTTGGGCAAGGGATCATTTAGTGTCTTGATAAAATTAGAAGAGAAGGAAAAGAAGAGGAGAGAAAGGCTAGGGCAAGCAAGAAGACGAAGAAGAAGAGAAGGAGAAGTGGGAGTCTAGGAGGGGATCAAGGACTTGTGTGGATTCTTCATTTGAGGTAAAGGTTTTATACATATCTAAGTATGGATTTTGTTTTGATTTAAGGAATTTAAATGCCTAAGCTAAACATTGTTGGGTTTTGGGGTTAGTTGCTGAAATTTGAAATCATAGGAGTGGATCTTGGGTGTGTTGATGTTTTGAATTGATTCTAGTGTTTATAGGGTGTTAGATTGTTCATATGAGGTTTGGATTTGAGTTTTGGGGTTTAGATATTGGTTTGGGGTGATTTGGAGAGGTTAAAGCTCGGGAAAAATGCAGGAAAAACCCAGATTTTCTGGGTTCGCGATGGAGCGCCGCGGCCCTGTTCTTGGGCGCCGCGGCGCGAGGAGGCTTCAGGATGGGGACAGGGGCTCTGGGCGCCGCGGCCCTTGATGGGTGTGCCGCGGCCCTAGGCCATTTTGGCAGCCCAAATGTTGAATTTTTAGGGGTTTTGCTCGGGGACACGGGGGATGGTTCCGATACTTTGTTTTGTGGATTTAGAGGTCCCGGGAGTGCGGGATTGGTCCCGGGAAGTGGTTTTGGACTTGGTTAGTATTTAAAAGTGTTTTATGTGTGTTGTGACTAGGATTTCGGAGAGGCTCGTGCTAGTGGACCGTGCTCGTGACCGTGGTGCATCGGAAAGCACGGAATACAGGTAAGAAAACCGTAACACCCGAGATTAGGTCATGGCCCCACTGTGTGATTGTAGGGCATGGCCCCGGATTGTATTACGTGCAAATGCTTAACCTTAAATGAACTGTGATGTGTGTGAATGTTTATTTTGAATGTACTATATGTGTGATTATGATGAAACGAACGGCAAGGGCCGGGTACGGCGTAGGCTGGGGCGGCCGTGGGGCCGAAAGTAACACACAGCACATGGGATGCTTATATTCAGGGTGGGACCCAAGGGATACATGAGTTATCCTCGCGGTGAGAACCGAAACTCCAGGCTTTGGTAAGGCCTTGGGAGCGACATGGCCGTACTTGTTTATTATGATGGTTTTCCTATGTGTCAGTGAATTATTGCCAGCTATTTGTTTTGCATATGTTATGTGTTATTTGGGTTTTCTTGCTGGGCTTCGGCTCACGGGTGCTCCGTGTGGCAGGTAAAACCAAGGAGTCAGTCAACCGGCCATGAGTATGGAGAGCGTGGGGGCGGCGCGTACATGTTCGGCCTGCCCGACTGCTTTGGTTGGGGGCATTTTGTATATGGCTGTATTTAACCATTCTTTTGATAGCTGATCAAGTGTAAATCTATTTTTGAGTTGTAAACATTTTGTAAACCTTATTTTGGGATCCCAGATGTTTTATATTTAACGTTTTCAATGAAGTTGACCATTTTAAAAGAATACAGCCTTAAACTCTGGTTTAATTACACTTTTGGTTTTAGAAACCACTTTGAGTCAATTAAATGCACAATTTCTGTTTTAAACTCACTTAGTAACGGCTCTAAGGTGGTAGGGCGTTAGACTTTCCTTCCTTTCTTTCAGCTTCTACTATACTCTAAACATTCCACTCAGTCATAAAGTCAGAAATAACTCTTATCCCTTATAAACCAAATGACCATAATACCCTCCCATTAAATCTAAGCCCTTAATCCTTCCAAGGGCACTTTGGTCATATTCTCCCAATTCCCGCTAATTCCTCGAGTGTCTCTAATATTTACTGCTTACATCCCGACACCTAACTAATCACCAATTATATTCGTCAATATCAAATAATCTCCAATATATTTCCCAAATTCCCTTAAATACCCCCGGACTCCCACGAGTCGGGTATAAATCCCCGCCATGACTTTTCTGCTAAACCACTCAATAGGATCGCCTCGAGTCACAAGCTACAAATATATATTCACATAATAATGCGGTCTCAATAATTTATCACAAATATTTACATTTATGCCCTCAACAGCCATAATTACGAATATGCCCTTATAACCTAATCAAGGCCTACATGCATACCAGTACACAAAATCATACATCACATATATCCAAATAATCATATAAGCATGCTTACCACATCATCAAGCATTTAATCATTTAAATCACACATAATCCAGTTATGCCCTCCCGGCACACTAATCAAGGCCTTTAATCCTTAATAGTAAATTTTGGGTCGTTACTACTATCCCCTCCTAATGAGAATTTCGTCCTCAAAATTTACTTGAACAACTTGAGATACTGGTCTCGCATCGCTGGCTCAAGCTCTTAGGTTGGCTCCTCGACCCTTCTATTCCTCCATAACAGTTTAACTAGAGGAATTGTCTTATTCCGTAATACTTTATCCTTTCGATCAAAAATCTGAACTGGTCGCTCCTCATAGGATAAATCTGTCTGTAATTCCAAATCTTCATACTTCAGTACATGTGTTGTATCAGAAATGTACTTCCGGAGCATAGAAACATGGAATACGTCATGAACTCCTAACAGCGATGGTGGCAAGGCTAACCTGTAAGCCACCTGATCGATCCTTTCCAGGATCTCAAAAGGTCTGATGAATTTAGGGCTTAACTTGCCTTTCTTCCCAAATCTCCTCACCCCTTGAAGTGGTGAAACTCTTAGAAACACATGGTCCCCAACCTGGAACTTCAGGCCCCTACACTTGGGATCAGTGTAGCTTTTCTATCTCCTCTGTGAGGCGAGCATCCTAGCTTAGATCTTCTCAATAGCTTCATTTGTCTTCTGAACCATGTCTGGCCCCAAATACCTCCTCTCATCCATCTCATCCCAATGAATGGGTGATCTACATTTCCTCCCATATAACATCTCATAGGGATCCACTCCAATCATTGATTGATAATTATTGTTATATGAAAACTCATTCAACGAGAGATACTTACTCAAAGATCCCTCAAAATCGATCACACACACCCTGAGGATATCTTCCAATACCTGAATCGTCCTCTCAGACTGTCCATCAGTCTGAGGATGAAAGGCCGTGCTAAACTTCAACGGAGTCCCCATAGCCTTCTGCAAACTACCCCAAAACTTGGAGGTAAAGATAGGATCCCGGTCTGACACTATAGACTTTGGAACTCTATGGAGACGTACGATCTCCCTCACATATAATTCTGCATACTGATCCATAGTATATGTTGTCTTCACGGGAAGAAAATGAGCTGACTTTGTGTATCTGTCTACTATCACGCGCACCGAGTCATGAAGCTCTACTGTCCTGGGTAAACCTCCCACAAAATCCATCATAATATCCTCCCATTTCCACTCGGGAATACCCAAAGGCTGAAGCAACCCTGCCGGTCGCTGATGCTCAGCTATCACCTACTGACAGGTTAAACATATGGCCACGTACTCCACCAGATCCTTCTTCATCCCGGGCCACCAATATAATGTCTGTAGATCCTGATACATCTTCGTGGTACCCGGATGAAGTGAGTACGGTGTAGTATGTGACTCATCCAATATCTCTCGTCTGATCCCGTCATTAGCTGGAACACAAATCCGTCCCTGGTACCGTAACAAGCCAACCTCAGAAATTGAATAGTCCTTAGCTACTCCCGCTAAGACATTCTCTCTAACCTCCTGTAACTGAGCGTCTACCAATTGACCTTCCTTAATCCGTTCTACTAGGGTCGACTGTAGAGTAACATTGGCCAACCGGCCCACCACCAATTCGATTCTTACTGTGTCCATCTCATCAGCTAACTCTATCGAGATCTGGGTGGAACTATACAACTGACCTGGGCCCCTCCAGCTCAACGTATCCGCAACTACATTGGCTTTCCCCGGATGGTAAAGAATATCACAATCATAGTCCCTTACCAACTCCAGCCAACGTATCTGGATCATATTCAGGTCCTTCTGTGTGAAGAAGTACTTTAAACTCTTGTGTTCAGTGTATATCTCGCACTTCTCCCCATATAGATAATGCTGCCAAACCTTCAGTTCGAATACCACCGCTGCTAACTCCAAACCATGGGTAGGATACCGCTGCTCATATTCCTTCAGCTACCGTGACGCATAAGCAATGACTTTCTCGTTATGCATTGACACCCAGCCTAAACCCAACCTTTACGCATCGCAGTAGACAACAAACTTCCCTTCCCCCAAAGGAAGACTCAACACAGGCGGGTAATAAGAGGTCGCTTCAATTCTTGGAAACTATTCTCACACTTGTCTGACCAGACGAACATCAAATTCTTTTGTGCCAATTCTTTCATCGGTGCCACTAACTTCGAGAAGCCTTCCAAAAATTGTCTGTAGTAACTAGCTAAACCAAGAAAACTCTGAACCTCTGAGGCGTTCCTTGGCCTCAGTCAATCCCTCATTGCCTCCACCTTAGATGGATCCACCTTAATCCCATCTGCACCAACAATATGTCCAAGGAATGTCACTTCTGGTAGCCAAAACTCACATTTCATAAACTTGGCGTACAACTGATGCTCCCTCAGCCTCTGTAAAACCTGTCGTAGATGTTGCTCGTGCTCTGCCTCTGAACTGGAGTACACAAGGATGTCATCGATGAAGACAATAACGAACTGATCCAGAAACTCCTTGAACACCAATTCATTAGATCCATGAAGGTTGTTGGGGCATTGGTCAACCAGATGACATGACCAGAAACTCATAATGCCCATACCTCGTCCGAAAAGGCCGTCTTCGGTAGGTCCTCTTCCTTGATCCTCAGCTGGTGATAACCAGATCGAAGATCAATCTTCGAGAACACCGTCATACCCTGCAGCTGATCGAACAAGTCATCAATCCTTGGAAGGGATACTTATTTTTGATAGTTAACTTGTTTCATTCCCTGTAATCTATATACATCCTCAGAGTCCCGTCCTTCTTCTTCACAAACAAAACTGGAGCACCCCATGGTGAGTAACTAGGCCTGATGAACCCCAAATCCAGAAGCTCCTGTAATTGTATCTTCACTTCCTTCTGTTCTGCTGGTGCCATTCTATATGGTGCCCTAGACACTGGCTCTGTCCCTGGTGCCAACTCAATAATAAACTGAATCTCCCTGTGTGGCGACAACCCTGGTAAGTCCTCAGGGAACACATCCAAGAACTCACAAACCAATCTAGTCTTCTTCGGCCCTGTTGGCAAAACTCTAGTGGTATCCACCACGTTATTCAGAAAACCTATACATCCTCCCTGTAATAAATCTCTGGCTCTCAGCGCTGAAATTGTGGGTACGCGGGGTCCATGCGCCGCTCCCGCAAAGACAAAGGGATCCTCGCCCTCCGGCTCAAAATTCACAATCTTCTTCCTGCAGTCAATAGTAGCCCCATATCTAACCAGCCAATCCATGCCTAAAATCATATCAAAGTCCTCCATACCTAACTCAATCAAGTCTACTGACCACTCCCTGCCATCAACCATCACTGGCAATTCTCCTGTAGGCAATAGAGTCCCAAACCCCGAAGTATAATACTCACTAGGTCTACACCGTCTATCAATTACCTTATTAGAAACAAACGAATGTGTAGCACCAGAGTCAATCAATACAGTAAAAGGAGAGCCAGCACTAGAAAGCTTACCTGTCACTACCGAGGGACTAGCCTTGGCCTCCGCCTGCGTCAGGGTGAACACTCGAGCAGGAGTCAAGTTGTCCACCTTCCCTGCATCTCCTTTCTTCACTGTCGGGCAGTCTTTCTTTTGATGTCCTACCACCCCACACACATAACAGGCCTTAGCCCGACATTCACCCGGGTGGCATCTTCTGCACCTCATGCACTCGGGATAGCTTCTCCATGAGTCACCGCCTCCCTGACGGCCACCCTGAGTACCCCGACCTCTCCTATCAGGACCAGGAGTGGTCAAAGCATCAAGGGTCTTCCTCTTCAGTTCACTGGGGCCTCCTCCCCTACCAGACCCGGAGTATGGAGGCACCGCCCTGCGGCCCTCCCGCCTTACCGCACTCTCCCTCTAGATCTTATTCTCCGCTTCCTCAACGGTAAGAGCCTTCTCCAAAGCCTGGGCATAAGTTGTTCCCCCTTGAAATGTTGTAATCCTCACATCTCAGGCTATCATGGCATTAAGTCCTTTGATAAATCTGTCTTGCCTAGCTGCATCAGTAGGCACAAAATCTGGTGTGAACTTCGCAAGTCTGTCAAACTTCAGGGCATATTCTGTGACTGTCATACTGCCCTGAACCAACCCCACAAATTCATTCACCTTCGCTGCCCTGATGGAAACATTGTAATACTTCTGGCTGAATAAATCCTTAAATCCTTCCCAACTCAGGTGGTAACATCCCTAGTCTGTGATGCCACTTCCCACCAAATGCAGGCATCCTCTCTAGGCATATAGGGGGCACAGGCCACTCTGTCATGTCCTTCTACCCTCATGAAATCCAGGATAGTAGTAATCATAGTCATCCACTATTCGACCTTCAGTGGATCAGGTCCTCCCTCAAAAATTGGGGGCTGCTGCTTCCTGAACCGCTCATACAATGACTCCCATCTATTCTCAACCTCTACTAGCTATACAACTGGTAACACTACAGGTGGTACAATAGGGGTAGAACTCCCTGATAGAGCCTGCTGTCACAGAATTCAGATCTGCTCATCCTATCTCTATAGCAATGCTTGCATGTCTGCCATAAGTTGCTGCCGGTTCTCAGGGACTGGCGGAGGAGTCTGGCCCTGGTCATCATCTCTAGTCTCAGACCTGGGGCTGGCTAGTTGCGTAGATTTCCTTGGACACATTGCTATCCAAGTTAATCTGTAATCAATGACTCAGCGGTCAAACTATGATGACAGGGTAATAATCCTTCCATGGTCAATCATTGGAACTCAAACATTCTCAAACAATCAAGGTATAACAGTTTATCCAAGTATTCATCCATATATTTATTCACATGCATAGCAATGCTAATAAACATGCCTCAATATCATCACACAATAGTCAAGGGCCAAGCCCTATCAGTGTCTCATGCTTCGTATTAATCATACAGATATCAACATTCATATTCCTTTCTAATCATTTAGACATATAATCATGTATACACAATTACCAAACCTTGAGTCGAGCTTGTCTTTCGCGACGAATGTACATGTCCAGCCAGTCTTCATGTAATGACCCACTAATCTAGACTATTTGGACCATTAACGAAACTATACATAAAACTTACAATTTTGCGGAAATACCATATTTTTATTGAGTAACTTGTAAAAATAAGAGTTACTTACAAAATAGAATACTAAGAAGGATATGGGATCCCATTGTCTTTAAAAACAAAAACATGATTTAAATGAAAAGAATTACATAAGAAATGTAGAAAATACATATAAAACCATAAAGAGGTAAAATGAGACTACATCCTCGAATCGAATAACGCTCGGCCCCTTGACTCCATTCACCATCGATACACATCCTCTAAGCGTCACGAATCTTACCGCCTCTAAAGCTTATTTTCCTGCACATAAAACAGAAAGGAATGAGCCTAATGCCCAGCAAGGAAAATCTAACACATAGTCGTAAACATAAATTTCATAATAAACGTAAAGACATATCATAACACTTAATACATACACTTATTATAATGGCCATTATTACTTGGGGTCCCATAGACTAAACAAGCTTATGCCCATGAGATTAGTGGGGTCCTACTAGCTAAGTAGACATATGCCCATAATCTTTTTGGGGTCTTGTTAGTCAAATAGGGCATAAGCCCAAGCCTACAAACATACACATTCATAACATATTCATAACATATCATATTTCATAACATAACACATAAGATAACATAAGCAATACACATATAGATTCTATCCTATTTTCCTTACCAAAGTTACCGGGATATGATGGACTGAGTTGGGACTTTTGGAACACTCCTAAAACCATATGAGAAAAAGTGAGTCTTAACAAGAAGAAATGAAAATGAATAGGAAGACTAAACCATTGAGAAATATGCTTACCACAACTTATGTGCTTAAGAACTTGGATTCCCTAACCAAAATAAGAATGAGGTTAGGGGACTGAGTAGAAGGCTTTGAGAAAGAAAATAACATGAAACAAATGAAATAGAGTTTCGCGTTTACCTCAAAGACTTGCAAGACCAATCTAACCACAACCGAAATACTAACGAACCTCACTTCCCAAAGTGTTTGATAAGCTTATGATGTTTAAGCTTATGACTTTCCCACCCAAGTGTTTAACTCTCACACTCTCCTAGCACTTGCAGCTTCTGAACTTAGAGTAAAAGGTGAATAAATGGCTGGGTACTAGGTCCTATTTATAGAGTTTGGGAATGAAAGTATCTTGATTTTACTTGAATAAAAATAATGGATTTTTAGGTGAAAAATATTTGAATAATAGTTCAGCAGAGGCTGAAGACTCGTTCAAAAGATGCTGGACTTATGAAGGAGTTTGAATGGCTGAAAGGAAAAGAATTCAAAAGTGTTTGAATTTATGCTGGAGGAGGCGATATATCGCCCCCTATAGGCGATATATCGCCTGGACCATTGTTCCCGAGGCGACCGTGCATCGATTCGTGTTTTCCGTATCTACGTGTTGCGATATATCGCCCCCTATAGCTGCGATATATCGGCACACGCTGAATATTTAAACACGAAATTACACATTTTTAGCTAAGTTTGAATGGAGTAAACAGCCTTGACTAAGCCCTCAACGTATTCAAAGTTGCTGACTGACCCTATAACATTCAAACTTTATTCCTTATTAAATTTAATCCTAAAAAATACTTAATCCTTAATCACCACTCATAACATGTGCTTAAAGTCCTATTGGTTGATATCTAAACCTTATAGTATAATAAATATAATCCTTAATATCAGTCACATTAATCAAACCTTAGGTTAAACTTAATATTCTTAACTATAGGTTAAACTTAGAAAATCTATAAATACTACTATGAGTGTCCAAATAATTCCCGGTCTGAACCAAAAATCTACAGTTACAAAGATAATACTATACATACTATAATACTACTAAATAATTAGCTAAGTAAAGTTCTTGGACTCTACACTTCAGGAACCCTTAAACCTAGGACGCTCTGATACCAAGTTGTAATGCCCAGGATACCCAACATCATTACACTGTGTGTTTATAAAGGGGCAAGACTTGCTAATCAAGTCATTTAGTTAGAAACGTGTTACTGAAACAATAATTGGACTAGGGTTAAAAGATTTCGGTCACAAAAGTTTCATTTCTTATAAACAAACATTTTTACATGGGATCCCAAAAGTAATACCGTTAAAAGACAGTTTACAAAATTTCAAAATCTATAAATAACCATGGCCACTCTAATGGCAAAATATACTTTTTGGCTCTTCTCGTCCTGTACCATTCCTCGGCCGTGGTGGCCGATCAGCTGACTATGTACATTCAGCCCCAAAGCTCTCTAACTCAAGACTGGTCCACCTTGTCCTTGCCTTTACCTGCACCGCATAGTACCCGTGAGCCAAGGCCCATCAAAAAAACACAATAAGAGAGCATAATAATCAATCAAACAATCAGATAACTCATACAGTATAATATATACTCAAATATCCAAAACATTCAAATATTCAGGTATTCAGCATACCAAGTTCGTCAAATCAAATTAATAAACAATTCACATATAATAACCAGGTTCGACGCCTTAGGTCGCACCCCTATTTATCCCACTGAATCCGGCCCACTTAAACCGAGCTCAGTGAATATCAAGTTGTCCTCAGCTACTAGTGGCCGAGCCGTGCCCTGTGCGCAAATATTGATCTCGGGACTCTTGGGTCGTTTATCACACGTCCCATGGCATAATACTATCTCTGACATCATACAGATATAGTTTTCTTACCTTTGATTCTGTTAGCTTTAATCAATGAAATCGACCCTCAAGCACAATCCCTTCTGAGACCTAGCGTACACCTAGTCATAGCCATAGACCAGAATTATCACCGAACTTCAATTCTAAAACCTAGCCTCGGGAAGCCATAATTCCACCAAACGGGGTGGTGGAATCAAACCTTGAGCCCCCGGGCAAAAACCCTTGGAAATAACTCAAAAACCCCCTTCTGGAAGTAGGGTAGCACTACAGAGACATAAAGAGGGTGCTTAGCGCTACAAACAGAGCCAACAGGCACCCAGACACATAATCCTAGCGCTGTAGCGCCCTAAGGCTAGCGCTACAGCGCTAGTCATAGCCAGACAACACCCTGATTTTCCCCTTTGAACTTCCTCGAGCCAAAACCCTCTAAAATCCTTCCAAACCTCAATCAAACACCAAAACAAGCCTACCATCATCTATAACTTACCCCATATAACCCAACCATATGAAACTTAATTACATGCACCCCAAAATAAAGAAACCACCATGATTGAGCTTGAAGCTAAAAAACTCAACAGAAACTTCATAACTTTAAAGCTAGAATATCATACCTTCAAAGGAGAATTTCTACCTAGGTTATCTTCCACAACTCCTAAGCTTTCAACTCCTCAAATCCTTAGGCTTAACTCCCTAGAATTCCCATCAAAACTCAGCTTAGAAAACCATTTCAACATCAAAACCAGAAACTAAAGAAAAACTTGAAACTTACCTCAATTGGGTGACTAATTCATGTTGAATCCTGAAACTTGTCCAAGGTCCCAAGTGTGAAGCCTTAGACTAAAGTTCCTCTGAATTTTCAGCCTCCAATTCCAGAAGAAAGGGGGAGAAAATGGTAAATGGAGAGAGAGGAAATGGTAAGCTTTTAGGTGTTCTGTTTTTCTTTCTTTCCTCCTTCTTTTCCTTTTGTCTCTTTCCTTCCTTTCTTTCAGCTTCTACTATACTCTAAACATTCCACTAAGTCATAAAGGCAGAAATAACTCTTATCCCTTATAAACCAAATGACCATAATACCCTCCCATTAAATCTAAGCCCTTAATCCTTCCAAGGGCACTTTGGTCATATTCTCCCAATTCCCGCTAATTCCTCGAGTGTCTCTAATATTTACCGCTTACATCCCGACTCCTAACTAATCACCAATTATATTCCTCAATATCAAATAATCTACAATATATTTCCCAAATTCCCAGAAATACCCCCGGACTCCCACGAGTCGGGTATAAATCCTCGCCATGACTTTTCCGCTAAACCACTCAATAGGATCGCATTGAGTCACAAGCTACAAATATATATCCACATAATAATGTGGTCTCAACAATTTATAACAAATATTTAAATTTATGCCCTCAAAGGCCAAAATTACGAATATGCCCTTATAACCTAATCAGGGCCTACATGCACACTAGTACACAGACTCATACATCACATATATCCAAATAATCATATAAGCATGCTTACCACATCATCATGCATTTAATCATTTAAATCACACATAATCCAGTTATGCCCTCCTGGCACACTAATCAAGGCCCTTAAGCCTTAATAGTAAATTTTGGATCGTTACAATATTAGTCAACATGTAGTACCGTGCCTTGTTATTAGCCGTCTGCCAATGCTCATATATGTCTCTAACAGACTTGGAGCTCCTTCAGCTGGAGCTTCTGGGGATTCCTCAGTCATGACAAACTTGGAGTTGTCACCAATCAACACTATATTGATGTTCTGCTTCCACTTAAGGAAGTTTTCTCTAGTGAGTTTCTCCATCGAAAGTTAAGAAAGGATGGGAGTAGACACAACAATACTTAAAACTACATATTATAAAAAAAAATAGAAATCAACAACGTTTGCTCAATAAAGCTTCTATTCACTCTAATTTCAAGAAATAACACAACATATACAATAAATATGTAAGATATGGAAAAAAATGCCAAAATAATCATGTCTCCATTTCTCTAGGTTTTTAACTATTCTATGATATCGTTGTCCCAGTTCGCGAGAGTTAAAAAAATATCATTAGTTAAATAGAGTTGTAAACTCATTTAATAATGGACACCGTTATTAACAACATGCTATTCGATCAAAATAATAAAACAAAATCTTTTATTTTATGAGCTAGACCTACGATTTCGATAATCAATAGATTTAGTCCTAGTAGTCACCGTAGAGATGAGTCTAGTAGAATTTGACCTATAATTATCTATCTTTCGAAATCTAACCTTGTCAAAATAACTAATGAACACCTTCCGTAGGGGGGCGAATCAAAGTGTCTCGAGGCCCCATTAATCTATTGACTTTGTTAAACCAACAGTGGAGATCGAATATAATTCTTAAAACAAGCTCATTATTAATTAAAAATAGTATTTTTATTATTTATTTTTTTCAAAAATTAATGACTGTGGTTCTCCAAAAAATTGTAAAATTAAATTTTTAAAACCAAATTCCTATAATTTTGTATTAATTGTAAAGTGTCACATTGAAACAAATTTAATTAAATTAGAATTAATTTGTTGTTAATCAATATTTAGGTTTAACTATTATAATGAACATATACAATTAAGTCCAACTTAGACAAATGGGCCTTAACAATTGGGCTTGTATGGAGGAGGGCTGGGTCCAGTATGTCGTTCCCACTACTAAGGCTCCCATACTTCCATACAAGGTCCAAAAGACAGGAATTTAAACCTTCGTTTTATTAATTGATCCGGCCCACTATAGTCATGTAAAGCAAATGGGCCTTCACAAGTGGAACCACCCACAAGAGAGGAATTTAAACCTTACATTTTCTAATGGGCCCAAATAAAACCTATCATTTTATGAATGTTTTATTTAGCAAAATCCATATAATAAGCAAACATATGGGCCACTATATGCCTCTAAGCTCAATTACAAAAATACCACATATAATGCAAACAAACACGTCATAATTGGATGGGCCTAATCATGTTACTATATGAGTAAGTCTATGGATTTATGAAAAAATACCACAATTTATTTTCATTTGCTAAAATACCAGAATAATTTTCTAGAATTTATCCAAAATTAGAATTAATTAAATTTTTGCAAAAATAAATAAGTCAATTTAAAAGAAATTTATCAACAATTAACAAAAGTTAATTTAAATTTCATTTATCAACAATCAACTTAGTTTAGGTCATTTTGAAAAATATTAATTTAATTTAAATAGGATTTATCAACAATTAACCAAAGTTAATTCAAATCTCATTTATTAAAAATTATTTTATCAATTGGTTTGAAAAATGTGATATTTTAAAAATTTTAACTAGTTATAAATTTTTAAAACAAATATCATCTCCTATTTTTGAAAAAATATATAAAATAATTAAAAAAATTCAAATATCCATAAAAATGTACAGTCAAAATTTTTTCAAATTTCAAATAATTTAAATATTAAAATCCATAGAATAATTAGATATTAATATCTTAAAATATTAGATTTCAAAATAAAATATCATGTATTAAAAAATATGTTTAATATCTGAAAAATATTATTAAAATATTTAAAACTAATTAGTTAACCTATTTTTAAATTTGAATTTAAATCTTTGTAGAAAATATCTATTTTTAAAAGATCAAACAACAAAAATATCGTATTTCAAAAAAAGATGTTTTGAAATAATAGAAGAAGTTCTTATATTTTTTTATTAACCCATTAAAAAAATACATTGAAAATCAAATTTTAAGAAAAAATTTATTGCAGGTCGCGGCCAGTGAAAGTTAGTGGTCGTGGCCACGGGACTTTTCTGGACAAAAATCGTGTGCTGACTACGGTTAGGGGTTAATGGTGGTCGCGACCACTAGCGTCGGATACCCAGGTCGCGGACACAACCCAAAAAAAAAATTCTTGTGTAATTTTTCAACCCAAAACCTTTTTCTAAATAATTTTTACCATGTTTTACATCAAATAAGACATTTATAAAAATTATTTGCAAAGAAAACACAACAAAATAAACCAAATTCGCTAAAAATCACATAAGAATCAATATGCTTCATAAAAATATGAATTCATCCAATTACTCAACACATCAAATAATTCAATTTTTACCATGTTCATGCATGAAAATAAAGATTATCAAAGGCTCTGAGGCCAGTTGTTGCGAAAATTTATACAGGATCTTAATTATTTTCATGTAAATCATATATTAAACACATTAATATAAGACAACCTTGAACATGTTTCTACAATTGAATTTAAACAGATATAATGATAAGAGCACTTACATCATATGTAGCAGAATGTATTATCCATTCATTAAGTTTCTCTAACCCTTGAATCCTTTCTGTCGCATGGTCTCACTAAGAAACTAAACCGATCTTCAATTTTCTTCACAGTCTTCCAAAGTATCCTTAGAATCACCAAGACTAGAGTGGACAATTCTCAACACATGAGATAGATACAAAGAGAAGAAGAATAGAAGAGAATATTGAGGCTTAGAAAAGGACTTGTGCTGTAGAGAGAATCTAAAACCTAGAGCATCAAGAATGGAGCTTCTAATTTTCTGTCAGATAGTCTTTCTAAAATTTGATTTCAACTCTCACTTAGCATTACTTTTATAGGCTCAATTAGGTCATTTATTTTAATTAAAAATCAATAAAATAATCGATAATATCATCCTAATGGTCGAAATTATCATGGTATTTAGGCCTGTCAAATTTCTCATTTAATTATAATCCCGTTGGACTTAAAATCAAGGCCTGTATTATTTTCTATTGATATAATTAATTAAATAATTATTTAAATTCTTTATCAAATTAATTATTTAAAATTTGAAACTTGATTTAAACTTATTTATGAATTTAGACACCAATTTGTCTTAATTAATAAATCTTCCCTAAAATCTCGTTTCTTCTCTAAATTGTGTAACTCTTTGAAACTATCTAAAATTGACCTAGTCAACTTTGATAATTCTAATTGATAATTAAATCAATTAATTGAGACTATCTTGATGATTTTATCCAAGGTACAGTGGGGACCATGGGCCTATGAAATCAAGCTCCAATAAGTTATCATAAATTTAACAAATAAATTTACTAACTTATTAATTCCTCGTGACTCCACTAAAGACTCATAATGGAACTCTTGAATTCATAGAATGCTCTATAAAAAATATAGATATGCTATTAATTTCCATTGTTACAACCATAATTGTCACTTAATCCTCTATAGATAGTCTACAATGAGATGGGACTAAAATATCATTTTACCCCTCATTGTATTTTTCCTTAAAACACTTAGTTGACCTATGGTCAACTATATGATATGACTAGAATAGATAATAACGACATGTTTACTTATCCTATCTACTGTCAATATCGGTCTAGTCCGATGTAATAAATACATTCGATCTTATCTACTTTGCTAATGTTCTAGAAAGAACATAACACTACAATGTGTAAGTACATCATATCGTATATTGGCAAGTCAGTGTAAATATTGTGCACTGACTAATCTTAGGACTAGCTTATGTTTGAACATATAGTCATATTTATATTCCACTGCGATTACATCATTGTAGATACAATTAGTTATATGCTCAGGATTTAATAGAAGTTTATATTAAACAAATAATAAAAAAAGTAAAACATGTGAGCAAAGTGATTGACCAAGTCAAAAAATTGATTTCTATACATTTATTGAAAATAAAATATATTACAAAGAAATTGGGTTTTAACTAGGGTATAAAATGCCAACAAGTTGAGCTCGTTACTCTAGTTTTTTTAGTTTCTCATGTGTTCTTGGTGAAATTGGGGATTTTTATTTTATTTTAGAAATTTGTAAACCCTAGGCTGTGTGAATGGATATATTGGTGTTAGATATATGATTTGGGTATGATATAGAGTTTGAATTCATATTGAAAAGGGGTTCTCTTTAGATTTGGTAGTTGAGGAAACTGGGGGTTTTTGACCTAAATGATAGGATTTGTGATTTTAGGTTGTAATTTTGTATTTTGATATGCTTTGATGTTGTATGCTAGCTGGGTAACTAGTTTTGGGTTGATTTTTGTGTAAAAGTTTCCTAGAAACCTGATTTGGATTGTAGGTTCGACCAGTCTGGTAGAAGGCAAGAAGCAAATCTTTTTATGTAACCAATCAATCGACCCTGGGCTGAACTGAATAGTTCCATCATGGATTTTATGAGGGTCGTGGATGATGATAGGTTGGCTTATGCCAAGTATATTCTACGAGAAGATGCCCAGATAGGGTGGGAGTTTGTATCCCAGACAGGCAGTGTTGCTACAATGAACGAGGAGTCCTAGGAGTTATTTAATGAAAATTATTATAATGATGCGGTTTGAACTGCGAAGGTGGACAAGTTAATTAGTTTTGCTCAGGACAATATGTCTATTACTGAATATGAATTGAAGTTTGATGGGTTGGCTAAGTTTACTACCGACTTAGTGCGAACAAATGTCGCAAGGAAAGAAAGATTTGTTAAGGGACTGAATTTTATAGTAGCTCGCTATGGGAGAATCACATCTTTATGTTCAAGTGTAAAAATTATGGTGGGTTGTGGTTTATGGGAAGCTAAACCTACATGTTGTTGTTGTGACTGGGGTTTCCAAGAGGCTCAAGACAGGATTGCACTCGAGGTCCTCTTGTTTCTTGCACAGGACTCGAGATAAGAAAGGTTGGGATTGCACGTGGAGCGGGCATCGACCCTATTGTATCTAGAAAGGGTTACAAGCGTACAATGTTGAAATGAGCTAGGGTTGTGTATCCTTATTGCATGCTTTGTTTGTTGTGCTTGTTAGTAACTGATTTCATTGTGAGCATGCGGTTAGTACCGTAAGCTTAGTGCCGAGAGATACACTTTTCTCAATGAGTATGTAGTTATTATCGTAAGCTTAGTGTCAAGAGACGCAGTTTTCCTAGTGAGTATGCAATTAATACTGTAAGCTCAGTGTCAGGAGACAAACTTTACTAGGCATCGACCGTACATATGGTGTTGGTGATGCTAATTTCTTGGTATAGTTGGTGTTGAATGTCTATATGATTATTGAATATATGTGGCTTTGACTTATGAGTTATGCAAATTGTTATTTATATGGATGACATAGGTGTGATATGATTTATTAATCATATGAAATATTATATACATTTTTATGATTATTAGGTATGTCTTGTGGGAATTTTCTTACTGGGCTTCGGCTCGTAGATGCTATATAGTGTAGGTAAGGGCAAGGGGAAGGTCAACCAACCATGAGTTTGAGAGCTTTGGAGCGACGTGTACATGTTTGGCCTGCTCGGCCGCCACGTTCAGGATATTTTGAGGGACTTAGAGTAGTTTTCCATTTTGTCGCTTAGGCCAACTATTTTTGTACCTTTGATTGTAATTAAACTTTGTTTAAACTATTTTTGGGATCCCTTGTATACATTTAAAGTTTTAAGGAAGAAGTTTATATTATTTGACTGAAATTTTTAACACCTTAAACTTTACATAATTTTTAATCACACTTTTGAATCCAAATTACTCGCTTAATGAGTTAAGCACTATTTTAAACACACATTGTAACGATCCTGGATTAGTAGGACTTTACAACAATATCATTCGAGTTATTATATGATGGGAGTCATCCAAGTATCGATGATGTTAATAATCATGGTAGAGTCTTTCTCTTGTATATTAGGAGCTGCTAGATGTTTGACCAGAACAATGTTTAGTGTATCAGCCTCCCTTGCACTAGCTAATTTTCCCAAGGCATCCGCATTTGAGTTTTTGTCATGAGGTACTTGTTGTAAAGTATACTTACTGAAATGTGCCAACAAGTGTTTAGCTTTGTTTAGATAGGCGACCATCTTCAATCCTCGGGCCTGATATTCTCCTAATATTTGATTCACCACCAGTTGTGAATCACTATAGATTTCAAGTGATCGGGTATTGACATCCTTTGCTAGCCGTAGTCCCGCGAGCAGTGCTTCATATTCTTCTTCATTGTTTAAAGCAGAAAAGCTAAACCTGAGTGCAAAATTAAAACAGTATCCTTCTGGAGTGATTAGAATTAAACATGCTTTGGAGTTGTGTTCATTTTATGAACCATCAACAAACAACTTCCAGATTGGATTTTCTTCTGATTCTTTCGCTATGGGCATCTGCAAAGTGACTGGCAGTCTGGTGAATTATACTACAAAATTGGCCAGTGCATTCCCTTTTATCATTGATCATGGCTGGTAGGTAATCTTTAATTTCCCCAACTCTACAACCCACTTAAGTAGTCAACCAGCAGCTTTTGGTTTTTACAACACCTATTTCAAAGGCTGGTCGGTTAATACTGTTATCAAGTGAGCTGGAAAGTAGGGTCACAACATTTGTGATGACAGCAATAAGCAATTGGCTAGTTTCTTGATGGTTGGATACCTTTATTCTGCCCCTACCAGTCATTTACTAATATAATAAATTGCATTCTAGACCTTATTTTCTTCCTGATCAAGACCGCGCTAGCAGCGTACTCTGTGACTGTCAGGTCAATGAACAAAGTCTATCCTTCGATTTTTTTGGATAGAATAGGAGGTTGCGCCATATGTTGTTTAATATCTTGGAAAGCATGCTAACATTCTTCAGTCCACTCGAATTTCTTGCTCCTCCTCAATAGATTAAAAAATGGGACACACTTATTCGTTGATTTTGAAATGAATCTACTGAGAGCAGCAATTCTTCATGTAATATTTTGAACGTCCATGGTTCTGGTGTGCGATTTCATCTCGATCAGAGCTTGGAGTTTCTAAGGGTTGGCCTCTATTCCCAACGAGTTTACTATGAATCCAAGAAATTTCCAGGAACCTACCTCAAAGGAACGTTTGAAAGATTTAGCTTCATCTGATATATATTTAAGATGTTGAAGAACTCATCGAGGTTAGCTACATGTCCACCAGCATTCTTTGGCTTTACCAGCATGTCATCAAAACATACTTCGATATTGTTGTCGATCTGGTCCTTGAACATGTGGATTTCTAAGCTCTAGTAAGTTGATCCAGCATTTTTTACACCAAATGTCATTACCTTATAACAGTATAGTCTGCTGTCAGTCCAAAAGTTTGTGTGTTCCTCGTCAAGGGGATGCATACTTATTTTTTTGTAACTAGAACAAGCATCCATAAAAGATAGGGTTGATACTCAAAATCCCATGCTTGTAGAAGACCCAAGGAACGAGCTTAGGCCCCCATACGCCTACACCTTCGTTGGATCCTCGGGTCGTCACCCTTTCATGAAGCCACCATACGTGCCTAAGGGGCATGTCACGCGAGGCCACCATGCATGCCTCGCGAGACGCTGGCATAAGATGCCTGCATGTGGCGCGAGACGAAGGATGATGGCACGGGGCGATGCCACGCAAGGCGCTGGCACAAAACACCTGCATGTTGCACGAGACGAATGCTGATGGCATGGGGCGATGTCACGCGAGGCGCTTACACAAGGCCATGCCTCGCGAGGCGCTGGCACAAGACGCCTGCGTGTGGCGCGAGACGAAGGCTGATGGCACGAGGTGATGCCACGCGAGGTGCTTACACGAGGCCATGCCTCGCGAGGCGCTGGCACAAGATACTTGCATGTGGCGCGAGACAAAGGCTGATGGCACGAGGCAATGCCTCGCGAGGTGCTCACGCGAGGCGCTGGCACGAGATGCCTACTTGTGCCTTGTGAGGCCTCGGTGTGAAGTGGGCGGAAGTCACCAAACAGAGCATCTCCTAGCCTCGAGGGGCAGCCTCGCGTGGGGGTCTCTCCTAGCCCCGACGGCCACACGTGGGAGCACCTCATGACGTCTCCACGAGGGGCGGCCTCGTATAGCCCCGCCATGGTTACGCCGTGAGGGTCTCGCATGATAAAATCTTGCGCCCTTCATCTCGAGATGGCCTCACCCATGGAGATGTCATGGAAACCCCACTGTCTGGAAGTGAAAGCCCAAGTATGATTCCGAAGGGTCATGATAGTACAATCTCGTACGGGGTACGGCTTGTAAGGTCCCGTACGCCTGACCATGGCACTCATGCTAATCAGGTAGTGGGAGCACTAGGAGAAAGGACATGGCCTGTATACTCCCAATTAAATGTCAGAGTCGACACCACTACCACCTGTACCACTCCTCTGACATTGGTACGGACAAGTGGTGGAGACATCCTCCTGGCACCTGTCCCTATACTGGTTGCAAGACCACAACCTGTGAAACCACTCTCCAGACAGTGTACCTATGTACTGCTTGGTCCCCTGGACCACATTGTATCAGAGGCCATTAGAGCCCACTATATAATGAACCCCAATTCCCCATGGAAGTGGGTTGGAAAGTTTACTGTAGCGAGTGCACCATTTTGAATACAAACTGATTTTCACCATTGCTCTTCTGCAATTGTTCTTGGAGTTTACACTAAAATTTCTAAGGCTTTACTATTGATAATCTTTTTCTTGCAATTCTTTCCAACTTAACTTAGTTGACGAGTTCTCACCGTCAACAGTTTGGCGCCGTCTGTGGGAACTTAAGTTCCAAGCTACTGTTCTACTATTCCTTCCAGCAAGGAGAAATGCCAAGACGTTCAAAGTGACTCAGGGAGCCACGAGAGGTGGAGGTCCACCTTAACGGAGTCCAGCTGAAGGCCTCCATGAAGGATCCCCCTCCACCCAGAGAGGTGGAGCCCCCAAGGGACCCTGAGGTTTACGAGGGTGATAGAGAGGCCTCGTCACCGGCCGCCCCGCCTGGAGGGAGTCCTCCAAGGGCACCACCAGGGAATGCCAACGAATTCCTGCTTCCTAAACCGCCACAAGTACCGAACTCCGGCCGGCAAGACCCGGGCCCCTTGACGCGTAGACATGATAAGCATCCCCGAGTCCATTCCGTGAGCTCGAGTTTGAAATCTCGATTCTATGAAGAAGAAATACGTGAGCTCCACCGTAAGAACCAACAGTTGGAGACCACCCTGGAGAACATGCAAGAGGTGCTGAATGGCCTATTGCAGGGTAAGTCGAGCGTGACTCTGCCCAAGAGAAAAGAGAAAGGACAGGAGGGGGTGGAGACCACTGTACCGGTAGATGATGGGATAACTCGACACTCCACCAGTAACACCCCCCGAGCGAAGCAATGAGAACATCCTGAACCATCGAAGCAGACCCAGAAACCAGAGCCAAGGACCAACGCTGCCCCTCGCAACGAGGACGAAGTCACCTCTAAAAGAGCACCCTCGGATTTACGGGAGGAGCTCAATAAAAAAAGGGCGGGTAAAGGGACCACGCCCCCTATGGCCCCTCGAGAGGGCAAGGGGAAAAGCGGATCTTAACCCGTCCGCTTTGAGGGACTCTCTAAGCAAAAGGAGGCAGAACCTGGACAAAGAAATGAGGAGCCTGTGAAGCAAGATCGTCACTGCCTCTGGTGGTTAGGCTTTTGAGGAAGAGTTCGACCATGAGTCGCCCTTCGTGAGGGAGATTCAGGCCATCCGGCTCCCTGCCAACTTTAAGGAACCCAATATGACCCCCTACGAAGGAAGCACGGATCTGAAGTACCACCTGGACGCATTTAATGACCTGATGAAACTGAGAGGAATTGGTTGTGGAGCCAGGTGCCACTGCTTCGCCGTCGCATTGAAAGGACCCGCATACAAATGGTTCAAAAGATTGAGGCCGGGGTCCATCAGGTCCTGGCAGTAGTTTTCTGATGAATTCCTCCAACAGCACCACGCCGTGCGGGACTACATGATGCGAGGCACCAGCCTAGCCAACGTGAAGCAAGGGGAAAATGAGATCCTGAAGAGCTACATTCACAGGTTCAATATGGAGGCCGCGAAAGTGGGGAGCCGAACCCGCAGAGAGTTAAAAATTGCCATTACTGCCAGGGTGCGCCCAGGAGGCAAGTTATGGGACAATATGCTGAAGAGGGAAGTCACTGACTTAGATGACTTCTACGATAGAGCGCAGAAATACATTCGTGTGGAGGATGGCCACACAAACCTAAAGGCATGCAAGGAGGGGTCCAGCGCGAAGCCCCCTGCTAACGACTGGTCGAATGTAACAAAGAAGAAAAGGGCGTATGATGGGTCGAGAGATGATCAGCAGAGAAAGACCGAACGAGGGAGTGATCATAGGCAAGCGGCTTACACTTACTATACGAACCTTACAGATACCAGGGAACATATTTACCTCACTAATGAAGACCGAGTTCCCTTCAAGAAGCCCCGACCAATGAGAAAGGATCGCTCCAAAAGGGATCCCAGTAGATACTGCTAGTACCATAAGGATATCGGGCACACCACGACGGAGTGTATCCACTTGAAGGAGGAAATTGAGGAGCTCATCTGCAGGGGGCATCTAGGCCGTTATGTCAGGAAAGAAAGGCCGAAGCCAGAGGACAAGCCTGCGATACCCCAGACGTAAGGGCGAGCCCCAGAAATACAGGGAGAGGTCCGAACTATTTTCGAAGGTCCAGGATTCGGGGGGGACTCTCGGAAGGGGCGAGATAGATATGCAAGAGAGGCCGGAAGAAGTCCACCACTCTGCGTCAAGAGTTTGGAATAGCGACCCCCAAAAATATTCAAGGGGGAAAATGACTCGATCACATTCACTGAGGAGGAAGCGCGGGGGGTACGTTTTCCCCACAATGACCCGCTGGTGTGGACAGTTCAGTTGGCAAATATGCGTGTGCATCGGGTCTTAGTGGACAATGGGAGCTCGGTGGACATCCTGTATCGCCCTGCCTTGGAAAAGATGGGACTGGGCATTCGTCATCTAAAGCCCTGCCAATCTTCCCTATACGGATTCACAGGGGACTCTGTGCAACCCCTAGGGATGATCGAATTGGCACTCACCATGGGGGAGCAACCCCGGCAAACTACAGTCATTGCTAACTTTGTCGTAGTAGATTGTGTGTCAGCTTTCAATGCGGTATTGGGGAGACCATCCCTAAGAGAATTATAAGCCATAATTTCTATATATCACCTGGTTTTCAAGTTCCCGACTCCAGGAGGGGTCGCTAGTATGAAGGGAGAACAGAAAGAAGCAAGGGAGTGCTACAACACCTCACTCCATGCGCCTGTGAAACCGCGGGAACCAATGGCCATGGTGATACATGAGGCGCTACATGTGCCTGCAGGAGCTAGACCCTCAAGTCATGGAGGAGTCAAGAACAGAACCAGTGGGGGAAGTAGAGGAGGTTATTGTAGTGGAAGAACCGTTGAGAAAACGGAAGGTAGGAAGAATCCTACAGAGTGACGTGAAGAAGGAGTTGATAGGGTTTTTGAAGGATAATCTGGATGTATTCACATGGAGTCATGAAGATATGGTGGGTATAGACCCCAGTGTTATGTGCCGCCATTTGAATATCTCCCATGAAGCGAGGCCCGTTAGGCAGAAGAGGCGGGCGCTAGACCCAGAAAGGTACGCGGCCTTAAAGGAAGAGGTCGACAAGCTGAAGAC
Organism: Humulus lupulus; assembly: GCF_963169125.1. Lineage (NCBI taxonomy): Eukaryota > Viridiplantae > Streptophyta > Magnoliopsida > Rosales > Cannabaceae > Humulus > Humulus lupulus. The sequence goes on from NC_084798.1 coordinate 83,218,625, forward strand.
CAATGGGTTTATCTGTGAGTCTTTTTACCCTATGTGGGTGTCGAATCCAGTGCTAGTCCCAAAACCAAATGGGAAATGGAGGACCTGTGTCGATTTCTCAAACCTGAATAAAGCTTGTCCTAAGGACAGCTTCCCGCTCCCAAGGATAGATCAGTTAGTAGATGCGACGACAGGACATGAATTACTGAGCTTCATGGACGCCTACTTGGGGTACAACTAGATTCCAATGAACCCAGCAGATGAAGAGCATACGTCATTCATTACGGATAAAGGGCTCTACTGTTACAAGGTAATGCCCTTCGGGTTGAAGAACGCGGGTGCCACCTATCAAAGGTTGGTCAATAAGATGTTCGCTAACCAGATCGGAAGGAACATGGAGCTGTATGTTTATGATATGTTAGTAAAGACCAAGAATGCAACAGAGCTCAACAAGGACCTTGGGGAGATGTTTGACACACTTAGGAAGTACCGAATGAAGTTGAATCCCGTCAAGTGCACCTTCGGTGTATCCTCAGGAAAATTCTTGGGCTTCATGGTCAACTCCAGAGGCATCGAGGCCAATCCTGATAAGATAAAGGCCCTGATAGAGATGAGCACGCCTAAGAACAAGAAGGAAGTGCAATGCTTAACGGGAAGGGTGGCGGCCCTTAATAAATTTATTTCAAGGTCAACCGATAAGTGCCTCCCCTTCCTTAACATCCTCAAAGGGAGAAAAAAGTTCGCTTGGGATGAGGAATGTGAAGAGGCATTTATCAAGCTGAAGGAGCACTTGGGGAAGCCACCCCTGTTGGCGAAACCTGAGAAAGGCGAGAAGCTATACCTATACTTAGCAGTGTCTGAACATGCCATAAGCGCAGCCTTGGTTAAAGGGGAGAAGAAGTAGCAACAATCCGTGTGCTATATCAGCAAGCGTTTGGTGGATGCAGAGAACCGATACCCAAAGATTGAAAAGTTGGCCTATGCACTAGTTATGGCCTCGAGGAAGTTGAGGCCCTACTTCCATGCGCACGCAATTGAAGTTCTCACGGATAGTCCTTTAAGGTAGGTGTTGCATAAACCTGAGACCTCAGGGAGGCTGATGAAATGGTCGATCGAGTTGAGTTAATTCGATATCGTGTATACCCCAAGAGCTTCCATCAATGGACAGGTGCTGGCAGACTTTATAGTGGAGTTCACCCGTCAGTCGAATGGAGGAAGAAGTGAAGAAAGGGAGCAGCCTGTCATAGAGGAAGAACGAGGGAATCTTGAGGAATGGAGTCTGCATGTGGACGGGGCATCCAATGAAGGCGGATCTGGAGCAGGTATCATGATGACAGGACCCGAGGGACACAAGATGTATTGTGCGATCCGGTTCGGGTTTGAGGCCTCCAATAATGAGGCGGAGTACGAGGCGCTCCTGGCTGGCTTGCGTTTAGCCCAGGAGCTAAAAGTGACGCGCCTTCGTATTTTTAGCGACTCTCAGTTGGTGGTATACCAGGTAAAGGAGGAATATCACGTGAGGGGACCCAAGATGGTAGCCTACTTGGAAAGGGTGAAAGGCTATCTGGGACAGTTAGTAGCATATAGCATAGAGCAGATCCCTAGAGAAAGGAATTCCCATGCTGATGCACACGTGAAGCTGGCTTCCACCAAGGATGGGGATATCTTGGAGTCGATACCCGTGGAGTACTTACCCAAACCCAACATCGTAAGCGCGGACATACATATGATTAGTGTCCCAAAGGAGTCATGGGCGGAGCCGATTAAAAGATACTTGGAGGAAGGAACCTTGCCTATGGACAAGAAAGAGGCCCGAAGGTTGGTGTATAAGGCAGCTAGATACACCTTGATAGATGGGGTTCTATACAAGAGAGGGTTCTCAATGCCACTTCTACGATGTGTAGAGAAGGAGGAGGCATTAAAGGTACTGCATGAGATACATGAAGGAGAGTGTGGTAACCATGAGAGCGGACCGTCAACGGCTAGGAAGGCCATAAGACAAGGGTACTACTGGCCTTCAATTGAAAAAGATGCAAGCGACTTTGCCAAGAAATGCGACAAATGCCAGAAACACTCTAACTACACTCAGAGGCCCCCAAATGAGTTAATTAGCCTGACCATCCCCTGGCCCTTCGCTATCTCGGGGATAGACTTGATCGGCGCCCTTCCCGCGGGTAGGGGAGGGGCAAAGTACGCAGTAGTAGCTGTGGACTATTTCACCAAGTGGGTTGAAGCGGAGCCACTCGTGAAGATAACTGCCAAACACAGTGCCCTACAGAATTATTTCTGACAACGGCACCCAGTTTGAGGGGGGAGCCTTTGAGGAATATTGTAGGGGAAGGGGGATAAAGAGAAGTTTTTCAGTAGTAGTACACCCACAGCCCAATGGGCAAGTGGAGGCCATTAACAGAGTTCTTAAAAAGAACATGAAAATCAAGTTAGAAAAGATGAAAGGAGCCTGGGTGGAAGAGCTGCCGAATGTGCTATGGGCCTACAGAACCACCCCTCGCACAACCACTGGAGAGTCCCCATCTCCTTAGCATATGGGTGTGAGGCCGTCCTCCCAGTTGAGATGCAGGTGAGTTCCTTCAGGGTACAGGCATATTGAGACGAGGCCAACGGCATAGATCTGGCTGAGAGCTTGGACATTCTAGAAGAGAGAAGGGAAAAAGCACAAATGAGGGTGGCAGTATACCAACAGCGCGCAGCAAGGTACTATAACTCGAGGGTGCAAGAGAGAACTTTCAGAGTTGGCGACCTAGTGCTAAGGAAGGTACTCCCCAACACGCGAGACCCAGGGGCAGGAGTGCTCGGGGCGAACTGGGAGGGGCCACACCAAGTCACTCAGCGCATACCCCCAAACACTTATAATCTGGCACGCATGGACGACACCGTCATACCTCGAGCATGGAATGCGGAGCACCTCAGGAAATACTACCAGTGAGGCGCTCACACCCTGTGCTAGAAGGACAGGCTTTCAAATTATTGCATCTTATCTTAGTTTAGGCAAAAATCAAAGAGGTTACTTAGATAACCTCCCAAGTAGGTGTACGTTCTTATATGTATTGTTGTAACTTGAATGCTATGAATGAAACTGGTCACATTTTCCCACGCTATTTTTTCGACTTTATGTGGGCATCAATAAAAGTGCCTGCCGAAGTAAACTTCAGCAGACACTTGGGGGGCAATAGTGGCCCGTGAGGATAAAGCATGCAACAAACAGGAGAATTCAAAAAAAGGACCCCTTGCACCAGGATCCTAAAAAGGACCCTGTGCACCAGGAGGATCCTAAAAAGGGCCCTCCATCAGGAGGACCCCAAAAGGGACCATGACCCTAAAAGGGACCCCTTATATCGGGGCCTTAGGCGAGGTCCTTAAATATAGAAAACTGGGAGAGGACCTTGCTAGGCATCCCTTGGGTTCACAAGGATTAGCTACCCTTGTGAACATCAAGGAGGCCAAAAGGTCTTACGAAAGAAAAATATATAGTGACAACACTAATAAGTCTAGAGCGGCCACCAAGCCGTCTAGCCAAAAAGAGTCCTAAAAGAGACCCTTGCAAAAATAGTACTATGAATAACGACGAGAGGGACGCTTCTCGCAAAAAAATAATAAGCGCGTGCAAGAATATATACAAGGATAGCTTGGACCCAAGGGGTCAAAATATCCTTATAAGAGTAATCAAGAGGCACCAAAAGAGGTCCCAGTGAACCCTATCACATGGGCTCCAAAGGACCTCCAGCCTGGTAAATAAAAGAGGGGAACCAACCAAACCCCATCATAAAGGCTCAAAAGGGCCTCAAATGCAGTAGAATAATTGATAAATAGCAACACATGTATATATACATTGAAAAAGAAAGTTTTGAAGACAGTGCAAGAGTTACAAAAGAAAAGTAGTAATGACGATCATATTACAAAGGCTCAAAATAGCGAGGGCACAAAAAAAAAAAGAGCGTACACCCATGGTGGGCTAGCTGACAAAAGTTATGAAATGACTACTTCAAGGCCTCTTACCGTGGGCGCTCCACATGGCCGCTCGAGCGACGACATGCTCACCAAAAGAAGAGAAATCAAAATTGGGATCCTGCCTCCACACGTTGTAAAGGGCGCGGTCTATGGACCTGTACTCAATGGCAGTCTTCTCCGCCTCCAAGGAAGCATTTCTCTCCTGCAACGTAGCGACATTGGTCCTAGCAGCCTGGAGTTCGGTCCTGGTAGCCTCGACTTCGGCCCATGCAGTCTGGAGTTCGACCCTGATAGACTCGACTTCGGCCTCTAAATAAGTAACCCTCTTCTACGACACTGTCACGATATCCTTGGTCGCCTGGAGTTCGCTCTTCAGGCTGGCAACTTGGTCCTTCAGCTCCTTCGCCTTGGCAACCGCCTTCAACTTCCTTCTCGACGAGGTGGAAAGCTCAGCCCGAACCTTCTTTAGCTCAGACTGGGTTTTCTCAAGCTCTTTCTCGAGCTCCTGGACCCGGGCTGTAAGGCAGTCCCTCTCAGCAGTAGACGCGGAGAGGTTGCTAGAAGAGTCGGCAAACCGTAGAGCCACGGTATAGGCCTGCACAAGAAAGTTAACGACAACAACAATAAGGGACAAAAATAAAAAATATATGCATGAACACCTACACAAAATAGGGTCGACGCGAGGTACGGGAACTCACCCAAATCATGGCGCGCCTTAGGGTTTCCCCAAGGTCTAACTGAGAAAAATTCCCAAGACCATTCCAGTCAAATACGGGGAGGCTCGAGGCAAGTTGGCTGTATCCCTGCCCATAAGACGTCGCCATCCGAGTCAACTAGGGCTCCCCATCCGCACCAATGGCACCTGGTTGGGTGGGGACGGATGACCCGCTCGCCGAAACAGGAGGGGGCGCAGTGAAAGTGGAAAACTGAGGATCTGGTAGATCAGAGGGAGGCTCCGGAAGGTCGGCAAAATAATTCCCCGATGGTCCAGGGTCGAGAGGAGCCTGAGTGAAGGCGTCGTAGCCCTCAGGATCAGGGCAAACATAACACCCCGGAACGGCCTACTGGTCTTGAGGATGAGGGGCTATGTCCGGATCATAGGAGGCACATGGAGGGCATCCCCCAGGAGATGGAGGCAGCTGGTGGGATCCCCCGCCGTCAAGGGGGGCTTGCTCCGGCTCTTCCTCATCCTCATCGTCATCCGGGCAAGGCTCGGCCAAGGCCCCCTTCATCTTCATGGACCCAGATATGGTCCACAGCAACTTGGGGTCCGAGACAGGGGACAACTTATAGCGGTTCAGATTCTTCACGGTGAATAGGCACATCGCCTTTTTCATAGCAGGGTCAGCACTGAGGAACGTTCTCATGTCTCTCGCTTCCAACCCGACAACTATGGGTTCAGCGAATTGCTCTACATAATACACGCCATGGTCGATATGAACGTAAGCCATGAAACAATAAGTTGTAAGAAAGTAAAAGAGATAAAGTGATGCTCAGGGTACTTGCTGAGAGTGGACCGAAAGTCCTCGTGGACAAAGAGGGGGTCTTCCACGAAGAAAAAGTCCTGCTTCCAGGACCCCGGGTTGGACACCGAGCCCTCTATCAAAGTGGCCTCGTTGTTGGCTTTTTGTAAATAGTAAAAGCCCTTGGACTTGGGAAGGGGCATGAGGTTGTAGAGGAAATGCACCTCCGTCGCCGTAGGAGCACGTTTAAACAGCTTCGTAAATGCCACGAAAAGGCAGCTTAAAGTCAGCTAGCCATTGGGAGCCATCTGAAGCAGGGCAAGGTTGAAGTAGTTGATGACCGCAATAAAGAACGGGTGTAACAGGATGGTACCACCCGCCTTCAGGATGTGCTCGCTGAGGGCCACGAAGCCGGGCCTAGGACTATCAGCCCGACATGTCTCCTAAGGAACATATAATGCGTACTTCGGAGGGATGCGATAGTGATCCACGATGTCCATCAGTTTGTTTTTGGACACACGCGACACCAGTTCGGTTGCCAGTAAAGGAGCATCGTCCAGTTCATTGGAAGTCACCTGTCGTCGCGCCCTCGACATATCTGCAAAATCGAAAGAAAAATGTGAGGAAGAGACAGAACACTTGACCCTCCATTTTTTCCTCCTAGCCAGAGTCTTCCATCGGGGGAGCGACTGCGGAAGCGCTAGGCTAGGGAAAACCGAGATTAAGGGCTGAGGAGAAGTGGTAGTGGCCCCATGACAGTCATAAGGCGAGGATGGGCTGGAGGGCTCAGGCGGAAGGTGTCCCTCCATAAATTCCAACTCCCTCTGCAATTCTAAAAGGGTCATCCTAAGGCTCGCTACGTGGTCACTAAGGTTCGGGGAGAAAGGTGCTCCGTCTTCTCTCAGCACCGAGTCAATTTCTCTCTCCACCACCCAAATTTTACGCCTAAGTTCAGCCATGTACTCAAGATGGTGGATACGGGCCTGCCTCAAGGAGTCATAGTCCTGGTAAGGGTTTTCCTCAGGTGACTCTGAGTCTGAGGACAGGTCAATAAATTCAACTCCCGGAGGTATGTCGGACGGGCCGTCACTGGCTATGAGACCTCGTCCCGAAAGTAAAAAAGGGTTCACGTATAAATGAGGGGATGGCTACAAAACACAAAGGAATAGGCTTAATACCTCTAGATGCAAACGCCCTAAATGACCCACTACAGAGTATAAAAATAAAAAGAGGAGCATGCAACTGGACAGACTCACTGCAAGCTCAGGCCATGATACCCCATCCCGAGTAACGTTAATTTGGACCCAACGAAAACCAAGGAAAAAGAGAATATACCTCAAGATGTAGAAATTGGAGGCTGTCGAGGCCAAAAAAGGAGGACGAGGGCCAAAAGCACCAAATGGTCGAAAATACACGTCTGCAAAAATAGGAAAAAAGGATGTGTTAGCCTCCAAATAGACATACCAAGAAATTAGCTCATATGTAAAAAAAAAAATTAATGAAAAAATAAAATGAAGGAAAATATGGCAAAAGTGAGGTGGTGGGGGATTGAACCCCTTACCTCTTGGAAGGAGTAAGGGTCTAGATACCACTAAGCTAAGGAAGTAAGGTGTAAATAATGAGCCTTGCATGGTGGCCTATTTATAAGAATCAAGGAGAATAGTCTACAAGACAACCTAAAGGTCCTCTCATAGACTGGGGGGCAAGTGTTGATACTCAAAATCCCATGCTTGTAGAAGACCCAAGGAACGAGCTTAGGCCCCCATACGCCTACACCTTCGTTGGATCCTCGGGTGGTCACCCTTTCACGAAGCCACCATACGTGGCCAAGGGGCATGCCACGCGAGGCAACCATGCATGCCTCGCGAGGTGCTGGCACAAGACGCCTGCATGTGGCGCGAGACGAAGGCTGATGGCACGGGGCGATGCCAGGCGAGGTACTTACGCGAGGCCATGCCTCGCGAGGCACTGGCACAAAACGCCTGGATGTGGCACGAGACGAAGGCCGATGGCACGGGGCGATGCCACGCGAGGCGCTTACGCAAGGCCATGCCTCGCGAGGCGCTGGCACAAGACGCCTGCGTGTGGCGCGAGACGAAGGCTGATGGCATGGGGCGATGCCACGCGAGGTGCTTACGCAAGGCATGACCTCGCGAGGCACTGGCACAAGATACCTGCATGTGGCGCAAGACGAAGGCTAATGGCACGAGGCAATGCCTCGCGATGCGCTGGCACGAGACGCCTTCTTGTGCCTCACGAGGCCTCGGCGTGAAGTGGGCGGAAGTCACCGAACGGAGCATCTCCTAGCCTCGAGGGGCAGCCTCGCATGGGGGCATCCCATGGCCTCGTTGCGTCGTGTGGGGGCCTCTCCTAGCCCCGACGGCCTCGTGTGGGAGCACCTCATGACGTCTCCATGGGGGACGGCCTCGTATAGCCCCGCCATGGTTAAGCCGCGAGGGTCTCGCGTGATAACATCTCGCACCCTTCATCTCGAGATGGCCTCACCCATGGAGATGTCATGGAAACCCCACCGTCTAGAAGTGAAAGCACAAGTATGATTCCGAAGGGTCATGATGGTATAATCTTGTACAGGGTATGGCTTGTAAGGTCCCGTACATCTGACCGTGGCACTCATGCTAACCAGGTCGTGGGAGCACTAGGAGAAAGGACATGGCCTGCATACTCCCAATCAGATGTCAGAGTCGACACCACTACCACCTGCACCACTCCTCTGACATTGGTACGGACAAGTGGTGGAGACATCCTCCTGGCGCCTGTCCCTATACTGGTTGCAAGACCACAACCTGTGAAACCACTCTCCAGACAGTGTACCTATGTACTGCTTGGTCCCCTGGACCACATTGTATCAGAGGCCATTAGAGCCCACTATATAATGAACCCCAATTCCCCATGGAAGAGGATTAGAAAATTTACTGTAGCGAGTGCACTATTTTGAATACAAACTTATTTTCACCATTGCTCTTCTGCAATTGTCCTTGGAGTTTACACTAAAATTTCTAAGGCTTTACTATTGATAATCTTTATCTTGCAATTCTTTCCAACTTAACTTAGTTGACGAGTTCTCACCGTCAACAGATAGTATTCCGTGCCCTGATGTAGCATCGACCAGTTGATCGTTCCTTGATAGTGGAGAGCAATCCTTCAGGCATACATTATTGAGGTATGTGAAATCCATGCATGTCCTCCATTTACCATTTGTTTTGGGGACCAGGACGGGATTTGAGAGCCATGATGGATAAAACGCTATCAAAATAATCCATTTTTCTTTGAGCTTTTCAACTTCTTTTTTTAAGGCTATCGGCCTATCTTTATCAAGCAGCCTTCTCTTTTGTTGCACTGATGGAATTTTTTTTTCTATGTTCAGGACATGACTAATCACTGTTGGATTGATTCCAATCATGTCCTTATGCGACTAGTCGAAAACCTCTTGATTTGTTTTCAAAAACTCCACCATTTTTTTCTTACTATTGTATGTAAGTTTTTACCGACTTTCATAACTCTGGTCAAATGTTTTTCTTCTAACTAAAAATCCTCAAGATCCTCCACAGGTCCAATTTCTTTAACAAAATCTGTAAAGTAAGGATCTCTCTCCCTATAAATACTTTGGGAAACACCCTATTTGGTGACTTGATCACCTGATTGGGAATTCAGCTCATTAACAGCTCCTTGCAACCTCTCTTTATGTCCATTAGGGCTGCTCAAGGAAATGATAATTGTACTATCTCCACTCTTCTTTACTTTTGTAATCAATGAGTTATAGCATTCCTTAGCCTCCCTTTTGTTTCCAAAAGTACATCCTTTCCCCGAATCAGTTGGGAATTTCATGGCAAGATGCCATACAGATGTAACAGCTCACAGCTCCACCAGAATAGGCCTTCCAATAACTCTATTGTATGTGGAAGGGCAATCAACTGTTAGGAAAATATGTATTTTGCCTCAATGGAAATAATAATAAATTACAACTCTATGCCATATATTACAAATAAATAATGATTGATTAAAAGGAGTTACAACTCTATAACTGAAAATTACAAATAAACAAAGAAAATGAAGAAGATGATGAAGAAGAAGAGAATAGTAAAATACAACTCTAAGCAAAAGGTTACAAATAAAGTAAAGTGTTGGAAACAAAAGAAAAGAAAAGATTACAACTCTTGAACAAGAAATACAAGTAAATAGAGAAGAACAATATAATGATGAAAAGCAATAGAATGAAAGAAAGGAATAAGAAACAAAAGATAAATAACTCTCACTCACACTACCAAAGTGAAGAGTGTTGGGGATCACCAACTTGAACAAGGTTTGAAACCTTTGTCCAAAAGCTTATTTCCCCCCAAACTCAAGCACTAAGGGATCTCTCACAGATTTTAGGAAATACTTTATGGAATTATCAAGCCTCAAGGTGTTTCTAGCCAAGTGCTCTAATGGATAGAAATGTTGTGTCTTACAAGTGAGCTATAGGCTCCTATTTATAGAGTTTAGAGACACCCTTTGAATTTAAAATTACACCAACCCCCATGGTTGTTACCAATGTTTAATTGGATTAATATGGAATTAAAAATGAGATTTAGGACTTATTTGGGTTTTTTGAGCCGTTTAACAAAGATTGAAAAAACTGAAAAAATTGTCCGTTTTTAGCCTGTGGCCGCGGCCAGAGACATTAGTGGCTGCGACCCTTAGCCTCTGTCCCACAGATCGCGGCCACCAACATTCAGTGGCTGCGGCCACCGACCATTTTCAGCACTAAAAAATGTGTTGTTTTTCCAAACGGTTCCAAACCCTCCCAAATGATTTTGTAACTCCCAAAACACATTATTGGGGTTAAAATCATATCTCTAACAACCATATCACATATGGCTTTATGAAATTCATCTCAATATTGTGTAACAACAAATTTACACAATAAAGGGTAATATTTGGAAGTTACAAATTTGTAACACCAAATATGTTACATTATTTTGATAAATCTCATATATCTAAATATTGTAACTCTCTATTATATGTTACAATATGTGACACTCTTTGTCACATTTATTTAATATAAAACATTTTATTATAATATAATATAATATAATATTACATTATATTATAAAATAATATAACATTCCCCCACTACATTAAATAGTTATCTATTGTAACACTTACTTAATCAATCATTATATTTTAAAATATAACATATCCTCCACTTGATTAAATAAGAACTCTCATTTATAGGAGTCATTGCATTAGTGCATAAAGCAAAGTTTTTTTCAACTTGAACTTTACTATAGTGTAATTATCACAAATTTTTTTGAAAATTTGGTTGCACTAGGCATTGAACCATCTTTTCATGATAACAAATCGGTGATAACACACACACCTTTGCGATGTTCACTTGAGACCTCTATGTCTTGCTTTGCACCGTTAATGGCCATGTGCACTTTCCATTCATGGATGTTCTTGAGAATACTCCCAATTCTCATGAGAGGTGGCACCACCCCTAGGTCCATATAGGTATAATTCTTATAGTATTTTTTTACAAAATATACTTGTCTTTACAAGACTGAATTCTATTAAAAAACCTTTCAGTTTTAACCCTCCACTTGGTAACACACAAGTACTCAATATCTCAGATGGGACTTATTTTGAGTACAACTAATATTCACTTGATTGACTTGTTATTACCTATTGAACCTAACACTAGTTGAATAACTAGTGTTAAGATAGGTTACCATCAATCGTGAATCTCTTTAGGGAGTTTAAGTCCCATTCCTCGAAATGGTGCAGCCACTAAATCCCACGTTAGTGGCTTAGTGAAAGGATCCGCCATATTTTCACTTGTTCTCACATAGGATATTGAGATGACTCCTCTTTAAATCAATTCTCTTACATATCCATGTCTTAGACTAATGTGTCTAGACTTCCCATTAGACACTCCGCTGTATGCTCTAGCCAATGTCGCTTGGCTATCACAATGTATCGATATGGTAGATACATTCTCTTTGATTAGGGGAATCTCTATCAACAGATCCCTTAACCATTCGGCCTCTTTGCCGGTACCAGCTAGAGCTATGAACTCTGCTTCCATAGTGGAATGAGATATACAGGTTTGTTTCTTGGAACCCCAAGAAATTGCACCTCCACCAAGTGTAAATACCCAACCAGTTGTGGACAAGTTGTCCCCAAGATTGGATATCCAACTTGCATCTGTATATCCTTCTAATATAGAAGGAAATTTGGAGTAGTGAAGTCTTAGTCCTTTGGTTTTCTTGAGATAACCTAAGACTCTTCCAATTTCCTTCCAGTGATCCACACTTGGATGAACTTGTAAACCTACTAAGTTTACTTACCGCAAATGCTATATCAGGTCTAGTACACTGGGCAACATACATTAGACTCCCTATAGCACTAGCATACTCCAATTGAGCCACCGCTCTTCCTTCATTCTTCTCTAGTTTTACACTATGATCGAATGGAGTATTGGCATCTTTAACCTTGAGATGGTTAAATTTGATCAATACTTTCTCAACATAGTGGCCTTGCCCTAACGCAAAACCCCCACTATGTTTCTTTACTTTGATACCGAGTATGGTATCAACTTCTCCAAGATCTTTCATCTTGAAGGTTGATGATAGAAATCTCTTCGTTTCTTCTATCCCTTTCATGTTATTACTTAGAATAAGCATGTCATCCACATATAAGCAAACAATGATCACATATCCCTTACAAGTTTTGGAATACAAACACTTGTCTCCATTGTTATGTCTAAACCCATTAGACATGATGGCTTGATCAAATTTCTCATGCCATTGCTTAGGAGCTTGTTTCAATCATTATAAGGATTTTACAAGTCTACAAACTTTATGTTCATATTTTGGTAGGACAAACCCTTCGGGTTGTTCCATATAGACCTCCTCATTGAGGTCACCATTAAGGAATGCCGTTTTGACATCCATTTGATGAACATACATGTTGTGTATAGAAGCTAAAGCGAACAAAATTCTTATAGAAGTTCTTCTTGCAACGGGCGCATAGGTATAAAAATAATCGATACCCTCTTTTTGCCTAAACCCTTTAGCTATTAATCTAGCTTTAAAGGTTTGGATAATGCCGTCAGTGTGGTATTTTCTCCTAAATACCCACTTACACCCAATTGACTTAGACCCTAGTGGGAGGTCTACCAATTCCCAAGTGTTATTGGAAAGAATGGAATCCATCTCATCATTGATGGCTTCTTTCCAAAATGCACTATCTCTCGATTGCATAGCTTCTCTATAAGTCTCAGGATCATCCTCAACGAGAAGTACAATATGAATTTTCCTAATGACTTCCTCTCTATTTCCTTCTACCATGTAGAATGAAATTCGTTGAGAATCTATCTCATCCACTACTAGACTTTTATGATTTTTAAGCCTTCGACTTCTTCTAGGTTCAAAGGGTTGATTTACATCATTTTGAGAATTCTCCTCTTGAGAATCAACTTTGGATGTAGAAGCTTGAGAATTGTTCTCATATAACAAATTCTCCTTTAGAGATGTTGATGCTTGCGAATTGTTGTAACATAACATCTTCTCAAAAAATTCAACTTCTCTAGATTCAATCACAACATTAGACTCTAAGTCTAATAGCCTATAAGCTTTACTAATGTTGGCATAACCAACAAAAGCACACTTTATGGCTCTTGAACCTAACTTTGTTCTATTAGGTTCGTTTTTCTTGCAATATGCAAGACACCCCCACACTTTGAAGTACCCTATGTTGGGTTTTCTTCCTTTCCATAATTCATATGGAGATATCTCATTTTTCTTCATCGGTATTCGATTAAGAATGTGACAAGCGATTAAAAGCGCTTCACCCCATAAGTTGAAGTTCAACTTAGAAAACACCAACATAGAATTTATCATCTCTAGATAAGTCCTATTTTTCCTTTCAGCAACACCATTGTGTTGTGGTGTATAAGGTGCAGTGCACTCATGAATTAGACCATTTTCTTCACAAAATGTATTGAATTCATTAGAGAAGTACTCTCCTCCTCTATCACTTCTTAGCACCTTAATCTTTTTATTTAGTTGATTTTCAACTTCTAATTTATACAATTTAAAAGCATCAAAAGTTTCATCTTTATGCTTTAAAAGAAACACATAGGTATATCTACTAAAATCATCTATAAAAGTAAGAAAATACCTTTTACCACCTCTACTTAAAACACCATCTAATTCACAAAGAACACTATGGATTAAATATAGTAAATTAGATGGTCTTTCTACACTAGGAAATGTTTTCTTAATCATTTTCGCCTTAACACATGTTTCACATTTACCATAGTTTTTAATATTGCATGTAATCATACCACATTTTACTACTCTTTTCATGGTAGAAAAACCTATATGAAATAGTCTAAGATGCCACAAAAATAAAGAATCATACTCAATAATATAGGCGGAATTAGCATTTTTATTGATAACATTGAAAGTTACATCATTGGTGCACAATTTAACCATTCCCTCACAAGAGTACCCTTTTTCCAAGAATACATTTGATTTGGTAAGTATAAGTTTACCGGACTCAAAAATGGCTTTAATGACGGGCTTGCCAAGCAAATCACCACTTACCAAGTTTCTACTCATTTCGGGAACATAAAGTACATTCACTAATGTAACTTTCTTGCCGGAGGTGAAGTAGACATCAATAGTACATTTGCCAAGTACCTTGGATTTGCCCTCATTGCCCATTTGTATCTCATGGTTCATGATCTTGATGGTCTCACCTTCCATTGAAACAAACAAGGGATAAGCTTTTGAATGTTAGGAAAATATGTAATTTGCCTCAATGGAAATAATAATAAATTACAACTCTATGCAATATATTACAAATAAATAATGATTGATTAAAAGGAGTTACAACTCTATAACTAGAAATTACAAATAAACAAAGAAAATGAAGAAGATGATGAAGAAGAAGAGAATAGTAAAATGCAACTCTAAGAAAAAGTTTACAAATAAAGTAAAGTGTTTGAAACAAAAGAAAAGAAAAGATTACAACTCTTGAACAAGAAATACAAGTAAATAAAGAACAACAATATAAAGATGAAAAGTAATAGAATGAAAGAAAGGAACAAGAAACAAAAGATAAACAACTCTCACTCACACTACCAAAGTGAAGAGTGTTGGGGATCACCAACTTGAACAAGGTTTGAAACCTTTGTCCAAAAGCTTATTTCCCCTTATCTCAAGCACTAAGGGATCTCTCACATATTATAGGAAATGCTTTATGGAATTATCAAGCCTCAAGGTGTTTCTAGCCAAGTGCTCTAATGGATAGAAATGTTGTGTCTTACAAGTGAGCTATAGGCTCTTATTTATAGAGTTTAGAGACACCCTTTGAATTTCAAATTACACCAACCCCCATGGCTATTACCAATGTTTAATTTGATTAATATGGAATTAAAAATGAGATTTAGGAGTTATTTGGGTTTTTTGAGCCGTTTAACAAAGATTGAAAAAACTGAAAAAATTGTCAGTTTTTAGCCTGTGGCCGCGGCCAGAGACATTAGTGGCCGCGGCCACTAGGCTCTGTCCCACAGGCCGTGGCCACCAACATTCAGTGGCCGCGGCCACCGACCATTTTCAGCACTAAAAAATGTGCTGTTTTTCCAAACGGTTGCAAACCCTCCCAAATGATTTTGTAACTCCCAAAACACATTATTGAGGTTAAAATCATATCTCTAACAGCCATATCACATATGGCTTTATGAAATTCATATCAATATTTTGTAAAAACAAATTTACACAATAAAGGGTAATATTTGGGAGTTACAAATTTGTTACATTATTTGGATATATCTTATATATCTAAATATTGTAACTCTCTATTATATGTTACAATATGTGACACTCTTTGTCACATTTATTTAATGTAAAAAATAATATTATAATATAATAATACATTATATTATAAAATAATATAACATCAACTACTATAAAGGTAGTGAGTATTGTCATGTTCACAGGCATGGCTCCAGCAGTCACTGGAAGCCTTAACGTCCCTGTCGGTGCGAGCCCTTCTCCAGTAAAATCATAAATGGTCTGGTCACAAAGTTCTAAATCTCAAACACACAGCTTTATTCTCTCTAAGGATGACTTATACAGTATGTTGACTGAACTTCCCATGTCAACTAGAACCCTTTTCTTCCTATTTGGACATCAACGACTAGGGGGTCTGTGTGTTGGAATCGAATATGCTATGAGTCTTGCTCATAGAAAGTTATACATTCTTCATCCATTCGAGCCTTTTTGGGAGTTCGCTCCTCAACTGTTACCATTTCGATAACTTGCTCGTAAAGTAGGCTCCTCAACGGTCACCAGCAGCGTGTGATCCTTCAGAAATTGTAAGCAAGGTGCTCACAACTGGGGCAGGTTGTAGTGGAGGCAAGCGTTGACGTCTGCGTGTCTGCTCATTGCCTCCAGTAGCCATTTGTTAGGGGTCAATTCCTACTCAGACATATCTTCTTTGATGTCCCTATTGGATTAAAAATTCATTCTCATCCTTAAGCCAATATCATTCATTTATATCATGGCCATAGTCATTATGGAAGCGACAAAACTTTGTTGGATCTTTTATTTAGATGTCCTTCCTAATGGGAGTAGGTCGTCTATAAGGCATAGTAGTGTGACTGGCTTCATAAACCTCGGCGCTACTATCGACCAGTGATGTACAGTTGGTGATTCTTGGCTCGTACTTAGTCTGCTTAAGGCATTTGCTATCAGCTGTAGTAGAGTCCTTGTTCGCCCGTTTTCCTCCGTTTTTGGCATTGTTATTCCCACCGTTGTTGTTCTTCTTGCTTGAACCTCTAACAACCTTAGTTGGTTCTTCCATATTACTTTGTACCACATTTGCAGCTTTCCTCTCATTGGCTATGGCCTCCTCCAACTTGATATTCCAATTTTCTCGATCTAGGAATTCTTGGGTTATTTTGTAGTGTCCCAGAATTTTACTTAGCCAGATAGTAGTAGTAGTAGTAGTATTAGTAGTAGTAGCTGTAGAATTTTTAGTTTTAGTGGATACTAGTTAAGGCCGAGACTTAGTTGGAAACTCGTAATATAGTTATGGATCTTATAAGTTTAACCTATGGTTTAGAAATATTAATTTTATCATAAGGTTTGATTAATGAATATAGTCCTAAGAATATTATTTATTATAACCTAAGGTTTAGATAGACTAAATAAGAGTGTGACACTTGTCAGAAGCATTTTTATTAAGGATTTAAGTATTTTTTTATGAATAGTTTAATTAAAAGAAAGATCTAGAACCTCTAGAACCTTCCATTTTCTGTTAGGATCATGGTTTTACTCAGTCAAAGTGGTTTAAACAAATTTCAAATTATCGCAGCTATAAGGGTCGATATATCGCCTATAATTGATACAGAAAACACGTCGACTTCGCATGAACGAAACCACAGACCCTCAGGATCATGGTAGGGGTGATATATCGCCTACCCTTTAATGCCCTGGATAGCCAAGACCATTACACTGTGTGTTTACAAATGTGCAAGACTTTCTAATCAAGTCCTCTAGTTAAAAACGTGTTATAGAAACTATAGTTGAACTAGGGTTAAAAGATTTTGGTCTCAAAAGTTTCATTTCTTATAATAAAACAATTTTACATGGGATCCCAAAAGTAGTAACGTTAAAAGACTCTTTACAAGATTTCAGGATAAAAGTACAGTTACTAGTCACTCTAAGGGCATAACTGACAATTAGGCTTTTCTCGTCCTGTACCCCTTGTCGGCTGTGGCGGCCGATCAGCTGACTATGTACATTCAGCCTCAAAGCTCTCCATCTCAGGACTAGTCCACTTTGCCCTTGCCTTTACCTGCACCACGTAGCACCTGTGAGCCAAGGCCTAGCAAGAAACTAGATAACAGAGCATAATCATTAAGCAATCAATTTGCAAATCAGCAATCAAGCAACTCATAATGCATTGCCATATACTCAACAATCCATAGTGCTCATATAAATAGATATTCAGCATACCAAACTCATCGCTAAACATTTATAACCAATTCACATAATAAACATGGTCGACGCCCTTAGGTCGTACCCCCTATTTACGCCACTGACTCCGGCCCGCTTAAACCGAGCTCAATGAATATTAAGTTATCCTCAGCTACCAGTGGCCGAGCCACGCCCTGTGCGCAAATATTGATTCCGGCACTCTTAGGTCGTTTATCACATGTCCCATGGCATAATACCATCTATGACACAATTCATGTATAGGGAGCTCTTAGTCCCATCATTAATACATAACCAGGTGCAGTTTCTTACCTTTGGATTCTGATATTTTTGTTCAATTCAACCCTCAAGCAGGATCCCATCCGAGCCCTAGCATATACCTAGTCACGATCACAAGTTAGAACCATACCAAATTTCAAATTCAAAACCTAGCCTTGGGACCAATCCCGAGCCCTCGGGAAGCCCTAATTCCACCAAACGGGGTGGTGGAATCAAACCCCGAGCCCCCGGGCAAAAACCCTAAGAAATAACCCAAAAATCCTCTGCTACAGCGCCATGAAGAGGGCACTATAGCACTACAAATAGAGCCAACAGGCGCCCAGACCACAAGACCTAGTGCTGTAGCGCCCAAAGACTAGCGCTACAGCGCTAGTCATAGCACAACCAACCCTATTTTTTCTTCCTTCGATTTTCCGAGCCAAACCTTTCAAAAAACCTTCCAAACTTCAACCAAACATCAAAACAAGCCTACCAACTTCTCCAACTCACCCCAAAATAAAGAAATCACCATGGTTGGGCTTAGAGCTCAAAAACTCAACAGAAAATAGCAAAACCTCAGGACGTTAGATCTAGAATTTCATACCTTCAATGGAGATTCTAAACCTAGATTATCCCTTGTGTCCTTTCAGCGTCAAGCCCTTCACTTCCTCAAGCTTATCCCCCTTGTTTCCATCCAAAACTCATGTTAGAAAATCATCTCAGCCAAAACCAGAAACACAAGAACAGAACCTAGAAACCTACCTTAGTTGGATGCCTAATCCCTGCTATACTCTCAAACTTGATCAAGGTCTCAAGTGCAAAGCCTTAGCCAAGAGCTCCTCTGAATTTTAGTTCCAAAAAACCCCAAGAATTGTAGAAGGAACCCCAAACCGTGAGAGAAATAGACTTATATTTCTGTTTCCTTCTTTCCTTTCTTTTCTTCAGACTTTTACTACATTCTACACATCCCACTAAGGCATAAAGCAGCATGACCCTTATCTCTGATTTTAAACACCAAAAGACTAAACTGCCCTCCCATTTAAAAACTAAGCTTTTAAAACTCCTAAGGGCATTTTAGGCATTACACCCAATTCTTGCTAATTCCTCGAATGTCTCTAATATTTACCACTTACTTCCCGACACCTAACTAATCACCAATTATATTCCTCAACAGCAAATAATCTACGATATATTTCCTAAATTCCCATAAATACGCCCAAGCTCACCTCGAGCCGGGTATAAATCCCCGCCGTGACTTTTTCACTAAACCACTCACTAGGATCGCCACGAGTCATAAGCTACAAATATATCCACATAATAATGCGGTCTCAACAATTTATCACAGATAATTACAGTTATGCCCTCAACGGGCCAAAATTACGAATATACCCTTCTAACCTAATCAAAGCCTACATGCATACTAATACACATAGTCATGCATCACAGATATCCAAATAATCATATAACATGCTTTTAATCATTTAAATCACATATAATCCAGTTATGCCCTCCCAGCACACTAATCAAGGCCCTTAAGCCTTATTAGTAAATTTGGGTCGTTACATACCCTAGGCGATATATCGACTCCACTGGCCATATTTGAGTTGTTCGTAAAATTCTGAACTAGAAACAGCCCTAAACAACCTTGACTCGTTCCTGAACGTTTTTGACCGAGTTCTGGGCGTCTGTTGAACGGATAATTCAAATTTAGTCATTTTTAATCGTTTATTTATTCATCTTAAAGGAGATAGTTTCACTCCTTGAACTCTTTAAATAGGACCCTTAACTCAGCCTTTCTATTCATCATTCAAGCATAGTTCAGAGCCTCCAAGCGACTAAGTTTGTTCTAGAGAGAAACACTAGGGTTTTGGGGTTAAAGCTTTCAAATCTAAAGCTTTTATAAACATTTGGGAAGTAAGATTTTATGTGATTTTCGGTGTTCGAGTTATAGATCAAGGTTCTAAGCTATCCAAGTGTTGACCCACGATTTGGCCAACGACACAAAGTCAAATATACGACAAAGGATAAAACGGCAAGTAAGAAAGATGATCTAATGGAAGAGAAGAAAACACCAAGGATTTATAGTGGTTCGGCCCCAAAAGATGGTAATGACCTACGTCCACTTAGTGCTATTATTAAGATTGAATCTCAAAGCAGTGATCAAAGAACTAGGGTTCTTGAGTTTCACAAACATTGGAAGAAAATACAATAAAACGGTGGATAATTGCACTATATCTCTCTCTTTTTATCTATTTTAGCAAAAAGATTAAGGAATCAAAAGTCCCTTCCTTGAGCTATTTCATCTATATTTATAGGCTCAAGGAGGGTTACATATGCCAACGTGCCCTATCTTCTCTTAATAATCGCGTATCAAGATAATAATGAAGAAATATTCCACGCAATTATTATAAGATTACAGTTTAAGTAGGAATTAAGACAGGTTATATGACCAGCCTGGTTGTATCTAAAAATTAACCCCTGGCGAAGCCATGTGTTTCTGGTCGATAGTCGAGCAGTACTTCTGCCACGTGTGAGAAATCCTTGCCACGTCATCTGCAGCCGTTTTTAGGGTAAACATTTGCCCCCCAAGTTTATTTATTGCGACCAGTAATAAGTAAACTTAGGAAACTGACTCTTCGAATACCCCACAAAATATGTCAGAGCCGCCCATGCTTTCTCGAAAAAAGGTTATCAATCATGTCAAATCAAGTCTTTTTGGCTTCCCAATAACTTGTCTGACAGCTACCACATTTCCCCATGCCTTGGACAGTTACCCTTTTTGAGTACCTTGGTAAGCACCCCTCGGCTAATATAAATAACCCTTCAGAATCAGTTTTTTACTTTTTACACTTTAACTTTATCTTCAAGATATTGAAGAACCAGGAGCTATACTTCCAAAAACCCAGAGACTCATATGGATCACGAAGCTCTTGCCCAGCCGAATCAACTTAGTGCCTCAGAACTTCACTCCATCTTTCATACAAGTACGTTTCCTTGAACCTTTCCATTGTTAATAGACCATGCAATACTTGTTTGTATATGTTCCTGATTTCAGAGTTCTTCGAGGTTTTTACTGTTCTTGGATGAAACTATTTTGGGGAGATTGGGAATGTTAACTGACACTTGAAAGGGTGATGAAACAACGTCTTGTAGGGGTTAAGAGCCAGTTTGGTAGTCGAGATTGTACATTTAGGGCATAAAATCAAAGTAAAAATTCAATTTTTAGGCTAGCTGAAAAACTGGGGTTTTCCCACCCCTTCGGAGTCGAAAAAGCTTTTTCTTGAAAAAACTTTTTACTTCTGCTTTTCAATCTATTTTTCAAACTTCTCGTATAGAACTTAGTGTTTTTGCTAGAATGTTGCTGGTTGTATAAAAGCATAACTTTTATACGCGAGCAACGTTATTCCAACTTTCAACACAAATTTTTATGCTTTACGTTCTCACCTCCCCCTTTTTCTGTTCGCAACTCTTCATGCAAGGTCCTTGGGGAGGTGAGAAGCCTATCGACGATGACTTGCTTGCCCAATTACTTGAAGACGAGGAGCATCTGTTGCAGCTGGTGCCAAAGATTCCTTTTTCTGGAACCCCACCTAATAGACCTCAAACAAACCTTCCAGCCATGGGTAGAGTAAAATCCACAGCCTAGAAAAAGAAATCTTCCAAACCTTCAGATCAGCCTGCTCCTCAGGCTGGTATTCCCTGGACCAGCAGTCGGGAAAGAAATACCCCCGACCCAAACATTCGAATTCATGCTCAGCCCCGAAACGCCACTCAACCAGATGTTGAATGGTACATCGCACCTGTGATCCGGGTAACGATCAGGATGATCGCTAACTACATCAAAAAATATGGACTCTCTGGGGTGACATTAGTTCAACCCACTCAATACCAACAAACGGACTTGCCTGGAGGCACCTTCAGTGCCTGGTCGAGGTACCATATTGAGGCAGGAGCGACTCTGCCTCTTCATCCTTTTTTCCAGGGGGTGGCCAATTACTTCGGGGTCACCCCTTTTCAAATAAATCCTAATGGATATAGAATGCTCACTGCAATCTATATCCTTTACGGCCACAAAAAATGTCCTGTCCCCACTCCACACGAGGTCAACTATCTGTTCGACCTAAAATCTAACCCCAACCAAGAAAACATGGGGTTTTTCCACTTTTTTCATCAGGAAGGGAGTCGCACTTTCCTGACTGACACCACCTACATCTCGAACATGGGGAGGTACCATCTGGAGTATTTCCTAACAACAGATATGGTCGGAATAACCTGGCCTTCACTCAAGGAGGTAAAGTTTTTGTACCACTGGTCGCCAATCTTTCTTTAATTTTTTCCTACATTTCCTTAGAAATTTAGTGCATTTCAGGCCCATGGTTGCGACGAAACCCTACTCCAGACATGGAGGTGCGATCAGCCCTCCTGACCAGCATGACCGACATAGAGAAAAGTGTCAAACAGATGGTCATAGAGGCCAACTTGAGGTTGGTCGGGCTTTTAGCTCCCCACCAAGATGTGAGGGAGTCAACAGTGGGAAATTCCACTGGCGAGGAGATTCCCGAGCAGCACCCAGACGTGTCCCAACCTCAGAGGAAGACAACCAGAGTGACAATCAGGGAGCCCTCCAACATCCCACGAGCTGCTGCTCCCCCCGCCCCTCAGGGAAAGGGAAAAAAGAAGGCCACTGTCCCTCTAGATCCCCTCGACAATCATCGGACGAGAACGGTACTAATTTCTCGCTTTTAGATAGTTTGTCAATTCCCTATCATTTATTTGACGGGGAGGGAAATTTTAAGTACACTCCCAATTTAGATTCAGACTTCTTCATGCCAGAGAGTGAGTGTAACACTAGTAGAGTGTATAATGTAGCGACCAATAATGATAGCTTGGGTATTTCACTTACAATTTTCTTTGTTTCATTTCCTGACATAACATACTTAACCGTTTATGCTATCTCACTGTTCATGTATTTGCTTCTCTTTCAGACATGGACTCCGAGTATGTGTTCGACATATACAGTGCCCCTGAGGCCCCTGAAGCTCCCTCGAGCAAAAAGAAAACGAGCAAGAGGCATACTGGGGAAAGCAGTAAAACCCCTCAGGCCCTCCGGCCGACGGACTTCAGCAAACGCAACACCACCTACTTCTCCTCTCGAGCAGCAGACTCCCCCTGCTCCTGTCGGGTCGACACCGTCTCCACCAGCCCTGACCGACCAAACTCAGCAGGCTGGTCCTGCTTCCACAGGGGGCGACATATCGAGTCGCGCCTTAAGATCGGTCAAAGAGTGGGTCGCTAAAATTTTGAAGCACGATCGTTGCCGAGAGGCGATGGCTTCGACTGAGACAATGGACGTCGACCAGATCCTAACTCGCGCACTGAATGATTTTTCCAGTGTAAGTTATCTTTTTCTGTGGAGACAGTCCCTTTTATATTCTACAGTCAATCTAATCTTTGCTCTGATCGCAGTAAATTCTAACCCTTGCTGCCGATCGGCTCCGCTTGGGTGCCCTCACCAAGCAGTCCAAGACTTTGGAGTAACGGCACATTGAAGAACTTAAAGCTGCCGAAGTAAAATACGTTGAGCAGCTTGAGGCGGTGTTCGAGGAGAAGAATAAACTGGCTGCGGAGCTAAGGGAGAACCAGACTGCTCTGGATAAGGCCATCGAGCAAAAAGAAAACTTCAAGGAGTCTAACCGTATCAGCTATCGTGAGGCTAAAAAGCTTGAGCAGGAGTTGGCTGCAAGTAGGCAAGAGACTACAACCTTGGAGGGACGTATCGAGCAGATTGAACAAGCCAATGCCAGAAATTTGGAAAGGTATAAGAACGCCACGAGCAAGTGTTTTTATGACTTCTGGAAACACAACCAAGGGGCTGATTTCATCTACCTTCCCGAGCGCGCAAGGCATGTTGAGACAGCCCGTTGCGTTGCTTGACTAGCAGAAGAGGAAAGGGCAAGGGTACCTGCCTCGACCGAAATCTCCTTGGAAACTGGCTTGGACGGGGCGGACAATGAAGCTACAGATATCATCGACTAGGACACCCCTCAAGATCCTCCAGCCTCGTAGTCTGCAATTTTTTTTTCTTTTTAATTTTTCAAGTACACGGCCTATGGGTCGTGATGTAAAGACACTTATTTTCCAATTGACTATTTATTGCTGCATGGGCAGCTTTTACTTTTATTTGAACAATTACATCCGAGCAGTGACTGCTCGTGGTGTAAAAGGATACATTTTGATATTATAATATATTTGCATCTTATTATAACATCTTTTCACATGACCAAACTTAGCATAGTACTTTGGTTTGATTTAACAAAATACAAAATTTTGAAAAATGCTCTAAGTACCCTAGCATGCTTTCACTTATTTTGCTCATGTGTTTACATACCTTTCGATATGCTTTGCTTACTAGATACCTTATATGCCCCCCAAGTGATCGAGGAGCTTTAGGTCCTTGGTCACTTGCCTTGACCAAAACCTGTTTGAACAATACTTCTCGGAGCAAAATAATTAAAATTGTAATATAGCAAAAACAACACACGTAATGAGCAAATACTTGTATAAAATACAATAATTGGCAAGAATGACTGGCTGCGCACAGTCCCTTATATTTCTCGTAATAAATGGACAAATCATGTCTGTACGAGTGATCAAAAAGATCTTACACTTATAAGCGATTAGTCATGTAAAATGACCAACCCTTTTTCATAACTTTTAAAAAGTAAAATTAATACAAGCCAATCCTTTAAAAAGGATTGTTCATTGATAGTACTTGCGCACGTGTTCTCCATTCCAATAGCGAGGAATGAGATCTCTGTTTAAGCGAGCCAATTTGTAGGTGCCTGCGTGAAGAACTTCTTCAATCTGGTATGGTCCTTCCCAATTAGGTCCGAGTACTCCAGCAGCTTGGTCGCGGGTGCTCAGGAAAACTCTTTGAAGTACCAGATCTTCGACACTGAATTTCCTTTCTCGAACTTTAGAATTGAAATACCGCGCGACCTTTTGCTGGTACGCAGCTACTCGGAGTTGGGCTTGCTCACGCTTCTCATTGACCAAGTCTAGGGATTCCATCAGTAGTTGGCTGTTCGAGCCTTGATCGTACATGATTCTGCGATACGAAGGCGGATCTAACTCAACAAGGAACATAGCCTCATATCCATAAGCTAAAGAGAATGGAGTATGGCCTGTTGCTGTTCGGTGGGAAGTTCTGTACGACCAAAGGACTTCAGGAAATTGTTCTGGCCACACCCCCTTAGCTTCTTCTAGTCTTTTCTTTAGTGTATCCTTTAGCGTTTTGTTGACCTCTTTGACTTGTCCATTTGCTTAGGGATGAGCAACTGAAGAAAATATCTTGATAATGCCATGCCGTCCGCAAAAATCTGTGAATAAATCACAATCGAACTGGGTGTCGTTATCCGAGACGATTTTCCTTGGCAATCCATAGCGACAAACGATGTTTTTTATCACAAAATCCAGCACCTTCTTGGTTGTTATGGTTGCGAGAGGCTCAGCTTCAGCCCATTTAGTGAAGTATTCGACGACAACCAAAGCATACTTGACGCCGTCCTTTCTTGTGGGCAAAGACCCAATTAGATTTATGCCTCAAACTACAAACGGCCACGGACTTTGCTTCTGTTTAAGCTCATTAAGGGCTGCTCGTGGGATTTTGGAGAACCTCTGGCACTTGCCAAACTTCCGCACAAACTCCATCGAGTCTTCATTCATCATGGGCCATAAGTATCCTTGCCTTAGTATCTTTTTTGACAAGCTTTGCCCCCCAGTGTGGTCTCCACAAAAGCCTTCGTGTACCTCTTTCATCAATTCTTTCGCCTTCTCTTTCGTAACACATCTGAGGAGTGGCATTGAGTATCCCCTTTGGTACAAGATTCCATCGACCAGGATATACCTAGCAGTCTGTCGCTGAAGGGTCTTGGCTTTGTTTCTGTTCGTTGGTAACACGCCTTGCGTCAGATACTCAATATATGGTGCCATCCATGTATCCGCCATCTGGATCACCATTGTGGTCTCCTCTACTTGGATGCTTGGCATTTATAGCTGCTCAACCGACACTATATTTAGAGTATGAGCATCCTTCACATTTGCTAATTTGGCCAAAGCATCAGCATTGGAATTCTGGTCATGAGGTACTTGCTGGAGGCTGTATTTGTTGAACTGAGCCAATAGATCTCTTATTTTGTTTAGATAGGCAACCATCTTTAAACCTCGCGTCTGGTATTCTCCCATGACTTGATTCACCACCAGCTGAGAATCATTGTAGATGTCAACCACTTTTATATTCATGTCCAAGGCTAACCGCAACCCAGCGAGTAATGCTTCATACTCGGCCTCATTGTTAGAAGCAGTGAAGTCAAACCTGATTACGCAGTGAAATTGATGCCCTTCTGGTGTTATCAATGTCACTCCTGCTCCAGCGTGGCACTCATTAGAAGATCCATTTGTAAATAATTTCCATGAGGGAGCTTGGCTTTGACACTCAGGGTAATTAGGCTCTTCAATCTGCTCGCTATCTGTAAGCTCAGTGAATTCTGTAATGAAGTCAGCCAGAGTTTACCCTTTTATCGCTACTTGTGAAAAGTAAGATATATCAAACTGCCCAAGTTCGACCGCCCACTTTAGCAATCTACCCGCAGCCTCTGGTTTTTGCAGGACTTGTCGTAGAGGCTCGTCGGTCAAAACCGTGATTTGGTGAGCTTGAAAGTAGGGCCGCAACCTCCTGGAGGCCAAAATTAGGCAATAGGCTAGCTTCTCGATGGGCGTGTACCACTGTTCTATTCCAATTAGCCTTTTGCTTACATAATAAACGGCCTTCTGCACGCTTTCTTCCTCTACTAAAACAGCACTAGCAGCATATTTTGTGATCGCCTGGTAGATGAACAAAGTCTCTTTATCGACCGGTTTTGACAGGAAGGGTGGTTGCGACATATGAGTTTTTAATGCTTGAAATGCCTGCTCGCACTCCTCCATCCACTCAAACTTTTTGTTACCTCTAAGCAGATTAAAAAATGGAACGCACTTATCTGTTGACTTCGAAATGAATCTACTAAGAGCGGCAATTCTTCCAGTTAAACTTTGAATATCCTTAATCTTCGCTAGCGATTTCATATCAATCAGGGCTTTAATCTTCTTGGGATGTGCTTCAATTCCTCTCGAGTTAACTATAAATCCCAAGAACTTTCCTGATCCTACTCCGAAATAGCATTTTAGGGATTTCAACTTCATCTGATATTTGTTCAAGATATTGAAGCACTCCTGCAAATCCTTTATATGCCATTCTGTTTTTTTGACTTGACCAGCATGTCATCGACGTAGACCTCCATGTTTGTGCCGGTCAGCTCCTTAAACATGTGGTTGACTAGTCGCTGGTAAGTCGTACCAGCATTTTTCAAACCGAAGGGCATCACTTTGTAACAGTAAAACCCTGTATTAGTCCGAAAGCTAGTGTGATCCTCATCAGGGGGATGCATACTAATCTGATTATACCTGGAGTATGCATCCATGAAAGAGAGAATCTCATGCCCTGTAGTGGCATCGACCAGCTGGTCGATTCTAGGGAGTGGGAAACAATCTTTGGGGTGGCCTTTATTTAGGTCTGTAAAATCCACGCACGTATGCTATTTTCCATTCGGCTTGGGAACTAGAACGGGATTAGAGACCCACGATGGATAAAATGCCACCCTGATGAACCCATTCTCCTTCAACTTTTCAACTTCTTCTTTTAAGGCCCTTGACCTGTCTTTGTCGAGCAACATTTTTTTTACTGCACTGGTGGAAAACTCTTGTCGATGTTTAGGACATGGCTGATGACTGCAGGGTCTATCCCGACCATGTCTTTGTGCAACGAGGCAAAGACTTCCTGGTTCCTCTCTAAAAACTCCACCAATGCTTGTTTTGTCGTTGTCTCTAAGTTTTTACCGACTTTCACAACTCTGGTCAGATTTTCTCCATCGAGTTGGACCTCTTCAAGGTCCTCGATGGGTCCAATTTCTTCCTCAAAATCCCCAAAGCGAGGATCCAAATCTCTATCCTCCTTTGGGCAACGCCCTATTTGGTGACATTATCACCCGAGTGGGACTGAGCATCAGTTGCCACTTGCAACTCTTTTCCATGAACATCTCTCGATACACCCTTCTTCATCTTGGTGATCGAGGCATTGTAGCACTCCTTTGCTTCTCGCTAATTTCCCAATACGCACCCTATCCCTGCGTCTGTTGGGGATTTCATGGTGAGGTGCCATATCGATGTGACGGCTCGTAGGTCGACCAGAATTGGTCTCCCAATTACAGCATTGTATGCTGAAGGGAAATCCAACACTATGAAAGTAGTGAGTAATGTCCTATTAGCAGGTGCAGTACTTGCTGTAACTGGAAGCCTAATCGACCTTGTTGGGGTGAGCCCTTCACCGGAAAAACCATAGATAGTTTGGTTGCATGGCTCTAGGTCTTTGACGGACAGCTTCATTCTTTTCAGCGAAGACTTGTATAGGATGTTGATTGAACTCCCTGTGTTGACACACACTTCTCACCATCATATTGGAAATTTCTACGTCTACGACCAGTGGATCGGAGTGTGGGAATCGTATGTTCTGGGCATCATCATCAGATAAGGTTATCAGTTCCTCCTCTGTACGAGCCTTTTTCGGTACTCGATCTTCCACACTCATCATCTCGATGTCCTGGTCGTGGTGTAAGGTTCGAGTGTACCGTTCCCTTGCCTTCCCACTGTCTCCTGCAAGATGCGGGCCTCCGCAAATAGTGAGTAAAGAGCCTACCACAGGAGCTGGATGTAGAGATGGCGAGCGTTGGAGTGCAGGCGCCTGCTCATCGCCACCTTGAGCCTCTCACCAAGACCCTCCTACGGCTCACACATATCTTCTCAAATTTCCCTGCCTGATCAGGAACTCAATCTCATCTTTCAACTGGTTCCATTCATTGGTGTCGTGCTCGTAGTCGTTGTGAAAATGATAGAACTTTGTCGTATCTCTCTTGGAGATATCTTTCCTTATAGCTCCAGGTCGTTTGTAAGGCACGCTTGAGCTGGTCGCCTGGTAGACTTCAGCTCGGCTTTCGACAAGGGCTGTGTAGTTGGTGAATCTTGGCTCATATCGATTGCCTTTGGGGCATTTATTCTCAGAAGCTGAGGGTTCATTGTTCGCCCGTTTTCTACCATTCCTACCACTGCCATTCCCGTTGCCTTTTCCATTGCCATTGGGCTTTTTCGACCCATTGGCGGCTTTGGCGGGTTCTTCCTTGGGTCCCTTGTCTTTATTTGGAAATTTCCCTTCATTGGCAATCGCGTCTTCGAGCTTGACATATCGATCAGCCCGATCCAAGAAATCTTGGGTACTTCTAACCCCATGCTTTCTAAGGCTACTCCAGAGGGGCGAATGACGCCTCACCCCAGCAGTTAGGGCCATCATCTTACCTTCATCGCCCACTGCCTTGGCTCCAGTTGCTGCTCGCATGAAGCGTTGGACATATTCTTTCAAGGGCTCTCCCTCTTTCTGGCATATCTCGACTACCTGGTTGGCCTCTGTTGGGTGTACATGACCCGTGTATAATTGTCCGTAAAATTCCTTCATGAACATTTCCCAAGATACTATACTAGCAGGAGGGAACTTGAAGAACCACTCCTGAGCGGTGTCAGACAGTGTCGCAGAGAAGATCCGGTAGTGGGCGTCTTCCGACATTTTTTGTATGTCCATTTGTATCTCAAACTTATTAACGTGAGATACTGGGTCCCTGTACCCGTCGAAGTTCGGCAATGTAGGCATCTTGAACTTACTGGGGGTTTTGGCCGAGGCAATCCTCTGTATAAAGGGGGTGCCCCTCCTCCTATCATACTCGATATGGGACGTTCGTCCCCCAACCAGCTGCTGTACCACCTGGTTCAGGGCATCAATCTGAGCCTAAACTGCTTCTGGGACTGCTGGGACCATCGGTCCCGGATGAGCGTACTCGTCGTGTCTCTCACAACGGTCATTGATTACATCCCTCAAATCATCGTCTCTACTCGCTAGCTCCTAGCCGACTAAAGACGTTTGGCTGCCTGAGTTACCCCCCACGTTGTGGCTATCTAGCCTATTTTCTCTACGTGGGGGGTTCCTGCCTCCACCCCCTTCTTCATTCCTCCGGCCAGCATTTCCTCTGCTGGAATCATCTTCATTATAGTCATGGCCATCTCTAAATTGTGGCTGACTACGGCGTGACCTGCTGTTCACGCTATTTCCTCCTCGGGCTGGCATTTCCCGAGTGTCAAGGGGAGGCCTGCACTGGTCGTTGGGTCCCCGTGCATTGTTATGCCGTGGGGGGACCCTAACCGTAAAGCCTAACTTGATGTTCCTCCTGTTGGCAAAAGGACGCTACCCCCTGCTCGATGGATTTGGCTCTTCATCCCCTGGGCATCTAGGGCTACGGGGCGGCTGCCCTGCCCTATTCTGCCTCGGGTGCTAGGGATTGCCTCGACCAGCCTGGGCTGGAGGCTGCTGCTCAGGATCCCTTGGCGGGACCTCACCCTGAGCCATAGGCGGCTACTCTGGCCTTTGAGGGCTTGCTGGCTGGAGCGGAGGGCTTAGATTGGGACCTCTTTAAGGTGGTGCACTTGATGGATGATCTGGCTAGGAGGCTAGCACAGCCTGACTCCTAGCCAATTGAATGGCTGCTTCAAGGGCGGCCATGGAATCCCTCTGCCGACGATCCATTTCTGCCTGCCGCTCACTTAGCTCTTGGCACTGGCGCTCTATTTCCCTTTGCTGTAGCACCATCGTCTCTGCAGCATCCTCCTGGTTGGCCCTCAGATTAGCCAACTCATCTTGCAACACTCCTAGCATTGCCCTTAGTGTTTTGAAATCTAATTCCTCCTCATCAAACTCCAAATGTGGTTCATTCTCAGCCACATTTGGGGGAGGAGGTTGGGATGGTGTCGCGCCAATAGCCTGTCCAGTCTTCTTTGATGTTTTCGCCATTAGATTTTTTCGTTGTTTTTTGTCAAACTCTCAATGAAAGCACCAGAATGTTGACCCACGATTTGGCTAACGACACAGAGTCAAATATACGACAAAGGATAAAACGACAAGTAAGAAAGATGATCTAATGGAAGAGAAGAAAATACCAAGGATTTATAGTGGTTCGGCCCCAAAAGATGGTAATGACCTACGCCCACTTAGTGTTATTATTAAGATTGAATCTCAAAGCAGTGATCAAAGAACTAGGGTTCTTGAGTTTCACAAACCTTGGAAGAAAATACAATAAAATGGTGGATAATTGGACTATCTCTCTCTCTTTTTCTCTATTTTAGCAAAAAGATTCAGGAATCAAAAGTCCCTTCCTTGAGCTATTTCATCTATATTTATAGGCTCAAGGAGGGTTACATATGCCAACGTGCCCTATCTTCCCTTAATAATCGCGTATCAAGATAATAATAAAGAAATATTCCACGCAATTATTATAAGATTACAGTTTAAGTAGGAAATAAGTCAGGTTATACGACCAGCCTGGTCGTATCTAAAAATTAACCCCTGGCGAAGCGATGTGCTTCTGGTCGATAGTCGAGCAATACTTCTGCCACGTGTCAACCACGTGTGAGAAATCCTTGCCACCTCATCTACAACCATTTTTAGGGTAAACACCAAGGTATTCATTATCATCAGGTTTGGTTCACTATAGTTTCTATTATTCTTTCATTTATCTTCAATTCCTAACTTGTGATAGTGACTTTTGGTTAGGTGTTCAATTTCTTTGAAACATAAAGGTTTTAGTAAGTTCTTATCTCGATGGTTTAGATCTTCTTATCATGTTTTTTTTTTTCTGTAGGAAACATATGGTTTCTTTATGTCTGGTTTTAGGAGTTTCAATCTCGCTCTTGTCTCCAATATTCTGGTTTTTGCTAAGGAAAATTAGGTAGTTTAGTATTATGACCTAGTTTATGTAGTTTATGATATAGTTTATGTTTGTATGACCTAACATTTCAGGTACAATAAAGGGGTAAGTGTGTATGGGCCTAAGGTGTCCAATGATGTGTGACGGACTATGTTCGGTAGGCTTGGTTGCCAAAACTTTATGATAGACCTAAGTGATGTCCGGTGTATGACAGACTTATGTCCGGTGCTTAATTGCCACCCCCTGTATAAACACTTATCTTTTTATTATATCTGACTTGTTATTATGACCTATAGTTATGATTATGATTTATGACCAATGACCTATAGTTATGATTAGGACGTATGACCCATAGTTATGATTAAGAGT
Source organism: Humulus lupulus (assembly GCF_963169125.1). Lineage (NCBI taxonomy): Eukaryota > Viridiplantae > Streptophyta > Magnoliopsida > Rosales > Cannabaceae > Humulus > Humulus lupulus. Next base: position 83,250,566 of record NC_084798.1, read on the forward strand.
TTGACTTCTAACTTATCATTTATGATTTATGATCTATGACCTATGATTTATGACTATGATATTATTGAGGTTATGATATGACCTAGGATTTATTGTTGTGTGATTAGTATAAATAAGTTTGTTCAAGACTTTGATGAAATTTATGATATGTTTGAATATATGACTAACTCTTGTTTGTATTTTCCTTACTAGGCTTAGAAGCTCACTCCTTATGATGTTGTTATTTCAGGCAATTAAGGATAGAAAGGTCGGTGGCGAGTGGGGACCTAAGAGCTTCGTGATGTACTTGTGGGGACCATATAGTCGAGGAAGATCAAGTGGGCCTATTTTTATAAAAGCATATTATTTTAAAGTTTTACTTAAATGTTGCTCATTTTTGTGTTAAAGACAATTACTTTATTTTTGTAAAACCATGGATCCATGTATTTATTTTCAAGTTTTTATTTAATAGAGGAGCAATATTTATGAATTATGATCCAATGCTGTGTTCTCAGTAATATATGAGAAATTAGGACGTTACAGGTGGTATCAGAGCCCACGGCTATATTGGTCCTGAACGTTCCCATGAAATACACACGATAGCTACAAAGGACATACTCGTTACCAAGTAAGTATATACATTATTTTCAAATATGTTTGCAATGTCTTTCTTGTGTTATTTTTTTTTTATAAATTAGCCCAATGGACTCAAGACTAAAGTGTGGTTAGAAAGGTTAAAGCTATAAGAAGAATACCAGACCCTGAGTATGATAATTGATCCGATGTGGAGGATTAGACGTATATAAGAACACATCGTTAAATTTTATTTTACGATTTTAGAAATTTTTCACTAGTTTGTAAGTATTTTCTATGAAACATGTTGTTTGCTTTTATTATTATTTCATTCTTTAGCAAGTGTTAAGAAATTTTTGTATTCAATTGAAAGTGTAAAGTTTAAATTCCTCTCTTATGGGTTAGCCCATTTGTGAAGGCCCATTTGCTTTGCATTATTAAATTGGATCCAATTAATACAAATAACAATTAACAAAGCAAGGGTCTAAATTCCTGTCTTTTAGGTCCAAGTGGATGTTAGGGGGCCTTAGTAGTGGGTACGATATACTGAACCCAGCTCTCCTCCATGGTAGATTCAATTATTAAGGCCCATTAACCCGAGTTGGACATAATTTTAATAGGGTAGTTTTTATAGATAGATGGACCTAATAGACAATAGTACAATTGGCTAAGTTGTAACCTCTACTTGTTTTGTTTGTCTTAGTTTTTTTCAACTTTTCTCTTTTGGGAAAATAGAAAAGACACATGGAGCAGGAACCAAGAAGATCTGAAAGACTTAATGGCCAGGATAGAGGCAAGGGCTGAGGTCGAGGAAGGAGAAGAGGGCGAGGAAGAGGAGTGGCTGCCACCCCCAGATATGAAGAAATTCCCAGCAGCCCCAGGAGTGCCAAAGGCACCCAATGTAGTGGAAGGACCAGCAGCTGCTGCTACTCGAGAAAATTTGGAAAGAGAAAATGCCCGTCTTAGGGTAGAGTTAAGGAGAAGGGAGGAAGAATTCCAAATAAACTTAGGGAAACAACGACAAGTGGCGCAACAAGTCATTCCTCTAGCACAATTACTACAGTTGGCAGAACCTTGGTACAAGGCAGTGTATGAACAGTTTAGAAAGCAGCAACCACCAAACTTCAACGGCGGATCTGACCCAATTGAAGCAGAAGAGTGGCTTCGAACGGTGGAGTCTATACTAGAGCACATGCGGCTGGGAAATGAAGATTGAGTCTCTTGCGCTTCAAGCTTGCTAAAGAAAGACGCCTGCATCTACAGTCATATAGTAAAGCAGACTAGATATGTGAATGTTATGACATGGGATGAGTTTACTCAAGTGTTCAACAAGAAGTATTACAGTCCTGCGATTCTAGCCACAAGGGTGGACGAATTCATCGAGCTTACTCAAGGGAATTCGATTGTGATGGAGTATGCCAGGAAGTTTAATAGGCTAGCTAAGTTCGCAGCGGACATGGTACCCAATGAGACGCTAAGAATTCAAAGATTTGTGAAGGGACTGAAACCTATGATAGCCCGTGACGTGAAGTTTATCCGAGGGATAAACACTTATGCATAAACATTAGAGGTAGCCTTGGAAGCTGAGCAGGCTGAATAAAGAATCTGGATGGAAGGCGCGGCCAGAAGGAATAACAATGACCAGAACAACCACAAATGAAAACATGACAATGGTCAAAATCAAAAGGCCGACAAGAAGAATAAGACTGCATCAGAAAGTAACGGGAATAAGAAGCCTTATGTGGAATATCCCCAGTGCCTTATCTACAAGAGAAAGCATTCAGGGGTTAGCAAAATATCCCCATGCGAACTTTTTATAGATAAGTTTGTCATGGAGTTACCCTCGTGGGAAAGACTGCTATCTAGGGGAGTATGTAGTGTTGTAGTTAGAATCGAAGGAAGAGAATTACCAGTAGATTTGATCAAGTTAGACCTTAAGGATTATGATGTAATTTTAGGCATGGACTGGTTAGTAAAATATGGGGCAATGATAGACTGCAAGGGTAAGACAGTCAACTTTCAAACAGAAGGCGAAGAGCAGTTCACCTTCAAATGAGAAGTTTCCCGAACTCAAATACTTATAGTCTCAGCTCTCAAAGCTCATTGATTAATCAATAGTGGTTTCCAAGAGTTTCTAGCCAGTGTGGTGGACAAGTCACGAGAGACGCAACTCGAACCAAAGGATGTATGTATTGTATGTGAATTTCCCGAGGTGTTTCCAGAAGATCTACCGAGATTACCTCCGAATAGGGAAATCGAGTTTGAAATAGAATTTCACCTGAGATGACACCGATTTCGAAATCTCCCTATAGAATGGCGCCTACCCAGTTAAAGGAGTTAAAGATACAATTGCAGGAGCTTTTAAACAAGGGTTTAATCCGACCAAGCTATTCGCCTTGGGGAGCACCAGTGCTGTTTGTAAAAAAGAAGGACAGGAGTATGAGGATGTGTATCGACTATCGAGAACTAAATAAAGTGACACTACAACAAAAACCCATTTCCATAACACAAAAATTTAACACTTTTAAAAAAGTATTATAATATATATAAGTGTATATGTATATAGGCGGGACTTAATTGCAATTTGGCGCCTAATTTTCCCCAGCCCCCCCAAAATTTTTCACACGGTCCCAATTGACAAAAAAGAAAAAGAAAAAAACCCACCAGTCGGTCCCCAATTCCCCTCTCTCTCTCTTGTTTCTCTGTGTTTACCCCTCTCTCTCTCTTCGTTTCTCGACCAATCTGCCCAGGAGGAGGACGATTAAGCTTGCCCAGGTATGTTTTCCTCTCTTCATGTAAATGTGTATGAATAACCATTTTCAAGTTTGACATTTTCAGTTCTTCTCTGCACAGACTTTGTTTTTCAAGTGGGTTTTTGACATTTTCAAATTCTACCCAAGATGTATGCAAGCTATAGAGGAGTCTGCAAAGAAAGAGCTCAGTGAGACAAGCCGAATCGTGTACTATTCTTTTTTAATGCTTTATTTCAGTTATAATATTTTGGTGTTGGGTTCTTATCCATGATGCATTTTGTTTGGTTCTCTGCCGTGATGATATTTTTTTATGGACTTTTTGAGAAACTGGAAGTCTTGTTTTTTCTTTTCTTTCTAAAATGGGAATTCTCTTTTTGGACTGTTTATGATGCTGTGTTCTTTTCTTTCTAAACTGGAAGTCTTGTTTTTTATGGACCGTTTATGATGCTCTGTCAAGTACACCTCAGAATCACATCTTCCCTTTTGAATTGCTGTAGGCCATGATGATGGACATTTAAGTTCTCAGGTGCATAGGCATTTGACAAAGTAGCAACATATCAGCATTGTGTGTTGTGGTGCAATTGTTTAATGATAAAAGCATGAACTTTATTATTATGAAAATCATGAGTAGTGTCTGAGAAAAAGAGCCCATGTTCTCATTCTACCAATTTAATTAAAAATCATCAAAGCACCAATCCAATATTCAACTTATAAATCTGCCACTTTTATTTTTCTTTGTTCTTTATTTCTTTTTGGTTCATTATTTTCCTTCCTTAGTAAAACTTATTTGGCTGGTATAGGTGAAAGAGAGAGATAGTCTTTAATGCTACTCCAAGGAACCCCTGAACATGGCAGTTGTAGTTGTACAGTGAAAAATCTTAACTTCCTCTGCTCTTATCTCTTCACACCACCATTAACACTCCTACAAAACACTATTAATGTATTTGGTCATTAAAATGTCTCCATTATACAAGTATTTAAATATATGTTATATAAAAGTGTAGTACTTGGCAATTGTATAAATAAAAATGAATTAAATAATAATAATAATACAGTCTTAAAAGGAAACTGACATTAATTATTATTGATAGAGCTATAGTAGTGCAGTTGATAACTTGATATTTAGTACATGACATATTAGTAGTCAAACTCTATAGGCGTTGAACTAATGATGATATATATTTGATAAATTGTAGTGAAAATCAAACACTATTATAAGTATATATAGATACATCTCTTTTAATATGCTTTCTTAGTTTGAAATTATCAAGATCAATAGCTAGAGACACACTATATTGATTTTTCTTAATATTTTATTTTGTAAATATAAGATTGTTCATATAATCATAAGAATTTGAGTCAAGAAGTATTAACCTTGTAGTAAGGCACTTTAGAGCATAATGAAAGATTAAAGAGGCATTTGTAATTATTTTTTTTAACATTCTGAAAGCTAAAGCTAAGCTAATGTATTTTCTTTTTCTTTTTCTTTTTCTTTGCATGCTATTTTTCTTCCTGAGATTAGTTTATTCTTCCACAGTTACCACTGAAGTTTCATGTTGTTTTAAGCATTTAACTTTCTTAAAACTAACATCTTGTTTCACTTGCTATTTTTACGAGTATCATCTTAGTGGGGGGCATTCATTTATTTTATTTTTTTCACAGGACTTTCATGGTATGTCAGCTTGTTTCTTAATTTTAAATTGCATCAAACTCACCTATAAATTTAAAGCTCAATCAATTTATTACTGCATATCTTCTTTGTTTCATGCTTATTATATACTGTAGCTGCAGTGTGGGGTTAAAGAAATGAAATAGATTATTTATTGACAAGTTGCCACCACAATCAGCGTCTTCCCATATTCTCTCGAATTACTCACATCTCTAATCAACTAATACCATGTTCATTCATCTAATGATTCTATCTCTCTCTCTCTCTATATGAAGCATTATCATAATAACAAATGGAAATAAATGCTCTGAGATTATTATTATTAATAATATCTATTTTCTTGTCTGCTTCTTTGTTGATGGAGAACACTTTAAAAAGTGGTGGTCCAACATTTAAGTCTCCTTCTCTATAGACTACTCCATCCATTAGTATATATAGTTTATAGTTGAATGATAGAGCTTAAACATAAGATATGAAAATATCTTCCTTTCATTTTGTTTTGCTTTTAGTCTAATGGGATTTATACGTATAGAGAGAGAAATTTGACAACTTATTGTAATTTTTTCTTTAAAATTTTCTTGGATTATAATTAAAAGAGTGGAGGCATAGGTAGAAAAAATTATTACAAGTAAATGTTTTGTCTTTTTCCTTTTTTAAATGTGTCTCCATTTGTACAAGTTGCAATATGCTTTCGTTTTCTAATTTATTAGATAGATTTTGATTTATTTTGCTTTTGCTTTTAAGGATAAAAAGTTTCCAACTTGATCACATACGTACGGACAAATAGTTTCTCAATCCACATACTTAGTTTGGTATTCATTTTGGGAGTATAGTGCATGCTAGTTTAAGCCATTATCATGAAATTCAATTCCTAAAATATCTAAACTTTAAACAACCTCTTACAAAGAAACACTCTACTTTAATCGTCCATCACAATAATAAACTAATATATTTAGTAAATGGTATACTATTTTTCTTATGTTTATTTGGAATCTATCAAAATGACATTTTCATAAGCATCAATTTTACAAAATATCAACGATGTTTTTAACATAATAATATATATGAACGGAGCAAATGTTGTTCTGTTGGGGACCAGTAGTTTGGTTCGTATATAAAATGAACTGCAACCTCATTATTAAGTACAAAATTTAACCTTGTCACTCACAACAGTAGTGCACCCTTCACATCTATATATATCTATGATCTCTCCTTCTACTTCTGTGCCTCAAGTTAGGGGTCATAAGCCTAGGCTTTTTTTGGGGCTTTTTAAAACAGATCTGTGACTTCATGGTTGCTTTTTGGCAACACCTACTGCTTCTCATTTTTTCACTTGTGAAATCTGAAGAAAAACCAGAGAGAATGAGATTGCATAATTCATAACAGAATAAATGAACCTTGACGTTTGGAATAAAGTTTAGAGTTACTGCCACCACTAATATAGCTTTCAGATTTATAGAAATTGATTGTGTTGTTTGAAACTCCTCAATATAATTTGTTGCATGCTTTTTTGTAAACCTACTTCCTATGATGTTTACATTATTTTCCTCTATGATATATGCACAATTTCCTTATGAAAATATATTAGACTATTATATTTAGTCTTTCTATAGATCTTCCATGATCAAATGCTTATTATGAAAGTTAAACAAGTAAATTTATCGATATTGATGTTTGATATTAGTATCAGATTACTTTTTGGGCCATTGATTCTCTCTGGTGACAGTAACCCATTTGTGTTTATCTTTATGTTAATAGGAAGAATTGTTATTTGCACTTAATGTTTTCATAATGCTCCGTCATGTTTATTATTTTAAGCTATTATGTATTGTTCCCATAAATCCTTCAGTGGTTTGACTGTTTAAATGCCAGAATGCTCAAATTTTTTTTGTTTTTTTTCTTCTATTTTTGACTTCACCGGATTGCTCATGTTGCAGGTTTAAACGATTGACTAGTCGAAATGAAGTAGCTGTGTCTGCTCAAGACTATAAGTTTTATTCTCCAAGACATAAATTTAGGCGTGTTACTTCAAGTTCTGTGTCTAACATCCCTGGTTTACCTGTAAGCATTAATAGAATTTTTCACATGATCATAGGAAATTAAAAGCCACTTAATTAGTTTACATGTGTATATGTATATATATGTGTATATTTCTTAATCGAATTTGATGGTTAGTTTCATTCATCTGATCTTAAGAAATTACCAACCACTTTGAAGATAAGATACTACCATGTAGAATGGCTTCACACACATCTCTATGTTAAGCTCTAACGATTTAACCTTGCCAAATAAACTATTTTGACCTTCAACTGATAAGAAGTAATTTCATGAATTTTATGGTTTTTTTGTATCATTTAATTTTAATTTTGTATTAATCTTTTAGGTATTGATTATATTCTTTAGGTTGTGGATCGAATTGGTAAGGAGCATTGCAAAGTTAATTAAGTTGATTATTAATTGCAAGAGGTACGAAATTATGTTCTTTTAACTCTTATTATTAATATCTTAATAATGTTAGAGGAGTTTGAATATCTTAAATATTCATCCATAGAGAAGTAGGTTATGAGATTAAAGTTGTGTGCTGCGGTGATAACAGAAGGTTGAAAATTTGTGTGTATTAGAGAAGTAGGTTCTGGAAAATTTGTTTGTGTGTTGCGGTGATATAAGGAAGAAAACTTATTGTGTGTTGTTTGAATTTTTTTACTTGGTATCGATAGATGGTTAGGTAAGCTTTTATATGTATAGATTAGATTTTTCAGCCATAAATATTGATGAAAAATAACTCAAATAAAAATTATATGTATAATCAAAGATAAAAACAAGTTATACTAATATATAACCAGCCAAAATTATTCCTTAGTGTAAAACCAAGTGGGATGCTACCATAAATTTTTAAATTATATTTTAAGAGAATCAAGGTTTAAATTCCACTATAGACTTAATTGCCACAAATAAATAATAGGTCCTTATTCAAGGCTTAACATGAGAAGCATAGCTTATACAACAGACAATTACAACTTAATCAACTGTGGACCATTTCCTCAACATGATAAAGGTACCTTCCATAGTGGCAAGAACTATGTCCTCCCTAAAGAAAACAGGAAGTTTGAATATGATCAAAGCCATTTCTGCCATGCCATTGAACATCACATTAATCAATCCAAAAAAGAGTGCACCAAAATATTTATTTCCATCTTCTAAATCTCCCACGTGCATTTTTGTCTTAAGCTCCCAAAATGACCAGACATTTTTGGGGTTGATCCAATTAGGCAGGTTGGGTGGGCTGATCAACTGAACTCGATTAGCCTTGTTTTTTCTTGTCCTAGTTTCTCTAACCCATGAGTGAGATTGTGAGAGAATTGTGAGAGAATTAACTTCATATTGAAATAAGAAATAAGCAATTAATAATATATAAATATATGTTTACCTTGACATATAATTCAAATTTAGCAAGGATGGCTGCAACAGTCATGCCAATGATATAAAATGTTGCCAAGTTCACATAAACAGCTATGTGCTGCCAACCGCATCCTCTGGCCACACCTTCAATTAGTAAAGCAACATATCTTAATCACCTTCAATTGAATCTCACTCACTTACTCACTTTTGATTGCTTGCTTGCATTGAATCATAAGCTTTTCACTCATAAATTTCCTCTTATTTTTATTTTGGTCCATAATATTTTTCAATAAAATAAAATAAATTAGTTGAATTTGTCAGGTTAACTCACTTGCCTTTTTCTAGAACAAAATTATAGGTGAACCAAATAATCAAAACATTACTATACAATACAATTTATAGTTTAATTTGATTTAACTTTTATGTATTTTGTGTGTGCATAAATTCATTCAATATCTAAATTATTAATAAGTTTTGAATAATACTTGTATAAAATACATTAAGTTATAAATAAAAAGTAAAAGGTAAGATAAACGTAATATATTATAAATTAAGCTATAAATAAGCAAAACACATAATAGACTATGAAAATAAAACAGAAAAGAACTGTAACAAAATAATTATTTAGACTATAATATGTATATAAAACAATACAATAATATATATGTGAAAACCAGAATAAATTTTCTCACTGAACACATGAGATGAACACTTCAAGGGTAAAGAGGGTATTTATAGTGACGTCTAATGTGTTTTTCTATTTTTGGTAGAGGTCCCAAAAAGAGAAGTAGAAAAGAAAAAAGAAAAGAGAAAGAGAAAGGAAATATGGCTGTAAATAAGTAAATATAAATGGTAAAACTAGCTATAAGTTCTAGTAGAGGCTTGTAATGTCTATGCTTTACTCTCTTTTGTAGCCGTATATGTTAAGTGTATACTAGCCAAGATTATTCTTCGTGTCTATATATATATATATTTATATAGATAGATGGATAATAGACCCCATATATGTCAATGTAGGTCAATTCTTAATAACAAAGTTGTATCTAATTTGTATCTTATGTCTTAACTAAATTATTAGGTTACAAGAAAAAATAAAGTAGAAAAATATTAGACATATGTGATTAGGTGCCTTGAATTTGGCGAATTCTTGAGCTGTTGTAATTAAGCCAACTCAGACATATTCACACACTATTTGAAAATTAACTTACATATAAATACAATACCTTTGTATATATATATAAAGGTGTACGGAAAATAAGTAATAAGAGTATGTTGTTGTTAAGTCATGCTATTAATTATACCTTATAAATATTTATTGACAACCTAAAAAATATTTAATAAATTGTCAAACAAGCTATATATGTGTATTGTATTGTATGTTCTTTTATATTAAATTGACTCAAATATAGAAATATAGGCTCAAAAGAATTTAGAAGGTGATCCAAATATATGCATACATATATGAATGGACATATGTATTGCACCTATAGTAGATACATAAAATAAAACATGAAGACATAAAAATCATTGCATCCAAAGCATAAGCTGCAAATTCCATAAAATTTAGTAAATATAATAGAGTTTTACAATGTCAAAAATAAAAACCAACTCTAGAGAAAACATGCCCACTTGAAACAATGACCCATTCACTTTCTTTTAAAACCTTTCCAAGCAACAAACTTCTTGAAAATGTAACTATGAATTAAAATCTGAGTAAGATACTTCAACAAGTCATCTTTGGTTTATTCAATTCCATAAAGGCATGGAATGGAGAGACCTGAAATTCTCTTTTAAGATGACCTAAAATTGAACCAAGGTATGTTTTCTTTTAAAAGCATGTGTGTTAATGACCTTGTCATGACCCTGAAATTAAAACTAGCAAATAATGTGATTATCTTGTCTAACAATTGTTAAACCCAGACAAAAACACAAGATTTTATTAAGAGAACATCATCAAATTCAAATTCAATGAAGATGGATAAAAGTTGGATCCATCTTAACAAGTTAATAAACAAAAACATATAGTTTATTTTGGGTATAAGTTTAAGTGTAAGTGCTTGATTATTGAAGTATGCTCTAAAATTGTAGAGCAACGGTGGAATATGAGCAAAACGCTAGGGAGTTTGTTAAGACAACCATGACGAATCTCGGATTTCTAGCCAAGATTCTTTGTCCATGCAACAAATGTCACAATCTAAGACATCAACTTTCAGATGAAGTTGTCGAACACTTAGTTTTGTGGGGCATGGACCAATCTTACAAAATATGGTTTCATCATGGGGAAGATCCAGTTCAAAGCAGCACGACAAACACAAGTTTTGAATATGATTTATTTCGGGTAGCAGGAGTATTTTTCAAGTACCACCAATGATTTTGGTGACGATAACAATGATGCTGATTTTCATAGTCTATTAGCAGATGCTGAATCTCCATTGTATGAAGGTTGTTCAAAGTATACAAAAATTTATTCTATCGTTGGGTTGTATAATCTAAAAACAAAGCATGGAATCTTAGATGTTGGCTTTAGTGAGATGTTGGAGATGATCAAAGAAATGTTGCCGAAAGATAATCTCCTACTGACATCAATGTATGCAGTTCAAAAGTTTCTAAAGATGTTTGATCTGAGCTATAAGCATATCCACGCTTGTGTCAACGATTGTTGTTTGTATACAAAAGAGAATGCTGATACCCAAGTATGTCCCACCTGTCAATATCCAAGATGGAAGAAAAATGAACAGACAAAAGAGATTCTACAAGGGCAGCCTGCCAAATTGTTGAGATATTTTCCTATTATACCAAGGTTTCATAGGATGTTTAGAAAAGAAGAGACGACTTTAAGCTTAAAATGGCATTCAACCAATAAAAGAAGAGATGGGAAAATGTGGCACCCGGTAGATTCAGAGGCTTGGGATGCAGTTTATGAGAGATGGCCAGATTTTCAACTTGAACCTAACAACCTTCGATTAGGAATTGCTGCTGATTGGATCAATCCTTACAAAAATATGAGTTCTACGTATAGTTGTTGGCCTATAATGCTTGTTGTATATAATCTGCCACCTACGTTGTGCATGAAGGATGAATTTACCTTTCTATCTATGTTGATTCCTGGACCTAAACAACCCGGGAATGACATAGATGTTTACTTAGAGCCCTTAATAGATGAGTTACTAGAATTATGGAATGGTGTTTATACATATGATATTTCCACAAAGAAGTTTTTTAATTTAAGGGCCATGTTGCTATGGACCATAAATGATTTTCTAGCTTATGGAAACTTAGCTGGATGTGCGACTAAAGGGAAGTATTGTTGTCCTGTTTGTTGCGAGCACTTAAATGTTGTTTGGTTGAAGCATAGCAAAAATATGTCCTTTTGCAATCATATTCGATTTCTACTACAAGAACACCGTTATAGAAAGAAGAAATATACAACAACTAGGGCAAGGGAAAGAGCACCACAATGTCCAATTATATTGACAGGTGTTGAAGTAGCTAAGCAGTTAAGCAAAGTGACTAATGACTTTGGAAAGGGAAAAAAGAGGAGTCGTGGTATAGACATAGAAAATCTGGAAGAAGCAGTCTAATTTTTTTAGGCTGCCTTATTGGGAAATATTAGTTGTTCGTCATAACCTTGATGTTATGCATGTTGAAAAGAATGTTTTTGAAAGCATACTTAACACATTGCTCGATTGCAAAGGAAAATCTAAAGATCACTACAACTCGAGATTAGATTTGACAGAGATGGGCATTATGCCTCATCTCCATCCGTATGAAGAAAATGGTGTTACTCGTCTTCCTGCTGCAGCTTACACTCTATCAAAATCTGATAAGAAGTTGCTTTGTGAGAGGCTATTTGACTTGAAATTGCCTTATGGTTATAGCTCTAACATTAGAAACTGTGTAGATGTGAACAAACAGAAGCTGACAGGACTTAAGTTTCATGATTTTCATGTGATTATGCAACAACTATTGCATATTGCTATAAGGGATTTAATGGAAGAAGGTTGTAGAGAGACAATTCTTCGGCTCTCTAAGTTTTTCCATGGATTGTGTCAGCGTGTGGTTGATAAGGAGGAAATTATGAAATTGGAACTAGAAGCCTTTGAAATTCTTTATAAACTAGAAGAATATTTCCCTCCTTCTTTCTTTGATACAATGGTTCACTTGGTTGTTCATTTAGCATGAGAAGTTAGACTTTGTGGTCCAGTGCAATTTCAATGGATGTACCATTTTGAGAGATATATGAAAGGATTGAAAGGATTTGTAGCAAATTATGCATGGCCAGAAGGATGTATTGCAAATCGCTATCTTGCTGTTGAATGTGTACGCTTTTGTGAAATATTTTTAAAGAAAAATGATAATCAAGATACTACATTACTAGAAGAAAATCCACTATCAGCAGCAGGGTGCTTTGAGCTTGACCGATTGAACTTGGCAATAGCGCATCGGTATGTGTTGTTTAACTCAGATATTGTAGAACCATTTCTCAATGTCCATATGGATGAGCTAAAAGAAAGGCGCTCAAATCTAAATAACAATCAAACTTTGTTGTGGAATCGACATTCTGAAGGGCTCCCGTTATGGTTTTATGAAAAGGTTGTATTCTATTGCCAAGATAAAAGTTTACGTTTTGTTTTAGTGTACAAATTTCTTACAAGTATATTTTTATTTTCAGATTTCTAACTTGAACAAAGTAGATGACATGTTAGCTCAATTGGCTGAAGGTCCAAGTCGCGGTGTCACTTCCTATAAAGGGTACATGATTAATGGAATTCGATTCCATAAAAAAGGAGCTGAAAAAACAACTCAAAGCAGTGGTGTATACTTGGAAGCACATGATAGTGGGCAATTGAATGATAAAGAAGAGTATTTTGGTGTTATCAAGGATATAATTATGCTTGATTATCGTACTTTTAAGGTGCCATTGTTTTGGTGCGATTGGGCGAATATTCGAATGGGTGTTAAGAAGTCGGAGTTCTATACGCTTGTAAATTTTAATATAGGACATGCTCAATCCATTAGGGATCCATTTGTATTAGCTTCACAAGTGAAAAAATCCTTTTATGCAAGGGAGAATGAGTCAAGTAATTGGTATATAGCTTTAAAGGATTCAAATAGAGGGTGTTTTGGACTTGAATCCAATGAAGAAAATTGAGTTTCCTGTTGTTTCTTATGTACTTTGAATGAAACAAATCTGCTTACACTTTTTGTATGTAATTTTGGTGTATTATTACTCTTTTGTTAAATGAAACAAATCTGGTTTTATTACTCTCTATGGTGTACTTTATGATTTTATTTTGCTTTGAATGAAACAATTCTGGTTTTATGGTTTTGGTGTATGTTTATTACTCTTTGGTGATCTGCATTTCTGATTTATATTATTATGTTATCCTACTTTTTATATTGCAGCAATTTCAACTTGAAAAATGAGTACATTACGAAGATCTCCAAAAAAACACCTTCGTCTAGGTTCTTTATGCAATTTTGTGGCCAAAAAGCGAAAAGCATCGTTGAAGACTCAAGATGATTGTGGTGATACGTTGCTTGGAAGCCCTGTTTTAAAGAAAAAGAGTGCTCTTCGTAGGTTTTCTGCACCTGTTAGAGTTGTAATTGACTAACCACCTGCTCTTAGCACTAGAGCAGCAACTCGTTGTATGGTCTATAATATAGAGCCAGATTCAAATGATGATGTGGAAGACATGGAGATGTCACTTGGAAGTTAAAAAACTAGAAGATCTCTTAATTATGAGGTAGATAAGGTAGTTGATAGTGTTTGTGAAAAGGGGGTAAGGGAGGAACATGAAGAGATAGCTGATGAGGAAAGGGTTGGAGCAAAATTTGAAGAAGGGGCTGCTGCACAATGTGAAGAAGTGGCTGCTCCAGAATGTGAAGAAGTGGCTGAGATAGAACTTGAACACCCTCTTAGAAAATCTGTTAGATTATAAAAAACAACTGATGAGGCAAATCAAACTGAGATTGAAGAAATACCTCAAGATGTAGATGCGAATGTAATGAACTTAGCCAAGAAGACAAGGGAAAAAACTGTATTGGAAAATCTTACCAAGAGGAACAATGACTTAAGGATAATAAATTGGAATGAAAAAGGGCAACCAGTTGGTACTAACTCAGTTCAATTTTCTTCTTTTGTGGGCGCTCTTGTGCGAGAGGTTGTTCCTTACACTATTTCAGATTGGAGGAAAGTTTCACCAATTATGAGAGATGTTCTTTGGGCATCTATTCAGGTAGAATTACAAGTTTTATGACTGTATTTTTTTTTATATATTCAGCTCTACACTTAAACATATAATATATTATTCTATATTCTATTGTAGGCACAATATGACTTACATGATGATTGGCAAAAAAAGATGTGCTTTGAAATGATGGCAGAACTATGGAGTGCTGGGAAATCTAGACTTGTAAGGGATATTATCAATGGATAAAATGAGAGTGAACGACTAGCCTTAAAGCCGGATTGCATAAAAAGTGATGTAGAATGGAGAGCATTTGTTGCCAAAAAAATTAGTAAAGAACATTTGGTAAGAAATATGATGTAAGAAGTGATGTTGCTGCCTCTTTTATCTCTGTTGGTGTTAAATTCAATATAGTTATGCCTCTTTTACTTATTTATTAAATAGGATATAAGGGCCAAATACCAAGAGAGAAGAAAGAAAGTTGTTCCACACACCTTAAGTCGAATAGGATATGCTTGAACAATCGATGATATGGTAATAATTTTATATTGTTTGTATTTTTGCTTCCATTATTGTAGTCTCTATTGTATAATCTCTATTGTTGTATTGTGTAGAAAAAAGAAAATGAGGATGTTAAAATATCTAGAATCGATGCTTTTCGGAGAGCCCATACCCAGAAGAATGGTGAACCTATAAACCCAACAGCATCTGATATTTTTGTGAGTATTAGTCATTTAATTTTTGTGAATTTATATTTATTTTCCATAATGCATACATTAGTTATACTAATTTATATGCAAGGTTCATTGAATGAGATTCTCCTTGAAGACCCAAAATCTGAAACTACAGACAACGCTGATGAGGATGCCATGAAAAAATTATTTGGTAACCCAAAATCTAGTCGTTTAATCGGACACAGAAGAGGCGTAACAAGGTCGAAGCTAATTGTTGTTAATATGTGTAATAGAAAGATCTCCAAGTTAGAAGAAGAGCAACAGAATATGATGCTCAAAATGACTGAAATGATGAATCTACTTAAAGAATAGTTGGTGGTAATTCTATCTTGCACTTATAAACCTTAGTTTTCTTTTCTTCCAATGAAACTTATCTTGGTTTTATATTTAGGTTGGTGGTAAAGTGACAACAAGCGAAGGACAGTCTCGCAATGTACCGCAGTCAAACAATATTCAGTCCCCTAAGGTAAATTATCAGAGTTGTTATTGTTTTAAATTTTCATTTTAGAAGAACAAATACAAAAACTAATATATTGTCTTTAAAATCAATTTGGTAGAGTATTGTACTAGAGAAAAGACATAACTTTAAAGAAGGGAAGAATGCTTGCTACTTGCTTGACTGGGCAGATGTAATTGTTGCTGAAGGTCGTTGGGATTCTAGTGATCCAAAGTTAACTGTACATGGAAAGCCTCTTGGACCAGACTTTATGCGAGTATGGGTTGATGTTGATATTGTACAAGAATCTTACTTATTTCGTCCTTATAATGCGATGCTTACAATACAAGAAGCATTTGGTTCCACAGTTGCATGGCCTTCTAAAATAGTTCCAAGAGGTACATTTTCATACTAAAAAAAGAACCAGTGTCTTATAATTTAGTGTTTGGTTTCTTTGTTTGCTTTGGTGTAGTTGTGAATTCATTATTTTGTATGTGGTGTCCTCTCTTGGATATAATTTCCATAGCATTTTTCTTGAAGTAATTTGTGATGCTAGATAATAACAATAAAATATTTCTTTGTTTATTTTGCAGATGTGACAAGCGAAATAGAAAAGGATACTTAATTTTGAAGGCTTTGTGTTGGGCAGCTGTAGAATATTTTGTGTTTAAAGTAGTAACTTTTCAATATGTTGAATATTTAAGACTACTTGAATACTTAAAGAACATTTTGTTGTTGATGACAGTGTTGAATGTTTTAAACTAATTTGTGGATTGTTAATACAATGTTGAATGTTCTTACTATTTGTTATTTGAAAATCAAGTTCATTTGATGATGCTAGTATATATGAGAAAGCTAATTTTATTTATATAAAAAAAATTAAAACATAATAGAATAAATTAGTGTTATATAAATGAATATATAATGAGAATTTAAACTTATCTAAATATTAAAATAATACGAAAATTGTGTTATAATATCTATTACAATAACACTTTTTATGTAAAGAATTTTGTTATGCAAACTTCATTATATAACACAAATAATGTGTTATACTAAAGTGTAGTATAACACAAAAAATGTGTTATACTAAAGTGTAGTATAACACAAAAAATGTGTTATACAACACAAATTTATAAGTATTGAAATGTGTTATATAATCGACTATAAATAATATAATGAAACACTTATCTATTTATTAAAATAACACAGAAAGTGTGTTATCGTTGATAGTATAATAACACATCTGTATAACAATGATAAAGTGTTATGTAAAGTACCCTGACCTACAATAACATAGTCAGTCTTAACACATCAAAAAGTATTATGGTATGTTCTGATAACACATTTTTGGTGTTATTAAAAGCATTTTTTCTTGTAGTGTGACGATCAAGAACAAATACCCTTTACCTCGAATAGACGATATTTTTGATCAACTACAAAGATCTATAGTATTCTCAAAGATAGACTTGCGGTCGGGGTATCATCAGCTAAGATTGCGAGAAGAAGATATCCCAAAGACTGCTTTTCGAACTAGATATGGATACTACGAGTTTCTGGTGATGTCTTTTGGCTTAACGAACGCACCAGCAGCGTTCATGGATCTTATGAACAGAGTATTTAAAGACTACCTGGATAAGTTCGTGGTGGTGTTTATAGATGACATATTGATTTACTCAAAGACGAAAGCCAAGCATGAAGAGCACCTGCGACTGACATTGGGACTACTCAAAAGTCATCAATTATACACTATGTTTAAGAAATGCAAATTCTGGTTAGAGAAGGTGGCATTTCTAGGACACATTGTGTCTAAAAATGGAGTAGAAGTAGATCTGTCAAGATCGAAGCAGTGAAGGACTGACCCAAACCCAAGAGTGCCACGGAGGTGAGAAGTTTTCTGGGATTGGCAGGATACTATAGAAGATTTGTTGAAGGGTTTTCCAGAATTGCTACACCCTTAACAAATTTGACACGAAAGCAACAAAAACTTGTATGGACAGAAAAGTGCGAAGAAAGCTTCCAAACGTTAAAGGACAAGCTCATATTAGCCCCAATTCTATGCGTTCCAAACAATAAGGGCAAGTTTGTAGTTTATTGCGACGCGTCGAAGCAGGGACTTGGATGTGTTTTGACGCAAGACAAAAAAGTGGTCGCATATGCCTCGAGACAGCTATAGGAGTACGAACAGCAGTATCCGACCCATGACTTAGAATTAGTGATGATGGTTTTTACTCTAAAGATTTGGAGGCACTATCTGTATGGAGAAAATTGCAAAATCTATACGGACCATAAATGTCTAAAGTACTTCTTTCCGCAGAAGGAGCACAATATGAGGCAATGAAGGTGGCTAGAATTAGTATAGGACTATGATTGTGAGATCTTGTATCCGGGAAAGGCTAATGTCATGGCAGATGCACTTAGTAGGTGGAGTTACAGAAGCTTGTCAACACTTAAGGGGATAGCTCAACACTTACAAGATGATATTAAGAGGTCCGGAATTGAGTTAATAACTGGACAACTAGCTGACCTCACGATCAAGTCAACACTAATGGAGCAAATAAAGGAGAAACAACAAGAGGACAAGTCTCTTCGTAAGATGAAGGCAGCATTACAAAGCTCAGAGAATGTTGATTTCTCCTTGACAAAAGAAGGCATGTTACGATATAGAAACCAAGTATGTGTGCCAGAAAGTGGAGGATTAAGAGAAAGTATTATGAAGGAAGCGAACACTACTCCATATTCACTTCAACCGGGATCGACCAAGATGTATAACGATGTCAAGACATTGTACTGGTGGCCGGGAATGAAGAAAGAAATAGCGGAATTTGTAGCAAAATGCCTTACATGTCAACAAGTTAAGGTTGAACATCAAAGAACCGCTGGCACTTTGGAACCATTAAAGATTACTGAATGGAAATGGGAAGATATAGTGATGGTCTTCGTGATGGGATTACCAAGGACCACCAAGCAGCATGACTCTATTTGGGTGATAGTAGATAGACTCACAAAATCTGCTCACTTCTTGCCGGTAAGAATAGTTTATAACACTGAGCAGTACGCAGAGCTTTCTATGGTGGAGATGGAAAGACTACATGGAGTTCCAAAGACAATAGTTTTCGATAGAGGATCGGGTTTCACATCAAAGTTTTGGGAAGGTCTACAGCGTGCAATGGGCACCAAGTTAAAACTAAGTACGACATTTCACCCTCAAATCGATGGTCAGTGTAGCGTCCCAAATTTGTTAATAACGCTGAGGGCCTTGATTAGTGTGCCTGGAGGGCAATAAGTGATTTATTATTATAATATGTGAATTTTGATGAGTATGTGATTAGAAATGCATGTTTAGGTGAGTTAAATATGCATGTGGGCCCCGTTTGGTTATTAGCGGCGTGTTTGAAATTTTAGCCCGTTGATGGCACAAATGTGATTATTGTGATATATTTGTGATATATCTGTGTTGCACGATCTGAGACAGTCCTAGGGAGGTGTTTAGCAAGAAAGTCACAACGGGGTCGAATACCCCACTCGGGGCAAGGCGAGGGGTATTTCGAGCATTAGACGTTTTATGGGGTTATCGGGTTATGAAAATAAATATTTGGAGATATATTTGAAGTTAGAACGTTTAGGAGGGAATATTGGGGAAATTTACCATTTTTCCCTCGGGGTCGTTTTTTGTACCACGAGCCATTGAGGTAACCATAGAGAGTTAAGTTAAATAAAACACAATTGAGGAATTATTCAGAAACTAAGGAACCGACCCAAACATCTCTATCTCTCTTTCTCTCATTCGGTACTCTCCCTTCTCTCCCTTGAGTTTGAAGATTTGATGAGTTAAAGAATTGGCAAGCTTAGTTTTTAAGGGATTGAAGCTGGCTGGGATTGAGGATTAGTTCAAGGGCAAAGCTATCAGTTGAGGTAAGGATTTTTGCACTTAAATAAATGAATTATATTGAGTTTTCTGCTGGTGTTTCAAAGTTATGCATGTGAGCTAGGTGGAGAATCAATCTTGAGTTTTAGATGAGGTTTGGGGTTAATTCTTGTTAGGTTTAGTTGCTGAGACCATAGTAGAACTTCTGTGATGATTGACTTGAAACATTGGGTTGATTTTGGGGTAAATTGGCTTGGATTTGGTGGAGAAAATGGAGGATTTTTCTTTGTTCGAAGGGTCAGGCCATGGCATTGTTCATGCTGAGCCGCGACCCTCTAGAACATTTTGGTGGCCAGGAAGAAGAGCGGGCCGCGACACTCCATAGCTTGGGCCGCGACATGCATGGGGGTGTGTTTTTGGGGGTCGGGCTCTGGTTGAGGCAGGCCGTGGCATGGGTTCTTGGGGTCGCGACATTTAGTGTGTTTTTGGACTCCAAGGTGGTTTTAGGCTCGGGAATCCAAAAGTTAAGGCTCGAGATGGATTTTATCACCCGGATTGATAGAGTTCAAGGTCCCGGAGACTAGAATTATGACCCAAAGTTATTTAATGGATTAGAACTTGATGGATGTATGTTGTTGGTACGTTGTGACTAGGTTTTCAGAGAGGTTCGTATTAGGGGACTGTGCTCGGGACATCGGTGCTTGGAAAGCTCGGGACACAGGTAAGAAAATTGTTGTACCAATAGAGCAGGGCGAGGCCCTATAGTTTGTGTTGCAGGGCACGACCCTATATGATTTTATTGCAGGGCGTAGCCCCATTGATTATGTTTATATGTGTTTAACTATTTGTTTAATTATGCTATGTGAGCAAATATGTGAATGAACGGCAATAGCTGGGAACGGCGAAGGCCGAGAACGGCGAACACTGAGTACGGCAAGAGGCCGAGAGGACCGTTAAGCACGTGGAGTGCAAGTTGCCAGGGTGAGACCCCTATAGGATACCTGGGATATCCTCATGGTGAAGACCACGAACCCAAGGCCTGGTAAAGCGCCTAGGACGGCATGGCCGATATGTGTTTAGCCTGTGGGCAGCTTTGTTATGTGCTGAATGGTGGTTATGCATATGTTATTTGTTTGTGTGAAGTTTTCTTGCCTGGCTTTGGCTCACGGGTGCTTTATGGTGCAGGTAAGGGCAAGGGGAAAATCGACCAACCATGAGTACGGAGAGCGTGAAGCGACGCGTACATGTTTGGCCTGCCTGGCTGCCACGGCCAGGGGTATTTTTGGGAGATGTTTGTACTAAACCTAATATTGTCTTAGTTGACTTTTAATTATATTTTTGAGTTGTAAATATTTCTAAACAGTATTTTGGGATCCCAAATGTATATCGCTTTATAATTTTCAACATATGCGTATATTTTCAAATTGTATGACTTCTATTACACTTTTAACCTAAAACCTCGATTAGCGAGTTAATTGCACGTGTTAAACTCACTTAGTAACGACTCTAATGAAGTGGGGCGTTGTAACTTGGTATCAGAGCGAGCCAAGGTTCATGGTTCCTGGAGATTGATCGAACATGTGCGCTCGCTATCAGTGACAAGCTCGACTCAGGGTTGGTTGGTAATGATTGACTTATATGTTTGAATATGTGCTTAGCTGCCCTGTTTGCCTGCTTATTTTATATATAGCATCATAAATGAGTTAACACATGCATGATGCCAGGGCATGGCCCGTTGAGTGTTATATGATATTTGTATGTTATATGGATTGCTGTTATGGTTGACTGATGTGAATTTGGAGGTGATTTTGGATGTTGTTATCATACCTAATAAGCGGCGTCATTGATTGCAGGCATAATGTTGAGATGCCTCAACAATCATCGAGACTCCACGGCAGTAAGGCGGAGGATGACAACCAAGGTCAGGACCCTCCACCTGCGCCACATAATTGGCAATAGATATTTGCCGAAATGGAATCGAGACTGCAAGGAGCTCAGGAAGAACTTCGACAGTTGACGAAGCAGGCCCCTCCTCAGGCCACTGGGTTGCCAGTTCAGCAAGCTGTGGCGACAATGCCAGATTAGGCAGCTATGGAGAATAGGTGGGAACCTTTGTATGAAAGGTTCAGGAAGCAGCATCCTCCCACCTTCGAGGGTGGACCAGACCCACTACAGGTAGAGCAATGGATGAATATGATTTCCTCCATCTTGGATTTTATGAGGGTGGAAGGGAATGAGAGAGTAGCCTGTGCCAGCTACATGTTCAGAGAAGATGCTCGCATCTGGTGGGATGTAGAGACTCAGAGGAGGAATGTTGCAGCTATGACCTGGGAAGAATTTAGAAACATCTTTAATGAGAAATATTACCATGTTGCAGTCCGAGCTGCGAAGGTTGACGAGTTCACCAACTTGACTCAGAACCGATAGACAGTTACTGAGTATGCTTTGAGATTTAACCGGTTGGTGATGTTTGAGCTGGATTTGGTGCTGACTGATGAGGAAAGAAGGGATAGATTTGTACGGGGGTTGAATGTTATGATCGCCCGTGATGTGAAGATTACTTTGGATCCAGAGACTACTACTTATGCCCAGGTAATGGACAAGGCCCTTACAGCTGAGGGGGCCGAGGATCAGATATGGAGAGAGAGCGTTGTTAGCGCGATGCCAGGAGGATGGAGCCTTCTTTATTGGATCCAGCCGGGGTAGTGGCTCTAGTGAGCAGAAGATAAAGGCCCAAATGCTTTTGTTCCTCCTAGCTTGGATAGGAGGGCACGAGGTGCTTTTGGCGGCCGTCAGGGCGAGGTGACAACTAGAGGAGTTTTCCAGTGTGTCCTCGGTGCAGACGACGACATTAAGGAGAGTGCAAGATTACTGCCTTATTTATTTATGGGAGTGCCAATCATCTGAAGAATGACTACCCACAAGCCAGGAAAGAGGAGCCAAAGCAAGGCGATAGTCTCGTTCCTGCCAGAGTGTTCACCTTGACTCAGACTGAGGTAGAGACTAGCCCCTCGGTTGTGATAGGTCAGATTTCTAGTACTGGTTCTTCTTATACTGCATTGATTGATTCGGGAGCTACTCATTCATTTGTGTCTAATAGAGTGATATATGAGTTGTGTAGACCTAGTGTTTTGTATGCTAGGGATTTTCATATTTTGTTGCCGACTGGGGAACTGTTAGTCTCGAGGAGATGGATTAGTACCTTGCCAGTAGAGATAGACGGTAGGGAGTTGTCTGTTTATCTGATTGATCTAGTAATGGATGACTTCGATATGATCCTAGGAATGGAATGGCTATCAAAGTATGGGGCAATGATTGACTGTAAGCCTAGAATGGTGACTTTTGAACCAGAAGAGGAGGTACCCTTTATATTTGTGGGGACAGTCAGTGGACCGCGGGTACCTATGATTTCAGCACTGAAGGCTAGAGACCTGATGCCGGAAGGTTGCATAGGATTCCTAGAGAACATCGTGGATACCTCTAGGGTTGTGTCAGTTGGACTGGGTGAGACCAGATTGGTATATGAGTTTCCAAATTTATTTCCAACACACCTGCCAGGGTTGCCGCCGCAGTGGGAGATTGAGTTTGTTATAGAGTTGGCGACAGGGGCGGAGCCATTATCTAGGACACCTTACAGGATGGCTCCAGCAGAGTTGAAGGAGTTGAAGATTCAGTTGCAGGAGTTACTCACTACCTAGAATTGATGATTTATTTGACCAGCTACAGGGAAAGACAGTGTTTTCGAGGATTGATCTCCGGTCAGGTTGCCATCAGTTAAGGATCAAAGAAGAGGACATACCAAAGACCGCTTTTCGCACGAGATATGGACACTATGAATTCTTGCTTATGTCATTTGGATTAATCAATGCCCTAGCAGCTTTTATGGACATGATGAATAGAGTCTTCCAGGACTATCTAGACAAGTTTGTGATTGTGTTTATCGAAGACATTCTGGTGTTCTCTCAGTCAGAGACAGAGCATGAGCAGCATCTATGTTTGGTGTTGCAGCAGTTGAAGGAGCATAGGTTATATGATAAGTTTAGCAAGTGCGAGTTTTGGCTACCGCAAGTCACGTTTCTCGATCATATTATCTGTAAGGAGGGGATTCTAGTTGACCCAAGTAAGATTGAGGTAGTTAGAGATTGGCCTAGACCGAGCAGCCTTCCTGAAGTCAGGAGTTTTCTGGGGTTTCCAGAATAGCCACACCATTGACTGAATTGATGAGGAAGAAGACAAAGTATGTGTGGACAGACAGGTGTGAGAATAGTTTCAAGGAATTGAAGCAGCTACTGATCATTGCGCCAGTGTTGAGTCTGCCGACAGACAATGAGAAGTCTGTTGTTTACAGTGATGCTTCTAGACAGGGTTTAGGGTGTGTGCTGATGCAAGCCGGAAAGGTGATAGCCTATGCATCGAGACAGTTAAAGGAGTATGAGCAGAGATATCCCACGCATGATCTGGAGTTGGCAGCAGTGGTATTTGCACTTAAGGTTTGGAGACAATATCTGCATGGTGAGAAGTGCGAGATATACACCAACCACAAGAGTTTGAAGTACTTCTTTACTCAGAAGGATCTGAATATGCGCCAAAGACGGTGGCTGGAACTGGTAAAGGATTATGATTGTGATATCCTATGCCATCCTGGGAAGGCTAATGTAGTGGTTGATGCACTGAGTCAGAAAGGTCGAGGACAGTTGTTCAGTTCGAGATAAATATCTGATAAGCTAGCTGAGGAGTTGACTAGAGCGGGTATATAGTTAGTGGTTGGTCGGTTAGCAAACATCACTCTTCAGTCTACACTCCTTGAGAGGAGCAAGGAGGCGTAGGGGAAGATAGAATTGGAATACATTGATTCCATTTCTTGGTTCATGGCATCTTTTTAGAACCATCCATTACCTTCTTTAATGTAAATGGATTGTCTTAATTCGTGTTTAACACAAAAACTTAGGTCTCGTGTTCATAGAGAATAGGTTGTCCTACAATCCTCCCACTACAACATGGCACTCGGGTATTCTGACTAGAATTAGTCGTTTCTTGATGTGGTACATCACATGATGATACAAATTAACTAATCTTATTAGAATTCAATTTCTTCAAGTACAACTTTACTTTGAGGTTTAAAGTTTGTCTTTTTGGTCTTATTCGAAAAAGGTTGCAAATAATCTTTCCTTACTAAGACTATAAAAGTAACTTTCTTTTGTTTAGGGAGCATAGCCAGCAAATATGAAAAATTTAGACTATTAGTCCAACTTCCCAGTCTTTGTTTTCAAAGAAAACGTGAGTGGTACACCTCTATATGCAAACAGGGCATAAACTAGTTTTAGTGCTATTTCACAACTCTAAAGGTGTCTTTTCATAGACTTGAACAAAACTACATTCAAAATATATATACCGCTCTTTGAAGTGCATTTCCACAAAAAGTGAGTGGCAGGAATCAATAGCTTAACAATGATTTAACCATATCTAAGAAGGTTCTATTTCTCCTCTCTGCAACATCATTCTGCAGTGGTGTTCCAGTTGCTGTGAGTTGGGATAGAATTTCATTCTCTTGCAAATGATTCTTGAACTCAAGTCAAGGTATCCACCTCCTCGATTTGATCGAAGTCTTATAAGTGATTTCCCTAACAGCTTGGCAACTTTTGTTGGAATTCTTTGAACTTCTTAAAAGTTTTAGATTTCCTTTGCATTAGGTGTAAATATACGTATCTTTAATAATCGTCAATAAAGATGATGAATTTTCATAACCTCCTCTTACTTGTACAATGAAAGGACTACATGCGTCGTTATGTATTACGTGAAGTTGTTATTTGGCTCTTTCGTCCTTTGCAAAGAAAGGTCTCTTAGGCATTTATCTTTTTGGATAGGATATACAAACCAGAAGAGTGTTAACTGTTAGCACTTTTAAAGGAATATCATTTACTAACCAGTATATCTTATCAAGATTGATATGTAATAATCTAAGACACCAAATATATGTATCATCACTTTGAGAAACTTTATGTCATTTTAATCCAGGATTATCTACTTAAATAATTCCAAATTATTTATCAATCGTTCATTAGGTTTTCAAAAACAATGACATTGCTGCCAACTCTCATGGTCACATTGCCTTCATCAAACTTCTTTAACAAACTAAGTTTCCATAAAGAATAATAAGCATGATTAGTGGCTCTCGGATCAACTATCCAAGATGACAAAACATCTCCCACTAAAAGGCTCTAAAGTAAGTAAATCAACTTTACTTTTTGTTTTATTTGCAAGATTGGAAAGAGATCAAATTCTTGGCTTTTATGTAATCAAAATTACTTTTCCATATATCTCAAATATAGCATGCATAGAATAACATATCAAAATATGTGATTCTCATTTCTCATGTTTCTTCAAAAGAAACATTATGCATGCCTAACAGTAAGTAATCACGAGCCTTTTCATCAAATCGTATCCAATTAAGGTACTTCTCTTTTGTTCTTTAGTTGTTATGGCAGCTGGCACTTGAGGACATTCCTCTTTCAGGAAAAACTTATGCTTTTCACATTAATACAATTATTAACATGAAATTATCACCATTTTAATTTGTGTTTGTTGAGTAAAGCAACAATAAAAAAGAGGTTATTAATTGAAGATATTGACTGTTGAAATAATAAACTAAGTATCTTTAATATAATCAAATATAAATATCAAGTTTCAGTATAGTAAACGTGATGCATGAATGCAACAATTTGAAAATAACACATAAAAAAGAACTATTACTAAACCACGATAAATTAATTTCACAATTAATGGACCAGTCTTAGGGTAGGTCAAACTAATTTCAAATTAATTTTGAGACAATCTCAAATTCATAAGTGGAAACATAAAATCAACTCTTTTCTTTTTCAACTTACGAACAACCGTTAATTTGGCCAAGATGAACTAATCCGCTCGAAAGCCTAATTTCATCTTTGTGAGTGTAACCCATTGTAACGACCCAAATTCCCTAAAGTGGCTTAATACCTGGATTAGGGGGCCAAGAGGGCCATAATTGATTTATTATGCAATTATGTGATTAAATGCATGATTATGTGAATTATATGATAATATGATGATAATTGCATGCCTGTGGGCCCACTTATTATTAGAAGGGTTGGTGATTTGGCCCGTTGAGGGCATATCTGTATATTTATGTGCATGTTGGTAATTTATGGATGAGACCACATTATTATGTGGATATGTTCAAGCTATTCGGCATGAGACGATCTTAGAATGAAAGTTGGCAGTTCGGTCATAACGAGGCTAATTTCTAGGCTCGAGGTAAGTCTGGGGGTAATTTGATGCTTACTGGGAATGAATAGGTAATGGGATATGATTTTGTTATTATTTGAGAATATTTGGAATAACGGGAATTGGAGGTCGTTAATTATAATTAACGAGATTGACGGGAAAGGACAGTTTTACCCTTGGGTGGCTTAAAAAGGAATTAAATGACCTAGGGGCATTTTGGTCTTTTGACCATGGGATATGTTTAAAGCTAAGAAGGTTGTAGATGTTTAAGGAAACAATAGAGTTTCCTTCCTCTACCTCACGATCATCTTTCTTTCTCTCTTCTCTTTCGATTTTTGAAGCTTAGCTTGACGATTCAATCTGGAAATTAAGGCTTAAGAGTTTAGGATTGAATTGTTTCTAGTGGAAGGGGTGTGAGTTGTGATTGAGGTAAGGTTCTCTAGCTTGAATTCTGAGTTTTACTCTGTTTTTGGTTTGGTTGAATGCTTGAGAGTTTTTATTAGAGAATTGGGTATTTAGTGTGGTTTTGAATGGTTCAATGCTTGGGTTTTGTTGTTGGAATGTTGGTTGTGTTGGGGTGAAGATCAGTGTTGATTTTGGGATTGATTTGAGGAAGGTTTGGTTGTGTTCAGTTTGAGAAAAAACAGGGGGAAAATCTGGGTTCCAGGTCAAGCTGCAGCCCTGTTCTTAGGCGCTGCGGCTAAAGCTGTGCGAAGGAGAAGATGGTGCTGCTGGGCTATTAGTGTTGCGGCGCCAGTTTGGAGAGCTGCGACTCTAATGTTGTGAAAGAGGGCTTTGGGCCCTTGACATGAGGTGGGCTACGACTCAAGTGCTTGGGGCCGCGGCTCAAAATGGGAATTTGGCCAAAAAGGTCTTATGTGACAGAAACTTGAACCTAAGGGCTTGGGATCAAACCTACTACCTGTTTTAATAGAATACGACATCTCAGAGGTTAGAACTTGGTCTGGGAACATTTAATTGTTCAATTTATTGATGGGATTTCATATTTGGTAATGAATGGGTGATCGCTAAGGAACTTAAGGACTGATCGTTCTCAAAAGGTCGTTCTTTTATTATTTCTCGCTCGAACCAGAGGTAAGAAAACTGCACCCAGTATGTGACATGCGTGGTTATTGATGAAGTATGTTGAATTCTCTATATATGGACATTGATTGCATAGAATATGCATAGGAACTTTGCTTATCTGTGTATCGAAATAATTTATTAGTCAGAGAACGACAATGGTGTTTAGTATTGATCCTGAAGCTGTGACTTATCAGTCAAGTTCAACAGTGATATGAGCACTGGTCGTATGGTATTGGCATAAGAGTCAAGAACGACATTAATGTGTTTAACACAGGCCGAAATAATTAGATCTAATCACCATAAGCATGAAATGCTTGACAGACCCTAAGTTCGATGAAAACTAAAAGCACTTGTCTAGCCTAAAGGCTAGTTACGTAGAGCCAGGGCCAAAAGCTAAGGTGACTGAATGTCACATGGCTTAGGGTGCGGAGCCCTAAAGGTAGACTTATTAGTCATCTATTCAGAGATAGACTTATTTTTCATCTATCCAGAGATAGACTTATTAGTCATCTATTCAGATTATGACCTAATAGTCACTTATCTAATTAGGGTGTGGAGCCCAAAGTGTGACTCACTATCTAATTAGGGTTGCAAGCCCCAAAATGATTACTATAATCATTTATTGATATTACATACATCCAGTAATAAGATTTCTTGCTGAGCCTTGGCTTACGGGTGCTATGTGGTGCAAGTAAAGGGAAAGAAAAGCTCACCCAGCCTTGAGTGGAGAGACTAGGTGTCCATGTGTACATATGCGGCCGCTTGACCACCACGGCCAAGGTGTTTCTCAGAGGAACTAGGGGTTAACCCTATTTTTTCCAATTAGGTCGGCGGATTGTAATTTTTACACTGTAATGACCATTTTGGATTGTAAATAACTTTGTAAACACTTTTATGAACCCATGTACAATTTTATGTTTTAAATAAAATATATTCATTCCTTTTGATCGAGATTTTTATCCTTAGCCTATTAATAACACCTAGATGAACGTTTAGAAGAAAATCACTCGTTTAACGAGTTAAGCACTGTTTAAAGTCCACAGTAACCAGGGCATTGCACCCATTATTTTAGATCAATGACTTAACTCAAGAGTGTGCCTTAGGGCTTGTCAAACTTGAAATACATCATTGATCTTATTCTCATAGGAGAAGTCAACCTTGAGATAAAATAAACATATTTAGAAGCTTTTCCTTAGGGAGGTCGCAAACGGAGGTGACACGAGGCCCTTCCTATGCCTCTCAGTGTTCAACCAATAATGGAGACCATGAAACTTATTGTCATTATTCTCTCTCCCACTCACTATTTTAAAATATGTGTTTTCTTAGGATAAATTAAAATTATTCCAATTAAATTTATATATGTAAATGGCTTTAATTACCAATCACATTAGGCCTATGTTCATTAAAAATTTTAAATCAATTTTTAAATTGACTCTAATACTATTAGGTTAACCTATAATTAATGCCTTTTACATTGTTAATAAGTTACATTAATTAATTTTTGGTTTATGGGTCTAACATAAACCAAATGTCCATTAGGTGTGACTTACCAAGTGTAACTATTAAACTTAATTAATTATGAGTTTCATTTTAATCACATTAAACATAAACAAATAATCAATTATGTTGATCATATTTAGAACATGTATCTATTCAAATGAGATGCATGCTTTAAATATAAACTATATGGGATTCATGTATGACATGTTATATGCATGAACATGTTATCAATCATATCAATATAATTAAACATTAGAGTATTGACCGAGTTCTCTTTGTTAAACGAAATTACAAAAATACATCAAGACATTCCTTGGGTTTCAAAATTTTTTGTAATCTCCATGAGCTTCGTCATTTGTTGTGGGCTTTGGGAATTGCACACTTAAATCCTAACCCTAGGTTCTAAATGAGATGACTTAATTTCCAAAATTAGGATTTTATCAAAAGTTTGTAAATTTGTGTTATTAAAATAATAATTTTATAAATTTTTAATTAATAACAAATGGAAAGTGGTTACCATTTATTAGATAAAAATTTCATAAATTATTAATTAATAACTAATAGTTTCCAAAAATATTTTCAAATTTTGGAGAAAAAAATTCATAATTATTTTTTATAATAAATAGTTTCTTAAAATACTATTATAATTGAATTATTGGAATTATATTTACTCAAATTCTATTTAATTAGTTTCTATAAACTAAATTTTGACTCCAATTAAGGTGTTAAAAAAAAAATCATTTCTACAAATGAAAATAAATTATTAATCTTATTAGTGATTTCATAAACCAATTTTTGATTTCCATAAATCATATATTTTTCATTAAGATATGAAAACTAATAATCTTGTTTCATAAAGAATATATTTGACTAAATAAATAATCAAATGTTCCCAATAATAAAATTAAGAAAAGTAAACAATTCATTTTCTTGATTTTGAATTAAGACATAAATGTCTTGTTTTCAAAATTATCAATTAAAAATTTAAATGACAGTAAAACAATTAATTAAAAAATTTAATCAATATAGTTAAATTATGAAAATTTAAAATTAATTAATTAATCAATTTAAATTTGAATTTTGTAACAACTACCAACTTTCCATATTTTAAGGAGAAAAATATTCTCTTTTTGTTTCTTAAACAAAAAGATTGGGTGCTTCAACTAACAACCCAATTATTCTCATAAATATCTTAATATTATATATTAAAAAATATATATTTATTTTAATTAAATAATTAATCAGATTAAGTAAATAATAAAAACTAACTCCTTAGTGCACAATTTGAGCACCTTCGCATGTATCACGGCAAGACAAAAATGATCATCAAATATGATCTTAATCAAATTAATGTGATTATATGTATACTGTAAACTAAAAGAGTGAATTCTCTTTTATATGTATACAGTAAACTAAAAGAGAAAAAGAAATATATATATATATATAATAAAACAATTTTATTAGTTTTCATCATTCAATCTTATTGAATAGCATCTCAGAAACATAACTCAAATTCTAAAGCAGTAAAATTATTGAATTACAAAGAACCTATACCGAACACAACAATATGTGTGTACATTGAATCAAATTCAAAAAATTAAGAATAAAACCAAAAATAAAGAGAACCATACAAATAATGATCAATCTCATTCATCATGAACATATATATCAACATATATCGAAAACATGCAATGAATCTCATATAACGATTAATATATATAAATACATAGACCGTTTTGGTACCAATTGTTGGAAACAGATTTTAAGAGTTCGCAACAGAATGCGATTTATAGCCCCAGTAGATTAAAATAAATCTATATATATATTTATATATACGTTCTTATGATTTATATATATTAATCTAATAGAAGAAGATTTATTTTTTGAAACCTATCAAGTGTCTTTGATATCTTCTTGTATAATAAATTATCATTTTATCCAAGAACGCAAGACTCACACCAAAGCATTCCATACCGTAATCTCAACACAACAGGTTGTGTGTGGGCACGTAGAGATTCAATAGGAAAATTTAAGACTCTATTGATATTCTCAACACATGAGATCAATGAAGTTTGGGTAAAAAGAAGGGTTAAAACAATATATTTTCTCTCTTTACATTTCTCCCTGAGAAAACTCTCTTTCTATCATACTGAATATTACTATTTGTATCTGTATCTCGAGAGAAATATAATATATATTTATATTAGTCATCTAGGGTTTTATTAATAAAATTAATTTTAATTTATTCAATTAAAATAGATCTTATCTATTATTATATTAACAATATATTTAATTGAATTTAAATTTATTCAAAACCAATCTAACTACCCATATAAGATATCTAATTTATTTCAAATCGGTTATCTAAATTTAAATTTCTAAAATTTAAATATTAAATTAATTTCTAAAATTAATTCAAAATAAGATGAAACAATTAATTCAAAACTAATTAATTTATTTAATTAATTAATAATTAAGAAAATTACAATTAATTAAATAATAAATATATTTTCCATAATTATCTCATGATTACGTATTTGCCCCATAAACTATTTTTCTTGACAAATATACTCATACTTGTTCTATTGATGCTCTTACCCTATACAGTGTTTATAGAGCCGATCCGAGGACCTATGGACCTATAATTTCAAGCTCCAATAATTTTAGATTATCAATTAAAGCTCTTTAATAAAATAATCTCATTTATTAATCCTAATATTATTTCACTAAAAATATGGGATTGCACTCTTGGAATTGTAGACTTATATTTACTGAGTATTTTATTAAGTATCCATTGATTTAATCACTTCATGCAATTCAATCCTCCAATAATTAGTTCATAATTAGAGCTAGGTGAAATTACCGTTTTACCCCTCTAATCACC
This sequence comes from Humulus lupulus, assembly GCF_963169125.1. Lineage (NCBI taxonomy): Eukaryota > Viridiplantae > Streptophyta > Magnoliopsida > Rosales > Cannabaceae > Humulus > Humulus lupulus. The sequence goes on from NC_084798.1 coordinate 83,282,898, forward strand.
TTTTTATCCTTAAGCACCATTAATCCACCAGTGAACAATTAATTTATAAACCTTTTATAAATTAGAGGCCTCAAACTTTCAGTTCTAGAATTAACACTTAAGGGAACCATTATTCAATCTTCATATGAAGAAGGCTTGGATTCCATATCTATAAATCATGTCCCCAGCCATCTACGTTAATGAGCCCCCAAAACAAAAGTTGTTTGCTTGATCATTCGGACAGACCCTAATGAGTGAATCAAAGGACCCAAATAAGATAAACAGGAGTTCATGATAACTTCAGGATTTAGATCGATTTGCATATGATCATCGAGTGATATGATTATAACTCTTTATAGTAAACAGTAGTTTAATAAAGAGTTAAATACATATCTGGTCCAGTCCTATACAATCTTATTGTATATAGCTCCTCCACTAAGATATCCTACAACACCAGTGATCCAAATCTAGATCATATGTATTCATAATACTAGTGGATCGTACTAGTAGTGTTTAATTAAAGATTCCATAACTTTAATATAAATTGCGGACTATTTAATTCATTATCTATAATCTTAATCCTCTCGTACAAATAAAAGATTATAGCTACATTAATGAATTAGGAATTTTCTGATATTTATCTAAATATTATTCAATAATAATATAAACATTAATTATATATAAAAATATTTTTTTATAAATTTCATAAATAATGAACTACGTTCATTGCTTTAAGAGCACTAAGCCCAACGACAGCATTGGCCAGATTTAGCGATACTCATGCAGAATGTAGGTCATAATGGCAGGGCCACTATGGGAGTGTGGTACACACTTATTCGGCACAGGGCGTGTAAATGAGTTGATGTTTGCATAAGTTTGTTTATAATTGTGAAGGATGTTATTTATGAACTATGTTCTATTGGATATTTGTTTAAGTTTTGTTAGGTTTTCTTGTTGGTCCTTAGTTGACGGGTGTTTTGTGGTGTAGGTAGGGGCAAGGGGAAACTGGACCAGTCATGAGTTGGAGAGCTCTAGGGTGGTGTGTACATACTCAACCTAATCGACCGCCACAACCAAGATTCTTTTGAGGGACTAGGGTTTATGTCATGTGTTGAATTGTTATTTGTGAATGATCAGGATTGCACGTATTCGGAAAATTGCATGTGTAATGTAGTTCAAGATGGCAGGGCCACTTAAAGTGTTATGAACCCATTGATTTGGCACAGGTTATATGAATGAATATATGATAGACATGAATTGTGTTATCTACTGTCATGCTTATTATGTGTTTTAAATGTCGTGATAGTGTTCTTGTTGGGCCTCAGTTCATGGGTGCTTTATTGTGTAGGTAAGGGTAAAGGAAAGTAGGACCAGCCATGAGTTGGAGAAATGTAGGGGTAATGTCTACACACTCAGCCTGATCGGCTGCCACGGTCGAAATACTTTTGAGGAACATGGGTTATTAGCTTAATTTTTGCCACTTAGAGCATTACAACTTTGTATCAGATCTACCAAGTTTATTGGTTCCTAAAGATAGGCTGAGTATGTACGCTCGCCGCTAAAGACAAGCTCAAATCACAGTTTGGTGATTAATGTGTTATATATGTGTTTAATTGCTTAATTAAGACGTGTATGCCTTATCTTCATGCTATAATAGGAAGCATAAAATATACTGATAAGGCCTGGCCCTTGACTACTATGTGAATATAAAAGATGTTCTTATTAGCACTATTGTTGCTTGTGAATATAATGAATGTGCTTATTAGCACTGCTGTTGAATTTGAATGCTTTGATTGTTCAGTTTTGGACCACAAGGTGGTTCTTGGACACTGTTATCATTACCTGATAAGCCAAGTCATTGAGTGCAGATATACTTGGGTAATTTTTCCAAGGCGATCAAATCGACTAGCCAGCATGAAGATCGAGGCTAGAGATGACAACCATGGTCAGAACCCTCCACCTACACCTTAGGACTAGCAATAAGTGCTTGCTGATATGCAAGTGAGACTTTAGAGATAGGAGGATGAGATCAGACTTCTGAAACAGAAGGTTCCACCTGGGAGCGCTGGATCGATTCTGCCACCTGTTGTGGCAACAATTTTTCCACAGCTAGAGAATGAGAATAGATGGGAGTCGTTATAGGAATAGTTTAGAAACAAACACACTCATACTTTTGAGAGAGGGTCATACCCACGACGAGCTGAGCAGTGGATGAGTATGACCGCCTCTATCCTTGACTTCATATGGGTAGTACGCAATGATAAAGTGGCTTGTGCCACATATATGCTATGTGATGACGCCCCTATCTGGTGGGAGGTTGTGTCTCAGACCCAGTATGTCGCTATATTGAAATGGGAACAATACCAGGAGCTGTTCAATGATACATATTACAATATCGCAATTCAAACTACAAGCGTAGATGAGTTTACCAGGTTGGTATAAGGAAACATGATTGTTGTCGAGTATGCCCTGAAGTTCGACAGGTTGGCAGAGTTTGCTTCTAACTTAGTGCCAACCGATGCTGCTAGGTGAGAGAGGTTTGTACGAGGATTAAACCTAATGATAGCATGGGATGTTAGGATCACCTTAGTACTGGAGTTACCACATATGCTCAGGTAGTTGAGAAGGCCCTTACTGTTGAAGGCGCTAAGGATAACATTTGGTGCAAAAGCACTGCGAGGCGTGATTCCAGGAGCATGGCACCTCAATTTGTGGGATTTGGTAGAGGTGGAGGCCCTAGTGACTAGAAGAGGAAAACCCCAGACACTTCTTCTTCTTATGGTCCTAATAGGAGAGCACAAGGTGCTCAAGGTGGCCGCCAAGGCAACAATGAAGCCTGGAGAAGTTTTCCATAGTGCTCTAGGTGTAGGAGGTGCCATTTGGGAGAATTTCGCTCTAAGGCATGCTTCCTATGCAGGATGGTAGGACATCTCAGGAAAGAATCTCCCCAGTCGAAGAAAGAAGAGAAGAAGAAGGGCGATAGTTTGACTCCCAGCCGAGTGTTCACACTGACCTAGTTAGAGGCTGAGGCTAGTCCCTCAGTAGTGACATGTCAGATTTCTAGCACTGGCTCTACTTATACTGTATTGATCAATTTTGGTGCTACACATTCGTTTGTTTCTAGTACAGTGATTGATAGATTGTGTAGGCCTTGTTATATATGTGATGTGGGGTTTGGGACCTTATTTCCTACTAGGGAGTTGGTAATTTCTAGGAGATGGATTCGATCCCTACTAGTAGAGGTGGATAGTAGGGAATTGTCAGTGGACTTGATTGAGCTAGCTATGGAGGACTTTGATATGATTTTGGGCATGGATTGGTTAGCCAAGTATGGGGCAACCATAGACTGTAAAAAGAGGATGGTGACCTTTGAGCCCAAGGGAGAGGACCCATTTGTGTTTGTGAGTACTTTGAACAGGCCTTGCGTTCCTATGATCTCGGCGCTGAAGGCTAGAGACCTATTGCAAGGGGGTTGCATAGGATTCCTAGCGAGTGTAACGGATACTACCAGGGATGTGTTGGCCTAGACGACAGAACCAAACTGGTTTGTTAGTTCTTCGATGTGTTCCTGAGGATCTACCAGGGTTTCCACCACATCAAGAGATCGAATTTGTGATTGAGTTGGCTCCAAGGACAGAACCAGTATCCATGGCACCTTACCAGATGGCACCAGCAAAGTTAAAGGAATTGAAGATTCAGTTGCATAAATTACTGGATTTGGGATTCATCAGGCCTAGCTTCTCACCTTGGGGTGCACAAGTATTGTTTGTGAAGAAGAAGGATGGGTCACTAAGGATGTGCATTGATTATAGGGAATTGAACAAGCTGACTATTAAGAATAAATATATGTTGCCTAGGATTGATGACTTGTTTGATCAATTGCAAGGCAAGGCGGTGTTCTCGACGATTGATCTTTAATCTGGTTATCACCAACTAAGGATCAGTGGAGAGGATATCTCGAAGACAACCTTTCACATGAGGTACGGGCATTATGAGTTCTTATTTATGTCATTTGGATTGACTAATGCTCCAATAGCATTTATGGATCTAATGAACAGAGTATTCAAGGACTATCTGGATAAAAAATTGATTGTCTTCATTGATGATATTCTGATTTACACTTAGACAGAGGCAGAGCATGAGCAACATCTTTGATTGGTACTATAGAGATTGAGAGAGCATAGGTTACATGCCAAGTTTAAGAAGTGCAAGTTCGGGCTACCTCAGGTGACCTTTCTTGGTCACATTGTCAGTAAGGATAGAATTATGGTGGATCCACCCAAGATCGAGGCAGTGAGAGATTGGCCAAGGCCTAGGAGTGCCACAGAGATTAGGAGTTTCCTGGGTTTAGCAGGATAGTACAAGCATTTTGTTGAAGTGTTCTCATGAATTACAACACCATCGATAGAGCTTATGCGCAAGATCATGAAGTTCGTTTCGTCTGACAGATGTGAGAAAAAATTTCAGGAGTTGAAGTAACGATTAATCATTGCTCCAGTATTGAGTCTTCCTTCAGATCAAGAAAATTTTGTGGTTTATTGCGATGCATTGAGACAGGGGTTAGGCTGTGTTCTTATGCAGTCAGGGAAGATGATTGCTTATGCTTCATGACAACTAAAGGATTATGAACAGTGATACCCTACTCATGATTTATAGTTGGAAACGGTGGTGTTCGCACTGAAGGTGTGGCAACACTAATGATACGGGGAGAGGTGTGAGATCTACACCAACCATAAAAGTTTGAAGTACTTTTTTGCACAGATTAATCTTAATATGAGGCAGATACGTTGGTTGGAGTTGGTAAAGAATTATCATTGTGAGATCTTTTACCATCCAGGAAAAGCCAACATGGTAGCAGATGCTCTGAGTTAGAGACGCCTGGCAGAGGATATGACCAAAGCTGAGATAAAGTTCATTATGGGTAGAAAAGCATCGAAATGATGTCCTAGCTAGAGTGGATAAGGACTTTACCATTTCTGAGAAAGACATGTTGAGGTACAAGGATCAGATTTATGTCCCAATGGATGCTGGAATTAGACGAGAGATTTTTGATGAGTCTCATTCCACTCCTTATTCATTGCACCAAAGCACAACAAAGATGTATCAGGATCTAAAATCCTTGTATTGGTGGACAGGGATAAAGAAAGATGTAGTTGAGTATGTGGTAAAGTGCCTAACTTGTCAACAAGTGAAAGCTAAACACCAGAGGCGTGCAAGCTTATTACAGCTATTGGATATCCCTTAGTTGAAGTGGTAGGACATCACCATGGACTTTGTAGGTTGATTGCCTAGGACAATGGGTCATCACGACTTGGTATGGGTGATTGTGGATCGATATACCTAGTTGGCTCACTTTTTTCCAGTGAGAACAAATTTCACGGTGCATCTGTATGCATAGCTGTAGGTGAGGGAGATTGTACGTCTCCATGGGGTTCCAAAATCCATACTTTCGCATCAGGATCCCATCTTTACCTCCAAGTTTTGGGGAAGCCTGCAAAAGGATATGGGTACTCAACTGAAGTTCAGTACAACTTATCATCCTCGAAAGATGGGCAGTCTGAGTGGACGATCTAGATATTATAAGATATGCTATTGGCTTGTGTACTAGATTTTGGGGGTTCCTAAAGTTGGTGTCTTCCATTGATTAAGTTTGCCTACAATAACAACTACCAGTCGACTATCGGAGTGGCTTCGTATCGTATGAGATATTGTATGGTTTGAAGTGTAGATCACCCACCCATTAGGATGAAATGGGTGAGAGGAAGTATCTTGGTCCTGAGGTAGTTCAAAAGGCCAGTGAAGCTATAGAGAAAATTAGAGCTCGGATGCTCACATACCAGAGTAGAAAACAATGTTATTCAGATCTGAGGTGCAGGAATGAGGAGTCCCAAGTGGGAGACTATGTCTTTCTTAGAGTCTCACCACTGAAATGAGTGAAAAGGTTTGGAAAGAAAGGAATGTTGAGCCCTAGGTTTGTTGAACCTTTTGAGATCCTGGAAAGGATTGGGCGGGTATCTTATAGACTCGCTATGCCTCCAGTTCTATCGAAGGTTCATGGTGTGTTCCATGTATCGATGCTTTGGAAGTATGTGCCGGATACAACCCATGTGCTAAGTTATGAAAATTTGGAGTTAGATCAAGATTTTTCCTATGAGGAGAGACCAGTACAGATTCTAGATAGAAAGGATAAAGTGTTGAGGAATAAGATTGTTTCCTTAGTAAAGGTATTATGGTGGAACATCAAAGTAGAGGAAGCAACTTGGCAGCTAGATTCGGATATGCAGGATTGATATCCCAAGTTGTTCAGGTAAATTTCGAGGACGAAATTTCTATTAGGAGGGGATAGTTGTAAAGTCCCAAAACTCCAATGAGGTTTAGTACCTTGATTAGTGTGTCAGGAGGGCATAATTGAGATTTTGGTGAATTATGTGATTTTAATTATTGTTGACCCAGATTTTGGTCCACTGACACGGAGTCAGAATATGCTTGATATGAATGAATGTGTTGAAAAGAACCGAATGACAAAAAGCAATAAGAACACGATGTTTTATAGTGGTTCGGCCCCAGGATCTGGTAATGACCTACGTCCACTTAGATTGTTATTGATGTGTGAATCAAAGGAGTGATCAAAGAACAAGGGTTCAATGAGTTTCACCAACCTCTGAAGAACAGTATGATGTTTCAGATAGAATTACACTAGTATCAAGTAATGCGAAAGCCAAAAGTCCCTCTCTTGAGCTATATTTCTCAATTTATAGGCTCAAGGGAGATTACACGATTTAGTTGCCGATTTTCTCTCCTGAATAACTGGATATTTAGGAGATTCTGTGAGTTAAATTCGGGATCTACAAAGATCTTCACAGTAATATTACATTGTATGCGGAACTATCGACCAAACTGGTCGCAGGTATGACTGGGATGCTTACTGCTTCTAATACATCCTCTGGACGATACACTAGCAGAGTTTCTCCAGGCGTCAGCCACGTGTCCAGGGTTCACTTGCCACATCATTAATGCCAATATTTGGACAACATTTTCCCCCCAAGTTTATTTATAACGAGCAATAAATAAACTTTTGAGCGAAAGACTCTTCGGTAACCCCGCCTTACGTGTCAGAACCCTTCGTGTGTTCTTGGAAAAAGTAACCTACTCCTGTCTAATCATGACTTTTCGGTTCCCCAGTAATAATTCGACGGCTATCCCGCTTCCCCATACTTTGAAAAAGGGAAACTGATGATCACACCTTTTTTATGCTGCAGACAAACTTATATATCATCTCCAAACTTCCCTTTTTCTCTTTACGCACGCCATTGTCTTCTCAAGAAACCCTAAAAACCAGAGCTTTAATCTTCTCCGGAGACCGTTCTTCTGCATTTTCAAGACTCAGTCCGAGAGTTTCTTGATTTCCGAAGGCTCTTTTTCAATCTCCACAACCATTTTCTTGGTAAGTTTTTGAATCCTTACGCTTCAAATTTTTATAGTGCATGCTTCTGTATGTTGACTGTTTGAGTCTATCTGCTTCTGGTTTGAGATGCTTGTGAGTAGAATGTCTTGTAGGCAAAAAAGGTTACGAGTTAGTTTAATAGTCGGGATCTTGCTTTTAGGACGTAAAATTGAAGTAAAATTTCGATCTTTAGGCCAGTTGGAAAATAGGTTTTTCCCGCCCCAAGGGGAGTTGAAAAAGCTTTTTTGAAAAACTTTTTACTTTCACCCTTTGATCCATTTTTCAAACTGTTCGTGTGGAAACATTTAGCTTTTTGTTAGAATGCTGTTGTATAAAAGCTTGGCTTTTATACTCGACCAGCGCCATTCTAAAAAGCCTTTAAGAATTCTTTATCCTCACCTCCCCATTCTTCTGTTTGCAGACCTTGATGCCAGATTTGTGGGGAGGTGAACGGCCCATCGACAACGATCTTCTCGCCCAGCTGCTTGAAGGCGAAGAACAACCGGCTGACCGAATCCACGAGATTCCCTTCGCACGATCCTCTTTCAGACCTCGTCCTTCTCCATCACAAATGGCTTGTTCAAAATCTCTAGGCAAGAAAAGACCCGAATCCGACAATAGTCCAAACCTTCCTGCCCAGCCTGATTCGAAGGCTAGGGCTCCCTCGACCAGCGGTCGAAACAATCCTGTTCCTGACCCTAATATCCAAATTAGAGCCCGCCCTCGCCATCAGAATCTGCCTGATGTCGAGTGGTATACCTCCCCGACCAGCGTAGTGACCCTTCGGATGGTTGCTAACTATTTCAGGAAGTATACCCTCACAGGGGTTTCCATCAAAATTCCTGCCGTGGACCAAAGGGCTAACCTCCCCGGAGGTATATACAGCGCCTGGTCTCGGTATCACATAGAGGCGGGGGCTTTCCTCCCTCTACATCCTTTTTATCAGGGGGTGGCTAATTATTTCGATGTCGCCCCCTTCCAAATTACTCCAAACGGATATAGAATGTTGGCCGCACTCTATATCCTGTACAAACTTAAAAAATGGCCAGAACCTACTCCCCACGAGGTCAATTATCTTTTCGACCTTAAATCCAACCCGCAACAATATGGGACGGCTTTCTTCCACTTCTGTCACCAGGAGACAAACCGGACGTTCCTGAGTGACACTACGCACATATCTAACGTGGGGCAGTACAGTAAGGAGTACTTCCTTACTCCGGACATAACCAGCAACAACCTGGGCTTCGCTCGAGGAGGTAAGTGCCGTCTTTGACTGGTCGATACTTTTAATCAAGGAGTTTCCTTTCATTTTTCTCAAACTGTACTTTGTCTTTCAGGCCCATGGTTACGTCCGACCCCAACACCAGAGATGGTGTTGAGGTCCAATAGACTGGCTAGGATGACAGACGTAGAAAAAAGCGTCAGGTCCCTGGTTACTGATGAAAATCTATGGCTGTCTGGCCTCTTGGCTCCTCACCATGAAACAAGAGGATCCGTGGTAGCTGATGCCACTTCCGAGGGGGTTCCCGAGCAGCAACCTCCTGCGTCTCCTCCACGAAGGAGGCCGACGGGGGTTACAATCAGGGAACCCACGGGCAATCCTTCCGCAGAAAGGCCTTCTGCTCCCCAAGGCAAGGGGAAACAAAAGGCCAAAGAGCCGATTGTGGACTTGGGGGAATCCTCCGATGAAAATGGTAAAGTTATTTTTCTTTTAAATAGCTTGCCAATTCCCTGTCACTTGTTTGACGGGGAGGGCAACTTTACATATACTTCAAATCTAGGGCCAGACTTCTTCATGCCAGATAGTGAGTGTGTGACTAATAGAGTCAATAGTATAGCGACTAGTAGTTGTAGCTCGGGTACCAACTTTGTGACCTTCTTTTCCGTTTTGATAAAGATTCTTCATCTGCTTTTATCTTTACCCTTTCCATGTTTTTACTTGTGTGCAGATATGGCCACTCCCAACGTCTTCGACTTATACCAGGCTGAGGAGGAAGAGGAAGTTCCTCAGCTTCGGCGAAAATCGTCACAGAGACACAACGGCGAGACGAGCCAGGGACCTGCCAAAAAGAGTCGAACAGAAGACCCTCCTAGGGGCATGCCAACTGGGCAAACTTCTGCTCATCCTCCGGCCCCTGCTCCAATGAACCCTCCTCCGGCTGCGCCCATCAGGGAACAAGACAAGTAGGAAGAGACTCTTTGGGCCAAGCTCTCGAGCCGTGTTGTACGAGCAACCAAAGACCGTATAGCGCACATCGGGAAAAATGACCGAGTCAAGGATGCAATGGTTGAGGCAGAGAGTATGACGGTCGACCTAATTCTTAACAGGACCCTGAACGAAATAGCCAGCGTAAGTGCTTCTTTATCTTTTTGGATTTAGTCTTTTAGTCTTTGCCACAGGTTCTAACTTTATCCTTTGTCCTCAGGCTTTGCTGTCTACCACTACTGCTCGTACCCGCACCCAAGCCACCATCGAACAGGCTCGGGCAAAGGCTATCGAGAGGCACCAGGTGAAGGCAGTCGAGGAACTTTCGGCTGCAGAGGCTAGGCATGCAAAGGAGTTGGAGGCGCTGGCTCAGTAGAGGGATGCCACGGTGACAAAGCTATCAGAAGTTGAAGCTACGAAGGCAGCTATAATAAAGTAGAGGGAGGAGTATCAAGATGCCAGTCGAACCCAGTTTTGCGAAGTCAAGAGGTTAGAAGAGGTGCTTAAGTCCAAGGACGATGCCATCGCTACTCTTGAGGGCAAAGTAAAGCAGCTGGAGCTTGACAACTCCAAGAATCTGGAAAGATATAAGAGGACGACACTCCGGTGTTTTTACAATTTCTGGAAACACAATTAGGGTGCCGACTTCAGCTATCTTTCAGAAGATGTCAGGGCTGCTGAGCGGGCTCGCTGCACTACTCAACTGGCTGAAGAGGAGGCAAGAGCAAGGATCCCTGCTTCTCCAAGCCTTACTGGTGCAGAAGAAGAAAGAGCCGTTGAGGACGCGACCAATGCTGATAAAGACCCTCCTGCTCCCAATGCCTCTTGAGCTTTTTTATTATTTTTCCTTTCTTTTGATTATACGACCCACGGGTCGTGATGTAAAGACAATACCTTTTTTGAATTTGCTGCACGGGCAGCAAATCTTTTCTTTTATTTGAACAGTTACATCCAAGCAGTGATGCTTGCGATGTAAGAGATTACATCATGATGCTATAACATTTTCATTTATTATAACATTTGTCCGTATGACCGAACCTAGCATAGTAATTTGGCTTGATTTAACAAAATATAAATTTTGAAAAATACTCTAAGTACCTTAGCATGCTTTCACTCATTTTGTTCATGTGTTTACATACCTCATGGTACAACCTTAGCATGCTTTCACTCATTTTGTTCATGTGTTTACATACCTCATGGTACGCTTTGCTATCGATGTGCCTTATATGCCCCCCAAGTGATCGAGGAACTTTAGGTCCTTGGTCACTTGCCTTGACCACGACCTGTTCGAACATTTTTGCTCGGGTGAAAAAGTAATACTTGTAATACAGCAAAACAACACATGTAATGAACAAATACTTGTAAATATAAATTCACAAAGGTTGGCAAGAATGACTGGCTGCGCACAGTCCCTTATAATCTCGTATTAAAAATGGACTAAACATGTCTTTACGAGTGATTCTAAAATAGAATCTTACATATACGAGCGATTAGCCATACAGCGTGGCTAACCCTCTTTGCTAAACTTGTAAAAAGTAAAATTTAATACAAGCCAGTCCTTTAAAAAGGACTGTTCACTGATAGTACTTGCACAGGTGTTCTCCATTCCAATAACGTGGAACGAGATCTCCGTTTAAGCGTGCAAGTTTGTAGGTGCCCAAATGAAGGACTTCTTCAATCTGGTAAGGTCCTTCCCAATTAGGTCCGAGTACTCCAGCAGTGGGGTCGCGGATGTTTAAGAAAACTCGTCATAGCACCAAGTCACCGACGTTGAATTTTCTCTCTTTAACTTTGGAGTTAAAGTACCGGGCGACTTTTTGCTGGTAAGCAGCAACTCGGAGTTGGGCTTTCTCTCACATCTAGTCAATCGAGTCTAGGGATTCCATCATCAGTTGGTTGTTCTGGTCTTGGTCGTATGTTAAGCGTCGATGTGAGGGGGGATCTAATTCGACAGGCAACATCGCCTCATATCCGTAGGCTAAGGAAAATGAGGTATGTCCTATCGCTGTTCGGTGAGACGTTCTATACGACCAGAGGACTTCAGGCAGCTGCTCTGGCCACGCTCCCTTAGCTTCTTCAAGTCTCTTCTTCAGGGTATCTTTAAGAGTTTTATTCACGGCTTTGACCTGCCCATTCGATTGGGGGTGTGCAACTGAAGAAAATCTTTTAATAACTCCATGTCTTTCGCAGAAATCGGTGAATAAGTCGCTGTCAAATTGGGTTCCGTTGTCTGAAACTATCTTTCTAGGCAAACCATATCGACAGACAATGTTCTTGATAACAAAGTCAAGAACTTTTTTGGTCGTGATGGTAGCGAGCGGTTCAGCTTCGGCCCATTTGGTGAAGTAATCGACCGCCACAACTGCGTACTTTACTCCGCCTTTCCCTGTAGGTAGGGATCCAATCAAATCTGTCCCCCACACCGCAAAAGGCCACGAACTTTGCATCTGTTTCAATTCATTTGGAGCTGCTCGTGGAATCTTGGAGAAGATCTGACATTTATCGCATCTTCGTGCAAACTCCATCGAATCCTTGTTCATAGTTGGCCAAAAGTAGCCTTGCCTTAGAATCTTCTTTGCCAAACTCTGCCCCCCAGCGTGCTCCCCACAGAAGCCTTCATGCACCTCTTTCATGAGTTCCTTAGCCTTTTCTGGTGTAACGCATCTGAGTAGTGGCAAGGAATATCCTCTCCGGTACATAACACCATCGACCAGTATGTACCTAGCAGCTCGCCTTTGTAGAGTTCTGGCTTTGTTTCTATCTGTTGGTAGTGTACCGTTTGTCAGATACTCCAAATAAGGTGCCATCCATGTATCCTCCATTCGAATCTCCATACTGGATTCGACCGCTTGTATGCTTGGCTTACTCAGTCTTTCCACTGGTACAATGTTCAAAGTGTCAGTATCCTTCACGCTTGCGAGTTTGGCTAAGGCATCTGCATTTGAATTCTGATCCCGCAGAATTCGCTGAAGGGTGTACTTCGTGAATTGGGCTAGCAAGTCTTTTGTTTTATCCAAGTAGGCCACCATTTCTAAGCCTCGTGCTTGATATTCTCCTAGAACTTGATTCACCACCAGCTGTGAATCACTGTAAATATCAAGCGTCTTTATGCTCATATCTTTCGCCATCCTCAATGCAGCGAGGAGTGCTTCGTATTCGGCTTCATTATTTGACGCGGTGATGTCGAACCTAATAGCGCAGTGAAATCTATGCCCTTCCGGCGTTATCAATATTACTCCCGCTCTTGCGTGGGATTCGTTAGACGACCCATCCATGAATAACTTCCACGAAGGAGCTTTCTCTTGAGGCTCAGGTGCACTAGGCTGTTTGCACTGCTTGCTGTCTGGGAGTTCGGTGAACTCTGCAATAAGGTCGGCCAAGACTTGTCCCTTGACTACTGCTCGAGGTGAATAAGTTATATCGAACTGCCCCAGTTCGACTGCCCATTTTAATAATCGTCCAGCCGCTTCTGGTTTTTGGAGGACTTGCCGAAGGGGCTGGTCAGTTAGAACTATAATAGGATGGGCTTGAAAGTAGGGTCATAACTTTCTAGAGGCCAAGATTAGGCAATATGCTAACCTGTCGATTGGTGGATATCTCAATTCTGCCCCAATCAGTCTCTTGCTGACATAGTAGACTTCTTTTTGTACGCCTTTTTCCTCTCGCACTAGTACCGCGCTAGCAGCAACTTCAGTAATTGCCAGGTAAATAAACAAAGTTTCTCCTTTGATCGGCTTTGATAAGATGGGAGGTTGTGCCATATTGGCTTTCAAGGCTTGGAATTCTTGGTCGCAGTCTCCTGTCCATTCAAACTTCTTATTTCCCCTAAGTAGATTGAAAAAAGGGACGCACTTGTCTGTTGATTTCGAAATAAATCTACTTAGGGCTGCGATTCTCCCGGTTAAACTTTGTACATCTTTGATCCTTTCTGGCGACTTCATATCGATCAGGGCTTTTATCTTGTCGGGGTTGGCCTCGATTCCTCTTGAATTTACAATAAACCCCAAAAACTTCCCTGATCCAACTCCGAAGGAACATTTAAGGGGATTTAACTTCATTTGGTATTTGTTCAATACATCAAAGCACTCTTGTAAATCCCTTACATGTCCTTCTCCCTTTTTAGACTTTACCAGCATGTCGCCCACGTATACCTCCATGTTTACTCCGATCAGCTCCTTAAACATGTGGTTGACTAGCCGTTGGTAAGTCGCAGCTGCATTTTTCAGTCCGAAGGGCATTACTTTGTAACAGTATAAGCCCATATCGATCCGAAAGCTGGTGTGATCCTCGTTGGGGGGATGCATGCTAATCTGGTTGTAGCCCGAATACGCATCCATGAACGAGAGGACCTCGTGCCCTACAGTTGCATCGACCAGCTGGTCGATTCTTGGGAGTGGGAAGCAGTCCTTTGGGTAGGCTTTATTGAGGTCTGTAAAATCCACGTAGGTTCACCATTTGCCATTTGGCTTGGGAACCAGCACTGGATTGGAGACCCATGATGGATAAAACGCCACCCTGATGAACCCATTCTCCTTTAACCTTTCAACTTCTTCTTTTAAGGCTCTCGATCTATCCTTATCGAGTAGCCTTCTCTTTTGTTGCACGGGTGAAAAGGTCTTGTCTATATTCAAGACATGGCTGATAACTGCAGGATCTATCCCAGCCATGTCTTTGTGCGACCAGGCGAAAACCTCCTGGTTCTTTCGCAAAAATTTCACCAGTGCGTGCTTCGTGGTAGGCTCTAAGTTTTTCCCAACCTTCACGACTCTGGTCGGGTCTTTTTCGTCGAGTTGTACCTCCTCCAGGTCCTCGACGGGTCCAACATTTTCTTCAAAATCCCCAAAGCGAGGATCTAAGTCTCTATCCTCACTTTGGGCAACACCCTATTTGGTGACTTCATCACCGGATTGGGCTTGTGTATCAATTTTCATCTGCAACCTATTTGAGGTAGTGCTCTTCGGTGTTCCATTCTTCACCTTTGTGATTGAGGCGTTGTAGCACTCCCTGGCTTCTCTCTGGTTCCCTAACACGTGTCCTACCCCCGCGTCTGTTGGGAACTTCATGGCCAAGTGCCACATAGAGATGACGGCCCGTAGATCAACCAGTATAGGCCTTCCAATAACGGCATTGTACGCCGAAAGACAATCGACCACTACAAAAGTGGCGAGTAATGTCCTTGTTGCAGGCGTTGTACCCGTCGTCACTGGTAATTTGATCAATCCGGTGGGGGCGAGTCCTTCTCCAGAGAAGCCGTATATCGTTTGGTTGCAGGGCTCCAAGTCCTTAACGGACAATTTCATGCGTTCCAGTGTAGACTTATACAGGATATTCACTGAACTTCCTATATCGACCAACACTTTCTTTACCATCATGTTGGCCATCTGGATGTCCACGACCAGCGGATCAGAATGTGGGAAACAGACATGTTGGGCATCGCTGTCAGAGAAGGTTATTTCACCTTCCTCTGACCGAGCCTTTTTTGGTGCGCGGTCTTCAACAGTCATCATCTCGATGTCCTGGTCGTGGCACAGAGTCCGAGCATATCGTTCCCTAGCCTTTCCACTATTTCCTGCGAGGTGCGGGCCTCCACAAATGGTCAATAAGGTGCCAGTCACGGGGGCAGGCTGTAAGGGTGGTGAGCGTTGGTGCGTGGGCGCCTGCTCGTTGCTACCCGGAGCTTCTCGTTGGGAATTTCCCGAGGCCCGTACGTATCTTCTCAAGTGTCCTTGTCTAATAAGGAACTCGATTTCGTCTTTCAGCTGGTTGCATTCATTGGTGTCATGTCTGTAGTCGTTATGATAACGACAGAACTTGGTAGTGTCTCTCTTCAAAATATCCTTTCGAATGGGGACAGGTTTTTTGTAAGGCACACTAGAACTTGTGGCCTGATAAACCTCTCCCCGAGACTCAACGAGGGCAGTGTAGTTAGTGAACCGAGGCTCATAACGATTACCCTTGGCTCATTTATTGTCGGAGGTGGAAGGCTCGTTATACGACCGTTTTCCACCATTCTTGCCATTGCCGTTGCCGTTCCCGTTCCTGTTGCCTTTGCCGTTGCCATTAGGTTTGGAACCATTGGCAGCTTTGGCGGGTTCGGAAGCCTTCTTATCCTTGCCCGAGGGCTTTCCATCGTTGGCAATGGCTTCTTCGAGCTTGATGTAGTGATCAGCCTGGTCCAAAAATTCCTGGGTAGTTCTCACTCCTTCCTTTCGGAGACTTTTCCAGAGGGGAGAACAACGTTTAACCCCTGTGGTTATGGCCATCATTTTTCCTTCGTCCCCCATCGTTTTCGCTCCAGCCGCCGCTCGTATAAAGCGCTGGATGTAGTCCTTCACTGATTCTCCATCCTGCTGGCGAATTTCTATCAGCTAGTTTGCTTCGGTCGGATGCACACGACCTGCATAGAACTGTCCATAAAACTCCCTTACGAACATTTCCCAGGAAACTATGCTTGCGGGAGGGAACTTAAAGAACCATTCCTGCGCGGCTTCAGAAAGTGTTGCAGGGAAGATCCTCCACCGAGCGTCTTCGAACACTTTCTGAATGTCCATTTGTATCTCAAATTTATTGACATGAGATACTGGGTCTCCGTACCCGTCAAAATTTGGAAGTGTAGGCATTTTGAACTTGCTTGGAGTTTCTGCATTAGCTATCCTCTGTTCAAAAGGAGTGCCTTTCCTCCTATCGTGGTCGATATACGACATCCTTCCCCCGACCAGCTCCTGCACTGCTTGGTTGAGGGCATCTATTTGGGCCTGTACAGCGGCAGGAATCGTTGTGGCCTCTGTTGCCGGGGGGACGTTCTCGCCATGTCGCTCGCGGCGATCGTTGAGTATGTCACGCAAATCTTCGTCTCTTCTCTGCTGCTCGCTACCCCCGAGCCGGTTGAAGACATTATTTTGCTTGGGCTGCCCCCCAGTGTCCCGTCTATTGGGTTGGTCATTTTGAGGTACCTAGCTCCTACCTTTACCTCTTTCTTCATTCCTTCGGCCAGCGTTTCCCTTGCCTGAGTCGGCCTCATTATATCGATGGCCATCTCTGAACCTTGATTGGCTATGGTGGGATTGATTGTTCCCTCGATTTCTGTCCCTGGCTGAAACATCTCGAACGTTAGAGGGCGGCCTGTGCTGGTCGTGGTGTCCCCGTGCATTATCATGCCGTGGGGGACCCCGGACCGCAGAGCCTAACTCTGAGTCCCTCCTGTTACCAGGGGGATACTGACCTCTGTTCGGTAGGTTTGGCTCATCGCCCCTACGACGTCTAGGACTACGAGGCTGATGCTCGGCCCTATTCTGCCTCTGTTGCGGGGAATTGCCACGACCAGATTGGGATGGTGGCTGCGCCTCAGGGTCCAGTGGGACATCGTCATGGGGCACCTGAGGCTGCTCGGGTCTTTGCGGACTCGAAGGCTGGATTGGTGGGCTAGAATTAGGACCCCTCCGGGGTGGCCCATTGACAGGTTGATCAGGCTGCGAAATAGGTGCGACCTGATTCCTTGCCAGTTGCAAGGCCGCCGCGAGGGCTGCCATGGCTTCGCTCTGGCGGCAGTCCATCTCCGCCTGCCTTTCGCTTAATTCCGCGTGCTACCGTTCAATCTCCTGCTGCTGCCGAGCCATAACTTCGGCAGCAGTCTCTTGACTGGCTTCCAGACTAGCCAGCTCTTCCTACAACTCCCCCAGGGTACTCTTCAGCGTTGCATCATCCATCTCTTCCTCCTTAAATTCCAGATGTGGCTCATCCTCTGCCACGCTCGCAGGGGGAGGAGGAGGTGGGTTTGATGGCGCAGCAGCGGCCGCCTGTCCAGCTTTCCTTCCAGTTTTCGCCATTGATTTTCTCAACAATGATAAATCAAGCTCTCAATGAAAGCACCAGAATGTTGACCCAGATTTTGGTCAACTGACACGAAGTCAGAATATTCTTGATATGAATGAATGTGTTGAAAATAACCGAATGAAAAAAAGCAATAAGAACACGATGTTTTATAGTGGTTCGGCCCCAGGATCTGGTAATGACCTACATCCACTTAGATTGTTATTGATGTGTGAATCAAAGGAGTGATCAAAGAACAAGGGTTCAATGAGTTTCACCAACCTCTGAAGAACAGTACGATGTTTCAGATAGAATTACACTAGTATCAAGTAATGCGAAAGCCAAAAGTCCCTCTCTTGAGCTATATTTCTCTATTTATAGGCTCAAGGGAGATTACACGATTTAGTTGCTGATTTTCTCTCCTGAATAACTGGATATTTAGGAGATTCTGTGAGTTAAATTCGGGATCTACAAAGATCTTCACAGTAATATTACATTGTATGCGGAACTATCGACCAAACTGGTCGCAGGTATGACTGGGATGCTTACTGCTTCTAATACGTCCTCTGGTCGATACACTAGCAGAGTTTCTCCAGGCGTCAGCCACGTGTCCAGGGTTCACTTGCCACGTCATCAATGCCAATTTTTGGACAACAATTATATATATATGTGATAATGTGGATTATATAAGTTATATTATGATATGTTTGCTTATGCATGTTCATGTGTATTATATATGCTTAAAGGGCGTCTTTTGTCAAAAAGGGGCATTTTTGTAATTTTGACTCATTAACGGTATACTTGTAATTTTATAAGCTATGTGTCCAAGGCCACATTATTATGTGGATATATTTGAGATATTCAGCACAAGTCGATCCTTTTGAGCAAATTAGCAGAAAATTCACAATGGGGATTAATACCCATCTTAGAGTGAGCCAAGAGTATTTTGGTAATTTTACACATTTTAGGAGTTGTTGAAAAATGAGAATATTTGATGGGAAATAAATTGTATTTCACGAGTTGGTTAATTAAATTGGAAACTAGAGGTACAATTTAAGGTTTAGTGGGGATGTAAGCTAAATGACCAAAATGTCATTGGGGCTTAGTTTTGAGGTTAAGTAATAATAGGGGTAAAATGGTCATTTTGGACCTGTTTTGCAGGTGAATTTTAGCTATGTCTAGAGTAGTCCACGTTTGCAGCACTATCAGCTTAGTTTTGGTCATCTTTAAGACTTTCCCAAGAACACCATCAGTAAGCCAAGTCTTGGCTTGAAGTTGAAGGAGATTACTGGGGAAAATTTTGTGGATTTGGGAAGATTAAGAGCTCTTCAACTTTACACACACTTAATTTTTCGAATTCAGAAGAGGTAAGGAATTCTTTTACTTTGTTTTCATTTTTATTTGTGGTGTTCTTGACTAGTTTGAGGTTAAACTTAATTCTGAAGGGTTTGATGCTCCTAGGGAGGTTAGGTTTTGTGGTTGGTGGTGGAGGTCAATTTCTAGTAGTTCTAAAGCTAGGGATCGAATTGGAAACTTAGAATTCAGCTTGGATTCTCAGATTTGGGTATGTTTTTAAAAGTTCAACGCTCAAATTATAATTCTTGTTATCTTTGTGTTTTTGGGTGTTTTAGAGATGTTTTTATGGGGTTATGATCTGCTGGGAATCTGTTTTGGGGTCGAGAATTGGAATTCAATGCAGGGGAAAATTGTAAATCTGGGTTTTCTCGTGGTAGCGTCATGGCACTTGTGTTGAGCGATGCGACCCGCTTGAGTTTCTTCGAGGTTGGGTTTGCCCTTAGACCGCCATAGCGTCGCGGCTCAAAATGCAAGAATTTTATGTAGGGTTCCTCGACTTGTTTTAGAGCAGCGGCGCTGCTGGGGGACACTGTGGCGCTAATGAAATTTCAGGATACAATTGTTTATGGTTTTCGAGAGTCATCTTAGGAGGCTCGGGGAATGATTACGTTATACTGTTTAGTGGAATCCGAGGTCCAGAGAACTAGGTCTTATTCTTGAGGCCTTGCATCAAGATTAGTTCCAGATAAACATATCATCCTTGTGTTGTGTCTAGGGTTTTGTCGCAAGGCTTAGGGGAAAGGATTGTTGTAATGCCCTGAATAACCAAGACTTCAACACTGTGTATTATAAAATAGTGCAAGACTTGCTAATCAAGTCATTTAAATAAAAATGTGATCATAAGGTGAATCATCCGGTTAGGGTTAAAAGATTTTGGATATAAACGGTTAATTTTCATTGAAATAGATGTTTGTTACATGGGATCCCAAAAATATGGTTTAAGTAACAATTTACAATCCTCAAAACTTTTGTACAACTAATAGCAATTCTACTGGCAAAACACTAAATTTAAGTCTCTGTCCCTATGTTATCCTTCGGCCGTGGCAGACGAGCAACTGAAAATGTACACCTCGCCCCCAGAGCTCTCCAACTCATAGTTGGATTAGCTTTCCCATGCATTTAATTGCACCACGTAGCACCCGTGAGCCAAGGCCCAGTAACAAAACCAAAACAACAAATACATAATTAGTAGTAGCAATCAATCAATCATAAGACAGTCATCCAGAAGTTGAACAAATCATAGGCATCAAACAAATAACAGTAAACATTTACGACTAGAAACATATCTTAATCAATATACAAATGTACAGGCTCGGGGCCCATAGGATGAGCCCTCTATTTACTCAACTGACTTCGACTCCTTCGGCAGAGTCCATTGTTTATTTAGTTGACCATAGCTGCGCCTGGTCCAGGCATCATGTGCATGCTGGAGCAACACTCCCGCTGCACATCTATTTCCGGTCTGTAGCAGACTACTTCAACGTCTCCCCATTTCAGATCACACCGAATGGGATTCAGGCACTCTCTGCGCTGTACATCCTTTACTTCCTGCATGGTTGGGACGAACCTGCTTAGAGCCGCAATCCGCCCAGTCAAGCTTTGCACCTCCTTAATTCTTGTCGGAGACTTCATCTCTATGAGAGCCTTGATCTTCTCTGGGTTTGCCTCTATTCCTCGGGTAAGAGAGAAGATGAAGGGTTTTTTAGAATAATTTTTGTTCTGGGCTCGCGTGGATGCACGGCTCTTTGCCCCATGGGCTCTGAATGCCTCTTTTGGTCATGAGTATCCAACCCTTTATGGCTAAGTTACCCCCTATAATAAGCATATGGTCCGATCGGACTGTCTTCAAACTCCCTTGGCCTGTACACCCTTGTGGTCATGCCCACTTAGTGGGTCTAAGCATCCGATCGGTGGTATAAAACCATTCCTTTGAGCCTAAAATGTGGTCCGATCGGACCACACCTAATTCCTTAGACCTTGGCCTCTTTCCTTCCAAATGCATAACCAACCTCTTGTGTTACTTACACGCCTAAGGAACTTAGCCTTATAGGAAACTCCCAAAAATGCCTCCTTCTACAAAGTTTAATAAGTTCAATACTTTAAGTACTTTTTAGGCACCTGCTTAGAGCCGCAATTCTAAGTTACTTAAGCTTTGTAAAACAAGTTAGCTTAACGGCTATTTTAGACTTCTAAACTTACAAGTCAGCCCAAAAACAAACATATTTGCTCGTGCTCTTATTGCCTGTGTTGAAATACATACCAGTATACCCTATGTGCCCCCCAAGTGATTGAGGGTTGATAAATCCTTGATCACTTGCTACTTGATCAAATTTGTTTGAGTAGTCACTACTCGTGAAACACATAAAATATACGAACATATATCAGTAGTTGACCACTACAAAAATATTATTTAAACGTTGGTCCTTCATGTTATGATACTGACCAGTTGAACACTGTCCAGTATATATTTACACTTAGTTTTTAGAAGACCTGTTTTGTTTAAATCATTATGACAGTTGAACACTGCCAAGCAAAAATAATCAACACATATGCAAAGTTTGTAGCAAGGTGCGACCACGCTGCGCGTGGTCTCTTTTATTACTCGTAATAATAAATGACATAACGTGTCTAACAACGAGTTCCAAACAAAATAACATTGTTCAAAATAATGTGACTGGGTAGCAAATAACCAATTCACAAACAAAAACTTAAATAACAAGTTAAGCACTTGATACAAAGCTACTACTCTGCAAGTAGTATTTATTGATATATTTTCTCAAGTGCTCGCCATTCCAGTAGTTTCTGATCAGCTCCCCATTCAACCGAGCAAGCTTGTAAGTGCCGGGCGGTAAGACTTGTTCAATTTGATACGGTCCTTCCCAGTTTGGTCCTAGCACACCAGCTGCTGGGTCTCTAACAAATACCTTCCTTAGGACCAAATCTCCAACCTGGAACTTTCGGTCCCGTACTCTAGAATTGAAGTAGCGTGCCACTTTTTGCTGATGAGCTGCTACTCTGAGGCTTGCTTCCTCTCTCCTCTCTTCGAGGAAGTCCAATGATTCTGCCAACAACTGATGGTTCTCCTCTTGGTTGTAAACGGTCCTTCTATGAGAGGGTGGGTCTATCTCCACAGGTAACATGGCTTCATACCCATATGCTAAAGAGAATGGGGTATGGCCAGTTGCCGTCCGAGCGGTAGTCCTATATGACCAAAGGACCTCTGGTAACTCATCTGCCCAAGCACCCTTAGCTTGTTCCAGGCGCTTCTTTAAAGTGTCCTTCAATGTTTTGTTCACCGCTTCAACCTGCCCATTGGCTTGAGGATGGGCAACCGAGGAGAAACTTTTGGTGATCCCTTGCCGAGTGCAAAAATCGGTAAATATGTCGCTATCAAACTGGGTGCCATTGTCAGACACTATTTTCTTAGGTAGACCATAACGACATATTATGTTTTTAACTACAAAGTCTAATACTTTCTTCGATGTGATCGTGGCTAATGGCCCGGCTTCAGTCCATTTAGTAAAATAATCTACCGCGACCACTGCGAACTGCACTCCTCCCTTTCCTTTGGGTAACTTTCCGATCAGATCAATGCCCCACACTAAAAAAAAGGCCACGGACTTTGCATTTGCTTCAAAAGATTTGGGGGTGCTCTGGGTACTTTAGAAAATCTTTGGCACTTGTCACACCTTTTCACATATTCCATAGAGTCCTCGTTCATAGTAGGCCAGAAAAATCCTTGCCTTAAGATCTTTTTAGATAGACTCTGCCCCCCAGCATGATCTCCACAAAACCCCTCATGCACCTCAGCTAATAAATTTTTTGACTGGTCGGGAGTTATGCATCTGAGGAGAGGTAAGGAGTATCCTCTCCTATATAACACTCCATCCACCATGGTGTATCTAGCAGCTTGCCTCATAACTTTCCTTGCCTAATTACGACCATCTGGGAGTGTCCCTTGCTCAAGGTAAGCAATGATGGGAGTCATCCAGGTGTCGACTATCGTAATCGGCAAGGCCTCTTGTCTATCAATGCTTGGCTCCGCCAAGTACTCTACTGGAACTATATTCAGTGTTTCAGCATCTTTCGCACTTGCAAGCTTTGCTAGAGCATCAGCATTGGAATTCTGCTCCCTTGGTACTAGTTTGATGGTATACTCCTCGAACTGGGCTAGCAAATCTTTAGTTTTGTTTAAGTATGCCACCATGCGTAGGCCCCTTGCCTGGTACTCCCCCAATACTTGATAAACCACCAATTGAGAATCACTGTTTATCTCCAGCGACCGGGCGCGCACATCTTTAGCTAATCGCAAGCCTGCTAAGAGGGCCTCATACTCCGCTTCGTTATTAGAAGCATTGAATCCGAATCTCAGTGCACAATGAATTCGGTGCTTCTCTGGTGTGACTAGTATAATCCCAGCTCCTGAATGGTGCTCGTTCGACGATCCATCAACGAAAAGTTGCCAAGCAGGGAGTTCTTCTTTTAACCCAGTAACATTCTCCTGCTGGTCAGGAACCTCAACGATTCCGGTACACTCAGCTATGAAATCTGCCAAGGCTTGACCTTTAATAGCAGTCCTTGGTTGGTACTTGATTTCAAACTGGCCTAGCTCGACCGCCCATTTAAGTAGCCAACCAGACGACTCCGGCTTTTGCAAAACTTGGCGAAGAGGCTGGTCAGTGAGGACCTTGATGGGGTGTGCTTGGAAATACGGCCTCAACTTTCGTGATGCAAGTACCAAGCAGTAAGCCAACTTCTCAATCATGGGATATCGGGACTCCGCTCCTATCAAATGTTTGCTAACGTAATACACTGGGTGCTGCACCTTATCCTCCTCACGTACTAAGGCAGCACTAACAGCGTGTTCCGTGACTGCTAGATATATAAATAGGTCCTCTCCATCAACTGGCTTAGAAAGAACAGGAGGTTGAGCCAAGTGTTTCTTTATCGCTTGGAAAGCTTGTTCACACTCTACGGTCCACTCGAACTTCTTGCCTCCTTTAAGCAGGTTAAAAAACGGGACGCACTTGTCCGTTGATTTTGAAACGAACCTGCTTAGAGCCGCAATCCGCCCAGTCAAGCTTTGTACCTCCTTAATTCTTGTCGGAGACTTCATCTCTATGAGAGCCTTGATCTTCTCTGGGTTTGCCTCTATTCCTCGGGAGTTGACAATAAACCCAAGGAATTTCCCAGAACCCACTCCAAATGAACACTTGAGGGGGTTTAACTTCATGTTATACTTCCTCAAGATTGCAAAGCACTCCTCTTAGTCTCCCACGTGCCCCCGAGCTTCCTTCGACTTCACCAGCATATCATCTACGTATACCTCCATGCTCTTGCCGATTAAGTCACGAAACATGCCATTCACCAAGCGCTGGTAGGTAGCTCCTGCATTCTTTAACCCGAAGGGCATCACTCAATAGCAATAGAGCCCTATATCCGTTCGGAAGCTGGTATGCTCTTCATCAGGAGGATGCATGCTGATTTGGTTGTATCCCGAATATGCGTCCATGAAGGACAAGGTCTCGTGACCAGAGGTTGCATCCACCAACTGGTCTATTCTTGGTAAAGGAAAACAATCCTTCGGGCATGCTTTGTTTAGATCAGTAAAATCTACACAAGTCCTCCACTTTCCATTGGGTTTAGGCACCAAGACTGGGTTTGAAACCCAAGCTGGGTAGTATGCCTCTCTAATAAACCCATTCTCCTTCAACCGCTCTACCTCCTCCTTAAGAGCCTTTGCTCGATCCTTGTCAAGCAACCTCCTCTTCTGCTGTACCGCTGGATACCTTTCATCCACGTTGAGCACGTGGCTGATCACAGTTGGTGAGATACCCACCATATCCTTGTGAGACCAGGCGAAGACATCTTGATTCCTTCGCAAGAACTCTATCAGCTGTACTCTCACCTCAGCTTTCAACTTCTTCCCAATCTTGACCCTTCTTGTCGGGTCATTCTCATCTATAGGGACCTCCTCTAACTCCTCGGACGGTCCCACATCACTCTCATAATCCCCAAAGCGAGGATCAATATCTCTTCCCTCGCTTTGGGCAACGCCCTATTTGGTGACTTCATCACCTGATGGGGTTTTCTGCTCTTTCAAACTAGGAGTGCTCTCCTGGCCACACTCCTTCAACACTTCTTCATCGTTCATTACTACAAGATTATGGTCTACATCCATCTCATCCACTTCCTTTCTTTCAACGCATACAATCATGTTGTTCTCCTTGGCACCTTTCTTTGCCTTAGCTGTGGAGGCATTATAACACTCCCTAGCTTCCCTTTGGTCTCCTTGGATGCAGCCTATGCCAGCGCTGGTCGGGAACTTCATAGAGAGGTGCCAAATTGAAACTACTGCATGCAAGTTGGTGAGTAGTGGTCGACCAATAACCACATTGTAGGCAGACGGGCAGTCAACAATCAAAAATTCAGTCATCACGGTTTCATGCTTGGGAGCTTCCCCCGTGGTGACTGGTAACTTTATTGTCCCAGCTGGTGATAGTCCCTCTCCAGTAAACCCATAAATGACGTGAGAGCATGGCTTCAAGTCATTGATGGATAGCTTCATTTTTTCAAAAGAGGACTTATAATTAATGTTTACGGAGCTTCCCGTATCAACCAGACATCTTTTCACCTTCATGTTAGCTATTTGAACTGTCACTACAAGAGGGTCATTGTGAGGATACCTCACGTGTTTAGCATCCTCCTCAGTGAAAGTGAGGGACTCACTTTCATACCTTGGCTTCTTTGATGGTCTCTCCTCCACCGTCATAACCTCGGATGTGGATGCTGCCTCCAACTCATGACGAAGGGTGCGAGCATATCTCTCCCTCGCCTTGTTGCTATCACCAGCAAGATGTGGTCCTCCACATATTGTATCTAGTGTGAAGTCCACAGGTTCAGGTTGCAAAGGTGGGGATCGTTGCCGCTTGAACCCAGGATTATTGCTGCTTCCCTCTCCCTGGGTCTTCTCTGCCTTATACTTTTTTAGTTTCCCCGAACGGAGGAGAAACTCTATCTCATCCTTAAGGTGATTACACTCGTTCGTGTCGTGACCATAGTCTCCATGGAAACGACAGAACTTGTTCTTATCCCTCTTACTCATTTCCTTCTTGATTGGAGGGGGTCTTCGGTAAGGGACCTCCTGATGGCTGGCTAGATAGATCTCCGCTCGGGTTGCCGAAAGAGTAGTGTAGTTGGTGAATCGAGGTTCGTACTTCGTAGGTTTGTCATTCGACCCAGACTTAGCTTTTTTCTCACTGCGGCGGTCAGACCCGTTATTCCCACGTTTCTTACTACCGCCTTGATCATTTCCGCTATCCTTTGGAGTATCCTCTGATCCACTTGGGTTGTTCAACCCGTTTTCTCCTTTCTCAATGGCATCATCTAACTTCATGTACTTATCTGCATGGTCCAAAAACTGTTGTAAAGTTGAAATCGGATGGCGGTGAATGCTGTCCCACAAAGGACTTCGATAAATAATACCCGAGGAGATTGCAACCATCTTCCCTTCATCTCCAACTGTGGTAGCCCGATTGGCTTCTCTCATAAACCTTTGAATGTAGTTCTTGAGAGACTCATCTTTGCCTTGCCTAATATCCACCAAGTGGTTGGCATAAACAGGAGGGGTTCGGGCAGTGCTAAACTGCCTGCAGAACTCCTTCCTAAAGCTCTCCCAAGAGGTGATGGAGTCGGGTTTGAACTTCCAGTACCACTCCTGGGCAGTGTCTGACAAGGTGGTGGGGAAGACTCTACAGCGGTAGTCATCACTCACCCCAAGCAGCTCCATCTGATCTTCAAACTTTCCAACGTGTCTCACCGGATCTGCCTTTTCTGTATAAACTGGCAATACCGGCGCTTTGTATTTCCTTGGTGGTTGGGCTGCTCTTATTCTAGCACAAAAAGGGCTACCACTTCTGTGGTCTATCGGATCAATAACTGGCTGTTTTGACAAACTTTGGATTGCCGTCGTCAAAGCATCAAGCTGGGCTTGGATGCCTGGGGCTACTGCTGGGGACGCACTCTCGGGACCGTTTGGTCGGGCACCCCTATCCGGCGTATCAACATCGAGTATTTCGACTTGGCTGGTAGGACGGGTTGGCTCCTGCCCTTCAACCGGAACGGTCCTCCTTCTGTCATCAATGACGTCCCTTAGGTCCTTCTGAGCAGTGTTCTTTCCCAACTGGTCGAACACCATACTCCGAGTCTTCTCGGAAGGTCTACTAGGTGGAGCGTGCTCTTTGCCATTACGCTGGTTGGGATGCCGTGGTGGATTCCCCGTTTGAGCCGGTTGATCCTCTCCTCCTCGTTGGTTATTATTCTTCTCCTTCGACTGGTTGGAGTGGTAACTGTCAGCTTCATCACGTCCACGTCCATCTTTGAAGTGGGAAGTCTCCTTGCCACGAGGAGCTTTGTTGTGCCCCTGCTCAGAAGGTGTTTTCTTACTGCCAGAGTTATGACTCCCTGACCTGGAAGTCTCTGATCTGTGGCTCCTTGAGGGGGTCTTAGAATTCCCCCTTTGGGTAGAGGCAGTGCGCGATCGTACTCCCTCTTCCTCATGACCAGGTGGGTTACCACCATTCCTACCTGGCCTATCAGTTTTCTTATGACCAGCCTCTGTGGCCTTGCCTCTGGGGTGGGTGTCACCCCAGGCACAGCTTGAGCGTTGGCTCGGGTTAATTGCGTAGCTGCCTCCAGTGCGAGTGCAGCTTCGCGATGTCACCTATCGGCCTCCTCTTGCTGTCGACGAATCTCCTTGCTCCTAGCGTCCATCTCTCGTCTCTGCTTGGACATTTCCTCAGCAAAGGCCTCCTGCCTAGCATTGAACTGGGCCAATTCTTCCTGGAACGCGCTCATGGTCTCCTGGAGCTCCTCAACTTCAGAAGCTACATCCTCAAGCACGACCCTGGGCTCATTCTCACGATCTTGAACGCTGGGGCCTTCCGATCTTGCATGCTCCCTGGAGGTGCTTGCCCTCTTGGAGGCCGCGGTGGTGTTCTTAGGCGCCATATCGCTTTAGGGACTGTCTGTTTTCTCTTCAGGCTCTCAATGAAAGCACCAAAATGTTGACTGTGAATTTAGCCAACGACGTAAGAACGTCAACTACGACAAACCTTCAAGAGAATTATAAACGACAACAGACAGTTTTTATGAATGAAAGTAAATAACATGAGATTTTATAGTGGTTCAGCCCCGATGATCGGTAATAGCCTAATCCACTTAGAGATTTTACTATGTATTCACACTCAAGATCAGATGAACCGTATCAACTGAGTTTCTTCAGTGTGAAATATTCCAGAATACAAAAAGGGGTTCTCTCAGGGAAAACACTTTCTCTCTCTAGAACACAAGTTCACTCTTGATTTTTCCCAAAAGTCCTTTTACGATCCAAGTCTCTATTTATAGACCTGGGATTCTCAACTGATATCCCCCTTAGATAGGGATATTCCATTATTTACCTAATATTTATATTACAAAATAAACATTCAAAATATAACTGATCCCTAAATTCAAGTGAGGATTGAGTGATTCCCGGATGCTTGGACCAATTCTCACTGAAGTAGTTTCGGGCAGTTTGACGTAGTTTCTCATGCATGTTGACTACTCTTCAAGCTTTACGTAGGTCAAAGGTGGTATGTGCATGGCTCTCCTCGGACCAAAGGTCGTCCGAGGGTACTTACTTTGCTTCTTACCTCGGGCACATTCGAGGTATACTCCTTCATTGTGTCCGATCGGACACAATGGTTGTCTTCTTTGGCTTAAGGTGGTTCAAACCACCCTATTTGACTTCTTCAATCAAGGTCCGATCGGACCTTGCACTTTTCTCCTCGGATCAAGGTGGTCCGAGCCATCTTCTTCCTAGCATCTCCTCGGACCAAAATGGTCCAAAGCACTCTTTCAGGCGTCTTGTGCGATCGGGCACAATGCCCCTCTCCTCGGACCTAAATGGTCCGAGCCTCCTTCGTTCAACCAAGGTCCGATCGGACCTTGGTCCTTTCTCTTCGGACCAAGGTGGTCCGAGCCACCGTCTACATCTCCTTGGACCAAAATGGTCCAAGGTACTCCACAAGCACCATGTCCGATCGGACACATACTTCTTCTCCTCGGACCAACATGGTCCGAGCCTTCTTTTATATATCATCACCTTGGATCCAAATGACCCAAGGTAGCTCTCCTATGGGTACCTCTGATCGGGCACGACTCCTCTCCTCGGACCAAAATGGTCCGAGCCTTCTTCGTTTAACCAATACTCGATCGGGCATAGTCCTCTAAAATGGTCCAAGGTACCTCATATGCATCATGTCCGATCGGACACCACTTCCTTCTCCTCGGACCAAAGTGGTCCGAGGTATACTTTTCCTCCTCACCTCATTCAAGCCCAAGTGCAACTCTTCCACATCATACCCGATCGGCCACTATGTGGCTTTCCCCTTGAGTAAAACTTGAGCCTTGGTTATTCTCTTTGAACTCATTCGAGCCAAGCTCAACAAGAGGTCCCCTAAGCTTAGGTCCGATCGGACCTACTGCTTTTGTATCTTGAACCAAAATTCATACCTCCCCTTCAATTTCTTGGACTTGGCACCAATTTAATTATAAGGGTCTTTAAACTGAGGTCTTAGCCAAGCAACCCCCAGTCTAAATACTCTCTTCAATCGGGCGTATTTGGCTTGACTATCTGTCCCATTCCTTAACTGATGTATTGGGCCATTACTAAGCCAGATCACCCTACTAACTCATGCCACGTGTCAATTTCACTGCCACGTCATTCTTTTCAAATTTTTGGGATAAAAAGAAATTTAGTGTGAACTTATATTCGTGTAATAAGAAATTTATGCTCATAAAAAGTTAGAGCAATAAGAGCATGAGGAAGTATATTTAGTGTGAACTTATGGAATGGTAAAAATTTCTAAGTTAAAAAACTAAATTCTCATGAGAAACTAAAGGCATCTAAAAACTTTGCTATGCACAATAAAAACTTAAAAGTTTGAAGTTGTCAACAAGGAAAGAGTAAAGTGCTAAATGTCAAAATAGCTCACTAGTTCGAGCAACAAAATACAAAGTAAAGTAGACTGTGATGAACTACAAGAGGGAGTCACAGGCGAGCTCCTCTAGAGGGTTGATCGACTCCCTCCTCTGCATCAGCTGCTCCTCTCGCTCGGAATGATAAAGCAGAGCAGGCGGGGGTGAATGCAGGAGGATTGGCAGCTTCTTCAGCGGCCCTTGCTTCACATCTGGCAAGATCCTCTGCCTGGGCCTCCTTGGAGAAACAATCAAGATTAAGAGGCTTATTCAACTTCCAGACCTTATAAAAGCAGTCAAAACTGGCCTCCTCAAAGCGAATCAAGTCAAGCTCTTTTTCTTGCTTCAGCTCTTCGTTCTCGCTGATCAACCTCTCATTGTCTCGAACTAACTCTATAATATCGAGGGATTGATTCTCCAATTGAGTTGTCAAGGAAGCATTGTTTTGAGCCTGTTTTTTGAGAGACTCGTCCCGTTCAGCTACAGTTCTCTCTGCTTGCTCCAGCTTGGACTTGGCCTCCACCAGTTGATCGTTCTGCACCTTGATCAACTCCTTGTAGTATACGGCTCAGAGCTGAGCATGGCCAATGGTGACAAGTGACTGCATGGAAGACAAAAGGTTAGTACAAGTGAAAATACTAATAACAAAGTGTCTCAAGAAAAAATGCTTACCTTCATCAATTGAGCGAGTCCTCTCTTCAAGACAACTTCGACACTAAGTCGAGGGTAGGAGTCTAGGCTTTGAAGCGTCGATGCATCACGGCCAATATCCTCAAGAAGCCCCTTGCCCAGGTCGCTAACAGCACGAAAAAGCTCGCTCGAACTACCCTGGTGAGTAGGAGTTAGGCTCGCAGAAGAAGGAAGGGAACAGGGGGTCAATGGCGGAAGTGTAGTCGGTCCCTCAGGTTACTTCCCTTGACTTGGCGGTGCTACCTTCTGAATCTTCTGTGGAGGCATAGAGCCACTACCATCACCAGTTTTCCTCTTTGAAGCAACGCAATCTCTGAACATGTCTGAATCTGCAAAGGATGAAAGAACAAGATTGTTAGAGAAATAAACATAAAGAAACGTGTACAAGTGTATGCTACAATTGTGTTATTCTCTAATTACCGATTATTGAAAATATTCCTATTTACACTAGACATGTGTTACCTGCGTTGAGGATTTGATCAAGGAACTCATCCTCGTCGTCCGAGGATGAGCTAAGTTCCCCATCAACCTGGATAGCTTTTCCTTTCCCAGGATGAGCGGGAATAGTAGATCTGCGCTGCGGATCAGGCTCTCTAATGACTAGGTCGCCAGGTCTACGGGAAAGCAGAGAAGGCCCAGGAGAGGGCCGATCAGTCATTTGCTCCGTGCCCTCATT
Organism: Humulus lupulus; assembly: GCF_963169125.1. Taxonomy (NCBI): domain Eukaryota; kingdom Viridiplantae; phylum Streptophyta; class Magnoliopsida; order Rosales; family Cannabaceae; genus Humulus; species Humulus lupulus. The sequence continues at coordinate 83,314,077 of NC_084798.1, forward strand.
AGACTGACCAGGCGTGTCGTTGTCCCCGGTGGTACTTTCCACCGCCAGATCCAGATCCTGCTCACATGGCACCAGACCCACCATCTGGAGAAGGTCCAGCGTGACCAACCTTTTCACATCTTTCTCTTTAAGACTCATGTTAGCCAACTTTTTGGCCCGCCTAAACATCTCTTCAGTAGGCAATGGTCGCTCAAATGGACCCGAGCGCGTAAAAGCCAAGTTGTTGGCCTCAATATCCAATGTGAGGAAGTATTCCTTATGATACTTCCCGGCGTTTTATTTGTGGGAGATGCCGTTAAGATATGTAGTCCCCCTGTGCCTGTGATAGAAGTGGAAGAAGCCTGAGTTGTTGTGGGAAGGATTGGTCCGAAGATCAAACAGGTAATGCACCTCATGAGGGGTGGGCTCGTCCCAACCATGCAGGAAGTAAAGGATGTACAGCACAGAGAGTGCCTGGATCCCATTCGGTGTGATCTGAAATGGGGAGACGTTGAAGTTGTCTGCTACAGACCGGAAATAGATGTGCAGCGGGAGTGTTGCTCCAGCATGCACATGATGCCTGGACCAGGCGCAGTACCTTCCCCCGGGCCTATTGGCTCTTTGATGCGAGCCCGGACACGTCACGTTTGCCCTGCTCAAGCCTAAAGCTTCAATGTGTTTCTGGAATAGCGCGGGACTAAGTTTTGAAGCTTCGGCAACGAACCAGGAGGGTTCTTCTTCTCCCTCATCACGTGGCTTCTGGACAGCCAAATCCTGGATCGCGGTAGCAAATTTCAGAGAAGGCTTTCTTGAAGTTGTGGTAGTGCGGGTTTGATTGCGCTTTACCACCTTCTCTACTGCTCTGCGGGCAACCTGCGGGTCGTGTTCCTGAGGAAGCCTGTTAGATTGCTTCACCCTCATTGTCGACTGAGAAGCCTGTCGAAGGAACTGTTCCTCGTGGAGAAGATATAAGGCTGAGCGTGGGAGGATCTGCTTAAAGCGGCGAAGACGATCCTCTGGAGTATAACCAGTAGACGAGCCTGGTGAGGAATCGCTATTCAAGGGAGTCTCGATTGTTTGCGGGGCAGATGATTCGGAGTCCGTATGATTGTCACCTCCCCTATAGTCAGAGCGATTCATATACAAAAATGAATAAAAAATGGGGAGGTGAGTAACCATACAGAAAAAATTCATCAAAAATAAAAGTTATTTTTATACTTGGAAAATTTTGTCTAAGTTATAAAAATAAAACGCATATGGAAAAAATAATTTTAATGCTCAAAAGTGCCTAAAAAGTACTTAAAGTATTGAACTTATTAAACTTTGTAGAAGGAGGCATTTTTGGGATTTTCCTATAAGGCTAAGTTCCTTAGGCGTGTAAGTAACACAAGAGGTTGGTTATGCATTTGGAAGGAAAGAGGCCAAGGTCTAAGGAATTAGGTGTGGTCCGATCGGACCACATTTTAGGCCAAAGGAATGGTTTAATACCACCGATCGGATGCTTAGACCCACTAAGTGGGCATGACCACAAGGGTGTACAGGCCAAGGGAGTTTGAAGACAGTCCGATCGGACCATATGCTTATTATAGGGGATAACTTAGCCATAAAGGGTTGGATACTCGTGACCAAAAGAGGCGTTCAGAGCCCATGGGGCAAAGAGTCGTGCATCCACGCGAGCCCAGAACAAAATGCAATTGGTCCGATCGGACACATTCCAGCCAGGAGACGTCCTGCCTCACCATCGCACGAACCTCAAACGAAGTCCCCAGGACGTCCGATCGGGCGTAGCGTGCCCGAGGAGAAGATGTGCACCCAGGTTCCGAGAGTTTGCCTGGTGTGCCTCGTGCCTCCAAAGCTTCTAGCCAGCAGCAACAAGTCAGGTTCGATCGGGCATAGGTGTCTAGGGAGGTTCGGAATTAGCTATTAAAAATCTGGGCACTTAAAAGCAAAGGGAGGAGCGTGTGGTCCGATTGGACCACACACTTATCTTAAGCTTTTCAAGGCCTGATCGGAGGTGGTTATATCACCTCGTTCAGAAGAGACGCACGCCTCAAGCTCGACCATACTTCATCATCCCCGATCGAGCATGGGCTCACGATGAAGACAAAGTGTGGTCCGATCGGACCACACGCTTATGCCCAGAATTTCTGGGCAAAACTAAGTAAAAAATGGTCACTAAATGGCATACTTTTCCTACCCCGAATCCGAACCAAATAGACAGCCCTAAAAATCCCTAGCCTCAAACACATTCCATCTTTTACACAAACAAAAAACAAGATCAAAGCATAAAAATGAAAGGTTTTCTTCATGTTCTTAAAAACCCATTACACTATCAAAACCCTCAAAACCCATATTCATGTTCATGTCAAAATAGCCAAAATGTCTTGAAATTCTTAGAAAATTAAGGGAAAATTCGGGTTACCCATGCCACAAACCTCATCAAGACAACAAGCAAACACATTGAACAAAACATATTCAAGAACTTCAAGAACATTCAAGGCACAAGCATATTCGGCCATGGCATTTTTTTTTAGAATTTCTGAAAGAAAAAAAATGTAGCAATCTAAGAGGCATGGAGAAGAAGACTTACCCAAGGTTGGAGAACTTTGGTTTTTCTTGGAGGATGCTTGAAGATGATGAGCTCCCCTTGAAGCTTGTGAAGTCGGCAAGATGAGGGAATCCTTGAGAGGGTTTCGGCCAAGAGAGAAGATGAAGGGTTTTTTAGAATAATTTTTGTATGTGTGAAGAAGAGAATGTAAAGTGGGGATATTTAAAGGGAAAAAAGTGGGTTTTTCATTTACTTTTGGACCTTTGGTATTCTCGGACTATTTTTCTCTCCACGATCATGGGTGGATTTTTGCAGTGATCGTGGGTCTGCTGCATGAAGATGAACAGTTATTATTTTTCATAATGACGTCAGCTGGAGAAAAAGTTTATTACGTGAATAAATCATATAATAAACTTGGGGGGCAAATGTGATCCCAAAAATTTGAAAAGAATGACGTGGCAGTGAAATTGACACGTGGCATGAGTTAGTAGGGTGATCTGGCTTAGTAATGGCCCAATACATCAGTTAAGGAATGGGACAGATAGTCAAGCCAAATACGCCCGATCGAAGAGAGTATTTAGACTGGGGGTTGCTTGGCTAAGACCTCAGTTTAAAGACCCTTATAATTAAATTGGTGCCAAGTCCAAGAAATTGAAGGGGAGGTATGAATTTTGGTTCAAGATACAAAAGCAGTAGGTCCGATCGGACCTAAGCTTAGGGGACCTCTTGTTGAGCTTGGCTCGAATGAGTTCAAAGAGAATGACCAAGGCTCCAGTTTTACTCAAGGGGAAAGCCACATAGTGGCCAATCGAGTATGATGTGGAAGAGTTGCACTTGGGCTTGAATGAGGTGAGGAGGAAAAGTATACCTCGGACCACTTTGGTCCGAGGAGAAGGAAGTGGTGTCCGATCGGACATGATGCATATGAGGTACCTTGGACCATTTTAGAGGACTATGTCCGATCGAGTATTGGTTAAACGAAGAAGGCTCAGACCATTTTGGTCCGAGGAGAGGAGTCGTGCCCGATCGGAGGTACCCATAGGAGAGCTACCTTGGGTCATTTGGATCCAAGGTGATGATATATAAAAGAAGGCTCGGACCATGTTGGTCCGAGGAGAAGAAGGATGTGTCCGATCGGACATGGTGCTTGTGGAGTACCTTGGACCATTTTTGTCCAAGGAGATGTAGACGGTGGCTCGGACCACCTTGGTCCGAAGAGAAAGGACCAAGGTCCGATCAGACCTTGGTTGAACAAAGGAGGCTCGGACCATTTAGGTCCGAGGAGAGGGGCATTGTGCCCGATCGCACAAGACGCCTGAAAGAGTGCTTTGGACCATTTTGGTCCGAGGAGATGCTAGGAAGAAGATGGCTCGGACCACCTTGATCCGAGGAGCAAAGTGCAAGGTCCGATCGGACCTTGATTGAAGGAGTCAAATAGGGTGGTTTGAACCACCTTAAGCCAAAGAAGACAACCATTGTGTCCGATCGGACACAATGAAGGAGTATACCTCGAATGTGCCCGAGGTAAGAAGCAAAGTAAGTACCCTCGGACGACCTTTGGTCCGAGGAGAGCCATGCACATACCACCTTTGACCTACGTAAAGCTTGAAGAGTAGTCAACATGCATGAGAAACTACGTCAAACTGCCCGAAACTACTTCAGTGAGAATTGGTCCAAGCATCCGGGAATCACTCAATCCTCACTTGAATTTAGGGATCAGTTATATTTTGAATGTTTATTTTGTAATATAAATATTAGGTAAACAATGGAATATCCCTATCTAAGGGGGATATCAGTTGAGAATCCCAGGTCTATAAATAGAGACTTGGATCGTAAAAGGACTTTTGGGCAAAATCAAGAGTGAACTTGTGTTCTAGAGAGAGAAAGTGTTTTCCCTGAGAGAACCCCTTTTTGTATTCTGGAATATTTCACACTGAAGAAACTCAGTTGATACGGTTCATCTGATCTTGAGTGTGAATACATAGTAAAATCTCTAAGTGGATTAGGCTATTACCGATCATCGGGGCTGAACCACTATAAAATCTCGTGTTATTTACTTTCATTCATAAAAACTGTCTGTTATCGTTTATAATTCTCTTGAAGGTTTGTCGTAGTTGACGTTCTTACGTCGTTGGCTAAATTCACAGTCAACAGCGTCCTGCGCGCAAGTTATTAGCCCCAACTCTCTTAGACTGTTAATTCCCATATACCGTGCCAATCTTACAAACGCAATACAAGCATTCAATTATTAGGAACCTCAGTCCCATTCTCAACCATTCAAGGGTGCAATTTTCTTACCTTGAATTCCCAAGCGGATGATTAAGAATGGCCCCGAGCACAGTCCTCAGTCCTGAGCCTTCGCGATAAACCTAGTCACAGTGGCCAATGGATAATCATCAATTTATAATCCATATAAATATTTAGGAAACATTAGCTAGCCACCGGGACCTCGATTTTTACTAAACCGGTAGTAGAAATCGTCCCGAACACTTAGGTTCTAACCCTCGAGTCTTGCTAATCTTAAAAGCCAACCTAAGTCAAAATCCCCTAGGCGGGCCACGACCTGGCCCAAAGGGTTGCAGTGCGCCTCTAAGTGAGAGACTTAACCCCCAAGCCTCAGGGGGAGGCGGGCCGCGACATGCCCCCTAGGGTTGCGGGGCGCCCTCAAAACAGAGAGCCCTCCCAGGCCATGCAGGCGGCGGCGCTCAAGAGCTGGGTCGCGACGCCCCCCCATACCCAGAATTCTCTGGGTTTTCATCAACATTCTTCCCAGCCAAATACTCTCAATTAAAATTCACAAGCCCCCAAACCAAAATCAAGCTCAGGTACGAGTTTAGGACTTTTAATCATATCTTTTAAACACAAAACCTTAACATTCCTACTGAAACCCTCACCCCAATTCAGTAGTTCTTCACCACCCAATAATCAGCTCAATTCCACCCTAATGATCTAAATTTCCTAATATAATCAGAGACAAGAACTTACCTCAATTAATGTTTGAATCCCCATAAGCTTCCAGCCTTTTACCAACCTCAACCTCTTAACTTCTTAAGCTTCAAGCTCAGCCTTTCTCCAGCCTAGCCTAAGCCTTTTCCTTCAGCAGCTCAAGCCTCAATCACAAGAGAGAGTGAGGGAGAAATCGTGAGTGAGAGAGATAACAGTGAGCTGTGATTCAAGCTCGAATCTTCTCGATAGCCTCATTAGTCTTCTGAACCATCTCCAGTCCCAAATACTTCCTCTCACCCATCTCATCCCAATGAATGGGCAATCTACACTCCTTCCATATAACATCACGTATGGGGCTACTCTAGTCGTTGATTGATAACTATTGTTGTATGAAAACTCAATCAACGGGAGATACTTACTCCAAGACCCCTCAAAGTCTATCACACACGCACTAAGCATTTCTTCCAACACCTGAATCGTTCTCTCAGACTGTCCATCAGTCTTCAAGGAGAAAATTCGTGCTGAACTTCAACTGAGTCCCCATAGCCTTCTGCAAACCACCCCAAAACTTGGAGGTGAATATGGGATCCAAATCCGATACTATAGACTTAGGAACCCCATGGAGACGTACAATCCCCTTCACGTACAGTTCTGCGTACTAATCCATAGTATAGGTCATCTTTACTGGTAGAAAATGCGCTGACTTGAGGTATATGTCTACTATCACCCACACCAAGTGATGCAACCCCACTGTCTTGGGTAAACCTCCCAAAAAATCCATAGTAATGTCCTCCCACATCCACTCGAGAATACTTAGAGGTTGTAGCAAGCCTGCTGGTCGCAGATTCTCAGCCTTCACCTGCTGACAAGTCAAACACTTGGCCACGTTCTCCACTACATCCTTCTTCCTCCAAAACCACCAATATAACATCCTTAGATCCTGATACAACTTCGTGGTGCCTGGATGGAGTGAGTATGGTGTAGTATGTGTAACGCCCTAAACTCTAGGGACCGCTACGGTGTGCATTTTAAATAGTGCTAAACTCGCTAATCAAGTCATTTGGCCATAATCGTGTAACTAAGTATGATTAGCGGTTTAGGGTAAATCTTTTTGGTTAAGATATAACATTTCACTAAAACGTTTAACGTATACACTGGGATCCCAAAAATATAATTTAAAGGTTAATTACATGAAAATGTTTACAACCAGCAGACCTAAGCGGAAAAATAAGGTTTAAACCTAGTTCCGCTTTAAACCCTCGGTCGTGGCAGTCAAGCAGCCGCATATGTACACATCGTCACCTAAGCTCTCCAACTAAAGGATGGTCCAGCTTTATTTTTCCTTTACCTGCACCACATAGCACCCATGAGTCGAAGCTCGGCAAGAAAACTTAATATGCTCATGAACAAATAATAACATGTTACTAAGTCATAATAGGCATGCCTAGCAGTAATACCCCTACTCATGCATGCAAGTAGGTGCAAATAAATGTTTGTGGAATCCTGCGCTCTAAGTAGATGACTAATAAGTCTCTCGTTCTGAGGTAGATGACTAATAAGTCTTTCTGAAGTAGATGACTAATAAGTTTGAACAGTTGACAAATAAGTCACTCTCTAAATAAATGACTGATAAGTCTATCTCGATTAGATGACTGATAAGCCTATCTCGGTCAGATGATTGATAAATCTATCTCAATCAGATGACTGATAAGTCTATCCTGATCAGATGACTGATAAGTCTATCTCGGTCAAATGACTGATAAGACTATCTCTATTGGATGACTGATAAGTCTATCCTGGTCAGATGACTGATAAGTTTATCTCGGTCAGATGACTGATAAGTCTATCCCGATCAGATAACAGATAAGTCTATCTCGGTTAGATGACTGATAATTCTATCTCCATCGGAAGACTGATAAGTCTATCCCGGTCAAATAACTAATAAGTCTATCTCAGTCAGATTACTGATTAGTCTGTCTCAGTCAGATGACTGATAAGTCTGTCTCGGTCAGATGACTAATAAGTCTATCTCATTCGAATGACTGATAAGTCTATCCTGGTCAGATGACTGATAAGTTTATCTCGATCAGATGACCAATAAGTCTATCCCGGTCAGATGACTGATAAGTCTATCTGGATCAGATGAGTGATAAGTCTGTCTCGAAGGTCCCATACCCTCCTAGCCATGTGACCTGTAGGTCACCTTAGCCTTTTGGCTCTGGCTCTAAATAACTAGCCTTTATACTAGACAAGCGCTTTTGTTTTTCATCGAACTTAAGGTCGGTCAAGCATTTCATGCTCAAGAAGATAATGCTTATGTCGATTAGATCTAATCTTTATTGGCTTGCGTTAAACATGCTAAGACCTTTCTTGACTCATAAGCCAATACCATCGACCAGTGCTCAGTACTACTGTCGAACTTGACTAGTAACTCACAGCTTCACAGTTAATACCGACACCATTGCTGATTCTGACTAATAAGTCAGTGCCATTGACAAGTGAGCAAGATTTTCTAAGCATTTGATATGCAATCAAACTCCACATTTAAACACTCTACATGCCTCAATAATAACCATGCATCTCACATATGAGGTGCAGTTTTCTAACCTCTGGCTCGAGCGAGAAATAACAATTGAACGATCCTTGAGAACGATAGATCCTTTAATCCCTTAGTGGTCACCTAGTCATAACCAAATATAACTTCCAATTAATGAAAATGAGAAATGAAAGGTTCTTGACCTAAACCTCACTTCCAGAACCCCGAATCATACCCAAACGGTGAGTAGATTCGATCCCGAGCCTTAGGAATTGAAACCCCATGCCAAAAACCCTCAAAAGTTCCTAAAACAGGAATCTGGAAAAGTAGGGTAGCATTATAGCGCTACCCCCTAGCGCCCCAACGCTATTGGCAGAGCTAAAGGCCCCCTGGCTAGCATTGTAACGCCCCCCTTTGGGCGTTGTAGCGCTAGGACTAGGCTGATCAGCCATGGCTTTTCCCTCCTTCAATTCCTCCATTACCAACCTTCAAAACAAGCTTCCAAACCTCAATTAAACTCCCAAATGAACGCAAAAACCATATACAAAAGTCCTAGGCATCATAACCCAAGCAACCATAGCCAAAATCTTCCATCAATTCTCATTATCAAACTTGAAAACCCAACTGAAACTCAAATGAAAAACAAGTAAAGAACCAGAGTTTTAATGGCTAAAAACTCACCTCAACCTCAGAATCACACCCTCTTCAATGGTAGAATGTAATCCTAGCTTAGCAAGACTTGATTCCCTAGCTTGGTTCCTCAAAAGGAGCTTCAAAATTCAAAGAGAAATGAAGGGAAATGATAATCGGGAGAAGGTGAAGGAGATGCTCTGTTTTCTATAGCCTTCTACAGCTTTAATGGCTGATATATATCCTTTAGGGTCAAAAGACTAAAATACCCCTAGGTCGTTTAAAATCCTCTTAAGGCCACCAAGGGTAAAATCGTCCTTTCCCGCCTATCTCGTTAATCATAATTAACACCCTCCAATTCCCGTTATTTCCATTATTCTCAAATGTTAATAAATCATATCCCATTACCATTTAATTCCGGGTAATGTTCTAAACCTCAAATTACCCTGAGACTCACCCCGAGCCCCGAAACTAACCCTGTTATTACCAAACCAATAACTTGCATTCAAAGATTGTCTCATGTGGAATGGCTCGAAAAAATCCACATTATAATGTGGTATTATTTATAATTCACCAACATGCATGAAAATATACAATTACGCCCTCAACGGGCCAAATTACCAAAATGCCCTTATAATAAAATGTGGACCCATATGCATGAATTTATCATCATATAATAATATAATTCACATAAACATGCATATAATCATTTAATGGCATAATAAATCAATTATGGCCCTCTAATCAAGGTCCTAAACATATTAGGAAAATTGTGTCATTAAAGTATGGGATTCATCTAATATCTCTCAACTAATACCCATATCTATCGAGACACAAATCTGACCCTTATACCGTTGCAACCCAGTCTCTGAAATGGAATAGTCCTTAGTCACTCTAGCTAGGACATCCTCCAACTAACCTTATTTTGTCTACTCTATAAGGGTCAACTGTAAGGTAACATTGGCAAACCAACCCACAACAAGCTCTATTCTCACTCTAGACATCACCTCTGCCAAATCTCTCGATATCTGTGTAGAGCTAAACAACTGTCCCGGGACCCTCCGGCTCAACGCATATGCCACTATGTTAGCTTTTCCCGGGTGGTAAAGGATGTCACAATCATAGTCCTTCACCAACTCTAGCTAACGTCTCTGCCTCATATTCAAGTCCTTCTCAGTGAAGAAATACTTCAAACTGTTATGATCGGTGTATATCTCTCACTTCTCTCCATACAGGTAATGTCGCCAAACTTTCAGTGCGAATACCAACACTGCTAACTCTAGATCATGGGTAGGGTACCACTGCTCATACTTCTTCAGCTGCCATGATGCATAAGCAACAACCTTCTTATTCTGCATCAACACACATCCCAATCCCAACCTCAATGCATCACAGTATACTACAAACTTCTCTCCCTCCGAACAAAGGCTTAACACCGGGGCATTAATCAACAGTCGCTTCAATTTCTGGAAGATATTCTCACACTTGTCTGACCAGACGAACTTCAAATTCTTTCGTGTCAATTCTGTCATCGGTGCAGCAATCTTCAAGAACACTTTCACGAACTGCCTGTAATATCCCGCTAATCCAAGGAAGCTCCTAATCTCTAAGGAATTCCTTGGCCTCGGCCAGTCTCTCACTGCCTCTACCTTAGCTGGATCCACCTTAATCACATCTTCACCAACAATGTGTCCAAGGAATGTCACTTTTGGTAACAAGAACTCACACTTCTTAAACGTGGCATACAATCAATGTTCTCTCAATCTTTGCAATACCTGTCGGAGATATTGTTCATTTTCTGCCTCTAAACTAGAGTAAACCAAGATGTCGTTGATGAAGACAATCACAAACTGAACCAAGAAGTCCTTGAACACCCTGTTCATTAGGTCCATGAATGTTGCTGGGGCATTGGTCAGACCAAACGACATTACCAGAAACTCATAATGCCCATACCTCATTTGGAAGTTCATCTTCAGTATATCCTCGTCCTTGATCCTTAGCTGGTGATAACCAGATCAAAGATCAATCTTTGAGAACACTGTCTTTCCCTACAGCTAATCAAACATGTCATCAATCCTTCGTAAGGGGTATTTATTCTTGATGGTCAACTTGTTCAATTCCCTATAGTCTATACACATTCTCAGAGTCCTGTCCTTCTTCTTCATAGACAAAACCGGAGCACCCCATGGCGAGAAGCTAGGCCTGATAAACCCCAAATCAAGAAGCTCTTGTAACTATATCTTCAATTCGTCTAGTTCCGTCGGAGCCATCCTATATGGTTCCCTCGACACTAGCTCTGTCCTCAGCGCTAACTCGATGACGAACTTAATCTCCCAATGCGGCAGAAGTCTTGGTAAATCCTCATGAAACACTTCCAAGAACTTGTGTATCAATCTGGTCTGTCCCGGCCCTGCTGGCATAACCCTGGTCGTATCCACCACACTAGTTAGGAAACCTATACAACCTCCCTGCAATAGGTCCCTGGCCCTCAATGCTGATATCATGGGTATGCGGGCTCCATGCAAAACACCCACGAATACAAAGGGATCCCTCCCTCAGGCTCAAAAGTCACCATCTTTTTCCTACAATCAATGGTAGCCCCATATCTGACTAGCCAATCCATTCCTAGAATCATATCGAAGTCATCTATACTCAACTCAATCAAATTTACCGGTAGCTCCCTACTATCTACCACCACTGGTAGTGCTCTAATCCATCTCCTAGAAACTACCAGTTCCCCTGTAGGCAGTATAGTATAAAACCCCGCGGTATAATACTCACTAGGTCTACACAATCTATCAATCACTTTACTAGGAACAAACAAATGTGTAGCACCATAGTCAATCAATACAGTATAAGAAGAGCTAGTGCTAGAAAGCTGACCTGTCACTACCGAGGGACTAGCCTCGGCCTCTGCCTGCATCAAGGTCAACACCCGAGCTGGAGTCAAACTTTCCATCTTCCCTGATTCCTCTTTCTTTACTGTTGGGCACTCCTTCTTAAGGTGTCCAACCACCCCGCGCACATAACAACCCTTTGCCCGAAATTCATCCGGATAGCGTCCTCTACACCTCATGCACTCTGGGTAACTTCTCCATGTCTCACTGCCTCCCTGGCGACCATCCTGAACAACCTAACCCCTCCTATCAGGACCAGCAGTGGTCAAAGTGTCAGGAGTCTTCCTCTTCAAATCACTAGGGCCTCCGACCCTACCAGACCATGTGTATGGAGGCACCACCTTGTGAACCTCGTGTCTCGCAGTGTTCTCCCTCAACCTCTTATTCTCTACCTCTTTAGCGGTAAGAGCCTTCTCAACTGCCTAGGAATAAGTCATGCCCCCAGGTACTGTTGTGATTCTCACATCTCGGGCTATCATAGCATTAAGCCCCCGAATAAATCTGTCTTGTCTAGCTGCATCAGTAGGCACTAAATCAGGTGCAAACTTCGCAAGCCTTTCAAACATCAGAGCAAACTCTGTGACTGTCATGTTGCCCTACACCAATCCCACAAACTCATTCACCTTCCCTACCCTAACGACAACGTTATAATATTTCTGGCTGAATAGATCTCTGAACCCATCCCAACTCAAGTAGAAATGTCCCTGGTTTGTGATGCCACCTCCCACCAGATATGAGCATCCTCTCTAAGCATATAGATGGCACATGCCACCCTGTCATTACCTTCCACCCTCATAAAATCTACGATAGAAGTAATCGGACTCATCCACTGTTTGACCATCAATGGATCTGTTCCTCCCTCAAAGGTTGGAGGATGTTGTCTCTTGAACCGCTCATACAATGGCTTCCACCTATTCCCAACCTCAGGTGGTTGTACAACAGGTGCCACAGCAGGTGGCAAAATAGGTGCAGCACTCCCTGACGAAGCCTGTTGTCTTAAGTATTTGCTGCCAGTTCTCAGGGACTGGCGGATGGTTTTGTCCCTGATCATCATCTCTAGCGTCAGACCATGTGCCTTCTATTCATATAGTTCGCCTTGCATGCATAGCTAACTAAGTTTATCTGCAATCAATGACTCGGCAGTCAGGCAATGATGACAAGTTAACAGTCTTTCCATAGTCCACCATCAAAACTCAAATAGCCAAAATCAATAAAAAGGCAAACAAGCGTTCAAATATTCATTCACATGCAGCAGCAATTCTAATAAGCATGCCTCATAATAGTCACATAGCAGTCAAGGGACAGGCCCTATCAGTATCTCATGGTCCTTATTAATCATGCAACAAAGCATTTATATTTCAGTCAAACATTTAGGCATATAATCACATATATATAATTACCAAACCCTGAGTAGAGCATGTCTTTAGCGGCGAGTGTACATGCCCTACCAGTCTTCAGGAACCCTTAAACCAAGATGGCTCTGATACCAAGTTGTAACACCCTGGATAACCAAGACCGCTACATTGTGTATTTAAAAATAGTGCAAGACCCGCTAAACAAGTCGTTCAAATAAAAATGTGATCCTAAGGTCAATCACCAGGTTAGGGTTAAAAGATTTGGGATAAATATGGTTAATTTTCATTGAAATAGACGTTTGTTTCATGGGATCCCAAAAATAAGGTTTAAGTGACTATTTACAATCCTCAAAAGTTTTGTACAACCAGTAGCCACTCTAATCGCAAAATAACAAATTTAAGGCTTTGTCCCTGTGCTATCCATCGACTGTGGCGAACGAGTAGCTGACAATGTACACCTCGCCCTCAGAGCTCTCCAACTCATGGTTGGTCTAGCTTTCCCTTGCCTTTACCTGCACCACATAGCACCCGTGAGCCAAGACCCAGCAAGAAAATCATAACATCAAATACATAATCAGTAGTAGCAATCTATCAATCATAAGACAGTCATCCAGAAGTTGAACAAGTCATAGGCATCAAACAAATAACAGTAAACATGTACAACCAGAAACATATCTTAATCAATATACAAATGTACAGGGTCGGGGCCCTTAGGTTGAGCCCTCTGTTTACTCAACTGACTCGGGCTCTCTTAGGCCGAGTCAATTGTTTATTTATCTCACCCTGGTTCCCAGTGGCTGAGCTGCGTCCTGTGCGGAAGTCATTAACCCCAACTCTCTTAAGGCCGTTAATTCCCATATACCAAGTCAATCTTACAAATGCAATACAAGCATTCAACTATTGGGAACTTCAGTCCCATTCTCAACCATACAAGGGTGCAGTTTTCTTACCTTGAATTCCCTAGCGGAGGATTAAGAACGATCCCGAGCATGATCTTCATTCTTGAGCCTTGGCAATAAACCTAGTCACAGTGGCCAATGGGTAATCATCAATTTCTAATCCATATAAATATTTAGGAAACATTAGATAGCCGCCAGGACCACGATTTCTACTAAACCAGTAGTAGAAATTGTCTCAAATGCTTATGTTCCGACCCCCGAGCCTTGCTAATCATAAAAGCCAACCTAAGCCAAAATCCCCTAGGTGGGCCGGGTCGATGTGCGCCCCTAAGTCAAAGACTTAACCCCCAAGCCTCTAGGGGAGGCGGGCCATGACTTACCCCCTAAGGTCGCAATGCACCATCAAAACAGAGAGCCCTCCCAGGGCATCTAGGCATGCGGGACACCAATGAGCTGGGTCGCAGCGCACCCTCACATACCCAGAATTTTCTGGGTTTTCTCAACATTCTTCCCAACCAATTTCTCACAATTAAAACTTCACAAGCCTCCCAACAAAAATCAAGCTCAACTACGAGATTAGGACTTTTAATCATCTATTTTAAACACAAAACCTTAACATTCCTACTGAAACCCTTACCCCAATTCAATAGTACTTCACCACCCAATAATCAGCTCAATTCCACCATAATGATCTAAATTCCTTAACATAATCAGAGACAAGAACTTACCTCAATTAATGTTTGAATCCCCACAAGCTTCCAGCCTTCTACCAACCTCAACCTCTTAACTTCTTAAGCTTCAAGCTCAGCCTTTCTCCAGCCTAGCCAAGCCTTTTCCTTCAGCAGCTCAAGCCTCAATCACAAGAGAGAGTGAGAGAGATAAGAGTGAGCTATGAATTTCCACTACCTTCTAGCTTATTTTCTAAGCCTTCTGAGTATAACCTACCCCTCAAAGACTATTTTTCCCCTCAAAGCTTATTAGTCCTCTGATTGTCTCTAGGGGTAAAACGGTCATTTCGCCCGCTGTTCCTGCTAATTCCTCAAGTGTTCCAACTATTAACTAATTGACCTCATCATGTCCAATTAATTACCAAATACTTATTCATTATGAAATAACACCCAAAATATTTCCCTAAATTCCCAAAATATCCCTAGGCTCCCCCCGAGCCGGGTATTAAACCATGTTGTGACTATACTGCTAATCCGCTCACTAGGACCGTCTCGAGACATATGCTGCAAATATATCAACATAATAATGTGCTCTCAATCATAAATCACATAAAATCACATTTATGCCCTTAACGGACCAAAATTACAAAAATGCCATTATAAGCTATAAGGGGCCCACATGCATATGTAATACTCATAAACATGCTTATAATAAATCCATATAATCATATTAATTATGCATGCCACGTAGTCGCGCATTTAACCAATTAAGCATATATAAAAACCAATTATGCAGTCCCGACATGCTAATCAAGGCCCTAAGCCCTATTAGCAATTTTGGGTCGCTACAATCGTAGTCAATGCCATTTCGCCTATTGCTCAGAACTCGAGGTAAGAAAAATGGCACTTGCACCATGTGTTGGGTAGTAGCCCTATTTTTTGGAAACAGATATGACTTTACTTAAATTGTGAATAATGGTTGTGTGATTATATCTGGTTTTATCTGTTGGATCTAATTTGTGAATAGTTATTTGTGAGTTATCGGCACTGGTCATATTTGGCAAGTTCCATGTGTAATGCAAGTCGAGATGGCAAGGCTAGTTAAAGGGTTATGAACTCATTTGTTTGGCACAGGTCGTGTGAATGAATATTGGATTGACATGAATTGAGATATCTATTGTCATTCTTATTATGAGTTTTAAATGTCGTGATAGTTTTCTTGTTGGGCCTCAGCTCATGGGTGCTTTATGGTGCAAGTAAGGGTGAAGGAAAGTTGGACCAGCTATGAGTTGGAGAGTTGTTGGGGCAGCATGTACATAATCAGCCTGCTCAGCCGCCACGGTAGAAATACTTTTGAGGAACAAGGGTTATTAGATCATTTTTTGTCCCTTAGGTGGGCTGGTTGTGTAATTTTGTTAAACCTGTGTTTTGATTTAAAACCTTTGGGATCCCTTGTAATTTTTCAAATTCCTTTATTGAAAAGTTTGACTTCCTTAACCAAAATTTTTAAGACCTAAATTGTTGTTTAACTTTAATCACACTTTTAACTCCAAATATCTCGCTTAACGAGTTAAGCACTATTTTTAACACACGATGTAACGGTCCTGGATTAGTAAGGCGTTATAGGTACTCAAGGTGGTCAACAAGGCGAAGGTGAAAGTTCGAGAAGTTATCTAGAGTGTGCTTGATGCAGGTGACACCACTTGGGAGAGTGTCGTGCCAAGGCATGCTTCCTAAGTGGTGTGGTTGGACATTTTGAGAAAGACTGGCCATAGTCGAAGAAAGAGGAACAAAAGAGGAGGGAAAATTGGGTTCCAAGTCGAGTGTTCACCTTGATGCAATTAGAGGCTATGGCTAGCCTCTCAGTAGTGCCAAATCAGATTTCTAGCGCTGGCTCTTCTTATACTATGTTGATTGATTATGGTGCTACATATTCTTTTGTATCCAATTGGGTGATAGAAAAACTTCGTAGACCTTGTGATTTGTGTGCATTGGGGTTTGGGACCTTGCTGCCTACTGGCGAATTGGTAGTCTCAAAGGGATGTGTCAAATCACTACAGTAGAGTTAGATAGTAGGGAGTTGTCTGTAGTTTTTATTGAAGTGGCAGTGGATGATTTTGATATGATCTTAGGTATGGATTGGTTGGAAAAGTATGGAGCGACCGTAGATTGCAAAAGGAGAATGGTGAATTTTGAACCCAAGGGAGATGATATGTTTGTATTTGTAGGTGTTGTGAACGGGCCTCGCATTCCTATGATTTCAGCATTGAAGGCTTGAGACCTATTGTAAGGATGTTGCACAAGATTCCTAGTTAGTGTGGTGGATACCACTAAGGTCGTACCAGTTAGACCTGAAGAGACTATATTGGTCTGTCAGTTCTTAGATGTGTTCCCAGAAGATCTATCGAGATTGCTGCCTCATCAGGAGATTGAGTTCATTATTAGGTTGGCACCAGGGAGTGAACTAGTATCCTGAGCATCATATAGAATGGCTCCAATGAAATTAAAGGATTTAAAGGTACAGTTACAGGAGTTTCTTGACTTAGGGTTCATCAGACCTAGTTTCTCACCTTGCGGTGCACCAGTGTTGTTTGTGAAGAAGAAAGATGGGTCGTTTAGGATGTGCATCAAATAAACAGAGATGAATAATCTGACCATTGAGAATAAGTATCCACTGCCAAGGATTGATGATTTGTTTGACCAGTTGCAAATATTTATCTTCGCTCTGGTTATCACCAACTGAGGATCAAAGATGAGGATATCTCGAAGACATCCTTTCACACGAGATATGGGCAATACGAACTTTTGGTTATGTCCTTTGGACTGACCAATGCCCTATCAACATTCATGGATCTGATGAACAGGATGTTTAACGATTATTTGGACAGGTTCGTGATTGTGTTCATAGATGATATTCAGATCTACTCTCAATCAGAAATAGAACACGAAAAACATCTTTATTTGGTATTGCAGAAGCTGAGGGAACATAAGTTATATGCATGGTTTAAGAAGTGTGAGTTCTGGTTACCTTAAGTGACATTTCATGGACATATCTTTAGTAAGGACGGTATGGTGAATCCAAGCAAGATAGAGGTGGTGAAAGATTGGCCAAGACCGAGGATTGCAATGAAGATTAGGAGTTTCCTTGGTTTTCTTGGGTATTATCAGCATTTTGTGGAAGGAGTTTTGAAGATTGCAACACCATTGACCGAGATGACATGCAAGAATTTGAGGTTCGTTTGGTTTGACATTTGTGAGAACAGTTTTTAGGAGTTGAAGCGGCGATTGATTATTGCATCAGTGTTCAGTCTTCGTTCATATCAAGAGAAGTTTGTGATTTATTGTGATGCTTCGAGGCAGGTATTAGGTTATGTTTTGATGTAGGCTGGTAAAGTAATTGCTTATGCTTCACAACAGTTAAAGGAATATGAGTAACGATACCCTACTCATGAGTTAGAGCTGGCAGTCATGGTATTCACACTAAACGTGTGGCGTCATTATTTATATGGGGAGAAGTTTAAGATATACACAGATCACATGAGTTTCAAGTAATTTTTCACACAGAAGTATTTGAACATGAGACAGAGATGTTGGTTGGAATTGGTAACGGATTATGACTATGAGATTCTCTATCATCCAGGGAAAGCCAATGTGGTAGCAGATGCTTTGAGTCAAAGAGGTTCGAGGCGGTTGTTTAGTTTGAAGCAAATATCAAGAGAGTTGGCAGAGGATATGACCAGAGAAGGAATAGAGTTGGTGGTGGGCTAGTTAGCCATCATTACTTTATATTCTACACTCCTGTAGAGGATAAACAAGGGTTAGATGGGTGATTCCCAATTGGTGAAGGATAAAGAGGATGTCCTAGCTGGAGTGGCTAAAGACTTTAAAATTTCTTAGACGGGTATAGTGAGGTACAAGGATTAGATTTATGTTCCAATGGATATTGGTTTTACGCGGGAGATTCTGGATGAGTCTCATACCACTTCGTACTCACTGCATCCAGGCACCACAAAGTTGTATCAGGATATGATATCATTGTATCGGTGGCCAGGAATGAAGAAAGATGTTGTAACGTCCCAAATTACCTAATATGGCTTGGGGCCTTGATTAGGGGGCCAGGATGGCAAATTATGGAAAATTATGTGTTTATGTGATATATATATGTGTATCATTACATGATTATGTGAGTTATATTATAATATGACTAGATATCCATGTTTAGGTGTATTAAATATGCATGTGGGCCCATTTCTCATTGAAAGGGAAATTCTCATAATTTGGCCTGTTACAAGTATATTTGGAGTATATGTGCATATATGTGATACATGTGTGAGACCACACTATTATGTGGATATATTTGGGTTACTCGGCATGTGGCGATCCTAGGGAGCAAGCTAGCGGGAAATTCACAACGGGACCAATACTCGACTCGGGAAGAGTCAAGGGGTATTTGGGTATTTTGCACATTATTAGGATATTGGGTAATGGGAATAAATATTTGAGAATATATTCAGAATTAGTGAGATTAGGAGGGGATTCTAGGGATTTTGACCATTTTACCCTCAGGGACGTTTTTGGGTACCCCGAGCCTCGGGATTTTCTTAAGGTTACTTGAACTCGAAGTAACCTCTCATAACTGTATAACTTAGAAAACTCTCTCATTCTCTCTCCTGTTCTCTCATTTCAACTCGTTAGCATTTTTGAAGGAAACTCGAGTATTAGAGCTCGAATTCAAGCAAGGTTAGAGTCATAACGATTCTAGGGAAGGTTAGAAGCTTGATAGCCAAGAAAATTAGCTAGACAAACAACATAATCATAGGTAATCTAAGCTTTAAGTTTATGAGTTTGGTTTCCTTAAGCTTGGATTGGATTTTATGATTTTGATGAGTTTTTGCTTCGTTTGTAACTTGGGTTATGATGGTTTTGAGCTGCAGAGTTGATTGGGAACTTTACTTTTGGGATTTGGCCATGTTTGGATAGGTTTGTGGAGGGATTTGGATTGAGAAAAATGAAGGAAAAACCCAGTTTTCATGTCGAGTCGTGGCCCTGTTCTTTAGGCGTCGCGACTCTTATGAACGTGAAGAAGGAGGTGTTGAACCTCCATTTGATCTGCGACGATTGTAGGGGTGCGCCGTGGCGCGTGTGTTTAGAAAAGAGCCCTTTGTCTCTCTGACTTGGGGCGGGACGCGACTTAAATATTTGAGCCACATCACTTATGGGTTTTTGAGCTCCAAGGAGGTTTTAAGTGCGTGAACTCAAACCTAAGGGCTCAGGATTGATCCTACTACCCGGTTTAGTAGAATTCCACGTCCCAGAGGCTAGGACTTGGTCCGGAAGCCTTTATTCATTCATTATTGATTGAATTCTATACTTGTTTGTGACTAGGTTATCGCTAGGGCCTTAGAACCAGGATCATGCTCGAGGGTCATTCATGCTTAGCCTGTGCTTGGGCCAAAGGTAAGAAAAATGCACCCGATACGTGATGTATGTGATTAGCGCTTGGCCTGAATGTTGAATATAGATTTGATCAGGGCTTGGGCCTCTGAGAATGTGCATGATTATGATTATGGTTGTGATTGTTGATTAATCGTATTGAATGCTCTGTATCTGGATATTTGGTATATGATATATGCTTGTCTGCATTGTCTGATTGAAAATACTTGATTTATAAGTCAAGGGCAGTAATAGCGTGTTGAGTGCTAGTCGAAATGGTTATGCCTAATCAGGAGCACATCGTACGATTGTCCAACCAAATGGTCGTGGAAAATTCAGCGCCAGGTACGCTAGGCTAGCTCCAAGCCTGGTTATACAAAGGATATGGCAATGGGCCCCTGAGTGACTTATTAGTCCCATATCCTAGGGCTGGGCCCCTGGACTTGACTTATAAGTCAAGAACGACATTAGCACGCTGAGCGCTGGTCGATATGGTTATGCCTAATCAGGAGCACATCATACGCTTGTTTGACCCAATGTTTGTGGAAAACTCAACGCCAGGTACGCTAGGCCAGCTCCAAGGATGGTTTTACAGAGGATAGGGAAAAGAGCCCCGGAGCAACTCATTAGCCACATATCCTAGGGTGCTGAACCCCAGTATGATTCATTAATCATTTAATTAGGGCAGCTGGCCCCATATGACATTGTAGTCATTTATATAAATGGTATGCATGCATGAGTACATTTATTACTGTTAAGCATGCTTCTAATGATTTGGTAACATGTTAATAACTATTTATGAGCATGTTTAAGTTTTCTTGCTGAGCTTTGGCTCACGGGTGCTATGCGGTGCAGGTAAGGGGAAAAGGTAGTTGGACTATCCATGAGTAGGAGAGCTTTGGTGATGATGTGTACATATGCGGCTGCTCGACCACCACGACCGGGGTTTCTGAGAGGAACTAGGGTCAAACCCTATTTTGCTGCTTAGGTCTACTGGTTGCAACTTTTTAATTGTAATTAAACTTTTTAAACATTAGTTTGGGATCCCTTGTATGAAGTAAACATTTTAGTAAACGGTCATACCTTTTGACCAAAAATTTTAACCCTAGACCATTAATTATGTTTAGTTACACGGTTATAGCCAAATGACTCGTTTAGCGAGTCTAGCACTATTTATAATACACAGTGTAACAATCCCTTATTAGGAGGACGTTACAGATGTAATTGAATGTATGGCTAAATTTCTAACTTGTCAGCAAGTGAAATTTGAACACTACAGGCCAACGGGGTTACCACAACCTTTGAGTATCCTGAATGGAAAGGGGAGGACATCACCATGAATTTGTAGTTGGATTTCCTAGGACGGTGGGTCATCACGACTCGATATGGGTGATCATTGATCGATATACGAAGTTCGCTAACATTTTTCCTTTAAGGATGAATTATATCGTGGATGAGTATGCTGAATTGTATGTCAAAGAGATTGTACGTCTCCATGGGACTTAGAATTCTATAGTGTTTGACCGGACCCCACCTTTACTTCCAAGTTCTTGGGAGGCTTGCAGAAGGCTATGGGGACACAGTTGAAGTTCAACACCGCTTATCATCCTCAGACAGACGGGCAATGTGAGAGGATGATTAAGGACGAAATTTCTATTAGGAGGGGATAGTTGTAGCATCCCAAAACTCCTAATGGGAATTTAATGCTTTGGTTAGCATGCCGAGGAGACACGTGGGATAATTTTGTGTGAATTATGAGTTATATTATTTTATGATTGTTTATGCATGATTATGTGTATTAAATGTGTTTAAAGACCCGCTTTTGATAAGAAAGGCATTTCGTATTTTTGACCAATTGAGGGTATATTTGTAATTATTATGCTATAAGCTTGTGACCACTTTATTATGTGGATATATTTGTGATACTCAGCCTGAGTGGGTCAATTCGAGCAATTTTAGCGAAAAATCCACAATGGGGATAAATGCCCAGCTCAGGTCAAGCCTAGGGGTATTTTCAAAATTTATGGGATATTTCAGGATTTATTGATAAATGGAATGAATTGAGAGGGATATTTGGGTTTAGTGGATTAAATTTTGAATTAGTAGTGAAATTTGAGGATTTAGTGGGATTTAGATGAAATGAACAAAATGCTCTTATGCTTAGTTTTGAGGATAAGTCAAAGTTAGGGGGAAAATGGCCTTTTTGGACCATTAAACTAAGTAAGGTAGGACCAAATGCTGAATATTCTGGGTGGTTCACGTACATACTCTCTCTCTCTCTCTCTCTCCTAGTTTCTTCTTGAAAGGAGTTTGAAGGATAAGCACTAGACCTAGAGCCACATCTTGCAATTGATTGAGGATTTTGGTGGGGATTAAGCTTTAAGGGGAAGGATTTTGGTTGCTGGAAACCGTAAACACTATAGGAATTCAAGGATTCCAAAGGATATGTACGAGTTCATCCTATTTATTCTTCTATAACTCTATGGTGTTTTGGAAGAAATTTTCTAAGTTCTTGGCTTAATTTCGAATTCAGGGTTCTAAGGGTGTTTCTATTTGCTTGTTGATGGTGGTGAAAAATTGAGAGTTGCTATTGTAGCTTTAATTCTAATTGAAAGAAGGAAATTGTAGTGATTATTGGAATTTTTGAATTCGGAAAAAAGTTGGAAATTTTTGGCAATACATTTTTTATATTTAGTCTTAGGCTTGAATTTGGTGTTTATTGTTGTTTAGAGGTGTTTACCCAAAAACGGACTACCCGATGACGTGGCAGAATTGGCCTACACGTGGGATGCACGTGGTAGTTTTAAGTTAGTATAATCTGCTCGACACTCGACCAGAAGAACATTGGCTTATGAGGCATCATAATTATGGGCGACCAGCCTGGTCGCATATATTCATTTATTTCCTTTAGATATTCAATCTTGTAATTATGTATTAATTAAAATTTTCATTATTATTTACATACGCCCGTATTAAAGGTAATTAACGCCCATTGGCCCATGAGAACTCGAGCCTATAAATAAGAATCAAAGGGCTCAAGAGAGGGGACTTTTTTTGGACTTTTGGCTTTAGAACACTTGAGCTTAGAGAATCTAAGAGAGAAAAAGAGTGTTGTTATCCATCACAATTGTATTAATCTGAGAGCTAGTGAAACTCGTGAACCCTAGTTCATTGATCACTGTTCTTGGAATTCTACATCAATAAGAACACTAAGTGGACGTAGGTTATTACCATTTGATTAGGGTCGAACCACTATAAATTTTTTGTGTTGTTTATCTTTTTTCTGGATTTCATCTCATTTTCATTTTATTTTCTATCGTTATATCTGACTCCAGGTCGTTGACCAATTCAAGGATCAATATTTTGGTGCTTTCATTGAGAGTTGAACTCAAGACTTCCAACAAGATCAAATGGTGAAAACATCCAGAAAGACGAGACAAACTTTGGCGCCGCACCAACCCAGCCTCTTCCACCAAACGTGGCTGAGGATGAGCCACAAGTGGAGTTTGTAGAGGAGGAAATGGATTCCGAGACCTTGAGGGAAACACTGATTGTGTTGCAGGAGGAGTTAGCCAATCTGAGGGAAAATCAAGAGAATGTGGCTGAGACAATGGCCTTGCAATAGAGAGAAATTGATCGGCAACGTCAGGAGTTGAATGAGAGGCTGTCCGACATGGACCGCCGATAAAGAGATGCCACTATCACCCTGGAGGCAGCCATTCACTTGGCCCAGGGACAGCCTGCACCAACCTCTCAACCAGATCAGCCACCAAGTGTGCCAACACAACAAGGTACACACCCAAATCATTCACATCACCACACTCCACCTCAGCCGACAAGCTCTCAGAGGCCTGAACAACCTCCTGCTGCTCAACAGGATATTCCTTTTCAAGATCCTGAGCAGCAATCACCATCTCGCGCTGGTCGGGATAATCCCCAGCATCAAAGGCAGAATAGGGCCGGGCAACCTCCCTGAAGCCCTAGATGCCAAACTGCTGAGGAACCAAATCCACCGAGCAGGGGATAGCGTTTTTCTGCTAACAGAAGGCATGCCGAGTTAGGCTCTACATTCAGGGGCCCCCACAACATAATAATGCCCAGGGACCCATCGACCAACGCAGGCCTCCCCCTGATGCTCGGGAGGTGTCAGCAAGAGGAGGAAATAGTGCAATCAGCCAGTCGCCCCAACGATACAGGATGATGTACAGGCCCAGATCGATGCACTAAATCAGGTCATCCAGCAGTTAGTGGGGAGCCGAACATCCCACATCGAATATGATCGGAGAAGAGGCACTCCATTCATACAAAGAATAGCAATGGCTGAGACCCCGGGCAAGTTTAAGATGTCAGTATTGCCCAACTTCAATGGATATGCGAACCCAGTATCTCATGTAAATAAATTCGAGATACAAATGGACATCCAGAAGGTGTCAGATGATGCTCACTGTAGAATCTTTCCAGCCACCTTATCCGACTCTGCTCATGAGTAGTTTTTCAAATTCCCTCCTACTAGCATAGTGTCATGGGAAATGTTCGTAAAAGAATTCTACGGGCAGTTTTACGCTGGTCGAGTACATCCGACCGAAGCCAAACAACTGGTCAAGACACGTCAGAAGGAGGGCGAATCCTTGAAAGAATATGTCCAATGTTTTATACGAGCCACAGCTGGAGCTAAGACAATTGGTGATGAGGGGAAAATGATGGCACTTAACGCTGGAGTACGATGCCACTCAACCCTCTAGAACAGTTTAAGGAAGAATGGGGTGAAGAGCACCCAAGAATTTTTAGACCGAGCAGACCAGTACATCAAGCTCGAAGAGGCACTTGCTAACGAAGGGAAGGCGCCTGCGGACGACAAGGGGCTGAAGGAAGATCCCGCCAAAGCCACCAATAGGTGGGATAAACACAATGGCAACGACAAAAACAACGGAAAAAATGGTGGAAAAATGGAGAACCGCGAGCCGTCAACATCTAAGAATAAATGCCCTAAAAGTATTATGTACGAGCCAAGGTTCAATAATTACACATCCCTAGTCAAAAGAAGAGAAGAAGTGTACTAGGCGAAGAACACTACTGTCCCTTACAAGCGACCAGCGCCGATAAGGAACAATATCTCCAAGAGAGATACAACCAAGTTTTGTCATTTCCACAACGACTATGGTCATGACACCAATGAGTGCAACTAGCTGAAAGATGAAATTGAGTTCCTTATCTGGCAAGGACACCAGAGGAGATATGTACGAGCCACTGGAGGTTCTCAGCGAGAGGCTCAAGGAGGCAACGAGCAGGCACCTGTATGCCAACGCTCGCCCCCATTACAGCTAGCTCCAGTGGGAAGGCAAGGGAGCGATATGCCCGAACCTTACGCCATGACCAGGATATTGAAATGCTGAACATAGAGGAGCGAACTCCCAAAAAAGCTTGAACAGAAGAAGAAATGATAACTTTCTTTGAGCTTAAAGCTCAACATATCTGTTTTTCCCATTCAGACCCTCTGGTTGTGGACGTCCAGATCACCAATATGATGGTTAATTTAACGCCATACTTCCTTAGATTCGTTACTAAGTGAGTATAAAATGTGCATTCAACTCGCTAATCGAGATTTTAGGTCAAAAAGTGTAATTAAGCCATAAACAGAGTTATGAACTTTGAAAATAATTCCATTTACTAAAAATCATAAAGTGTTTGACACTTGGGATCCAAAAATACTGTTTAGAAATATTTACAACATATAAGTACAAACCAAGTCGACTAGACGAAAAAATCTAGGTTTTAATACAATCATCTCTCAAAACCACTAGCTGTGGCAGCCAGGCAGGCCAAACATGTACGCGCCGCTTCACGCTCTCTGTACTCATGGTTGGTCAACTTTTCCCTTGCCCTTACCTGCACCACAGAGCACCTGTGAGTCGAAGCCCAGCAAGAAAACCCTCTCAAGCAGAAAACATATGCATAACAAATACTTAGCATATAAATAGGCCATCAATAGACAAAAACACATACGGCCATGCCGTCCCAGGCGCTTTACCAGGCCCTGGGTTCGCGGTCCACACTGTGAGGATATCCCAGGTATCCTTTAGGGTCTCGCCCTGGCAACTCGCACTCCACGTGCTCAACGCTGCTCCCGGCCCTTTGTTATACTCGGCCTTGCACTCAACGTGCCCAATGCCGTTCCCGGCCCCTGCCAACCTCGGCCTGCGCCATTCCCGGCTCTTGCCGAACATTTACACAATCGCATTCATAACATAATAAACATATACTGAACATTAACAAATTCAATCAAAGGGCTACGCCCTGCAATTCAAACATATTGGGCTTAGCTCTGCATACAAGCTCTATGGGAACAGTGGTTTTCTTACCTGCGTCCCGAGCTTTCCGAGCAACGATATCCCGAGCACAGTCCCCTAACTTGAGCCTCGCCGAAACCCTAGTCACAACACATTAACAATATTCATCCATCAAGTTCTAATCCATTAAATAACTTTAAGCCATAACTCTAATCTCCGGGACCTTGAATTCTATTAATCCGGGTGATAAAATCCATCCTGAGCCTTAACCTTTGAGTTCTCAAGCCTAAACACACTTAAAAACATAAAATGGCACTAAGAGTCGCGGCCCTACCCCACAAGTGTCGCGGCTAGCCTCGAAACAGAGGCTAACACCTCCCTGGAACACGCACGGGCCGTGGCGCACTTGACCAAGTGTCGCGGCGCGCCTCAAGCACCATGGCCTCCCAAGGCCTCGCATGCACACGGGTCGCGGCCCTCGCCTCCAAACCCAAAAAAACACCATTTTTCCCTGCTTATCCTTCGAGCCAACACCTCCAAAATCACCTCCAACCTCATAATTAAACCCAGAATTCATTCCTATGCAACATAAATATACCAGCAACCTCAAGAACCAATTCCCACACCCATCAAACAATCAAAACCTGTCCTAGAATCCAAACCATGCATACTCTATGAAAACCAGCAGAAATTCCAAACTTAATCCTTGTAATTTAAAACTTACCTTTGCTGGATTGAATCTCAGAACCAGCTCCCTAAGCTCCAAGCTTCAAGCTCCCCTAAATCCCCAGCTGAAATCCTTAGTCTTGACTAATGGTCACCCAAAGCTTTCCTTGCTTAACTTAGAGAAAAGATGAAGAGAAAGGTAAACCAGGTGATGAGGGTAATATGGGTCGGTTTCTGAGTGTTCTAAACAATTCTAAGTTTTGTTTTATTCAACTTAAGTCTATAGGGTTACCTCAAGGCTCGGGGTACCAAAACATCCCTGAGGGAAAAATAGTAAATTTCCCCAATATTCCCTCCTAAACATTCTAACCTCAAATATATCTCCAAATATTTATTTCCATAACCCAATAACCCCATAATACATCTAATACCCAAAATACCCCTCGACTCGCCCTGAGTCGGATTCTCAACCCCGTTCTGACTTTCTGGCTAACTGCTCTCTAGAACTGTCTCGGATCGTGCTACATAGATATATATCACATGCATATCACATTTATCACATTTACACCCTCAACGGGCTAAAATCACTAACATACCCCTAATATCCAAACGGGGCCCACATGCATATTTAACTCAACTAAACATGCATCTCTATCACATATTCACATAAATTCACATTTTAACATATTAAATCATTTATTGCCCTCCAGGCACGCTAATCAAGGCCCTAAGCCCTATAAGCAAATTTGGGTCATTACAACTATCCCCTCCTTACAGAAATTTCATCCTCGAAATTACCTGAACAACTCGAGATACCGCTCCCTCATCTCTGATTCAAGTTCCCACGTCGCCTCCTCAACCTTGCTGTTCCTCCACAGCACCTTCACAAAGCGATGGTCTTGCTCCACAAGACTTTATGTGTCCGGTCAAGAACCTGAACCGGCTTCTCCTCATAGGACAAATCCTGATCCAGCTCCAGATTCTCATAACTTAGAACGTGCGTCGATTCTGATACATACTTTCAGAGCATGGACACATGAAAATCATCATGAACCCCTGATAAAGCTGGAGGCATCGCTAGTCTGTAAGCTACCTCACCAACCCATTTCAGAATCTCGAAGGGGACAACAAACCTAGGGCTCAGCTTGCCCTGAACACCAAACCGTTTCACACCCCTCAAAGGTGAAACCCTCAGAAACACATGATCACCAACTTGAAATTCCACGCTCCTGCATTTCAGGTCTGAATAACTTTTCTGTCGACTTTGGGAGGCGAGCATTCGCGCTCTAATCTTCTCAATCGCCTCATTGGTCCTCTGAACAATCTCTGGACCCAGATATCTCCTCTCACCTGTCTCATCCCAATGGATAGGTGATCTACACTTCCTTCCGTATAGCATTTCATACGGCGCCATTCCGATGGTCGCATGATAACTGTGTTGTATGAGAACTCGATCAAGGGGAGATACTTACTGCATGATCCCCCAAAATCTAGCACACAGGCTCCCAACATGTCCTCCAATATCTGAATCGTCTTCTCCGACTGTCCATCTATCTGAGGATGATAAGCGGTACTAAATAGTAACTGCGTGCCCATAGCCTTCTGCAAACTCTCCCAAAACTTGGAAGTGAAGGTGGGGTCCCTGTCGGACATTATCGACCTTGGAGCCCCATGAAGTCGAACAATCTCTTTCACATACAACTCAGCATACTGCACCACAGTATAAGTCGTCCTAACAGGCAAAAAGTGGGCGGACTTGGTATACCTATCCACAATCACCCACACCAACTCATGCTGCCCCACGGTCCTCAGCAAACCAACCACGAAGTCCATGGTGATATGTTCCCACTTCCATTCTGGAATCCCCAGAAGCTGCAGCAACCCCGCTGGCCTCTGTTGCTCAGCCTTGACCTGCTGCTAAGTTAAGCACTTGGCCACATAATCCACCACATCCCTCTTCATGCCCGACCACCAATACAAAACTCTCAAATACTGGTACATCTTCGTTGTACCCGGGTGCAAAGAATAGGGAGTGGTATGCGATTCATCTAAGATCTCCCACCGGATCTCAGAATCCATCGGAATGCAAATCCGACCCTTGTACTTCAGTAATCCCATCTCTAAAATAGAAAAGTCCTTAGTCACTCCAACTAAGACATTCTCTCTGTAACCTCTCAACTGAGAATCTTTCCCCTGTGCCTCCTTGATCCTCTCAAGGAGTGTAGACTGGAGAGTGGTGTTTGCCAACTGACCAACCACCAATTCTATACCTACTATAGTCATCTCCTCAGCTAGTTTATCAGATATCTGTGTCGAGCTAAACAACTGTCCTAGGCCTTTCCGACTCAATGCATCAGCCACCACATTAGCCTTCCCAGGATGGTATAGGATATCACAATCATAATCCTTAACCAACTCCAGCCACCGCCCCTGGCGCATATACAGGTCCTTCTGAGTAAAGAAATACTTCAGGCTCTTATGATCGGTGTAAATCTCACACTTCTCACCATAGAGATAATGTCTCCAAATCTTAAGTGCAAACACCACCGCTGCCAACTCCAAATCATGCGTGGGATGTCTTTGCTCATACTCCTTTAACTGTCTCGATGCATAGGCTATCACCTTACCAGCTTGCATCAGCACACACCCCAAACCCTTTCTGGATGCATCACAGTAAACCACAAACTTTTCATTATTTGTCGGCAAACTTAACACTGGCGTGGTGATCAATCGCTGCTTCAACTCCTTGAAACTGTTCTCACATCTGTCCGTCCAGACATACCTTGTCTTCTTCTTTGTCAGTTCCGTCAAACGCGTAGCTATTCTGGAGAATCCCTCAACGAACCGCCAATAATACCTCGCTAAACCCAAAAAGCTTCTCACTCAGGAACATTGCTCGATCTAGGCCAATCTCTGACCGCCTCAATCTTACTTGGGTCAACCAGAATCCCCTCCTTACTTAAAATTTGGCCCAGAAATGTAACTTGTGGTAATCAGAACTCACACTTACTGAACTTAACAAATAGCTTATGCTCCCTCAACCGCTATAGAACTAGCCGCAGATGTTGCTCGTGCTCTGTCTCTGACTGAGAATACACCAGGATGTCATCGATGAACACAATCACAAACTTATCCAAATAATCCTTGAAAACCTTATTCATCATGTCCATAAAATCAGCTGGGGCATTGGTTAATCCAAAGGACATAACCAGGAATTCATCTCGTTCGGAAAACGATCTTTGGTATGTCCTCCTCTTTAATCCTCAACTGATGGTAACCTGGTCGGAGGTCTATCTTGGAAAACACTGCTCTTCCCTGTAACTAATCAAATAAATCATCAATCCTAGGCAGTGGATACTTGTTCTTAATGGTTAACTTATTCAACTCCCTGTAATCAATACACATCCTAAGGAATCCATCCTTCTTCTTAACGAACAACACTGGAGCACCCCATGGCGAGAAACTTAGTCTGATGAACCCCAAATCAAGTAACTCTTGCAAATGAATCTTCAACTCCTTTAACTCCACTGGAGCCATTCAGTAAGGTGTCCTAGATACTGGCTCCGCTCCTGGTACCAACACTATAACAAAGTCAATCTCCCGCTGCAGCGGCAACCCTAGCAAATCTGCCGGAAACAAATCTGAAAACTCACACACCAATCTAGTCTCACCCGGTCCAACTGACACCACCCTAGAGGAATCTACAATGCTCGCTAGGAACCCCATGCAACCTTCCTGCATCAGGTGTCTAGCCTTCAATGCTGAAATCATTGGTACTCGTGGTCCACTAACCATCCCCACAAACACAAAGGGTACCTCCCCTTCCAGTTCAAAAGTCACCATTCTACGCTTGCAGTCAATCGTTGCCCCATACTTTGATAACCAATCCATCCCTAGAATCATATCAAAGTCGTCCATCTCTAACTCAATCAAATCAACAGACAATTCCCTACCATCTATCTCTACTGGCAATGCTCTAATCCATTTCCTAGAGACTACCAGTTCTCCTATTGGCAACAAAGTCTGAAATCCCCTAGCATACACACCGCTAGGTCTACAAAGTTGGTTTATCACTCTAGCAGATACAAATAAATGGGTAGCCCCTGAATCAAACAATGATGTATACAAAGAACCAGCACTAGAGATCTGACCTGTCACAACTGAGGGGCTAACCTCCGCCTCAGCCTGAGTCAAAGTAAATACCCTGGCAGGAGCGAGACTATCACTCTGCTTCAGCTCCTCTTTCTTGACTTGAGGGCAATCCCTCTTCAGATGACTGGCACTCCCACAGACAAAGCAGGCCCTAATCCTGCACTCACCCTGGTGTCGACGTCTCCACCGTGGACACACTGGGAAACTCCTCCAGTTGTCAGTTCCACCCTGACAGCCAGTAGAAGCACCCCGTGCCCTCCTATCTTAACTGGGAGGAACAAAAGAATCTGGGGCCTTCCTCTTCTGCTCACTAGAGCCACCACCATGACTGGATCCAATAAAATGAAGTACTGTCCTCCTGGAATCGCGCCTAATAGCGCTCTCCCTCCATATCTAATCTTCGACCCTCTCAGTTGTAAAGGCATAAGTAGTAGTCTCTGGATCCAAAGTAATATTCACATCGCGGGCGATCATAACGTTCAACCCCCGCACAAACCTGTCTCTTCTTGCCGCATCAGTCGACACTAAATCTGGCGCAAACTTCTTCAATCGATCAAATCTCAAAGCATACTCAGTCATGGTCAACCGATTCTAAGTTAGGTTGATGAACTCGTCAACCTTCACAGCTCAAACTGCCACACTGTAATACTTCTCATTAAATAAGTTTTTGAACTCTTCCCAAGTCATAACTGCTACATTCCTTCTCTGACTTACTACATCCCACCAGATGCGGGCATCCTCTCTAAACATGTAGCTAGCACAAGCTACCCTCTCCTTTCCCTGAACCCTCATAAAATCCAGAATTGAGGAAATCATATTTATCCACTGCTCTGCACGCAGTGGGTCTGATCCACCTTCAAAGGTGGGAAGATGCTATTTCCTGAATCTCTCATACAAGGGTTCCCACCTGTTCTCCATAACAGGTTGAACCGGCACTAGCACCACAACCTGCTGAACTAGCAGCCCAGTGACCTGAGGTGAGGCCTGCTGCCTCAACTGTCGAAGCTCCTCCTCTGTTCGCTGCAGTCTTGCTTCCATTTCGACAAACATCTCTTCCAATTCTGTGGGGCAGGTGGAGGGTCCTGACCCTAGTTGTCTTCCTCGGCCCTACTGCCGCGAAGTCTAGATGATTGTCGAGGCATCTCAACAATTATGCATGCAACCAACGACGCCGCTCATCAGGCATGATAACAACATCCAAAACCACCTCCTAAACACATTTGCCATCAACAAACAGTAATTCACATAACATACAGATAGCATATAACACACAATGGGCCATGCCCTAGCATCATGAATATTTTAACTCATTCATCATGCTTAATATAAAATAAGCAGGCAAACAGGGCATTCAAACACATATTCCACCATATTAGTCAATCATACCAACCAACCAACCCTGAGTCGAGCTTGTCACTGACAGCGAGTGTAACGCCCTGGATAGCCAAGACCGTTACACTGTGTGTTTATAAAGTGCCAGACTTGCTAATCAAGTCATTTAATTAAAATTGTGTTACTAAAACTATAAAGGAACTAGGGTTAAAAACACTTTGGTCTAAAAAGCCACATTTTCATTAGGAAGCATCATCTGTTTACACAGGATCCCAAAAATATTAAGTTTAAAGACTGTTTACAAAAGACACAAGGTTTATATACAATATCTAGCCATGTTAAGGCAAAATAGACAATTAAGTAATCCCTGTCCTGATCCACTCCTCGACCATGGCGGTCGAACAGCTGGCTATGTACATTCCACCTCGGAGCTCTCCACTTCAGGCTTGGTCCAATCTGCCTTTGCCTTTACCTGCACCACATAGCACCCATGAGCCAAGGCCCAGCAAGAAAACACAACAACAGAGCATAAGCAATCAACAGACAAATCCATATCTCACATTGCATCACAAGTTCTCAAACATATAATCATTCAGTATGACCAAGTATTCATCACACTAAGCATATAAATTCATATCACTGCACAAATGATAACAAGGGCTAGCGCTCTCAAGCTGCTCCCTCCATTATCCCACTGACTCCGGCCTGCTTAAGCTGAGCATAGTGAATATTAAGCTGTCCTTGGCTACCAGTGGCCAAGTTGCGCCCTGTGCGCAAATATAATGTACGGCACTCTTAGGCCGCTTTTACATGTCCCATGGCGTGAGACCATCATTGACACGGTACAAGTATCGGGAGCACTTAGTCCCATCACAAACATATAACCAGGTGCAGTTTTCTTACCTTTCAATTCACTAGCTTTGATCCCTCGACTCCTTGAGCACGATCCCCCTCGAGCCCTAGCGCTCACCTAAACACAATCATGGGCCAAAGCCATCATCAATCCTCAAGTTCAAAACCCAGCCCCGGGGCCAATCCCGAGCCCCCGGGAAGTCCTAGTTTCACCAAACAAGGTGGTGGAATCAAACCCCAAAACCTAGGTCAAAAGCCCTTGCAAATAACCCTAAAATCCCCTTCAGAAGGCAGGGTAGTGCTACAGCGCTCATGGGAGGGCGCTACAGCACTACAAACAGAAGCCAAAATCCCCTCAGCATCATGGCCTAGTGCTACAGCACCCAAAGGCTAGCGCTGTAGCGCTAGTCACAGACATACCAGTTTCAATTTTCCTTCTTGCGATTTCCTCGAACCAACCTCAACCAAAACTCTTCCAAATCTTTCCCAAACTCAAAAACAACCTTATGACCATACTCCACTCATCCCAAGCACCCCAAATACCTAGAACTCAAGCACATGCATCCACAAACTCAGAATTCACCATAGCCACTCCTAAACACTAAATCTCAGCATAAACCAATTGAACAGCAAAGTTGGAGTTTAGAATTTATACCTTTGGTGGAACTTCGACCTCAAGCTGTCTCTAGAACTCCTTGGGTTGCTTTTCCTTAACCTTTGCCCTGAATTTCCCCAAAGTTCCCCATCAAACTCAACTTATACACCATAGTTCAGAAACCAAACCAGCAACTGAAGAAATTACAGAACCTTACCTCAAGTGATGGCCTAACCTTGCTAAACCCTTGTCAAATCCTCAATCTTAGCTCAGTAACCTTGTGGTTTAATTGAACTAGCTCTCCTCTGAATTTTACTTCAAGAAGAATGGAGAAAAGTGGTAAGAGAACCACAAACCGACTCAAAGGAAAACCACTCTGTTTTTCCTTCCTTTTCTCTTTTCAGACTTCTGTAATATTCTACAAATCCCACTAACATAAAGCCTCAGTAATACCCATCTTTAAAAGCCAAATGACCTTAATACCCTCCCTATTAATTCTAAACCCTTTAATCCACTTAGGGGCATTTTAGTCATTTCACCCCAATTCCCGCTATCTCCTCGAGTGTCTCTATTCTTTCCCGCTTAACTTCCGATACCTAATTAATCACAAATAATATTCCTCAATGTCAAAATAGACTCTAGTATATCCGCTAAATTCCCATTTATACCCTTGAGCCTACCCCGAGCCGGGTATAAATCCCCGCTATGACTTTCTCACTACTTTGCTCACTAGGATCGTCTCGAGTCACAGATCACAGATATATCCACATAATAATGTGGTCTCGACAATTATCACATATATCAAAGCAGTTATGCCCATAATGGTGAAAATTACGATTATGCCCCTCTAACCTAGTCAGGGCCTACATGCATACTAATACACATAGTCATGTATCTCAAATATTCAAATAGTCATATAACATGCTTTAAACCATAATCAAGCATCTTAATCATTAAAATCACACATATTCCTATTATGCCCTCCAAGCACACTAATCAAGGCCTTTAAGCCTTATTAGCAAATTTGGGTCGTTACAGTGAGCGTACATGTTCGGTCAATCTCCAGAACCATAAACCTTGGCTCACTCGGATACCAAGTTGTAACGCCCTACTTCCTTAGAGTCGTTACTAAGTGAGTTTAAAATGTGCATTCAACTCGCTAATCGAGATTTTAGGTCAAAAAGTGTAATTAAGCCATAAACAGAGTTATAAACATAAAATTCCACTAAGAGTCGTGGCCCTACCCCACAAGCGCCGCGGCTAGCCTCGAAACGGAGGCTAACACCTCCCTGAAACACGCACGGGCCGCGGCGCACTTGACTAAGCGCCGCGGCATGCCTCAAGCACCATGGCCTCCCAAGGCCTCGCATGCACACGGGTCGCGGCATGCCCCTCCTAGGGCCGCGGCCCTCGCCTCCAAACCCAGAAAAACACCATTTTTCCCTGCTTATCCTTCGAGCCAACACCTCCAAAATCACCTCCAACCTCATAATTAGACCCAGAATTCATTCCTATGAAACCTAAACATACCAACAACCTCAGGAACCAATTCCCACGCCCATCAAACAATCAAAACCTGTCCTAGAATCCAAACCATGCATACTCTATGAAAACCAGCAGAAATTCCAAACTTAATCCTTGTAATTTAAAAATTTCCTTTGCTGTATTGAATCTCAGAACCAGCTCCCTAAGCTCCAAGCTTCAAGCTCCCCTAAATCCCCAGCAGAAATCCTTAGTCTTGACTAATGGCCACCCAAAGCTTTCCTTGCTTAACATAGAGAAAAGATGAAGAGAAAGGTAAACCAGGTGATGAGGGAAATATGGGTCAGTTTCTGAGGTTCTAAACAATTCTAAGTTTTGTTTTATTCAACTTAAGTCTATAGGGCTACCTCAAGGCTCGGGGTACCAAAACGTCCCCGAGGGAAAAATAGTAAATTTCCCCAATATTCCCTCCTAGACATTCTAACCCCAAATATATCTCCAAATATTTATTTCCATAACCCAATAACCCCATAATACATCTAATACCCAAAATACCCCTCGACTCGCCCTGAGTCGGATTCTCAACCCCGTTCTGACTTTCTGGCTAACTGCTCTCTAGAACTGTCTCGGATCGTGCTACATAGATATATATCACATGCATATCACATTTATCACATTTACGCCCTCAACGGGCTAAAATCACTAACATACCCCTAATATCCAAATGGGGCCCACATGCATATTTAACTAAACTAAACATGCATCTCTATCACATATTCACATAAATTCACATATTAACATATTAAATCATTTATTGCCCTCCAGGCACGCTAATCAAGGCCCTAAGCCCTATTAGCAAATTTGGGTCGTTACAGTTAAGCGGGTGTTAGTGGACACAGGGAGCTCAGTAAACATTTTGTACAAATCTTCGCTAGAAAGGATGAAGTTGTCCGTGAAGGATTTGGAGCCATGCAACCAAACCATTTATGGTTTTTCTGGCGAAGGACTCGCACCAACGGGGTCGATCAGGCTCCCAGTCACAGCAGGAACTGGACCTGCGAACAGAACATTACTCACTACTTTTATAGTAGTTGATTGTCATTCTGCATATAATGCTGTGATTGGAAGGCCTATTCTAGTCGACCTTCAAGCTGTAACCTCGGTCTGGCACCTCGCCATGAAATTTCCAACCGACGCAGGGGTAGGATGCATGTTGGAAAATCAGCGAGAAGCGAGAGAATGCTACAATTCCTCGATTACTAACGCGAAAAGGGGTGGATCGAGAGAAGGAGCCGAAAAAGGGTTGTTATTGGCCAATGAAGTACAAGCCCAATTAGATGAGCAGGTCACCAAATAGGGTGTTTCCCAAAGTGAGGATAGGGATTTAGATCTTCTCTTTGGGGATTCTGAAGAAGATGTAGGACCAGTCGAGGACCTCAAGGAGGTCCAACTCGATGAGGCAGATCTGACCAAGGTTGTGAAAGTCAGTAAAAACTTAGAGCCAACAACAAAACGAAAGCTGGTGGAATTTTTTAAGAAGAACCAAGAGGTGTTTGCCTGGTCGCATAAATATATGGTTAGGATTGACCCAGCAGTTATCATCCACGTCTTGAACATAAATAAAAGTTTTCCACCAGTACAACAAAAAAGGAGGTTGCTCGACAAAGATAGATCAAAAGCATTAAAAGAAGAATTTGAAAAGCTAAAGGATAACGGGTTCATCAAGGTAGCATTTTATCCATCTTGGGTCTCTAATCCCTTGCTAGTTCCCTAGCCAAATGGCAAGTAGAGAACATGCGTAGATTTCACAGATCTCAATAAATCCTGCCCAAAGGATTGTTTCCCACTCCCCAGGATCAATCAGCTTGTCGACGCCACTTCAGGGAACGAGATCTTATAATTCATGGATGCATACTCATGATACAATCAGATCAGTATGCACCCACCTAATGAGGATCACACTAGCTTTCGGACTGATACATGGCTTTACTGTTACAAAGTAATGCCTTTCAGCTTGAAAAACACTGGTGCTACTTACTAGCGATTAGTCAATCACATGTTCAAAGAGTTGATTGGTGTAAACATGGAGGTATATGTTGATGACACGCTTGTTAAGTCGAAGAAGGCAGAAGAACACATCGGGGACTTGCAAGAGTGCTTCAATGCCTTAAATAAATATCAGATAAA
The DNA here is from genome assembly GCF_963169125.1 of Humulus lupulus. Lineage (NCBI taxonomy): Eukaryota > Viridiplantae > Streptophyta > Magnoliopsida > Rosales > Cannabaceae > Humulus > Humulus lupulus. The sequence goes on from NC_084798.1 coordinate 83,351,521, forward strand.
GTGGAATCCCCTTAAGTGTTCCTTCGGAGTTGGATCAAGAAAACTTTTGGGATTCATAGTGAACTCACGAGGTATGGAAGCTAATCATGAAAAAATCAAGGCCCTGATCAAAATGAAGTCGCCAACAAAGATAAAAATATGTTCAAAGTTTAACCAGGAGAATTGTCGCATTATGTAGATTTATCTCCAAATCAACGGACAAGTGCATTCCATTTTTTAATCTACTTAGGGGCAATAAGAAATTTGAGTGGACGGAGGAGTGCGAGCAGGCTTTCCAGGCTCTAAAATATCATATTTTGCAACCACTGATTTTATCCAAGCCAGTTGAAAAGGAAACTTTATTCATCTATCTGGCGGTCACAGAATATGCTCCTAGTGTTATCCTGGTCAGAGAGGAGGAACATCTGCAAAAGGTTGTGTATTATATAAGCAAGAGACTAATAGGAGCAGAACTGGGATATCCGCCCTTTGAGAAATTAGCCTATTGCTTGATCTTAGCCTTCAGAAAGTTGTGATCATACTTCCAAGCTCACCTCATCACGGTACTCACCGACCAGCCACTACGGCAAGTCCTGCAGAAATCGGAGACCGCTGGTCAACTATTGAAATGGGCTATTAAACTTGGACAGTTTGATATTTCTTACTTTCCACGAGCAGTAGTGAAGGGACGGGCTCTGGTAGACTTTGTCGTAGAACTCACTGGGCTCCAGGATATCTAGCCGATAGAAGAGTCTGAACTCCTAAGCCAAACTCCTTCCTGGAATTTTTTTGTAGATGGCTCTTCCAACGAACATATTGCTGGAGCAGCTATGATTTTAGTCATGCCTGAAGGACATCGATTCCACTGCACAATCAGATTCGACTTCCCAACATCCAATAATGAAGCTGAATACGAAGCTTTGTTCGCAGGATTAAGATTAGCCAGGGATATGAACATAAAGTCACTTGAAATCTATAGTGACTCCCAGTTAGTGGTTAATCAAATTACTGGAGAATATCAAGCCTGAGGTCTGAAGATGGTTGCTTATTTAAACAAGGCAAAAGACTTATTGGCACAATTCAAAAAATATACTCTCCAGCAAGTACCTCGCGACCAAAACTCAAACACTGATGCTTTGGCCAAGTTAGCGAGCATGAAGGATGATGGCACCTTGAATATAGTGTATGTTGTACGTTTATCCACACCAAGCATCTAAGCAGAAGAATCCTTCCGGGAAATCCAAGCAACAGACACATGGATGACACCTTTCATTGAATACTTAGAACATGGAGTACTGCCGATGGACAAAAACAAAGCAAGAGCCCTCCAAAGGTAATCGGCTCGGTTCATCCTGGTTGATGGAGTGTTATACAGAAGAGGGTACTCAATGCCACTCCTAAGGTGTGTTTCAAAGGAAAATGCCAAATAATTAATGCGAGAAGTCCATGAAGGTTTTTGCGGGGATCATGCTGGGGGGCAGAGTTTATCCAAAAAGATCCTAAGGCAAGGATACTTCTGGCCAACGATTAATGAAGACTCTGTGGATTTTGTTCGAAAGTGCGACAAGTGCCAAAGATTCTCCAAGATACCGCGAGCAGCCCCTAATGAGCTAAAGCAGATGCAAAGCCCGTGGCCATTCGCAGTATGGGGGATAGATATGATCAGGTCTGTGCACACGGGAAAAGGCAACGTCAAGTATGTTTTGGTTGCTGTTGACTATTTCACGAAGTGGGTTAAAGCTGAGCCACTTGCAATAATAGCGACCAAGAAGGTCCTGGATTTTTTGGTCAAGAACATCGTGTGTCGCTATGGGTTGCCAAGAAAGATCGTCTCAAATAATGGCACATAGTTTGACAATGATTTGTTCACAGATTTTTGCGAAAGGCACGGGATTGTCAAGAGTTTTTCTTTAGTAGCTCATCCACAGGCAAATGGACAGGTTGAAGCCGTCAACAAGACACTGAAGGATACCCTAAAGAAAAGGCTTGAAGAAGCAAAGGGGGCATGGCCAGAACAGCTAGTTGAAGTCCTTTGGTTGTATAGAACATCCCATCGAACAACAACGGGCCATACTCCATTTTCTTTGGCTTATGGATATGAAGCCATGTTGCCTGTTGAATTAGATCCACCGTTGCATCGAAGGTTGGCATACGATCAAGGTGTTAATAGCCAGTTATTGATGGAATCTCTGGATTTGGTTAATGAAATACGCGTGCAAGCTCAACTCCGAGTAGCAGCTTATCAGCAAAAGGTCGCTCAGTATTTCAACTCTAAAGTATGCGAAAGAAAGTTTAATGTGGGAGATTTGGTACTTAGAAGAGTTTTTCTTAATACCCGCAATCAAGCTGCTGGAGTGCTTGGACCTAACTGGGAAGGTCCATACCAAATTGAAGAAGTCCTTCAACCAGGCACCTATAAACTTGCTCGCCTAAATGGAGATCTCATTCCTCGCTATTGGAATAGAGAACACCTACGCAAGTATTATCAATAAACAATTCCTTTTAAAAAATTAGCTTGTATTAATTTCACTTTTTACAAGTCTATTAACAAGGGTTAGTCAACCATATGACAAATTGCTTATAAGTGTAAGATCAAATTTTTTATCACTCGTACAAACACGATTGTCCATTCATTACGAGAAATAAAAGGAACTGTGCGAAGCCAATTATTCTTGCCAATTATTGCATTTATTACAAGTATTTGCTCATTACATGTGTTGTTTTGCTATATTTTTATAAGTATTTTTACAAGCAGTAATGTTCAAACAGGTCTTGGTCAAGACAAGTGACCGAGGACCATAAGCTCCTCAATCACTTAAGGGGCATATAAGGTAATAAGTAAGCAAAGCAAATCAACAGGTATATGTAAACAAACGAGCAGAATAAGGGAAAGCATACCATGGTACTTAGAGTATTTTTCAAAATTTTGTTTAAAATTTGTTAAATCAAAACAAAGTGCTATGCTAAGTTCGATCATGCAAAGAGATGTAATAATAAATTGCATATTATAATATTAAAAGTAAATTGTTTTACATCGCGAGCAGTTTCTGCTCGGAAGTAATTGTTAATTAAAAGGAAAAGCTGCCCACGCAACAAAAAATTATCTTGACATCACGAACCGAGGTTCGTGTGTCCCAAGTTACAAATTAAAATAAAAAAACAATTAAAATTATGGAGCAGCCATAGGATCTTGTTGATGTTGCTGGTCGATGGAGGCCCCAACTTCCTCTTCAACATCGTCAATACCCGTCGGCAAAGAGATTTCGGGGGATGCCTAAGCTTTCTCCTCCTCGTCAAGGCGAGCAACGCACCTAGTCAACTCAAAATGCTTCATACGCTCTGGTAGATAGTCAAATTTTGCCTCGCGGTTGTTTTTGTAGAACATATAAAAGTAGTTAAATGAGGCTCCCTTGAACCTCTCCAAGTCACTGGCGTTAGTCTCTTCGAGCGATTTGACTCGCTCCTCCAACTCAACAGTTTCTTTCCTGCTGATAACCAACTTGTCTTGGAGTTTGGAGGCCTCATTTTAGTTCAACAATACAGACTCATTGTACCTCTCTTTAGACTCCGTGACTTTGACCAGGGTCTCCTTGTGTTGTTTAAACTCTTTTGCCAGCTTGGCATTCTTTTCATGTAGTTTAGCATTTTTCTCCTCGGTCGCCTTAAGCTGCTGGCGTGTTTAGCCTCGACCATTTTGAGCTACTCACCAAGTCTCTCCTCATACTCAGTAGCCATTGCCTCTAAGCGGTGCCAACCAATGCTCATGGTTAGAACTCCCTGTGATCAAAAAAAAGATATAGCTGTTAGTGGAAATAAAATGACAAGGTAAATAAATAAAGCACAGCAAGAATGACAACTTATGCTAAGTAATTCATTCAGCGCTCGGATGAAAATCTAGTCGAGCCGAAAGCTATGTTCTTGGCTGATGGGTGCCTTGATAGCTTCTTCAGCTTATCATTGGTCGAGCCAGTGTTGCTGATGGGAGCCAGTGTTGCTGATGGGTTCTTGGCTGCGCTGGTGCCTTGATAGCTTCTTCAGCTTATCATTGGTTGAGCCGAAAGCTATGTTCATGAAGGCCTCTCCTGCTGATTAGGAAGTGTTTGATCGGCGGGAGCTGGGGTAGAAGTCTGGTCGACGGCAGCTAGAGGAGGTGTTGTTTCCTTGGAGGGAAAAGGTTTAGGAGGATCCTTAGTCTGAGCCTTTTTCGTTGGGGGATTGCTGCTGCTTTCCCTAGGTTGCAACCTTCTCCCCTTCTTCTTGCTCGCAGGAGCAATGGTTAAATGGATCTTCGGTAGACATGACTACATATTAGAAATAAACAATCATGCAATATAATTTGAGGTACTTACTAAAGCAAGAAAAGAGTAAGGAAAATTCTATGTAATATACCCGAGCCCTTATTACTGGTCGATACATTATCTATTGTACTATTGCTACACTCACTCTCTGCCTCGAAGAAGTCTGAATTTAAACTAATCGTGTATTTAAAGTTTTTATCCCCGTCAAATAAATGGCAGGGGATGGGCAAGCTGTCTAAGAGTGAGAAGTCAGTACCGTTCTCATCCGAGGACTCAAGTATGGCCTCGGGGTGTTCAGGAAGTTTCTGCTTTCCCTTTCCATGTTGAACAGGGACAACAGCTGCTCGCAGAGTGCTGGAAGGTTCCCTGATGGTCACTCTTGTATCCCACCTCCTCTAGGGTTGTGACACATCCTGGTGCTGCTCGGGAATTTCTCCCCTAGTAGCACTCCCTGCTGTTGACTCCCTCACATCTTGTCGAGGTGCGAGAAGGCTGACCAGCCTTAGGTTATTCTCCGTGACCAGCTCTTTGACAATCTTCTCAATGTTTGTCATGCTGGCCATGGTTGCTGCCCTTTTCTCCATTTCTGAAGTAGGGTCTGGTCAATACCATGGACCTGAATAACACTGAAGTTCTAAAGAATGTATAGAATGTATAGAAATCAAATGACCAATGAGTAAAAGACTTACCTCCTTCATTGAAGGCCATGTTATTGGCGACTAGGTCTGCTACTAGAAAGTACTCCTAGAAGTACTTCCCCACGTTGGACTTGGGTGATGTCACTCAGGAAGGTGCAAGCATATTCCTGGTGGTAGAAATGAATGAACCTCGTGTTGTTGTGGTTGGGACTAGACTTGAGATCAAACAAGTAGTTGATCTCATGTGGCGTAGGTACAAGCCATTTCTTCTGAATGTAGAGGATATAGAGGGTAGAAAGTACCCTATATCCGTTGGGGTGATTTGAAAAGGGCGACCTCCAAATAATTGTCCACCCTCTGGAAGAATGGATGCAGGGGCAAGGTTGCCCTTGCCTCGATATGATACCTTGACCAGACGGTGAAGGCATCCCCAGACAGGTTTGCCCACTGGTCGGGTGAAGGCTTGATAAGGGTTATCCCAGGAAGGCCATACTTCTTAAGATAATTTGTTACCATCCTAGCTGTAATGAATGCTAGGAGGCGCTACATACCATTCAACCTCTGGCCTAAGGACATCACAAGGTCGAGCTTTCGGTTGAAATTCTAGCGGCGAAGTGTTTACAGATTGAGGGTCGGTAGTCTCAGTATGAGGGGTAGGTTGATTAGCAGAAGGTTTGGTTGTTTTCTTTTTTCTTTGAGCAATGGACTTTATGCGATCCATATTTGTTGGACTGGTCGGAGGTCTGTTTGTGGGGTTGTGCTGAGAAAAAGGAACTTCTGAGAATGGCAACGAAGACTGTTCTTAATCTTCGAACAATAGTGCGAGCAAGTCGTCGTTAATCGAGCTCTCACCTCCCCATGGGTCGTGCATGAAAATCTGCGATAAGAGAAGGGGAGATAAGAATCTACGACCAACTGATAGAAGAAGTGGAAACATTGGGATAACGTTGCTCGTGTATAAAAGTTAAGCTTTTATACGACCAGCAGCATTCTAACTTTAACACTAAAATGCATGCAAATAGTTTGAAAAAAGGATTAAAAAGCTGAAGTGAAAAGTTTTTCAAGGGAAACTTTTCGACTCTGAGAAAGGGCGGGAAAACCCCAAACTTTTCCAGGTACCTAAAAATCAAATTTTTACTTCGATTTTATGCCCTAAAACAGTAATCCTAACTCCCAAGTCTAGTCCTAAGCCTCATTTAGTGCTTTTTCCCTATCCTATCATGCTCTTACCTACGAGCCCGATTACCCCCAAATCATTTTTTTAGAACATTCGAAAACTCAGATACCAAAACATCAGAAAACTCAAGGGATAACTATTGCACGGCATATCAAAGACAAAGAATCTCAAGAAACTTACTTGAATAAATGAGTAAAGTGAAGATACCAGCGTTGATTCGAGCGACTGGATTGATACTTCATGGATCACCAAAGTTGTTTGAGTTTTCTGGTTTCTTCGTGCTTTGTTCTTCAGTGTTCTTGAGGAAAAGAGGAAGAGTAAAAAGTAAAAAGTAAAAATGAGGGATTATTTATATTGATCGAGGCATGGTTAATAAGGTAATGATGGGGGATAAGTTTTTGAAGCATGGGAAAATGTGTTAGCCGTCAAAATTCTTTTTGGGAAACTGCAATGACATGATTGGTTACTTTTTTCAAAAAGGCACTGACGGCTCTGACAGGTCTGACAAGTCACACAGAGGGTCGTTCGTTTAAGTATACTTTCTGCTGGTCGCAGTAAAATAAACTTGGGGGCAAATGTTTACCCAAAAATGGATTACCCAATGACGTGGAAAAATTGGCATACACGTGCGATGCACGTGGCAGTTTTAAGTGAGTATAATTTGCTTGACACTCGACCAGAAGATCACTGGGTTATCAGGCATCATAATTATGGGCGACCAGCCTCGTCGCATATATTCATTTATATCCTTCAGATATGAAATCTTGTAATTACGTATTAATTACATTTTTCATTATTATTTAGATACGCCCGTATTAAATGTAATTAAGCCCCATTGGCCCATGAGAACTCCTTAAGCCTATAAATAAGAATCAAAGGGCTCAAGAGATGGGACTTTTTTTGGACTTTTGGCTTTAGAACGCTTGAGCGTAGAGAATCTAAGAGAGAAAAAGAGTGTTGTTATCCATCACAATTGTATTAATCTAAGAGCTAGTGAAACTCGTGAACCCTAGTTCATTGATCATTGTTCTTGGAATTCTACATCAATAAGAACACTAATCGGACGTAGGTTATTACCATTTGATTGGGGTCGAACCAATATAAATTGTTTGTGTCATTCATCTTTTTTTCTTGATTTCATCTCATTTTCATTTTATTTTCTATTGTTTTATCTGACTCCGTGTTGTTGACCAATTCGAGGGTCAACAAGTGGGTATATGTGTATTGTATATCTATTTAGGACTGAAATTTGCGCACAAAACTGGCTGGGAAACTTGTTTTGTCAATTTTTGGGGTTTGAAATCGCAATGGAAAATCTCATTTTTTTGGTTTTCGCGGTGTCGCGGATGAATTTCCTCGAGTACAGGGTTTTTCCTCTAACCTCTGTGGCACCGCGACCCTTTAGGAGGGCACAATGACGCTAATACACTTTCATTTTTTGGGGGTTGCTCTCTGACCTCTGTAGCACCGCAACCCATTGGGAAGGTGCCATGGTGCTAATGAATTTTCAGGGTGCAGTTTTTCAGGGTTTTGGGTGTTAGGCTCGGCGGACTCGAACGATGATTCTACAACCCAGTTTGCTGGAATTGGATGTCCTAGAGCTAGGGAGTACTCCTAGAACCCATTTTTTTTAACTTAGTTCTTAATGAGAATACCATTTATGTTGTGACTAGGATTTTTGCAAGGCTCGAGAAAGGGATTGAACTTGGGGTCGTTTTGTTTTCTTCGGAGGACTCGAGGTAAGAAAACTGGAACACGCACCATGTTTAGGGCATTGGCCTCATATTTTGAACACGGTTATAACTATGTACGAATTCTTATTAAAGTTATATTTTCTTGTTCTGAAACTATATCTCCTGCATCTGTTGTTGTGTGTATGTTTGTGAATAAAAGGCATGGGTTGGAAACGGCGATAATCATGCGAAATATAGGTCGTAATGGCAGGGCCACTATGGGAGTGTGGTACGAACTCATTCGGCACGAGTCGTGTAAATGAGTTGATGCTTGCGTAAGTTTGTTTATAATTTTGAAGCATGTTATTTATTAATTATGTTTTATTGGATATCAATTTCCGTTTGGTTGGGTTTTCTTGTTGGGCCTTAGCTAACAGGTGTTTTGTGGTGCACGTAAGGGCAAGGGGACACTGGACCATCCATGAGTTGGAGAGCTCTGGGGCCGGTGTGTACATACTCAGCCTGCTCGACTGCCATGGCCAGTAATCTTTTGAGGGACTAGGGTTAATGTCCCATTTTTCCGCTTAGGCCAGCCATTTTTGTACTTTGTAAGTATATGTATTTTGTTTACAAACTCTTTCTGGGATCCCTTGTACATACTTAAACTTTTAATGAAAAGTTTAGCTTCTTTGACCAAATTTGTTAATGCCTAAACCATTGTTTAACTTTAATTGCAAGTTTAAGTCCAAATGACTCATTTAACGAGTTAAGCACCCTTTTAAATACGCAGTGTAATAGTCCTAGAGTAGTAGAGCGTTACAATAAATTTATCTCTCCTAAATTTATTACTGCATTCATTTCTTTGTCTTTGGTTCATTATTGACAATATATATTCTATTTAGAATTTTACACACAAAACAAATCTTCATTTATTACTCTGCGTAAGTTGAGAAAAAAAGTAATTAACATTTTGGTGCTTTCATTGAGAATGTGAATCCCTAAGTGAAATATTCTCACCTACCACCCAAAGCTTCCTGTACCTTTGTTGGTCATGGCACCTAAGTGGATTCCAACAAAAGATAATGACCATGCGGCCCCACAAAACATGGAAGAGGAGCCTCATGTGAATCTAGAATAGGGCTATGATGAACACATCCCATAAGAGCCTGAAGCCGCTTAGAAGGACATCGTTGTACTAAGAGAAGAAATGGCATAGCGCTAGTAGAGAATGTTGATGCGGTAGCAGAAATGGCTGCTCAACAACGGGACATAGAACAACGTCAGACGGAGGCAACCCTTGGCTTTGAAGTAGAACTTCATATGGCAGCGGGGGGACACCAAGCCTCACCTGGACAAGCTCATCCAATGAACGCAGCTAGGGTAGAACATTCAGCTAACTGCAAATCAAACTTAAAGGAAAACTTAATAGGCACCGCGAATCTTTAGAGGTCTCAAACCCGACCAAATGGACCTCCACCACCTTAAGTCAAGGAGAACAGTGGCCACCCCAAGCTCGAGCACATGGTGGGGATTCATTTTGCCGCTCGCTCCATGACCATCCTCGTAGGAAAGATGAGGAGGATTACAGCGCCAACACTGATAGCGTCTTCACCTGTCTCGAAGACAGGGTAAGACTAAGGAATGACCCCAACTTGCATGAACATATTAACTACCAGTGAAGGACGCCCGAGACTAGAATGTTGAGGATAGAGATGACCTGTGTGACCACTTGAATGCCTGAAGGGAAGAGCGATGGGACCACCGTAGGATACCTTAGGTAACCGATGGCCAGCTTGCCCCAGTCGTTAATGACCCACTACTTGCACAGATTGAAGAATTGATAATATCAATTAGGGAGATGGGCAAGGTCAAGAATGTCGAGCTCATACTGAACCCTAGAAAGGTGAGTTCTTCCTCCCCAATCATCCCTAGTGTGCAACTGCCTGACAACTTTAGATGGAAGATGGGATCCCTTGGAACACATTAACAATTTTGAGATTCAGATGGAGATCCACAAGGTATTAGATAATTCACAGTGCAATTTTTTATCCGCTACTCTAATCAGAGCCATTAAATAATGGTTCTAGAAGTACCTCTCGAGATCAATCAACTCATAGGAGTAGCTCACTCAAGACTTCTACCAGCAATTCTATGATACATGTGTCTACCATCATAAAGCTCACCACATCACCAATTTGAAGCAAGGAGAGAAGAAGACTCTGAATGACTACATCATGAGGTTCTAAAAGAAGCCACTCGTGCCTAGAAAGTTCATGAAGAGGGGAAGCTGATGGCAATCATAGCAGGAATCAGAGTTAAGAGCCTTCTATGGAATAGTCTAACCAAGAAGTGAGCGAACTCAATGCATGATTTCTTGGACTGCATTGATAAGTTCATCAAACTGGACAACGGGATGAATAATATAGATGCAGCCGGAACCAACAACCATGGCAAGAAAAGTGTTGAGGATCGCAAGGGTGGTGAGAACAACAACAATGGAAAGAGGGTGAGCAACCATCAAGTATCTCAACTGCAAGGGCATGATTATAATAAGTCCCAAGCAAGAAGAGAAATAGCTCAAGTACAAGCCACACTTTACCAATTACATAGCCCTATCCCAGATGCGCAAATAATTTTTGATTGCAATTGAAAACCAAGTACCATACAAAAAACTACCCCCGATGAAAGAAAGATCCAAGTAGGCACAACCAGACCAAGTATTGTCGCTACCACAAGGACCATGATTATGAATCCAATGAATGTTGTCAACTTAAGAACAAGATAGAATTCCTTATAAGAAATGGTCATATGGCTTGCTATATTGATCATCTCCAATGCCAGAACCAGAAAAATAGTCAAAATGATGGGAGGCCAAAATAATTGTCACAATCCAATTGTCCACGGTTGCCAGCCTATGTTTGTGAGATACCAGATTTAATAGCAAGTGTGGTCACGATCTGTGGAGGACCACATTTCACAAAAGAAAGTAGCAAGTGTCGAGAAATGTATGTACTTGAGTTATGCCATCAGTCAAATGAGTTGATGACCAATAAACAAAGACCGAACAAGGTCCCATGCATGGAAGACCAAGACATCACCTTCACTAGTGAAGACTCAAAACATGCCCATTACTTGCATAATGACACCATGGTCATAGCTGCTGAAATAGCAAATTTAAAAGTCTTTAGAGTGTTAGTTGACAATGGTAGCTCCGTCAATATTGTATACAAATCATGCTTGTAAAAAATGAGCCTATATGTTCGGGATCTCGCATCGTGCATCACGACAATCTATGGATTCGATGGTGAGGGCCTAGCCCTCATCAAATCCATCAAACTCCCTGTGACACTAGGCGATCCCCCTTGTAAGGTGACTTGCATGGTGAAGTTCGTGGTCATTGATTGTCCGTCGGCATACAAAGTTTTACTGGGATGACCTATGCTCATTGACCTACGAGCCATAACATTAATCTGGCACCTCACCGCGAAATCTCCCACAAGTGAAGGTATCAGTTGTGTAAGAGGAAACCAACGAGAGCCACGAGAATGCTATAATGCCTCTAACAAGGCAAAGAAAGGAAAGGTTGTTAGTGCCAATGTGATTTTCGATTACCAAGCTACCGAAGGCATAAAAAAACATTTTGATGAAGAAGTCGTTGTAATGATAATGAATAACCTGAATTGAAAAGCCATGATTGGCAAGGCCACAGTCGGTGAGGCTGCAAACGGTGAGGCCAAGAACGGCGAGACCACCGTTGGTGAGGTTACCATTGGCAAAGCAGTAGATATGGTGTCGTCGATGGGGATCGAAGTCTTAATGTATAATGAAATGAGGCCCAAAACAAGGAAGAATTAGATCTTCGCTTTGGGGATGAAGAAAGATTGGTCATACCAATTGAAGAACTTGAGGAAAGAAGGCGGCCCTACTCAGAAGGTGAAGGTCAGTAAGAACTTGAATGGTGATGTCATAGCTGAGTTGATCTACTTCTTGTGGAAGAACCAAGATGTCTTTGCATGGTCTCATAGTGACATGGTAGGCATCAGTCCATCAGTCATAAGCCATGCCCTAAACATAGACTTTAAGGCACCCCCAGTCTGACAGAAGCGGCGGTCACTTGATGCTGAGAGGTATGAGGCACTGAAAGTTGAGGTAAAAAAGTTGGAAGATAATGGTTTCATTCAAAAAGAATTATATCCCTCATGGATAGCAAACCTGGTGCTTGTTCACAAACCAAACAGGACCTGGAGAGTGTTCATCGACTTTACTGACCTCAAAAAAGTGTGTCACAAAGATTGCTTTCCACTACCTAGGATTGAATAACTCGTCGAAGTGACATCGGTGCCTATAAAACTTGGAAAATGAAGGGTTACGGTGCCCAAGTTCTAGGGCCATGGTGCTTGACTGGGACAGGAATCTTTTTGGTTGTTTTTAGGTCATTTTGAAGTTGTTTCATATGGGGTTCATTGGGGAATTCCTCCTGCACTTCAACGGATGTGATTGCGTCACTGCTAAACTTATGGTAAGAAGAGTAAACACTTGCACACAGAGTGTACGCTTGACATACTTGAGTTTGATAATGAAAGTAATGATTGTATTGTGTATAGGATAGTATGATACATGTTATGATTGTTTTGCATGATTATGTTATGCCATATTTTTTATGTTATGGTGAATGTTGATTGTTTCTTTGGCATGTTTACGTTATGATTATTGCATGCTTACGTTAATTCAGCTCGGTTGCACACTGACCAGAACAACACTGGTAAATGGCTGGAATGACACCAATGATACGTATTACGATTGTATTGTGTTACGCTATGATATGCTATAATATGCTATGACTATGTTATGATATGTTATGAAACTCTATAATAAGAAGGTATTGATTATGAATGGTATATGATTTAGGTTGTGATAATCTGAACTAGTGTATGTTTTATGTTTGGGCTTTGGGGAGTGTGCCCTACACAACTCTTCTTGCTGGATGTTAGCTCACAGGTACTCTGTGTTGCAGATAAGGGCAAAAGCATAGGTTGATGAGGTGATGAGTTGGAGCAGGTTTGATCAGATGTATGTATTTTTTTGAAGTCTTTAAACCTTAGTTTTCATGTTGAGTCTTAAAACAAGTGTTTTACTTACATTGTGTCTGATTTTAAAGGCATAAAATATGATTTATTTTAAATGACGAGATCTCAAGTTGCATGTTATGAAAATAGATTTAAATCATGTTTGTTTTTTTAAAAGAATATCAATAATTGTTTTTCTTTCCTAAAGAAATTCATGTGAATATTAATTTACTTAAATATGGAATATTTAGTAAATTAATTGATTTTTAAGTTGGGTCGTTACAAAAATGAACTCCTAGGAGGTTCAATATTATTAGTCATATGATTTTGATCTAAACAACATTGATACCAAGATATAGAGTTCGAGTATGTTTGCATGTAATTTTGAACATGCTATGAATATGTTTGATTATCTCTACTCATTTATTCTCCATAAATGGGAAATTGTGAGTGTAGCATCTCAGAATTTTACTTAACTAGATAGTAGTAGTAGCTAGTAGTAGCTTGTAGTAGTTTAGTTTTCGTGGATATTGGTTCTAGCCGGGATTTATTTGGAAACTCGTAGAAATAGTTATGGATTTTATAAGTTTAACCTATAGTTTTGAAATATTAATTTTAACATAAGGTTTAATTAATATAGTTGGTCCTAGAAATATTATTTATTATAACCTAAGGTTTAGATAGAAAAATTAAGAGTGTGACACTTGTCATAAGCATGTTTATTAAGGATTTAAGCATTTTGGATGAATAATTTAATAAAAGATAGATCTAGAAGCTCTAGAATCTTCCAACAGTTGTTAGGTTTACGTTTTACTCAGTAAAAGTTGTTTTAAAAAACTTCAAATATGATGAAAGTCTGCAAATACGTGTTTAAAATATCAGCGTATGCCGATATATCGCAGCTATAGGGGTCGATATGTCGCCTACGGAGGATACGGAAAATACGTCGATTTCGTACAAACGAAATAATGAAAGCTCGAGGCATAGGTAGGGGCAATATATCACCTAGGGTAGGCGATATATCGGCTCCTGGAGCTATTTTTGAAACTTTGTGGATTTAAATCAGAAACAGCCCTCAACAACCTAGATTTTCTCCTAAATGTTTTTGACTGAGTTCTGAGCATCTGTTGAACCAAAAATTCAAATCTTTTCAATTTATATTCATTTATTTATTGATTTTAAAAGGGGTTAGTTTCACTCCTTGAAATCTTTAAATAGGACCTAATACTCAGCCATTTCATTCATTATTCAAGCATTCTTCAGAGGCTCAAAGTTGCTAAGTTTATTCTATACAGAAAATATTAGGGTTTTGGGATAAAAGCCTTTTCAATCTAAGCTTTATAAACACTTGGGAAGTAAGATAGAGTGACATTTCGGTATTGAGGTGTAGATCGAAGTTCTAGTCTATCAAGGTATTCTTATCCTCAGGTTTAGTCCATCACAGTTCTTTTATTTTCTTTTATTTTCCTTCAGACTCTAACTCATCATTATGGCTTTTGGTTAGGTGTTTAAGTTCTTGAAACTTAAGGTTCTTCGGTAAGTTTATATCTTGATGGTTTAGATCTCTTTTTCATCTCCATTTCTTTAGAAACTCATGGTTCTCATAGAAGATTTTAGGAGTTTTCCATCCCGTTCTTGTCTCCAATATCCCGATCTTTGGTATGGAAAATAGGTTAGATTATATGTGTTATGATATGTTTATATGCTATGATATGTTATGTGCTATGTATATACGTATGAATATGTTTTTAGTCGCTTGGGGCTTATAGTTGCTTAGATAGAAAACCCCAAGATTTTTATCATTATCATAGTTTAGAGTTATGATTTACCCTACCTCGATTAGTAGACTGAAGACCTATATGGGTTATCATATACTATTTTGTGATCTAACCTACCTCGATTAGTAGACTGTGGACCTCGATGATTTTATCACATGCTATGGTAATGAGTTAATGACCATTAATATTGTAGTCCTATAAGATATACGTTTGTACGACATATATTTTATAGTGTATGTTTTATGATATAGTCTTATGATTTATGATATATGTTTTTAGTAGATTTTCCTTGCTGGGCATTAGGCTCATTCCTTTTTATTTTAGATGGTGCAGGAAAATGAGCTTGGAAGGCGGGATGGATTCGTCGCAGCTTGGCATGTGTATTGGGGATGGATTGATTGAATGGACTGCAGAAAAATCGAGGATGATGTTGTTTCAAGTCTTTTAATTTATGTTCTTATGTATTTCCGTACTTATTTTTTTTAAAACAATTAATTAAAGTTTATGTTTATGTGTTTATGTAAATAACGATGGGATCCCATATTTTGTATTCTTTTGGATTTTTAATAAAGTTTTAAATATTTGATGTATGTATGTATTCCAAAATAGTAGCTATGTCTTAGTAGATTTTAATGGTCTAAAGTCTTAGAATTAGTCGAAGCATTACAATGAGTTCACCCAATTGTTTGTACCAACTTGATATGAAAATTAGGTCGAGGGATAATCAAAAACCCCATAGCATAAAAAATAATAACTATCACTAGATCTCATTCCATAAGTTTGAAGATCATTAGATGACTAAGTTAAATCAGTGCCTACACTCATTGGCTCAAAACTTATCGAAAGATTTTCTTCTTGGTCAAATGGTAACATTTGTCGCTTTTTAATCTTTGTATAATGCTTACCTGCAGCCAATATGCTAGAACCTGCATAACCATGGTCACCATCTTGTGTATAATGTGTAAAATCATCTTCACCTGTAAACAGGTTTAATGGTAAACCAATATCTTCAATATTTCTTCCAAAATCATTATCACCACCATCATCATCATTGTCGTTATGATCATCATCATTGTCGTTATGATCATCATCATTGTTGTCACTATCATCAACATCATTATTATCATAATTACTAAGGTCATCGTTTAATTTCATTGGTTGCTCAAGTGAATCTCTATTACTACTACTACTTCCAACTTCTTGTATAAGTACTTGATCAACATCAATTTCATATTCTCGAGTATGTGCAACAACTTGTGGGGTCAGGATTGCCTTCTTTATAATCCGTATGAACAGGTTGAACCCATTGAAACAATTGATCTTCATTTTCTTTACCAGATTCAGCAGAAATATCAATTAAATCTAAAAGGTATGTTTCAGCCGCTTTTCATTTTCACCCTCCATGTCTGGTATCTTCAACTTCATATTATAACAATAGAACACGAGTTGTTGAAGCTTTGAATATGCAAGACGATTTCATTGTTTTTAATAAATAAGCACAAATGTACTCCAATTTCGTTTGCATGCTTATGATATTGCAGTTTGTGATCAAATACACATAGCTAGCTTTTTTAATGTTAGAGCATCATGTCCATACATGAACCAGCACTCCATTATGTAAAAAAATAATAAAAATAAACTATAAAGTTTAATGTGAAAAATATAAAATTTATTGAATACTAAGAAAATGTACCAAGAATCCTTTTAGCTATAGCAGCAATCGCTGCACGATCCCCAAATCATTTTCTTGCATCTCTAAAATATGTTAGCTACATGGAAATGGTTAACTTTTTCATTTAGTGATATGATAAATATATATTTATTGGTTAAAAACAAGGTAGATACGATACGCAAAAATTTACCTCATTTCCAAAGTCACCTATCCCGTCAGAAAAAGGATCTAGCATTTTAAACACTTCATGAGTTGGTCGAACAAGATCAGGATTGTCACCAACACCTTCTTTATATTGGTATCTAGGATTGAGATAGAAAGCTGACAAAAATAATAATTAATATCATTGTTATATAAACAGAAATGCTTATGATTGACAATAATTATGAAACATTATTCTACCTGATGCGTGGAGCGGATGATAAAGTGTTTTATCCCATTGATCATTGGCAATATTAAGAACTCATGGCCGGCCCTGGGCATAGGCGGGCTAGGCCCGTGCTTAGGGCCCACCCCTACCCAGGGCCCATTTTATTTAAAATTAATTTAATTTTATTAATTTAATTTTATATTACTAAATATTAGTTTAATTTTATTTAAAATTACATAAAAAAATTATATATACAAAAGGGTCCATTTTTTTCAAATTTATTAAAACCGTCTTAGGCCTACTTTTTTTCAGGGCCGGCCCTAGATTGGCAATGTTGGAACAATTTATTTATTTACTGCTAAGAATTTATGGCTTGCATTTTCTTAAATCAACAATGAATAATGTGAATAATTCAATATTACAAACCCTAGATATTAATCAAGAACCATATTCAAAGTATGAATGTAAATCTTGAAAATCAAAGAACAAGTGATTAAATGATTGTAGCATAAATTTAGGAAAATTTAATCATCAATACTAACAATAATAATACAATTACAAAATTAGGGTTTTAGAGAGACACAACTTTTTTTTTAGAAACCGAAGCTTGTCACAATAAGTATATTGTTGTCCAAAATCTCTATTACAAGCATTCCTTAGTTGCTTGAAGCTTCACCAAATGGAATCAAAAGTGAGATTAAACAAGCCTTGAAACTCATACAAGTCTAGCAATGCTTGATGAGTTTCTTGGAGAAAATGAATGTTCTTTTAGAGCTAGAGAGAGAGGTTAGAGAGAGAGTTGAAAAGTGTGATCAAGGCTTTACAACTCTAAATGGCTCATTTTATAGTTTTAGGCACCATCATTAGGATTAACCAATCGGAAACAACTTTTTAAAACACATCATTTTGGAGCCAAAACGGACTTTCCCCATTAAGCCCTAGGCGACATGTCGCCTCTCCTCCGCCTTGAATTTTTTTTCAAGATTTGTAGTGACATGTCGCCACCTAGGTTGCAATTTGTCGTCTCTCCACTGCCTAGGGTGACCAAAATCACCCTTAAGCACCTCCAAATGATTCCAAACTTTTAGGGTAAGGTTAGATACCTCATTGTATCAATTTAGATCCATAAAAGTCATTTATAAATGCCTACAACATTAACTCATATTTTCACTTCAACTTAAGTGAAAATTGTTAAGTGCTTTACACCTCTTTGTGTAAATAACTTAACCATTATATTTAACCAATCTCAACATCTACTATTCGCAATACAGAATAAAGTGGCTCAAAAATAGACACCACATGTAACGAACCAAATTTACTAATAAGGCTTAAGGGCCTTTATTAGTGTGCCGGGAGGGCATAACTGAATTATATGTGATATAATGATTACGCATGTTATATGACTATTTGAATATCTGTGATGCATAACTATGTGTATTAGTATGCATGTAGGCCCTAATTAGGTTAGAAGGGCATAATTGTAATTTTGGCCTGTTGAGGGCATAACTGTATATATTTGTGATAAATTGTCGAGACCATATTATTATGTGGATATATCTGTAATCTGTGACTCGAGACGGTCCTAGTGAGCGGTTTAGCGAAAAAGTCACAGCGGGGATTTATACCCGACTCGGGGCGAGCCTGGGGGTATTTCTGGGAATTTAGAGAATATATTGGGGTCAATTTTGACATTGAGGAATATAATTGGTGATTAGTTAGGTGTCGGGAAATAAGCGGTAGATATTTGAGACACTCGAGGAATTAACGGGAATTGGGTGAAATGACCAAAATGCCCCTAGGTGGATTAAAAGGCTCAGGAATTATGGGAGGGTATTGTGGTCATTTGGTTTATAAGAGATAAATGTTATTAGGCTTTATACTTAGTGGATTGTGTAGAAAGGGCTGGAATTTGAGTTGAGTTTTGGTGGGGAATTTTAGGGAAATTGAAGCTGAGCTTTGAGGAGGTGAAGGCCAAGCTAGTAAGGAGGATAACCTAAGCTAAGCTCATCCAGCAAAGGTAAGGAATTCTAGTTCAAGTTCTATGGTTTCAGTTGTGGTTTTTGTTGAGTTTCTGAACTTTAGGTTCAGCTATGGTGAATTCTTTGATTAGGGGTGCATGTGATTGGGTTATGAGTGGTTAGGATGTTTGGGATGAGTGGAAGATGTTGGTAGGCTTTTTTTTGTGTTTGGTTGAAGTTAGGAAGAGTTTTGGTAAGGTTTGGCTCGGGAAAATTCGAAGGAGATAATAGTGTACATGGTTGTGCTATGACTAGCACTAGTCACTGGGCGCTGTAGCGCTAGGCCCTGAAGTTTCTGAGCCTTTTGGCTTTGTTTGTAGCGCTGTAGCGCCCTCCTTAGAGCACTGTAGTGCTACCCTGTTTCCATAAAGGGGTTTTTGGGTTATTTTCAAGGGTTTTTGCCCGGGGGTTCAGGGTTTGATTCCACCACCCCGTTTAGTGGAATTAGTGCTTCCCGAGGGCTCGGGATTGGTCCCGAGGCTAGGTTTTGGGCTTGAGGTTTGGTGATGATTCTGATCTATGGTTGTGGCTAGGTGTGCGCTAGGGCTCAAGAGGGATCGTGCTTGAGGATCAATTGAATAAAGCTAGCAAATCTAAAGGTAAGAAAACTGCACCCGGTTATGTCTTTGTGATGGGACTAAGTGCTCCCGATATCTGTATAATGTCATATGTGTTACTACGCCATGGGACATGTGATAAACGACCTAAGGGTTCTGTAAATTATACTTGCGCACAGGGCGTGGATTGGCCACTGGTAGCCGAGGACAGCTTAATATTCACTGAGCTCGGTTTAAGCGGGCCGGAGTCAGTGGGATAAATAGAGGGTGCGTCCTAAGGGAGTTAACCCTAGTTATCATATGTGGATTGATTATTGATATGAAATTATATACTTGGTATGCTGGATACTTGATTAACATGAATGCTTAAAATGTTGAGTACATGCTTATGCGGTATGAGTTATCTGATTGTCTGTTGAATGATTGTGCTTTGTTATTGTGTTTTCTTGCTGGGCCTTGGCTCACGGGTGCTACGTGGTGTAGGTAAAGGAAAATGCAAGTTGGACCAATCCTGAGATGGAGAGCTGCGGGGCTGAATGTACATAGTCAGCTGATCGGCCGCCACGGCCGGGGAGTGGAACAGGACGAGAAACGCTTAACTGTCTGTTTTTCCTTAGAGTGGCTAATCACTGTATTTAAATCTTGAATCTTTTGTAAACAGTCTTTAACTTATTACTTTTGGGATCCCATGTAATAAATAAAAATGTTTATTTATAAGAAACGCAACTTTTGAGACCAAAATCTTTTAACCCCAGTTCAACAATAGTGTCAGTAACACGTTTTGAATTAAATGACTTGATTAGCAAGTCTTACACCTTTATAAACACACAATGTAACGGTCTTGGCTATCCAGGGCGTTACACCACATGAGCTACTTGGTCCCAAAATCGATTAACCTCTAGAACACAGAATAAAGCATTATCTTTCTGTTGACATCTATTCGATTTAATCGATTCTCAATCCAAACTTTACTTGTAAACAATTGCTTCAAGCTATCCTTTTTCTTTGAAAGGTTGTTTAAAGTAATAAAATTTGTTGGAAAGCGAGTTGTTCTAGGTCAAATCAAATCTCCTTTACAAAAATCTCTCATTTGAGCTAGTAACCAAGTGTGACTATAAATGTAATTGGTCAACATCCTAGCATTTGCAATCACTTGCGTGACATTATCTTTGTAAAATTCCAATAAAAACAAGCAATCAATGTGTAATTCACTTTATTAAATACCCTTTAAAAATAGTCTGTGGGCCCCCATAAATAGTTTAAATAAGAAATAGTCTTGAACTTTAAATAAATCTCAACATTCAAATATAAAGCATAAGGTCATAAAATAACTAAAATGTAGTTTAACCTTTCTAATTCCTCGTAAACATGACCCTTAGATTAGCCTTGTCCATAACATGTCGTTCCCACGCACCGAGCCCCATCCATTCTCATCACCCCTAAGCTTTACCCTTACCATTACTTTTAGCACAAAGAACCCATGAGCTAATACCCAGTAGGAATAGCTATATAGGTCACAACCCATATTACCCGAACAAAAGAAATTTGATTCTAACATATACCAAAACATACTTTAATTCTAGTAAACTTAAACGTAATTCATACATCACATAGCATATTCCATATCATTCAACATCAAACATTAACACAAAATACGCAACCATAGTAGCAAGTGGGATCCCAACAATGACTTTCGCAACTCGGACTATTGGCGGCCTGTAGCACAGCCCTGGCAACCCTTTATAGATGCTACATTACTCAAATGTGTTATCACATAAATTCACACATGATTTACTTTCCTGCAACATATTGTTAAGAAAACATCCATACACCACAACAAATAATTTCTCATATCACAAACTATATTATGTTGTGTGATTCACCGCACACCCTATGCTACAGTAACCACTCTTCTTACCTGAAATTCCTGCTGAAAATAAATCACCACCCATTGAAATCCTTGAATCCTTTCAACTAAAGTAGATAGAGATCCTATAACCAGTAAAATCCTTATCTCATCATCATATTAGTAATAAAAGAGATCGAATTCAACACCTTATTTTAGAATTCAAACCCTGGCATTCTAATGATTAACCTGTAGAACATTAACCTCAATTGAAGAGTTGAAACTTACTTTCCTTTTGGTGAGGCTGAAATCCTTAGCGTCTCCTCGAGCCTTTCATGATCCAAAACCCTAATACCAAGATTTTGTTCTTCCTTAGAAACCATAACAATAATTAAGAGGTGAAGAAAGAACTAATATGTGACCTCATATTCTTACATTAATGTTGCCCTAAACCGAGCTTGTTCTTCTCCTTCCTATCACGTTGACGCCCCCTCTTTTCTTTCCCTCTTGATCGTGTGCATCAAAGAGATGCAAGAGAAGAAAAACATATATTATATAAGTGGGTGGCTTAGGGTTTAATCAATGGAAACCCTAGCTCACTTTCCACCTTGGGCTTGTACCATATGGGTGTGATTGAGCATTTATTATCTAAATCCATGCTTGATCAATTATCTTAGTGATGATTATTCTAAAAATGGCAAGTCACTATACCTCCATTTATAGCAATGATTCTCTCTCTCACATGTGATCAAGCTCATCCCCCCTTGTCTCACCCTCTCTTCACATTAAATCCTCCCAATTAAGTAAGTATATATCACCATAATCACCTCAATTGATAAGCCTCGTTAGTGGTAATTGGCCTAAATAGAGAAAGTTTATAATTATCCTCCATTCCCTTAATCAAGACCAAATATATTTTACCATTTAATTATTATTGATCTAATAAATAAAATAATTTCTATTATTTGATTCTAAGTCCATTCAATTAAACACTGAGCCCAAAGCCCACTAAGAGATCAATTTGCAACTCATTTCATAAATAAATAAAATAATATCATAGGCATAGCATCACATAGCAAAACAAAAGTTTTAAGTCACATAATCATGCAGCACAATCCCTACGCAAAACTATTATAATACATTTCCGCAGAGGAAAGACAATTGTGGAAAGATTTTCCTAAAATGCCCTCAAGGAGAAAGACAGATGTCAGAATCTTTCTTCCCAATGTCTTCAAATATCAAATAATTATAATGTGATGCACAGAGAGTCCAATATAGATTGTACTTCTCCATCAATTTCTTTCATACTTTCACAAAAGTTAAACTATTGTCAATTACTATTTAAACCACATTATTCTTTCCCCCGTTATTTATAATATCTTTTAGCAAACCATAAATATATTTATGATCTATGATTTTATTAGAAGCATCAATGAATTTCAAAAGTTGAGCCTTTTGAGTATCCCATGAAATTGATAACACTCAATCTTGTATGTCCTGTCCATCCATCACACATTATGGAAAACCCATATGTTTTCCATTTTAGCTATCAACACATTCCCTCATTTTCTTTTATTATGTATATTGTCACAACCTGAGCCATAGGATGTAGCAAATTTGTAATATCCATAATTTTGGTGGTCAAAGATCAAATTTTGACTCTGGAAAATAATCTTTATAAATGATCATTTAGTTTATATTAAATAATACTATAATTATAAGTCAAAACAATTGAATAACTTCTATAATTATATATAAAAATATTAGTGATAAAAATATTATCATTTATCCTAATACATTAGAACAATAATATTCCCACAGTTATGTAGTTACCAAACAGTTAGATTTAGTAAGTCATAAAACACCCAAAATAATACTTAGCATCCACCATTCCTCATTTATAACTATTACATAGCTAAATTAGATATACAGACTGATACGTTCCAAATTAAATACATATAATGTTCAAAAGATAGGTCTATGGCACTAAACACATTGCCTTCATCAATAATTCACCTTATCCACAATTGCATCACTAGGATCCTGAAATTGGAGAGATGTAGGGGATGAGCTTATAAAGCCCAGTAGGAAAACAACTATTAACATGAGACCCAAAAGTTTAATAAAACCCCTGCATGGTTAGCTTTTCAAGACAAAACATACATCATCATGTATAAACATAAATAGAGAGAAACCACAAATAATCATAAGAGCATAGCTACAAGTGCACATCACACCGTCTACTAGATCCCTAGTTCCCGTTACTCACCATAGAAAAACCGACATCCTAAACCGGGTAGCCAGACCTGATAACCACCACAAGGGGAGGCTCAGAAAACTTCCTGTATACAGATGTTAGGTCTTTGCACCTACAGGTGAGTAGACCCATGATATACCTATGATGACACAGAGACTAGGTCGTGAAACAACAATATGCATAAATCATGACCACTATGGCTCTCATCGGTATAACCAAATGCAGGTAAACATGAAAAGAAAGAAACATATTCCTTTTATATTTTAGAAAATTGGGCAGCATAACAGCTGCATTTGAATAAAATCCAAAAATCATAACCTACATAAATAAGTGAACAAAAATATATTTGGCACTCAGTGCCCTCAGAACAGATCAGAAAACATACAGGTTAAGTTTTCAATTTTTCAAATATTTTATAAATATCGAAATTGGAATATGTTTAATGCAATTTAATACGAGTAAAATAAGTCCAATAGTCAAGTTGATTCCCTACCTCTTTAGAATTTTCAATCCAAGCTCAAAGGGACACTCCCAAGCTTAACGATTATCGATTTATATATCAATTTTTTCCTCCGTGCATCAAATGAGCAAATGATTATTATTGCATTCCTTATTCAAAATCATGTCCTGTGACATATAATATTACCATATTTAAAATTTTTAAGTTCTAGAACCTCACCCAAGCGGTGTACAGTAGCAGTGTACCAGAAACGTCAATGAATATATGCATGGCATATATCAAAACGATCCCCTCGATGAGGACATCACGGAAGTACAGCTCATTTCCCAAATGACCTCCGATGTCATCGAAAAATGCTTCAAAAGGGGGGAAGATACCCAAAATCTCGCGGGAGAAAAACGGCGAGTTGACCGGAATGACTTAGTGGGCGACGTTCCTCTCGCGACGCTGATTCCAATGGTGCCACCCACTCGTCGAACGGTGGTCAGAGTTCGCCGGAAAGTCACCTCAAAGTTTCAACGACAAAACATCGAAGTGGCTGTACGGGTGCGTCCTTGCTCCAATGGTTACCAAACTTTGGGTTGTTGTCGTCGCCAATCAGAGAAGTTGTAGCTTCGGCGCATGTTGGAAATGGCGCTCCAGCGGTAGTCCGACTGGTTGTGGCTGTGGCTGTGGCTGGTTTGGAGAGAAAACAAAGGAAAGAGAAGAAGAAGAAGAAGAAGGAGGAGATGTTTCGAGGAGAGGGAAGGGGAACAGAAGAAGAAAAGGAAAAAGGGAGTACTGACTCCTTTACTCAGGTGGGTCCCACCCACATAAAAACAAATTTAAATAATACTTTTTTTTTTCTGAGTCTCTACATATATAATATAGTATTTATAATCTCATAAAAAAAGGGAGTGGGTACCCCTTGTCCAACTTGTTGTGCAAATGTAATCTATTCTTGAAATAGTGCGACAATACATTTCTTGTCTTTGTCATTCAGATTCTTTTGATGCTCTCACAGCAGCTCGATAAGCCTTTTTCTTCTTCAATATTAATTAATATCTCTAGGATACATGTATACATCGTCCTGTTCCTCATCGTCGTCAATTAGATTTGATTTCTAAACAAACTACCACACAATTCACTTCTAGTATTTTCCAACAACATTGCTTTCTTCTATTAAGTTGAACCTTTCTTTAGAATCCATTGCAACATCTATGTTTTCGCTTCGGTAGTACATTTGGACACTTTCTTGCATTCTTATTTGGATAAGAATTAGATAGTTGATACTTAAATACAATTATAATAGATCTTGTTTTCCAGTACCTCTTGCACTTTCACTACCACTAGCCATTATACTCTAAATTATAAAAATAATATGATTAGAAAATAAATCTAACTAGCACATTTATTCTTTTTCTTATAAGGGAAATTAAAAATGTATTCTTACCACCACCATAGGGTTTAGAAATTAATAATTCGTTTATGTTGTGGGTGCATACACCAGTCTGATGAATTTTTCTCAATATTATTCCCCGAGGTGAACACTGGCTAGACAAAGCTGCCTAAAAGGAACTCGGACATTAACTTCATAATTGCAAGGGTATTTTTTACTCCTCTAGCGATTAAAATCCTCATTAGGTAACACTTACAACTGGCATCCACATAGGATCGACGACCTTGCAGGACATATGTATATTTAGAAAACACTTGCAACTAGCTTCTGTTAGGAAACATTGGTCTCTTGCTTAGAATGTATACAACACACATGTGCTTGTGTACAACAACATGCATAAATAAACATAAAGTATATATGTGTTGTAGATATATAGCTACACTTACCTCATATATCGCAAGGCATTTACCTTTTTAATATTTCTGATTTACAAAAATATGCTTTAATTACTATTATGGAAAATTTTAATTTATTTATTTCGACATTAAAAAGATTGAGCAATCTTGTTTATATTATAACCTTAATCTTTTAGCCTTAGAAACTATTTCAAGATTTTAGTTTATTATATAAAAATTGTAACTTGTAAATCCCAGCACAGAATTGGTTGGTTCTTATACCATTATTTCTACTTCAAAGCTAGTTTAAGGGAAAAAATATTCATAAAATCCCAGAAAAAATATTTTCCTTAATTGAAAAATGTACTAGATTAATTATAAATACATCCAAAAATGGAAAATTGTTTAGTTCATCAAAAACACATTGTATTCTAAACTAGTTAAAACCTTCTCTCAATGATCAAATCTTTTTCTCAAAAAAATAATTCAGAGACCATATCCTTAAATGAAAATTCACAAGACTCTCCAAATCATAACTTTTATATATTAACAATAGCTAATATAAATTTCAAATCCAAATGATTATTTTCATAATTGAAAACTTTGTTCAAAAGTTGCACAATAATTTTGCTAAAGAAAAATCTTAACGAAATCTAAATCTTTTTGAGTGATTCCTAGTTCTAGAATCCTATACTCTTTCCCAATAACATTTTAATTCAAGAACATCACATAAAATATTGGGGTTTTACAAAGTTAAACGCATAAAATATGTTCAGTATTGTTTAATTCGAGAGCAACACATTCGTATATCTCGTTAGGAATGATAGAAAAATTAGACAAACCTTGTGAAAATTTTAGAACTAGGTTTGTTACAGAACTGCCTTCGGGCGAAGTATTTCTATCATCACGAATAGTACGAGGAGTGCCGATCAAAGTCTAGGGCACGGAGCTAGAAGGAGACCTGGTAGAGCTAGAGATTAAAAACTTTGACGTAATATTGGGCATGGACTGGCTAGCAAGGCATGGCACAACCATCTACTATAGACGGAAGCAAGTGACATTCAAAGCTTATGATGGTCAGAAACTATGTTTTATGGGAAATGTTTCAGGACTATGGACACCGCTTATCTCATCTCTCAAAGCTCAGAGGATGATAGAGAAAGGATGTCACACATTCTTAGCAAGCGTCATGGATGTGGCACAAGAAACACCATTAAAGGTTGGAGACGTCCGCATTATAAAGGAATTTCCAAAGATATTTCCTGACGACTTACCAGGGTTACCGCCTATTTGGGAAATTGACTTAACAATCCAACTAGTACCGGGAACCGAGCCTTTCTCAAAGGCACCATACCGGATGGCACCTACCGAACTCAAGGAGTTAAATCACAGTTACAAGAGCTCTTAGACGTGGGTTTCATCAAACAAAGCCATTCGCCATGGGGTGCACCAGTTTTATTTGTGAAGAAGAAGGATGGAAGCATGCAGATGTGTATCGATTACCGCGAGCTGAACAAGGTGAATATTAAGAACAAGTACCCACTACCCTGGATCGACGACTTATTTGATCAACTCCGAGGAGCGACTATATTTTCAAAGATTGATCTACGGCCCGGTTATCACCAGCTCAAGGTAAGGGAAGATGATATACCAAAGACAGCTTTTAGGACTCGATACAGACATTACGAGTTCCTAGTTATGTCTTTTGGTCTTACCAACGCTCCAGCCGCATTTATGGACTTAATGAATCGGGTCTTCAAGGATTACATAGACTAATTCATCGTAGTATTAATTGACGATATTTTGGTGTACTCCAAGGATGAAGTCGAGCACGAGGAAATTTTAAGACTAATCATGATGCGACTAAAGGAGAATCAACTTTATGCCAAGTTCAAGAAATGCGAATTTCGGTTGTCCCAAGTAGCGTTCCTCGGCCACATAGTATCCAAGGATGGAGTCAGAGTAGACCCAACTAAAGTAGAGGTTGTGAAGGATTGGCCAAGACATAAAACTGCATCAGAGGTTAGAAGTTTTCTCGGGATAGCAAGCTATTATCAGAGATTTGTAGAAGGTTTTTCTAAGATAGCCACTATGCTTACCAACCTGACCCGAAAACAACAAAAGTTCAACTGGATGAATAAATTTCAAGAGAGCTTCCAGTTGCTCAAAGATAAATTATGCTCAGCACTAGTACTTTGCGTATCGACAGCCAACAACAAGTTTGTAGTATATTGTGATGCGTCCAAGCAAGATTTGGGATGTGTGCTGATGCAAAATGACAAGGTGATAGCCTACGCCTCAAGGCAGCTAAAGGAATACGAGCAACACTATCCAACACACGATATGGAGTTGGCAGCGGTTGTCTTCGCATTGAAAATCTGGCGCCACTATCTTTATGGAGAACGGTGTGAGATTTATACGGACCACAAGAGATTAAAATATTTCTTCACGAAAAAGGAGCTCAACATGAGGTAGCGCAAGTGGTTAGAACTATTAAAGGATTATGATTGCCATATCTTATACCACCCAAGAAAAGCGAAGGTAGTTGCAGATGCGTTAGTCGAAAAAGTTACGTAAATCTGGCAGCATTATCCGGAATAGAAAAGTTGCTTCAGCAAGAGCTGATTAATGCCGGAATAGAACTAGCCATGGGTCAACTGGCTAACTTTTCCATCTAGTCGAGTTGACTAGATGATATACGAATTGGTCAAGGGCATTATGACACATTAGTATCACATATGGTTGCAGTCAAAGAACGCAAGGCTACAGATTTCTCTATATCAGGACAGGGGTTCTTGAGATATAAAGGACGGGTGTGCTTTCTGAATGACTTTGGGATTAAAAAATTGTGATTTTAGAAGAGGCACATACTACCCCATACTCAATTCACCCAAGGTCGACCAAGATGACTCACGACCTTAAAACACTATGCTGATGGCCGAGAATGAAGAAAGACGTAGCTGAATATGTGTCCAAATGCCTAATATGCTTGCAAGTAAAGGCGAAACACCACTGACTCAAAAACTTATTGCAACCACTTAGTATTCCAGAATGGATGTGGGAAGACATAGCCCTAGACTTCGTGACAGGATTACCACAAACAAATAAGAAACATGACTCGGCTTGGGTTAGGTTGTGGTAGATAGACTCACAAAGTTAGCTCACTTCCTGCCTGTCAAGACTACGTACCTTGCAGACCAGTACACATACATTTATGTTCGAGAAATTGTACGATTGCATGGAATCCCTAAGACCATAGTATCAAATCGAGGATCGATGTTTACATCGAGATTTTGGGGAAGCTTGCAGCAAGCCATGGGTACCAAACTAAGTCTTAGTACGACATTTCATCCTCAGATCGATGGTCAGTCTGAGCGTACCATACAAATTTTAGAAGATATGTTGCGCAGTTGTGTACTAGACTTCGGAGAATCGTGGAGTAAGTATTTTCCACTTATAGAATTCTCCTACAATAATAGCTACCAGGCA
Organism: Humulus lupulus; assembly: GCF_963169125.1. NCBI lineage: Eukaryota > Viridiplantae > Streptophyta > Magnoliopsida > Rosales > Cannabaceae > Humulus > Humulus lupulus. The sequence goes on from NC_084798.1 coordinate 83,380,572, forward strand.
ACGATCGGTATGACACCCTATGAGTTGCTTTATGGAAGGAAGTGCCGATCGTCGTTACATTGGGACGAGGTAGGAGAAAGACAACTTCTTGGACCCGAAGCTGTTAGAGAGGCTCAGGATGCAGTGGCACTAATTAGAAAGTGTATTCTCGTTGCTCAGAGTCGACAGAAAAGTTATGCAGATGCCAAGCGGTGAGATTTGGAATTCAAAGTCGGACATCAAGTCTTCTTAAAGATATCTCCTACGAAGGGAGTGAAGCGGTTTGGGAAGAATGGAAAACTTAGTCCCCAGTTTATAGGTCCTTTTGAGATATTGGACAAGGTGGGAATAGTTGCATGTAGATTAGCCCTACCGCTAGTTCTAGCAGATAGCCATAATATGTTTCACATCTCAATGATGCTAGATATGTGTCAGACCAATCTCACATCCTCAAGTACGATACAATAGCACTTCAGAAAGACCTGAGTTATGAGGAACGACTGGTTAGCATCCTAGAGAAGGGGATGATGGAATTACACTATGAGAGTATTCCAATAGTCAAGGACCTATGGAGTAATAGTTCAAAACGGGAGGCAACGTGGGAGTAGGAGGAAGACATTCGAGCACAGAATCCCGAATATTTTGGTAAGTGAATTTTGGGGACGAAATTCTTTTAAGTAGGGGGAATTGTAGTGTCTCAGAATTTTACTTAGCTAGATAGTAGTAGTAGTAGCTTAGTATTCTAGTTTTGGTGGTTATTGGTTCAAGCCAAGATTTAGTTGGAAACTCGTAGAGATAGTTATAGATTTTATAAGTTTAGAAATATTAATTTTAACATAAGGTTTGATTAATATAGCTGGTCTTAGAAATGATATTTATTATAACCTAAGGTTTAGATAGAATAATTAAGAACGTGACACTTGTCACATGCATGTTTATTAAGGATTTAAGGTTTTAAATGAATAATTTAATCAAGGATAAACTTAAAAAGTCTAGAACATTCCCTCAGCTGCTAGGATCACGTTTTACTCAGTCAAAGTGGTTTAAAAAGTTTCAAGTGTGCTGAAAGTGTTCAAAAACATGTTTGATATATCAGCGTATGCTGATATATCGTAGCTATAAAGGCTGATATCTCACCTATGTTTGATACGGAAAACACGTTGACTTCGCACGAACGAAACCACGGAGGAATATGGGGGAGGTGATATATCACCTATAGGGTGTGATATATCGGCTCCACACACATATTTTGAAAGTCTGTGGAATCCGAGCTAGAAACAGCCTTCAACAACTTGGACTTGCTCTTGAACATTTTTGCTTGAGTTTTGGGCATTTGTTGAGCAGAAATTCAATTTTTATTCAATTATTTATTCATTTTAAAAGGAGTTAGTTTCACTCATTGAACTCTATAAATAGGACCTTTCACTCGGCCATTTGCTTCATCATTCAAGCATTCTTCAGAGCCTCCAAGCAGCTAAGTTCGTTCTAGAGAGAATTACTCGGGTTTTGGGGTTAAAAGGTTTCTAATCTTAGCTTTTCTAAACACTTGGGAAGTAAGATAGAGTGATATTTTGATATTGAGGTGCAGATCGAAGTTCTAATCTATCCAATGTATTCTTTATCCTCAGGTTTAGTTATTTATAGTTCCTCTTATTCTTTTCATTTTCTTCCAAATCCTAACTTATTATAATGGCTTTTGGTTAGGTGTTTCAGTTTCTTGAAACTTAAGGTTTTTCGGTAAGTTCTTATCTTGATGGTTTAGATCTTCTTTTCATCTTCTTTTCCTTAGAAAACTTATGATTTTTATTGTTTGGTTTTAGGAGTTTTCATTCCTGTTCTTGTCTCCAATATCCCAGTTTTTGGTAGGGAAAATAGGTTAGATTTTATGTGTTATGATTATGTTTATGTGTTATATGTGTATGTAAGTATGTATATGTATATGTTTTATGTTGTAGTCGCTTGAAAAATATAGTTGCTTAGATAGCAAATAAGCAAATCCCAAGATTTTTATCATTATTGTAGACTATAGTTATGATTTAAACCTACCTCGAATAATAGCAATAGGACCTAGATGGTTTCTATCACATACTACGGTAATGAGTTAATGGCCATTAATATTGTAGTCCTATGTTTTATGATTTACGATTTTATGTCATACGTATTATGATTTATATTTTTAGTCTTATGATTTATGATATGTTACAGTAGATTTTCCTTACTAGGCATTAGGCTCATTCCTTTTTATTTTTGATGGTGCAGGAAAATAAGTTTGGAAGGCGGGATGGATTCATGGCAGCTTTGGCCTGATGAGAAATGAATGAATGGACTGATGGGAAAACTCAAGGATGACGTTTTGTTTCAAGTCTTTTTAATTATGTATCTATATTTTTCCGCATTTAGTATTTGAACAATTAATTAAACGTTTTGTTTTCCCTTGTGATTTTATGAAATAACAATGGGATCCCGTATTTTGGATTTTTATAATAAAGTGCTATTATTTTATGTATGTATTCCAAAATAGTGGTTAAGCTTAGTAGTCTTTAATGGTCTGAGGTCTTTAAGTTCGTTGGGTTGTTAAATATGTGAATACATGTTTATGTGTCTATTTGACTATGTTTATGGTTTGAATATGTTATGGGAGCAATTGTTTAAATTGTGTACGTTTATGAGTAACAACAATAATTCCTTCAAGTTGTAAGGGCATAAGTGTCACAGTGTATGTAATTAAGGGCCTTAATATAATGTATGAGGACTTTTAGGCCATCATTTAATTAAGGAAAATGAAAACTACTAGCCTTATATGAAATTACTAAAAAAGACTTGATCCTAGTTATGAGAAAGTTAGAATTGGGGGTAAATTAGTCTTTATGTTCTAAGGTTAGTATAAGCATATTAAGAAGAGACTCTAGGTTTAGCGTATCGTAATATGGCTGCCACTTTCTCAAGCAAAGCAAGGAATCCTTTTACTCTCTCATTTAGACCTATAAGGGTGGTGAATTAGGAATTTACTTGGAGGTATGATTCAATTACTCTATAGACTATAGGATATGGTTATTATTGTTATTGGGAATTGGGGATAGAAGTCATAATTTAATTGTTAGAATTGAATATTAAGGTGTCTATGATTGTGATTTGATGGTAGAAACAAGCTAGGGGATGATTTATAGGTAAATTAAAATTTGGGTTATGGTTTATAGTTGTCTAGAGGTTGAAGATGAAGTTAGGGTTCTTGAACCCCAACCATGTATTTATGATAATTTTGAATGAATGTGTGAATTGATGATAAATTAATGGTTAGATATGTTTATGAATGTTGTTTTTCTATTATGGAATTGTTGTAAGTTGAAATTTAGCCTTAATTCTGTTTAAGTTCGTGCTCTTAGGGAAAATATGTTAAAAATTGTGTCCTGCGATTTCTGAATTATTGTTGAGCGCGACTGCGCTACAAGTCCAGAAAGTCAAACCTTTCTGTGAGCGCGAAAGCGCCCAGGCCCTGACGCGACCACGCTACTCACCCAGAAAGGGGAGTTTTGTTTAGCTATATGTTTTGGTTTTGATTTTTGGTATCTCTAATTAGTGTTTCTATGTAGAATGGTTATGGGGAATTTTGTGAGGTCATCTTGGGTATGAATCAACATTAGGAGGGACATGGGTGCATTTATAACAAAGTCTTGATTTGATATGAAAATTAAGATTTTAACATTCTATGTTGTGACTAGGGCTCGGTAAGGGAACTTGAAGGAAATGGAATTATTGTTGCTACTTGGACCTGAGGTAAGAAGAGTGGACACCTGCATGCAGGGTGTACACTCAACGTACTTAACAATAGTTTATTTATATTTAGTAAGTATGATTTATGCTTTAAGCTATCCATGATATGTGTATTTGTGATATGTATGTGTATGTTGTATGTTTGCGTAACATGCTTATGGTATGGTAATTTTCATGTTTACGTTATGATAAATTGCATGCTTATGATATGTTGACATGCATGCTTACATTTATGTGCTCTGTTGGACACTTGACCACAATAACATCGGTCTATGGCTGGAGTGATTCCGGTATGGTATGATATCTTATGTTAGTTAGGTTTTTGGATATTATTCATTCTGAGTGTGAATATGCTATGTTATGTTATGTTATAGTTATATCTTGTCTTATTATAGATTGTGTATGTTTAGTATTGCTATGAATATAACATTTTTTGTTATATGTTGTTTTAGTATGGGTTTGAGGGTTGTGTAACGCCCCACGTCACTATGGCTACTTACTAGAATGACGACTGGCCCTAGAAACCAACACAAATCTTTCCAGAGCGCTTTGTCCTCACTCACACGCTTCCTGTGAAAACTTCCCAGGAGGTCACCCATCATGAGACTACTCTAGGTCAAGCACACTTAACTTTGGAGTTCTAAAGTGATGGGGTACCGAAACGAAGATGCATCTTGTTGGCATAGGTAGTACCCATCAATCAATTTAAGACCTCTTCAATTGTGTAGTCCCATACCTACACAGTCTTAGAATAATCACGCTTGACCTTCCTCCAGGCGGTGTGGGATTGCACAGCTTTTACCCGATCTTTCCCCCTGAGGATCATGGGATTCTAGCAGTCACAATCATCCCCCTTAGGGGTCTGACATCCGTTTCGGTCACATTTATGGATGGGTCAAGTCTTTGATACCATTTGTAATGCCCCACGTCACTATGGCTACTTCCTAGAATGATGAATGGCCTTGGAAATGAACACGGGTCTTTCTAACGTGCTATGTCCTTACACGCACGCTTCCTGAGAAAACTTCCCAATAGGTCACCCATCATGAAACTACTCCAAGTCAAGCATGCTTAACTTTGGAGTACTCAAGTGATGGGGTACTGAAAAGAAGATGCATCTTGTTGGCATAGGTAGTACCCATCAATCCATTTAAGCCCTCTTCAACTATGTAGTCCCATACCTACACAGTCTTAGGATCATCAGACTTGACCTTCTCCAGGCGATGTGGGATTGTACAGCTTTTACCCGGTCTTTCCCCCTGTCGATCACGAGATTCTGACTTTCACAATGATTCGTAGGGGCGTGGGGCGATACAAATGGTATCATAGCCTTAACCCAGCTGAAAGTGTGGCTGACGGAGACGTCAGACCCCTAAGGGGGATGATTGTGATGGTCAGAATCCCATGATCCACAAGGGGAAAGACCGTGTAAAAGTTGTGCAATCCCACATCGCCTGGAGGAAGGTCAAGTATGATTATTCTAAGACTATGTAGGTATGGGACTACACAGTTAAAGAGGGCTTACATGGATTGATGTGAACTACCTATGCCAACAAGATGCATCTTCTTTTCGATAGCTCATCACTTAAGAACTCCAAAGTTAAGTGTGCTTGACCTGGAGTAGTCTCATGAGGGGTGATCTCCTAGGATGTTTTCCCAGGAAGCGTGCAAGTGAAGACAAAACACGCTAGAAAGACTCGTGTTGGTTTGCAGGGTCAGTCATCATTCCAGGAAGCAGCCATAGTGACATGGGGCATTACATGTTGTGTCCTACACAGCTCTTCTTATTGGTCATTTGCTCAAGGGTACTCTGTGTTACAGGTGCCATATGTTGATTAGTTTTGTGTTGACGAGTGTTGACGGTAAGAACTCGTCAACGAAATATGGATGGAAAACTCAAAAACTTAAATCAATATCTAATGAACACAAATGAACTTATAGAAACTTGAAGGAAAATTTCAAGTAGAAAATAGAAAAAAGAAAGAAAACTCGCATATTTTCCTTAGATCATTATGATTTTACAAGAATTTTCCAACTCCCCTCAATGATGAAGCGAGGTTCCCTTTATAGTGGGCTCTAATGGCCCCTAATACATTGTGGTCTCAGGGGACAAGATTGTTCACAAGTACATTGTCAGGGAAGTGGTATCAGACGTAGTGGCACATGTTGTGGAGCAGAAGGTTGTGGTGTCAGCTTCAGTACATGGTCAGAATATGTGGGAGCGCCTCCACTTTAGTACCTGAATGTGCCTCTACTACTTATTTAGTATGAGTGTCAGAGATTGGCAGGTAAGGAACACACCAGGTACCTCACTCATACAAGCACGACTTATCTGGTATAGACACCATATCTGTGCTTTGTCTTCTTTTAGTTGATACGTATGTTCTGTACCCCTACATGCTCCCCGAGCCCCATAGATGTTTTCACCTTTTCAAGATGTGCCTATACCTCAATCCACTATATATCCTGCTAAGCATCAGACTACTTGTGGCCTTCGTGGATGTACACTTGCGAAGCGCTAGTCAGGTGTGTACCGTAAAGACCCAAGAAACTGGAGCTTCCGTGCGAGGCACAAGGCAGGGTGACTTCGCGGAATCACAGGGAGAGACGGCTCTGCGGAGGCATTGGCACTATGGTCACACGTGGGTGTGAGGCGTGTGGGGGCGAGAGGGTCTCGCATGGGCGCATGGCGCGAGGGCAAGAGGGCCTTGCGTGGGTGCATGGCGCGGGGCGAGAGGGCTTCGCATGGACGTATGACATGGGGGCTAAAGGGCCTCGCATGGGCGCATGGCTCGGGGGCCTCACGTGGGTGCATGGCGTGGGGGTGAGGGTCCTCGCGTGGGCGCATGGCGCGGGGGTGAAGGGGCCTCGCGTGGGCGCATGGCGTGGTGGCGATAGGGCCTCACGTGGGCGTATGGCATGCGGGCGAGGGGGCCTCGCGTGGGTGCATAATGCGGAGGCGAGGGGGCCTCACGTGGGAGCATGGCGTGGGGACAAGAGGGCCTCACATCGGCGCATGGCGCGGGGGTGAGAGGGCCTCACGTGGGCACAAGGCGTGGGGGCGAGAGTATCTTGTGTGCCTGGGCACCTAGATGCGGCCGAGGCGTGGCTCGTGAGACGGTGCGTGACACTTAGGCACGAGTGTATAGGACCTTCCGCGAGGTAAGCAAGGTGAAATGAGCTTGGGCCTCGTGTAGGGTGAGACAAGTCAATCTCACGAAGGCCTCGTGTAAGGCCTTTGTCTTTCATGATCACATCCAATTTGTAGTTTTCACACTTGCCCCCCAGTCTACGAGAGAGTCTTCAGACTCTCTTGTAGACCTCAAGGTGCGATGCATTCAGGATGTCCGCGAGATTTTGAGGGTGAATGTAAGCCTATCATTGTGCTCCGCGGGTCCCAAGGCAAGTGCCAAGCTCCCTCTGTGACCATTAATCAAGCCTTGGGTTCGATGACTAATATGATCCTATGGTTCTTATAAATAGGCATTCCTATCTAGCCTATTATTTACACTTTATCTCTTTAGCTTAGTGGTTTTGGAATCCTTACTCCTTTCAAGAGGTAAGGGGTTCAATCCCCCAGAACCTCACTTTTGTTATCCTTTTCTTTTATTATTTGTGCTCATTTCTTTTATGCCCATATCCATGCAGGTACTTGGGGACTGAAACACCCTTTTCCTTTGTTTTTGCAGACGCATACTTACGACCCTTTGCTTCTCTTCGACCACGACATTGCTGTTAACCTTTGGCTTTCTTTCGACCGTGATGGTGCTTTCGACCCTTGGCCTTCTTTTGACCGCAACGGTGCTTTCGACCCTTGGCCTTCTTTTGATCGTGACGGTGCTTTCGACCCTTGGCCTCCTCTTGACCAGAAAAAATGCTCGATTTTACTTACTTGAGGTATACTTTCTTTCTCTCTTATGCTCAATGGGTCTAAATTAGCACTACTCGGGATGGTTGCCTTGGCCGAAGCTTGTTGTGAGTTGATCCACTTACATGCCCTTGTTTGTATCTTGTAGTTGGTCATTTAGAGCGCTTGTGTCTAGAGGTTTTCAGCCCATTCCTTTGTGTTTTGTAGCAATCCTCTCATTTACACGTGCATCCTTATTACCTACTAGACGTGGTTTCATGGCATGTGAGGGAACATCTGGTGCTCCTTCGGGGGTCGAGTTTGTAAACTTATATTTAGAATCAGAGTCCCCCGAAAACAACCCTCACCAAGACTATGCACTTTGAAGCAGGCCCGTATACGTCACCTTGAGCATATGGCTAAACTTAGGCATAAAATTTGGGTGGTGGAGAGCGAAATAGACTCAGTTCTGAGGGGCAATGGAGTTTCTTTCCCCTTTGACCATAGCGACCACATTGCAAACCTTAGGGTGACCCTTTTTGATCTACAGATGGAGTTGGAGGTCATGGAGGGAAATCTCCCACCCGAACCTCCTGCCTCGTTTTCCCCTTATAGTTGTCATGGGGTCATCCCGAGTTCCCCTCAACCCTTGTTTTCGATTCGCCCTTGCTTAGCGCTCTCACACTCAGCGCCTCAGTGAAAGACCCTTGCTAGGAAGAAAAAATGGAGGGTAAAATGCCCTGTTTCTACCTCACCTTTTTCTTTTCATTTTGCAGATATGGAAAAGAGAGTACAACGGCAGGTGGCTTCCGAGGCGCAAGATTCTGGTCCTTTACCGGCGTCCTCCATTGTGTCCAACATGTCAGAGAATCGGTTGTATCCGTGAAATATCGCATTGGCAAGGAATACAAGTTGTTTGTTCCTTCCAATACTTGTCGGGCCGATAATCCCCCCAGGGGTGTGTGGCCATGAGCAAGCATATCTTAAAAGCGGGTGGGGCCATTCCTTTGGACCCGTTTTTTTTTTCATGATACTTAATCACTTTGACCTTGCTCCGCTCCAACTGGCACCTAATAGCTGGTTGACCTTAAGTTGCCTATACATGGCATTCATTGAGCTCAACCAACGCGCTCCTATGGCTCAAGAGGGGCATTTCATGTATAACCTTATGTCAACCCCCAAATCCAAAGGCTTCTATTTCTTACAGAAGGCCAATTCCCAGGTTTCCCTCATAGAGGGTTTTGTATCAAACCGGGGGTCCTGGAAGCAAGACTTTTTCTTCGTAAAAGGTCCCAATTATGTACGTGAACGCTTTAGCTCGTCCCCAAGTAAGTACTTCAAGCTTGTCTTCCTTTTACTTTGAAATGGTTATTTTGGAGCTTATGCTTATATTGGTAATTATGTTGATTGTGCAAAGGAGTTTGGTGTCCTTGACATTCCTCGATCGGAGTCAGCGCCAGTGAACAAAATCCTCGATGCCGACCCCATCCAGAAAATGGCCACCCGCCTCTTCACTGTGGCAAACCTGAACCGCCACAACTTATCCACGATTTCATATCCTGATGCGTTGTGGCACATTTCCGAGCAAAGGAAGAAGGTGCCTATAGTTGAGCATCACTCTGACGGGGGTGACGCAGAGTGGGTGCCCGAGGAGGTTTCCCCATAACCTAGATGACCTCGTCGATCATCTCTGTCTCCTAGGGGGTGCCCTCCTTTGGCCCCTATGGACCATGACATGGCCTCTCACTCCCACAGTCAGTAGGCCATGGTGGGGGGCTTCGTCTGTCCCTTTTATGAGGACTACGATACTCTTCCTCTTGCTCCCCTCAATCCTGGTTCATCGCGGGTTCATTTTCCCGATATTCCCGTACCCCCTCCTCCTTCTGTGAGCAGGTCATCTGTCCCTACCCAGCTAGGCGCCCCTGACTCGGAGAGGGCACCTTGGGTGGGTCGTATGGAGACCTCTTATGGGAAACGGTATACCTAGGTCACCGAGGGTCTTCCTGAGACTGATTGGAGAAGTCTCGCGAATTTTTCCATGCTAGAGCTTAGGGAGACTCTTGTGAGCTCCGCCACTTGGGTGAATTCATGCATCTTACATTGGTCTTACCCCTTTTTTTCTTTGTTTGATCATCATCATTATTATTATTTTTCTTGTGCAGACTTCTCTGGTGGCCCAACGCTTTGCCGACTCAGTGGAGGACCTTTCCTCGTTGAATGCTGAAAGGGACCATCTAATGGTCAAGGTTCAGGGACTCAAGAGGGAACTTACTGACACCAAGCTTAAGCTTGAGAAGGCCCTGGCGAAGGCCTCTTCATCATCGAAAAAGAAGAAGAGGGTGAATGCCAAGGCCGTGATGTTGCAGGAGAAGGTTGCTCGCCTAAAGGCCGATCTTGGTGGAGCAGAAGCTAAGGTCGCAATGTTGCAGGAGAGGGTCACTCTCTAAAGGCGAATTTGGCTGAAATTGAGTACAAATCCATAGAGCGTGCCCTCTATGAAATGTGGAGACAAAATCCTAACTTCAATTTCTCCTCCTTCGTTGAGCACGCCGTTGCTAGGGTGGCTGAGTGGAATGCTCGTGGCAGGAGGCCCTGAGATTCTTCTTCTGCGATCTTATCATTTAATTTGATTTGGCTGTATGCTCACTTGAGCTTATAATTCAAAAAAATGTTGGAACTTTTATAAGTCTTGTTACATTATCGCAACTCCTTTTTTATGTATATATATGCGATTATTTGCTTTTGTTCCTCTATGTTTGAGGTCCTTTTGATCCCGCAAAAATGGGTTCGATGGGTTTTTTTTTTTATATATATACCTTTTTATTTATCATGCTTGAGGTCCTTTGGAGCCCATACAAACGGGTTCGATAGGTCTCTCTTTGGTGCATCTTGATTGTAGCTATAAGGATATATTGACCCTTTGGGTTCTAGTTATCATTTTATATACTTTTGTGCGCGCTTATTATTCCTTGCGAGAAGCGTCCTTCTCGTCATTATTCATAGTACTATTTTTGCAAGGGTCTTTTTTAGGACCCTTTTTGGCTAGACGACTTGGTGGCCGCTCTAGGCTTATTGGTGGGTGCTTTTCCTGAGGCATTTCCTCTCGTGGAAGCATCTGCCTTTATTAGGAGGCTTTTCTTGTAGGACCTTTCGACCTCCTTGATGTTCATAAGGGTAGCTAATTCTCGTGAACTCAAGTGATGTCTTGCCAGGTCTTCTTCTTTATTTATAAGGGGTCTTTCTTTATATATATATATATATTAGGGTCTCGTTTAGAATATAAGGGTCGTGTTTAGAACCCTTTTTTTCTATATACTCTGCCCCCAAGTGGTTGGCGAGATTTATCTCGGCAGGCACTTTGGTCATTCCATTCACGCATTTTGATAATCATTTTGCTTAAACAAGAATTTTTACTACATATTCAGTTAATGTTACAACATATTCATTGGAAACAGGTGAAGTACATGGTAACTTAATGTGACTTCGTTCTTACTACATAATAAGGAGTCCAAGTTGAACTTATAGCTATTACATTTAATTTGCACGTTAGACAGATCAATAACATTCTTCCCTCAACATGGAGGTCTTACTGATAATATTTCTTTAGATGTTCTGCATTCCATGCTCTAGGTACCATGGTATCATCCAAACGTGCAAGCTTGTAGGTGTTAGGGGGCACCACCTGGGCAACTTGGTAGGGCCCTTCTCATTTTCCCCTAACACACCCGCGCTCGGGTCTCGAGTGTTGGGCAGGACTTTCCTTAATACGAGGTCTCCAACCCTAAACTCCCTCTCTCGCACCCTTGAATCATATATCTTGCAGTTCGTTGCTGATATGTTGCCAACCTCAATTGTGTCCTTTCTCTCCTTGCTTCCAACAGGTCCAAATTTTCAGCTAATGCTGCGATGTTAGCATGGTCATCATACGCTTGTATGCGGATGGAGTTGATCTTCATTTCTATCAGAAGGACAGCCTCGCAGCCATAGGCTAAGGCGAAAGGCGTCTCTCCAGTGGTGGAATGAGGTGTAGTCTTGTAGGCCCAAAGCACATTGCGCAGTTCTTCGACCCAGGCCCCTTTCAACTTTTCCAACTTTGTTTTCACGTTACTTTTTAGGATCTTGTTAATGGCCTCCAATTTTCCATTGGCTTGTGGGTGTACTACAACGAAGAAACTTCTCTTAATTCCTTTTTCCCAGCAATATTCTTCAAATACTCCTCCTTCAAATTGTGTCCCATTGTTGGAGATTATCTTGTAGGGTACTCCAAACCTGCAGACGATAAATTTGTTGATGAAGGTGGTGATTTGCTTAGCCGTTATGATGACTAGAGGCTCTGCTTCCACCCACTTAGTAAAGTAATCGACTGCTACAACTGCGTATTTTGCTCCTCCTCTTCCTGCTGGTAGCGCTCCAATCAAGTCAATTCCCCACACAGTGAAAGGCCATGGACTAGTCATGCTCACCAGCTCATTTGATGACTGTCTGGGGTAATTTGCATGTCTTTGGCACTTGTCACGCCTTTTCGCAAAATCGCTCACATCCTTCTCCATGTTAGGCCAATAATACCCCTGGCGTATGGCCTTTTTTGCCGTGGATTGCCCCTCAACAAAATTTCCACATTCTCCTTTGTGTATCTCTTGTAGAACTTTTAAAGCCTCCCCCTTATCTATGCACCGTAGGAGTGGGGTAGAGAAGCCTCTTTTATATAAAACTCCATCTACTAGGGTGTATTGGACGGCTTTGTAAGTCAGCTTATGGGCATCTTTTTTGTCCAAAGGCAAGGTCCCGTCACTTAATAGTACCTCAAGATTGGTGCAAACCATGACTCCTCAAGGTTATTGACCAAGTGGATCTCTTCTTCTGCTATGCTCAGCTTGGAGAGGTATTCGATAGGGATGCACTCAAGCGTATCTTTGTCTCGGGTAAAGGCGAGTTTCGCGAGAGCATCGACGTTTGTGTTTTGCACCCTAGGGATCTGTTCTATGGTGCATTTTTTGAACTGATCCAAATACCCTTTCACTTTGGCGAGATACACAACCATTTTTGGAGGCTCCTCCCTCGTTACTATGCCAGCACCAGCTCCTCCCAGGTTAGATGCCCCGTCTACATGGAGGCTCCATTCTATAGGTTGCTTTTCCCCTTCACCCACCAGTTCATTCTCTTCTACTTCTCCCTCCTCCTGGGGTCGGTGTGCAAACTCAACTATAAAATCTAGAAGTACCTGCCCATTGACAGAGGTCCTTAGGGTGTAAGTGATGTCAAACTAACTTAATTCAATCGACCACTTTAACAACCTTCCCGAAGTTTTCGATTTGTGCAAGACTTGACGCAAAGGGGTGTTGGTGAGCACTTCAATAGCATGAGCGTGAAAATAGGGCCTCCGCTTTCCTGAAGCCACTATTAAGGCATATGCTAACTTTTCTATTTTAGGGTATCAGGTTTGTGCGTCTACTAACCGCTTGCTCACATAGTACACGGGCTGTCGAAGCTTCTTTTCTCCTTTGACCAGGGTGGCACTTATAGCATGCTCAGACACAGCTAAATATAAGTATAACTTTTCCCCTTTCTCTGGCTTAGCCAAAAGGGGTGGTTTCCAAAGGTGTTTTTTTAGCTTAGCGAAAGCATCCTGACAATCTTCATCCCAGGAGAAATTTTTGCTCCCTTTTAGGATGTTGAAGAAAGGAAGGCCTTTGTCAGTGGACCTGGAGATGAACCTATTGTTGGAAAAAGCTTATACATGATCTTTATTTATTTTTATGTATATCTAATATTAAATAAATTAATACGAGATAGCCTAAAATATGTTTCTAAAATTGAATTCAAAGAGAAACAAAGAATAGAATACTTATAGTATACGCAGGAGAATTAAAGAGTCATTCCTTCAGTTTCTCTAACTCATGTATCCTCTCTGTCGAAGAGTATTATCAAGAAACTGAACCGATCTTCTATTTTCTTCACAATCTTCCAATGTATCCTTAGAACCACCTAGACTAGTGTGGGCAATTCTCAACACATGAGATAGATATAGAGAGAAGAAGAGAAAATAACAAAGAGGCTTAGAAAATGACTTGTATTTAGAGAGAATCTAAAACTACTAGAAAATCTGACTTGTGACTTATGTTTTGACTTCTCTCTAAGCACTCATTTTATAGACTCAATTAGGCCATTTAATTTAATTAAAAAATCAATAAAATAATAGTCATTTTGAAGCCCTAGGTCGAAATTATCATGGGCTATAAGCCTGTGAAATTTCACATTTGATTATAAGCCCATTGGACTTAAAATCAAGGCATGTATTATTTTCTATTGATTTAATTAATTAAATAATTATTTAAATCTTTTATCAAATTAATTATTTATAATTTGAACCTTGATTTAATTATTTATAATTTATAATTAGTACCGCGCCTTGTTGTTAGCTGCCTGCCAACGCTCATACTTGTCCCTCACATACTTGGTATCTCCTTCAGCTGGAACTTCCGGGGATTCCTCAGTCATGATGAACTTGGAGTTGTCACCTATCAACACAATGTTGATGTTTTGCTTCCATTTAAGGAAGATTTCTCCAGTGAGTTTCTCCATCGAAAGTTGAGAAAGGATGGGAGTAGACACAGTCATAACTCAAAACTACAAATTACCAATAAAATAGAAATTAATCACATTTGCTTAATAAAACTTCTATTCACACAAATTTCAAGAAATAGCACAACAAATACCAAAAATATGTAAGATATGAGAAAAAAAAATACCAAAAACAATCATATCTCTATTTCTTTAGGTTTTTAACTAATCTATGATATCCTTGTCCCGGTTGGCGAGAGTAAAAAATACCACTAGTTAAATAGAGTTGTAAACTCATTTAATAATGGACACCACTATTAACAACCTATTATTCGATCAAAATAAGAAAATAAAATCTCTTATTTTATGAGCTAGACCCACGGTTTCAATAATCATAGATTTAGTCCTAGTAATCACCGTAGGGGTGAGTCTAGTAGAATTTGACCTATAACTATCTATCTTTCAAAATCTAACCTTGTCAAAATAACTAATGAACACCTTCTGTAGGGGGACGAATCAAAGCGCCTCGAGGCCCCATTAAGCTATTGACTATGTTAAACCAACGGTGGAGATCGAATACAATTCTTAAAATAAGCTCATTATAAAATTAAAAAAAAGTATTTTTATTATTTATTTTTAGAAAATTAATGACTATGGTTTTCCCAAAAAAAAATTAAACATGTTAAAAATTTTAAAACCAAAGTCCTATAATTTCCTATTAATTCTAAAGTGTCACATTGAAACAAATTCAATTAATTTAGAATTAATTTGTTACTAATCAATATTTAGGTTTAACTAATATAATGAACATATATAATTAAGTCTAACTCAGGTAAATGGGCCTTAACAACTGGGCTTGTATGAAGGAGGGTTGGATCCAGTATGTCGCTCCCACTGCAAAGGTCCCCTATCTTCCATACAAGGTCCAAAATACAGGAATTTAAACATTCGTTTTATTAATTGCTATTAATTGATTAGGCCCACTATAGTCATGCAAAGCAAATGAGCATTCACAAGTGGAATCACCCACAAGAGAGGAATTTAAACTTAATATTTTCTAATGGGCCCAAATAAAACCTATCATTTTATGAATATATTATTTGGCAAAATACCATATATCTAACAAACATATGGGCCACTATATGCATCTAAGCCCAATTGCAAAAATATCACATATAGTGTAAACAGACATGTTATAATTGGATGGGCCTAATCATGTTATTATATGAGCAATTCTATGAATTTATGCAAAAATACCACAATTTATTTCATTTGCAAAAATACCACAATTAATTATCTAGAATTTATCAAAAAAAAATTCAAATTAATTAAATTTTTACAAAAGATAAGTCAATTTAAATGAAATTTATCAACAATTAACAATAGTTAATTTAAATTTTATTTATCAACAATCAACTTGGTTTTAGGTTAATTTGAAAAAAATATTGATTTAATTTAAATAGGATTTATCAACAATTAACTAAAGTTAATTTAAATCCCATTTATTAGAAAAAATATTCTATTAATTGGCTGAAAAAATGATAATATTCAAATTTTAACCAATTTTAAATTTTAAAATCAATATCTTAACTATTTTCCAAAATATCTTGTGTTGTTACAACTATTTGCTAATATTTTAACCATTTAAAAACAATAAAATATAAATAGTTATAACAATCCTAAAATTTTTCAAAATAGTTAAACAAATTCAAATATCCATAAAAATATCTAACTAACAATATTCAAATTTCAAATAATTTAAAAATTAAAATCTATAGAATAAAAAGATATTTATATTTTCAAATAAAGATTTAATAAAAAAAATCAAGAATTTAAATGAAAATATCTAAAATATCTGATATCATAATTCTAATATTTTAATATATTAAAAGTTTTAAAATTAAGTTGATAGTCTTTTTTTAAATTTGAATTTGAATCTTTGTAGAAAATATTTAATTATTTAAATTTCAACTAACAAAAATATCTTTATTTAAGAAAAATTAAACTAAATGATAAAACAAAACAAAACAAAAAATGGTTTTGATAATAAATAATGTATTTTCACAATTTAAAAAAAAATTAATTTTGAAAAAAAAAAAAACTAACTGGATGAACAGTACCCGTTTCGGGTATTGTTCACACGCGTGGCTGGGCCATGGTGGCTCGCGCGCTGGTGCGCCAGTGCATGGGAGCCCGTGCAAAATAAATTCGAAAAAAAATTTTGTGCAATTTTTCAAACCAAAACCATTTTCTAATTAATTTTTAATATATTTTACACAAAATAAAGCATATATAAAATTAATAGCATAGAAAACACAACAAAATAACCTAAAAAATTGTTGGAAATCACATAAAATCAATATGCTTCATAAAAATATGAAAATCCATCCAATAATTCAAACATATCAAATAATCATATTTTAAACATGTTCATGCATGAAAATAAAGATTACCAAAGGCTCTGATACCAGTTGTTGGAAAAAGCTTATACATGAACTTTATTTATTTTCATGTATATCTAATATTAAACAAATTAATACGAGATAGCCTAAAACATGTTTCTAAAATTGAATTCAAAGAGAAACAAAGAATAGAATACTTATAGTATATGCAGCGGAATTAAATAGTCATTCCTTTAGTTTCTCTAACTCTTGTATCCTCTCTGTCGCAGAGTATTATCAAGAAACTGAATCGATCTTTTATTTTCTTCACAATCTTTCAATGTATCCTTAGAACCACCTAGACTAGTGTGGGCAATTCTCAACACATGAGATAGATATAGAGAGAAGAATAGAAAATAACAAAGAGGCTTAGAAAATGACTTGTGTTTACAGAGAATCTAAAACTATCAGAAAATCTGACTTGTGACTTATGTTTTGACTTCTCTCTAAGCACTCATTTTATATACTCAATTTGGTCATTTAATTTAATTAAAAAATCAATAAAATAATAGTCATTTTGAAGCCCTAGGTCTAAATTATCATGGGCTATAGGCCTGTGAAATTTCCCATTTGATTATAAGCCAATTGGACTTAAAATCAAGGCCTGTATTATTTTCTATTGATTTAATTAATTAAATAATTATTTAAATCCTTTATCAAATTAATTATTTATAATTTGAACCTTGATTTAAGCTTATTTATTAATTTAGATACCAATTTATCTTAATTAATAAATCTGCCATAATTTATCTTTTCTTCTCAAAATTACACAACTATGTGAAATTATCCAAAATTGACCTGGTCAACTTTGATAATTCTAATTGATGATTAAATTCACTAATTAAGACTATCTAGATGATTTTATCCAAGGTAAAATGAGGACCATGGGCCTATGAAATCAAGCTCCAATAAGTTATGATAAATCTAACAAATAAATTTCCTAACTTATTAATTCCTCGTGACTCCACTATAGACTCGGAATTGCACTCTTGAATTCATAGAATGCTCTATAACAAATATAGATACGCTATTAATTATCCATTGTTACAACCATAATTGTCACTCAATCCTCTATAGATGGTCTACAATGAGATAGGACTAAAATACTGTTTTACCCCTCATTGTATTTTATCCTTAAAACACTTAGTTCCTTGTAAGGGATATTTCTATAAACTAATTTAATTAATGAAATGAGATCTCTATCACTTAACACCTTGAACCAAACTAAAAGGAAACCATCGTTTCACTTCTTCATCAGAAGCAATAGATGTTCATATCTATGATTAACACTCCCACTGAATTATACTACCGAGTTCCCAAGATGTAAGTATGGGCTAGTCCGTAGGGTAAGCTGGTAACGAACAAGTCAAAGAACTCAAATAATACAATCAGTTAGAATATTAACCACTCAGAATTGAGATTGAATTGACCTATGGTCAACTATATAATATGACTAGAATAGATAATAACGGTATGTTTACTTATCTTATCAACTGTTAATATCGGTCCAGTCCGATGTAACAAATACATCCGATCTTATCTACTTTACTAATGTTCTGGAAAGAACATAACACTATAATGTGTAAGTAGATCATATCGTAGATTGGCAAGTAAGTGTAAATCCGGTGCACTGACTAATCTTAGGACTAACTTATTTTGAACATATAATCATATTTATATTCCAGTGTGATTACGTCACTATAAATAAGATTAGGTATATGCTCGGGATTTAATAGAAGTTTATATTAAACAAATAATTATGAAAATAAAACATGTGAGCAAAGTGATTGACCAAGTCAAAAAATGATTTCTATTCTTTTATTGATAATAAAATGAGATTACAAAGAATTTGAGTTTTAATTAGGGTATAAAACCTCAACACCTATTAAGGGTCGCTACTCTCCCAGTTAAGCAGTGCACCTCCTTCTTTCTCCGTGGTGGGCTCATTTCCAACAATGCCTTGATTTTTTCAGGATTGGCCTCGATACCTCGAGAAAATACCATAAAATCCAGGAACATCCCTGACGAAACTCCGAAGGTGCACTTGAGCGGGTTTAGCTTCATTTTGAATTTTTGGAGGGTGCCGAACATCTCACTGAGGTCGTTTGTGAGCTCTTCTGCCTTCTTTGTCTTTACCATCATATCGTCTACATATACTTCCATATTCCTCCCTATTTGATTCGCAAACATTCTGTTCACCAGCCTTTGATAAGAAGCACCTGCGTTCTTTTAACCAAAAGGCATCACTTTGTAGCAATAAAGCCCCTTGTCTGTTATAAACGAAGTGTGCTCTTCATCGGTCGAGTTCATGGGTATTTGGTTGTACCCAGAATATGCATCCATGAAGCTAAGTAGCTCGTGCCTCGCTATGGGGTCTACTAACAGGTCTATCCTAGGAAGCGGGAAGCTGTCTTTAGGGCAGGCTTTATTGAGGTTAGTAAAATCCACACAATTCCTCCACTTTCCATTGGGGTTTGGGACTAAAACTTTGTGTGATACCCATATTGGGTAGAATTCTTCTTGGATAAACCCATTTGCCTTCAACTTGTCAACCTCTTCTTTTAGGGCCGCGTATCTTTAAGGGTCTAGCGCTCTCCTTTTCTGCCTCACAGGCCTTGCTTTTAGGTCGATTTTTAAGTGAAGACACATGATTGATTGGTCTATTCCTACCATGTCCTCGTGACTCTAGGCTAATACGTCGAGGTTGTCTTTCAGAAATTCTACTAGCTTTTCCTTCACTATACCCGAAAGGCTTCTTCCTACCTTCAACTTCCTCAATGGCTCATTCATGACCGTGACTTCTTCCAACTCCTCTACTGGCTTGGCTCTGGGTTCTTCTGTGACACGCGGGTCCAACTCGTGTGGGTTTGCGCTTTCATGCACAACCATTTCCATAGGCACTGATGGCTTTATGGTCGTGCAGAGGGATGTGTTATAACATTCCCCCACTTCCTTCTTCTCTCCTTTCATGCTTGCTATTCCCCCAGGAATTGGGAATTTCATTGCTAAGTGGTACACAGAAGTTATCGTCTTCAATTCTCTTAGGGAGGGTCTCCCTAATACCGCATTGAAGGCTGAGGCGCAATCCACCACGACAAAGTTTGCCATTATGGTGGTTTGTCTGGGTTGTTCCCCCATGGTGAGTGCTAACTCAATTGCACCTAGGGGCTGTATTGAATCCCTTGTGAATCCATACAGGGAGGTATTGCAAGTCTTTACGTGCCTGATGTTCAGAACCATCTTCTCCAAAGCTGGGCGATACCGGATGTCTACAAAGCTTCCATTATCCACCAAGACCTGATGTACTCTCATGTTTGCAAGTTGGACAGTCAGCACCAATGGATCTTTATGAGGGAAATACAAGCCCCGTGCATCTTCTTCGGTGAAGGTTATCGAGTCGTTCTCCCTCTTAAAACTCTTCGGGGTGCATTGCTCCAAACTTAAGACGCACGGTTTTGGACTTCGCCTGGCCTCCCTGGCATATTTGTTTCGCCCCTTCCTTGATTAGCCTCCGAAGATGGTCTTAACTTCTCCTTGTACCTCTGGGGCTACCTCTCATGCTCGTGGCGAGGATACTCGTTCTTTCGGCCATTGGTTCTCTTTGCGGACGTATCTTCCCAAATGTCCCCTACGTATAAGTTCTTCGATTTCTATTTTCAAATGGGTGCATTCTGCGGTGGTGTGGCCGATATCTTTATGATACTAGCAGTATTTACTGGGGTCGCTTTTTTATCGGTCTTTTTTCATCGGCGGGGGCCTTCACAAAGGGACCTGGTTTTCATTTGTGATGAAGATATGTTCCCTAGCATGGGCGAGGTCAGTATAAAAAGTGTAGGGGCCCTATTTGTGCTCATCAAGGCGTTGGGGCTTCCGAGGCCGATCATCTCTTGACCCTTGATAGACCCTCTTCTTCTTTGCACCTCCTTGGCCTTCCCGGATTGAGGGTTTTGGTGGGGACCGGTCTTTTCCGACCTTAAGGCTCTCGTGAACATCCTCAACACGAATATATTTCTGTGCCCGCTCGTAGAAATCATCAAATCTGTGACCTCTCTCTCAAGCATGTTATCTCGTAAATTACTTCTCGGGCATACTCCGGCCGGGATAGCCATTTTTAACTCCCTACGGGTCAAGCTCCCTACTTTGGCTGCCTCCATATTGAACCTTTAGATATAGCTTTTTAGACTCTCATCTTCTCCCTGTTTCACGTTAGCGAGGCTGGTGCCCGACATTATGTAATCATGCACGACATGATGTTGCTGGAGAAATTCATCAAAAATTTGTTGCCAAGACCTGATGGACCCTGGACGGAGTCTTTTGAACCATTGGTACGCAGATCCTTTCAACATGATAGCAAAGCCATGGCATCTGGCCATGCTACTAGTTCCCCTTGATTACATCAGATCGTTAAATGCGTCCAGATGGTACTTGGGATCCGTATTTCCTTCATATGGGGTCATATGAGGCTCCTTGAAGTTGGCTGGGAGCCAGATGGCGTAGATTTCCTTAGTGAAGGGAAATTCATGGTCGAACTCGTCATCGACGGCTTGTCCTCCAGATGCAGTGATTATCTTGCTCCGTAGGCTCCTCATTTCTGTGTCTATGTCTTGTCTCCTCTTGTTCAAGGAGTCTCTCAATGTGGATAGGTTAACGTTTCCTTTCCTTTGTCTTCCCGGAGCGCCATAGGAGGTGTAGTCCTTTTATCCGCCCTTTTCTGGTTGAGCTCTTCCTGTAAGTCTGAGGGTATTCTCCTTGAAGTGACTTCTACTTCTTTACGAGGGTCAGTGTTGTTCTTCCGCTCTGGCCTCTAGGGCGGCTTCGGCGGTCGGGGATGTTCGTGTTGCTTGGTTCGGGGGTATTACTGGTGGAGAGTCGAGTCCTCCCATCGTCCACTGAGACCGTGGTTTCTACCCCCTCTTGTCCTTTCTCTTTTCTCCTAGGAAGAGATATGTTTGATTTTCTGTGTAGCAGGCCATTCAACACCTCTTTCATGTTCTCTAAGGTGGTTTCTAGCCTATGGTTCTTCCGGTGCAGTTTGCGTATCTGCTCCTCGTAAAATTGGGACCTAGAACTTGAGCTCATGGAATGGAGTCAAGGATTCTTGTTGGGCTTGCGTGTTGATGGGCCCGAATCTTGCCGGCCGAAGTTCGGCACCTGTGGCGGCTTTGGGGGCGGGAACTCGTCGTCGTCTCTCGTAGGGGAAGCTGCTAACCTCGGATGATGCTCATCAGGTGGGAGGGCCGGGGATGAGGCCTCCCTTTCACCTTGGGGAACCCCTAGCTCCTTTGATGCATGCACATTTTTGGGTGGCGGAGGATTCTTCATTACGGTCTTCAGTTGATTTCCATCGAGGTGTCCCTCAACCTCTCGTGGTTCCCTCGACCGCTTAGAGCGTCTCGGCATCTTTGCTACCAGAATTGATGGAAGAACAGTGGCTTAGCACTTATCCTTCCCACAGACAGCGCCAAATTGCTGACAGTAAGAACTCGTCAACGAAATATGGATGGAAAACTCAAAAACTTAAATCAATATCTAATGAACACAAATGAACTTATAGAAACTTGAAGGAAAATTCCAAGTAGAAAATAAAAAATAGAAAGAAAACTTGTATGTTGCCCTTAGATCAATATGATTTTACAAGAATTTTCCAACTCCCCTCAATGATGAAGTGAGGTTCCATTTATAGTGGGTTCTAATGGCCCCTAATACATTGTGGTCCCAAGGGACCAGATTGTTCACAAGTACATTGTCAGGGAAGTGGTATCAGACGTAGTGGCATAGGTTGTTGAGCCAAAGGTTGTGGTGTCGACTTCAGTACATGGTCAGAATATGTGGGAGCGCCTCCACTTTAGTACCTGAATGTGACTGCACTACATATTTAGTACTAGTGTCAGAGATTGGCAGGTAAGGACCACACCAGGTACCTCACTTGTACAAGCACGACTTGTCTGGTATAGACACCATATCTGTGCTTTGTCTTCTTTTAGTTGATACGTACGTTTTGTACCCCTACATGCTCCCCGCGCCCCATAGATGTTTTCACCTTTTCAAGATGTGTTTATACCTCAATCCACTCTATATCCAACTAAGCATCAGACTACCTGTGCCCTTCGTGGATGTACACTTGCGAAGCGTTGGTCAGGTGTGTTCCATGAAGACCTAGGCAACTAGAGCTTCCGTGCGAGGCAGGGTGACTTCGCGGAAGCACAGGGAGAGACGGATCCATGGAGGCACTGTCACTATGGTCTCGCATGGGCGTGAGGCATGCGGGGGCGAGAAGGCCTCGCGTGGGCGCATGGCGCGGGGGCGAGAGGGCCTCGCATGGGCGCATGACATGGGGGTGAGAGGGCCTCACATGGGCTCATGGCGCGAGGGCAAGAGGGCCTCGCGTGGGCACATGGCGCGGGGGCGAGAGGGCCTCGCATGGGCGTAAGGCGCGGGAGTGAGAAGGCCTCGCGTGGGCGCATGGCGCGGGGGCGAGAGGGCGTCGCATCGGCGCATTTTATGGGGGCGAGGGGGCATCGCGTGGGCGCATAGTGCGGGGGCGAGGGGGCCTCGCGTGGGCACATGGTGCGGGGGAGAGAGGGCCTCGCGTGGGCGCATGGCGCGGGGGCGAGAGGTCCTCGCGTGGGCATAAGGCGCGGGAGCGAGAAGGCCTCACGTGGGCGCATGGCGCGGGGGCGAGAGTACCTCGAGTGGGCGTATGGCGCAGGGGCGAGAGGGCCTCGCGTGGGCGCATGGCGCAGGGACGAGAGGGCCTCACGTGGGTATAAGGCACAGGGGCGAGAGGGTCTCGCGTGCCTGGGCACCTAGACGCGGCCGAGGCATGGCTCGCGAGACGATGCACGACATTTAGGCACGGGTCCATAGGACCTTCCCTGAGGTAAGTGAGGTGAAGTGAGCTTGGGCCTTGCGTGGGGTGAGACAGGTCAAGCTTGCGAAGGCCTCGCGTAAGGCCTGGGTCTTCCAGGATCACGTCCAATTTATGGTGTTCACAACGAGGGAAATCCAATCCAGAAACGAATGTATATCATGAAACCCATTCAACCTTGTTACGATCAAAGGGACGTTAACGCCAAAGCTTTACTTTGCATTGTTATTCATATGGTTTAAAGATGTTTTAATGTGAATTGAGACCAGAAATAGTTTTATTTTTTTAGTGACATTTAAATTAATGTTTTATTTTAAATTACAGATATCTGAACACTGCATGGTTTAAATAATAATTTTTTCATGAAGTTTTATGCATTATTTACTCTATCATTTGGTTTTCGATCTTTAAAATGATTTGAAATGGCTAGTACCCTGGTGTGTTCTCGGGGTTAGGATTATGGGACGTTACATTAAGCTTGCTCAGTGTGTGCAATTTCGTGAGAAAAGACAAGATTTTTTAGTTGTTAAGACCTATTTTCAAAGCGAATAAGGTCATTTAAGTGGTTTCCATGAATATCATAGGTTGTTTGTTAACCTAGTTCCTTGAGGTCCCCGAAGTGTTTGAGCTAAGTTTCATCCTATCTGAAGTGTACAAATTTGTATGAGTATTAGGTTCTAGGATTATTTGGGCCTATTTATGAATATCCTAATGAATGTAGTTTCTCGAAACTCAGAAGTAAGACAGATCATCATTTTGGATATCTATTAGTATGAGCTATCATGGGTGATATTACTAATTTGAGTTCCCTAAACATGAGATTAACCCTAATTCATTTTAACATATTTTTACAACCCTAAAAGCCTACTAAAAACAAAAAAGTTAGAAATCAAGAAGTGTAGAACTTTGAGAGGGAGTTTGGAAACTCACACGAAATGGAAGTTTTGCATGGAAGCCTCGCTGAAAGTGTTTAGCACTCTAGGCATGCACATGTTCTTTGCATGAGTACTTTAGGCACGATAATGAAAGACTAGCCATCGAAAATAGCCTGGTTTGTGGAGGGATTTTCTAACATTTTTGTTATGACTCTCTTGTTATTGGATGAAAGGTTGAAGAAGATGGTGTGAATAAAATTCCTTTTATTATAGTTACCAAATATATATACTTTGGAAAAAAATTGATTTGTATCTGTTGGATCTAAAAAGGAAAGTTACTGTTGTATTTTGCACACCTCAAAGCTTTGATCCAGTACCTGCACTTAATAAACTTGAAACAACAAGTAGCTACTGATTTCAAACTGAACAACAAATCCGAAACAAGTAAACCAGAAATTAAAGAAATAATAAAACAAGAACAACAAATGAACACAGATAGTTATACTGGTTCAAGCCAATAAATCAAGATGATTTATTGACTCTAATCCAGTCTTGGAAACACTCTTGCAATCCTTTATTGATCGAATGAATATGAGAGGCCAACACAGTCGAGTAGCTTTAGGTAACAACAAAGAAGAAATCTCTCTTCTAATCACTCAAACCAGGTCTGCATATTCATCTACATATGCAGCCTCTTACATCAGCCTGAAACCCCTCTAAGCCTACTCTTTCCTTAGCTCTCTTTTCTTTTCGACAACTCTCTCTCTCTCTATCTAACTCTGGAAGCTTTTCAACTTGTTCTGTTTTTCTCGATGTGTGAAATGAGACATTAGGACCCTTTATATATACATGGTAATAATAGAGGAAAAGATATACCGTTAAGTTAGTTAATAATTAACTAACTTAACTGTTAAAGCATAAAGAGACTTATAGGAACTAATATACCACAAATTCCTCCTAGTTCCTTTAAGTCGATCATGGTAGGCATGAGTGTTTCCAAAGTTCACATTGACAGGTCAAGATATCAGATTGAGCAAGTTAAGGCAGTGCCTAAACTTGCTTACTGATAACACTTTAGTACCCATATCTACTGGATTGTCCTCTGTACTGATCTTCTCTAATTTAATGGTACCTTCTTCGATTTTCTCTCGGATCCAGTATAACCTGATGTCAATATGCTTGCTCTTTTCATGATACACCGGATTCTTGCATAGGTGAATAGAGGATTGACTATCTGAATATATAGTTGTCTTATCTTTGACCTGCTTGAGTTCTTGTAAAATTCCTTGCAGCCAAACTGCTTCTTTGAAAGCTTCTGTAGTGGCTATAAACTCTGCTTCTGTTGTGGACAGTGCCACTACAGATTGTAACTGAGCTTTCCAACATATACAACTATTGTTTAACATGAACATATAAGCTGTAGTGGATCTTCTGTTGTCTTTATTTGAGGCATAATCTGCATCAACAAATCCTGTTAGATGCACTTCTTGCCTTGTCTTCTCATAGACTAATCCATAGTTCCAGGTTCCTTTTAAATATCTCAGCAACCACTTAAGGGCCTTCCAATGTTCCATGCCTGGATTTGCCATGAACCTGCTCAATATACTAAGAGAGTGAGCCAAATCTGGTCTAGTACTAACCATGATATACATCAAGCACCCGAGAGCCATAGCATATGGTATTGTCTTCATTTCTTCCATCAATTCTGTAGAGCTTGGACACTGTTCTTTGGTGAGTGAGAACTGTCCTCCTAAAGGGATGGAGGTGGTCTTGGCATCATCCATATTGAATTTATGAACAACCTTTTTGATGTAACTTGATTGTTTCAGACTCATTTTTCCTTCTGCCTTGTTTCTCCAAATTTCAATACCTAAAATCTTTTGAACTGGTCCAAGCTCCTTCATTTCAAACTCTTGTTTCAGTTTGTCTTTTATACCACTAATTACTGCATTGTCTTTCCCCATAATCAACATATCGTCCACATATAGCAACAAGAAAGCTACTGTGGACAATTCCAGATTCTTGTAATATAGGCAATGATCAAATAATGATCTATGAAAGCCTATTCTGTGCATGAAAGTGTCAAACCTCTTGTTCCATTGCCTTGGGGACTGTTTGAGTCCATACAGTGATCTCTTAAGCTTGCAAACCAGTTCCTTGTCCCCATGTTCAATTTCGAATCCTGGTGGCTGACTCATGTAGATTTCTTCATCCAGAAATCCATTTAGAAATGCTGTCTTCACATCTAGTTGCTCTATTTCAAGGTCTAGTTGTGCAGCAAGAGACAACATCAAACGAATGGTTTTGTATTTGACAACTGGGGAAAATATCTCTGTGTAGTCATCCCCTTCCACTTGAGTGAACCCTTTTGCCACCACTCTTGCCTTAAATCTCACTGGATCATCCTCATTCAGGCCTTCTTTAATCTTAAAAATCCATCTGCACTTAGTTATCTTCTTGCTGGCAGGTTTATCAACTAGCTCCCAAGTGTTATTTTCCATCAAGGAGTCTATCTCTTCCTTCATAGCTTGTTTCCATTGTTCCTTGTAGGGACTTGAAACTGCTTCTTCATAGGAGTTAGGCTCGGGTATGTCAAAAGGTTGTACAACTGCCAGTGCATAAGCTATAATATCAGCTTCTGCAAATCTGGTTGGAGGGTGAATTTCTCTCCTTACTCTATCTCTTGCTAACTGGTATGTTGATAAATCTCCTTGGTCATTTTGAGTATCGGGTTCCTCCTGAACTTCATGAACTACATCACTGTTGGTATTGGTGACTTGATCAACTTGTTCAAGCTCAACTTCAGTCACACTTTTATTACCTGTTTTCCCTGCATTATCACATGAAACACTACCTTTCTCGGCTATTAGTTTAGACATTTCTTTTTCATTGAAAATTACATTTCTAGCAATTACTATTTTCGGTTTATTATGACTAGAGATGCAAATTCTGTATCCTTTAGTTCCAATCGGGTAACCAAGAAATGTACCTCTTATAGATCTAGGTTCTAGTTTATCCACGGATTGATGCACATATGCACTACACCCAAATATCCTCAAATGACTAAGATTTGGTGGTCTGCCATACCACATCTCATATGGTGTTTTGAGATTTATTGACCTATTTGGACTTCTATTCACTAAGTAAGTTGCTGTAGCAAGAGCTTCCCCCCAAAAAGATTTGCTTAAACCTGAGCTAAACAACATGCATCTAACTTTATTCAAAAGGGTTCTATTCATCCTTTCAGCTATCCCATTTTGCTCAGGAGTTCTCACTACTGTTCTATGTCTAGTGATTCCATTTAGTTTGCATAAATCATCAAATTCTGTATTAATGAACTCTAAGCCATTGTCAGTCCTTAGAGTTTTGATTTTCAAATCAGTTTGATTCTCAACCTGTGTTTTCCATTCTTTAAACATTTTTAAACACTCATCTTTAGTAGCTAAAAGATATGTCCATACACACCTACTGAATTCATCAATAATAGACAAAAAATAGTGTTTGCCCGAGTGTGTTGGCACTTTGTAAGGCCCCCACAAATCAACATGCACATACTCTAATATTCTTTTAGTGGTATGCTTAGCTACAGAGAATTTAATCTTATGTTGTTTACCTAAGACACAAGCTTCACAAAATGGTAAAGTACAGGTTTTTAGATCTTCGATTATACCTTGTTTATGCAACTCTTTTAGTCCTTGCTCACTAATGTGTCCAAGCCTTTGATGCCACAAACTCATATCTTGTTCTTGGTCTTTGACAAAGCTGGTTTCAGCAGCTAGAACAGTTTCTCCCTGCAAAATATAAAGACCATTAGTTTTGTCTCCTTTCATTACTACCAATGAACCTTTAGTAACTCTGAGATTTCCCCTTATGGATTTGTATCCATATCCTTCATCTTCAAGTGCACCTAAGGAAACTAAATTCCTCCTCAAATCTGGTATGTGTCGAACATTGTTGAGGATCATGATTTCACCATCAAAGTTCTTTATTGCCACCCTTCCAATGCCGACAACCCTGCAAGAAAAATTGTTACCCATTAGAACCTTGCCACCATCAATAGGCTTATATTCAAAAAATGACTCTCGGCTGGGACACATATGATATGTGCAGCCCGAGTCAAGAATCCATTCTTTGCTGGATTCAATTTCAGATATTGAAAACAATTCTCCATCAGTGGAGTAATTGTCTTGATCCTCAGCTACTGCTACTGTTTCCTTTTTCTTGCTGTTGTAGTGACTTTTGCTATCTGCCTTGTTCTCATTTTGGTTTTTAAATGTGCCTTGTTGTTCCTTGTACTTATGACAATATCTTTGTAAGTGGCCTGGTCTACCACAGAAGTAACACTTTCTAGTTTCCCTTCCTCGAGATTTTGATCTTGTGTGAGAGTGGTGATGAGCATTCCTTGAGTTATCATTTCTTGAGTTATTTCTTCTTGGTGACCTGCCCCTGGCCATCAAATATGCTTCATCTTTTCTTGACTCTTTTTCAAGTTGGAGTTCAAAATCCTTAGACTTTAAAGCTCCAAGAACATCTTCAAGAGTAATTACATCTCGGCCATACTTAATGGCAGCTTTAACTTCTTGGTATGCAATCGGTAGAGACCTCAATAGGATGATTGCTTGACTTTCTGCATCAACTTTGTGACTTATGTTTGAGAGACCAACAATGATCTCATTAAACCTGTCGATATTCTCATCTAATGACAGTGAAGATGTCATCCTGAATCCATACAATCTTTCAAGAAGATTGATCTTGTTTGATATTGAAGGCTTCATATACAACTCTTCCAATTTCTTCCAAAGATCCTTAGCAGTCTTTTCAGCAGTCAATTTCCTTCTGACATTGTTGGAGAGATGCATGATGATAGTATAGTATGCCATCTCCTCCATTTCAGCAATTTCCTCTGGTTTCTTCTCGGCTAGAAGTTTCTCATCTCCCAGAACTTTGGAAACTTTCTGGTGTACCAAGATCCCTTTGAGGCTTTCTCTCCACAGTGCAAAGTCTTCGGTTCCATCGAATTTCTCTAGCTCGAATTTTGCCATGACTTCTTCAAGAGAGTTAAAGATCTTCTTGACAGATCTTGCAGCAGAATCTTGAAGCTCTAGAAGCTAGAATTCTTGAATTATGGAACCTGGCTCTGGTACCAATTGTTGTATTTTGCACACCTCAAAGCTTTGATCCAGTACCTGCACTTAATAAACTTGAAACAACAAGTAGCTACTGATTTCAAACTGAACAACAAATCCGAAACAAGTAAACCAGAAATTAAAGAAATAATAAAACAAGAACAACAAATGAACACAGATAGTTATACTGGTTCAAGCCAATAAATCAAGATGATTTATTGACTCTAATCCAGTCTTGGAAACACTCTTGCAATCCTTTATTGATCGAATGAATATGAGAGGCCAACACAGTCGAGTAGCTTTAGGTAACAACAAAGAAGAAATCTCTCTTCTAATCACTCAAACCAGGTCTGCATATTCATCTACATATGCAGCCTCTTACATCAGCCCGAAACCCCTCTAAGCCTACTCTTTCCTTAGCTCTCTTTTCTTTTCGAACAACTCTCTCTCTCTATCTAACTCTGGAAGCTTTTCAACTTGTTCTGTTTTTCTCGATGTGTGAAATGAGACATTAGGACCCTTTATATATACATGGTAATAATAGAGGAAAAGATATACCGTTAAGTTAGTTAATAATTAACTAACTTAACTATTAAAGCATAAAGAGACTTATAGGAACTAATTTACCACAGTTACTTTAGGGATCAACGATCTAAATTCATCTCCAATAAGCAAGAACGACGAAAATACATTAAGTAATCATTTGGCTTTGAAAACCCAACAGATGCCTCAAGGTATTGACACTTGTACCACACATTTAATGTTGTGTCAGGATTTGTCCTCAATTAAAGTCCATTCTAGGGACTTCGGGGTAAATGTTAAACCATATTTTAGAAGTGTTAAAATTAAACATATGGAAAAATATAATTGGGAGAATGTTAGATTTATGATTGTCCTCGAAACAAGGATTGCGCAAATGGAGCTATGGTCGGGGATGTAGTTAAACGACTTCTCAACAAGATAAGACATGACCTGCTTGGGTATAAGACATGTTTGAATCAACTAAGCTGTTGTTCTCAATTAACTTCAATCTAAGGAAAGATTTGATCAAGAATAATCATTACTGTTCATTAATAACACCAACTCGTGAGATCTTAACACAGCTGACTGAACCAATTGAATTAAGAATAAATAGTTTTTTATCTCATATTTATATTATAATTCACACTCCATTATTTGGAAGAATCATGTATTTATGTTGAATATGTCAAATCTCACGAATAAATGGCTGTTACATAATTTGGTGGGATTCAAATTGTAAGCAACCTTTATAAATATACGAAAGCTTATAATTTATGGGAATTGGAATGGAAAATTCTTTCCAAAAGTGAGCCCATTCAGTTGTTTGGTTGGTTATTTGTAATTTGAAAGCACATTCATTTAGGAATTACAATTCGGTAAAACGTTGGATTTACTTTTCCTTAATTAAATGGACTGAAAAAAAAAACAATTCATTTCCAATACTTTTGATGTTGTACCCTATTTGTCCCTTCTCTCCTGAAGATTGCTTTATGTCTTCTCCAAAAAGGGTTTCTTCTTCTTCTCTTCTCCCTACTACATGGCAGTCTATGTCTATGGATAACTTTTTGAAACCTTTTGAAGGACATTACTAATACCCACTCATTTGGATGCTAGCATCACACTGCTATGATAATGATCTAATTATAAAGTTATAATGAATGTATTATAGGCTTGGGAAGGAATTATATATGTATATGGATAGACAAAGTATGTGATGAATAAATAAAACAGATGTTATTTACGTTGATCCATAAATGTTTAATTATTATCCCTAAAAAATCAACATGATGACATGGCATTTTGAAGCGACATGTAGCAATATATTTACGATGGTGGCATTTTGATGGTCAAATACGTACCAACCAGAGATAATATAAGGAGTTAGAAAGCAAACTCCTGGCAAAAAGTTAGATTGGTTGCCTCTAGTCTGAAAGGTGTCGGCCAGGAGGTTTAAAAGACTTTGATGATTGGATTGGATGCCTCTGGTAAAAAATGTGTTGACCAGAAGGTTCAGAGATGTTTGGAAGGAATAGACTGACCAGGGAAATCCCTAGCAACGTTTCATGAATTTTAAAGGAATAAGCTAGTCCAGTAAGTCCTCAGCTAGAAGGATCTGTAACCACTGGAGGAAAACTTCCCAAATATACCGAAAAAATATCATATTTTATTTTATTTTGAATTTGATTAATATTTTGTGTTAATTAATTAATTAAATGTGGTTGAAACGTGTGGTGACAAGGTCAAGGCCTAGGGCTCATCTTGTACATTCCATGAGCCTATAAATACAAGGCTCATGGCTTCATTTTGGGGATTGGAGGGGGGCTGAGACTTTACTTTCTGAGAGAAAACTCTATGAAATATTCTCTGACTTGCACTTGAGAAACTCAGTTGGCTACGGTACATCTGATGTTAAGTGTATGTTAGCATATATACAAACACTAAGTGAATTAGGCTATTCCCATCTCTTGGGGTTAAACCACTATAAAATCCTTCCGTCGTTTATATTTTATTCAGTTCCTTTTTACTTTCTATAGTTTTTTGTGTGTACTTGTCATTAACTATTTATTCTTGTTCTTTTCTTATGAAATCATTATTAACTATTTATTATACTAATAATAATGTGTAATTATAGTTGGGGATAAGGCTATACACAAAGCTTTGTATATTACAATTTAAATGAATAACCAATGATAATCTATTTTCTAATGGAATAATAATACAAAGAAGATAACACAAATAAAACAAGTAGTAGAGTGGACCTTTGAGTTGTAGAACCTTGGTTACATAAAATCACAAGTCTATGATTTTACGTGAATAAATAAATGTAACAAAGACTTGACACAACTTGATATTTGTTGTCCAAAAATTTCTATTCCTAGCCTCCTCTTTGAGATTGCGTGAAGCTAAAAAAATGGAATGAGATTGGGATTTACACGTCTTGAATATTCATGCATGTCAAGCTTTCTTGATAAAGATCTTGGAGAAAACTAGTAATGTTGAGAGCTAGAGAGAGAGAGAGAGAGGTGAGTGATCAATTCATCAAAAACTCAAATAACCCTTTTAAATAAAATAGGAACCCTCATTAGACTCGACTAATGAGATTATAGGATTTAATTTGAATTTTGAAGCCAAAAATACATCACTGTATGGTCATGTACGAACCGTCCAGGCGATGTGTCGTTTGTATAGTGCCTTCAAAGGCCAGCAATGCAATGCTTGTCTCTCTGACTTGGTGCCCAAAAACTTGTCTCAAAACATCCCCAAATGCCTCCAAACTTTTTGGGTACACTTATATGCTCCAAAATAAATCATTTGGACCTAAAAAGATGATTTATAGATGCTTATACCAAAAGTCAACTCTCACATGTTGACTTTAGTGAACTCGTTATGGTTTTCGCACATCTTCGTGCCTAACCAATTTCACTGTGTATTGAACAAACTATAACGATCCCCCACTTTGTTAAATGCATCCTCCCCATCTAGCATGAATGATATTAATGCATAAAATAAAGTACCTTTTGGATATGAACTTTATCTGAGTGATAATAACACTACAAAGCCTCTATCGAAATGCTAAGGTATTCTTAAAATATTGAATCCAACATTCCTAGTGATAAAACTGATAATGTCTCACACACCTCTACCTACTTACTCATGTATTTCCCACTTTTCACACTTAGCACTTTTATGGCCTTGTGCTTATCGATTCATGAACCATCCAAAGAGAAAAATCCTACTATCTTGAGAGGCGGCACCACATCTAGGTTCACATAGATGAAGTTCTTACAACATCATTGCTACCTTTAGAGATGCTTGTTGCTCTTCAACTGAGTTTCATTGACAACCTATGGCTTAACCCTCATGTCCGGTAGCAACCAACATTAACTCATCCTAGACAGGACTTTTAAGTCGTAAATGTTGTAACCTATTCCCTTATCAACAACTTGTTCATACCCATTGAACTCTACACTTGATGTATACAAGCTTTGAGTTGGGTTTCCGTCATTGGGGAATCTATTAGTCAAGGAGTTTTAGCTCCATCCCTCTATTTGAAGAACTCACCAAATCTCTCCCTAGAGGTTTGGTAAATGGATCCGCTAAGTTTTCACAAGATTTGATATACGAAATTAATATTATACTCTTATCAATCAATTCTCTCATGTAGCCATGTCTTAGACTTATCTATCTAGACATCCCTTCATATATCTTGTTGTAAGCTCTAATTAAAGTGGCTTGATTGTCACAATTTATCAAGATCGTCGATACATCCACTGAGGTTTTTGGTATCTCCATCATGATATCTCTTAGCCACTCGGCTTCTTTGCCAGTTGCTGCTAGAGCTACAAATTCAGACTCCATGGTTGAGTGACATATACACGTTTGTTTCTTAGATCCCTAAGAAACGTCACCCCCACCAAGGGTGAACACCCAATCGATTGTGGAGAGATTATCTCCTACATTAGATATCCAACTTGCGTTAGAGTATCATTCAAGTATCTTATGATATTTAGAATATTGGAGGCACAACTCTTTTGTCCTTTTGAGGTATCTCTTTCTACGGCCTTCCAACGTTTGATACTTGGATTGCTAGTAAACCTATTTATTTTACTAACCGCAATGTGTGGCATCCATCAAACTCCCAATTTCACTTGCATACTCTAGTTAAGCCACCGCTCTCTCTTCATTCTTTTCAAGCTTTAGACTTGAATCGAAGGGTGTGTTTGCCGCTTTGATATTTAGATGACCAAACTTGTCAAGCATCTTCTCAATATAATGAGCTTGACCTAAGGCACATCCATCAACATTTCTTCTAATCTTGATGCATAGTATGGTATTGACCTCTCCAAGCTCTTTCATTTTGAAAGTGGTAGATAGAAATTCTTCGTTTCTAATATGCCTTTCATGTCATTACTTAATATCAATATATCATCAACATATAGATACACCAAGATGACATAGTCATCACAAGTCTCAGAATATAAGCACTTGTCTGCACTATTATGTTAAACCCATCCAAAATAATGGCTTCATAAAACTTTTCATGCCATTGTTTTGGTGCTTATTTTAAACAATATAATCATTCAATAAGCTTACACTCCTTATGTTCATTTCCCCTTAGAACAAACCTTCTGGTTGTTCCATGTAAACCTCCTCCTCAAGGTTACCATTTAGGGATGTCGTTTTAACATCCATTTAATGAACATATAGGTTTTCTATTGATGATAAGGCAAACAAGAATCTTATAGATGTTGTCCTTGCTACCGATGGATAGGTATCAAAATAATCTATGTGTTTTTTTTTTCTAAACCTTTTGGCCGCCAACCTTGCCTTATAGGCTTGAATGGTCCCATTAGTGTTGTATTTTCTTTGAAATACCAACTTGCAACCTATTGGCTTTGATTCTTGTGGTACATCAACAATCTCCCAAGTGTGGTTAGAAATAATTGAATCCATTTCACCATTTATTGCCTCCTTACAAAAATTAGAGTCCATTGAGGACATGGCTTCTTGGAATGTTTTAGGATCATCCGCCACTTGAAGTACTAGTGGATAGTTCCAAGTGTCTCCCTTGTGATTTCCCTCTACTAGGTAAAGGGTCTCCACTTGAGAGGTTTTAATTTTGTGATCAACTATTTTTAAGCCTTTAGCTTCTTCTAGGCAAATTCGATTGCTTTACAACCCTTGAAGGTAACTCCTCTTGAGTTCCTTCTAATGAGATCGGTTCTCGAGGCTTATTGTAACTATACAAAAAATTCTCAAAGAACTCAACTTGTCTTGATTCAATTATCACATTAGACTCCAAGTTTAATAGCCTATAAGCCTTGCTATTTGAGGCATAGCCTACAAATACACATTTGATGGCCCTTGGACCCAACTTGGTCCTTTTAGGCTCGTTGTTCTTGCAATAGGCAAGGCACCCCCACACTTTGTGATACCCTAGGTTGGGCCTCTTTCCTTTCCATATCTCATATGATGAAGTTTTATTCTTCTTTATAGGAATCTAGTTTAGAATATGACAAGCGGATAGCAAGGCTTCTCTCCATAATGCAAAACTCAAATTTGCATGTTATAGCATAGCATTTATCATTTCAACATATGTTCTATTCTTTCTTTCCGCTATAACATATTGTTGGGGTGTATAAGGAGTTGTACATTCATGTATTATACCATGCGTTTCACAAAACACATTGAATTAATTTGAAAAATATTCACCACCCCTATCACTTCTAATTACATTAATTTTCTTTTCAAATTGATTTTCAACTTTGGTTTTATAGATTTTAAACATGGTAAATGCTTCTTCCTTATTCTTGAGCAAGTACACATATGTGAATCTAGAACAATCATCAATAAAGGTAATAAATTACCTATGTTCACCCCTACTTATTCCATTCAGTTCACGTAAATCACTATGTATCAAACCTAACAAGTTAGTTTCTCTTTCAACTCTTGGATAAAATTTCTTTACCATCTTAGATTTAATACATATTTCACATTTATCATGCTCAAAATCATTGCATACAATTAAACAAAATTTGATAACTCTTTTAATTTTACTATAACCTATATGAGCAAGTCTATTATGCAACAAAGTAATAGAATCAAAGCCAAGCATATAAGAGGAAGATATGCATGCATTATTATCAAAGGTTGAGTATTTGGTACACAATTTAATCATCCCATCACACACATTTTGTGATTGGTTAAAGACATGGTGAAATTGTTTAGGCACGAAGAGGTGTAAAAACAATAACGATTTCACAAAATTCAACATGTGAAAGTTTTCTTTTGGTATAGGCATTTCCAAATCATCTTTTTGGGTCCAAAATATTTATTTTGAGTATATAAGAATACCCAAGAAGTTTGGGAGCATTTGGGGATATTTTGAGACAAAGTTTGGAGCATTATTACAGAGACATCAACGATGTGTCGCTTCTAGGAGGCGATGCGTTGCCTTGCTCTTGAGACGGACTAAAACTATCCAGGTGATACATCGCCTGATGCTAGGCAATGCATCGCCTGGTGCCAGGTGACACATCGCATGGGTTGTCTGTACGTGTCCGTACAATTACGTGTTTTAGCTCCAAAACTTAAATTTAAATGTTCTAATCTCATTGGTTGAGTCTAATGAAGGTCCTATACTATTTAAAAGGTTGATATGAACTAATTGGTGATTTGATCACTCGTCTCTCTCTCTCTCTCTCTCTCTCTAAAAGAAGAACTCTCTCTATCTCTCTAGCTTTCAAGATTACTAGTTTTCTCCAAGATCTCCATCAAGAAAGTTGGGCATGTATGAAGATCCAAGGCCTGTTTATCCCAATCTCATTCCATTGTAGTAGCTTCAATAATTTCCATAGAGAATGCTAGGAATAGAGCTTTTTGGAAAAAAAAACTCTACATTTGTGTCAAGCCTTACAACTTTTGTGTTTCACATAAAATCATAGCTTTGTGATTTTATATTCTAAGGGTTGTTCTTCAAGAAAGGTTTACTCTACACTTTGATCTTTTATGTTTTTGTAATTCGTGTATACTATCATTAAATTTAGATTACTTGTATCTTTTTTTTTGAGTTGTAACACAAAACTAAGTTTGTTTATAGCCTAACCCCAACAATAAAAAAATTTCTATCTCTAAACATTTGTTTTGTGTCAAAGGTTGTATATCTCTAAAGTATTTTGTGCTAGTTAATGTCATGGAAGAAAGCTCATCAATTTCAGCCTCAAGTTCATGTCTCAAGATCTAGTTGGAACAGATAGGTTTGATGGCTCAAACTTTGTAAGGTGGCAAAACAATATCAAGTTTCTCCTCACAACTTTGAAGGTGTACTACATTCTTGACAAGGATTTGCAGACTTTGCAGCCTCCAAAGGATGATGATTCTCAAGAAGTGATTATTGAAAGGAAGAAAAGAGAAGAGGATGGACTCATTTGTAGAGGCCACATACTCAATGCTTTGTCAGGTTGTCTCTATGATCTCTATCAAATACTACATCGGCAAAGGAGATATGGGAAGCTCTTGAGAAGAAATACAAAACTGAAGAAGAAGGTACCAAGAAATTCTTTATCACTCAATACATGGAATTTAAATTCTTTGATGATAAACCCTTGCTCCCCCAAGTACATTAACTTCAAGTTATTGTGAATAAGTTGTCTACTCTTAAGATAACATTGTTGGAACCGTTCTTTGTGGGAGGGATTATAGATAAACTACCTCCATCTTGGAGAAGCTATTGAAAGAAGATTCTCCATAAGAATGAAGAGATTTCTTTGGAAGAAATCTTGTAACACTTAAGGATTGAAGATGAGTCTCGTTCTAAAGACAAGTGTATGGAAGAGTCCAATGTTGGGACGTCCCAGGCTAATGTCGTAGAAAAACCCTCTCAATCCAAAGGAAAGACTCACAAAAAGCCATAATCAAAGAAATATACTCATTTAGCTCCAAGGAAGAATGAAGGTCAATTCAAGGGTATGAGAGGCCACTGTTTTGTTTGTGGCAAGAGTGGTCACATTGCTAGAGAATGCAATATCGAAAGCCCCATAACCTTGAATCTAAGGTCTACTCAACTGAATAGGAGTTGGTTGCAACCTTGAGTGAGGTGAATGTCATCCAAGGGAAAGTACAAGGGTGGTAGTATGACACTTGTGCTACCTTTCATGCTGCTTATGATAGAAAGGTCTTCAAGACATTTAAAGAATCAAAGGATGGGCATGAGATCCAAATGGGAAATGAGCAAAGGTCCAAGGTGTTGGGCAATGGGAATGTTGATCTTTACTTCACATTAGGAAAGAAGGTCTTATGGACCAATGTGTTATATGTTCTGGATATGAGTAAGAATCTTGGAAGTGAGCATTTTTTGAACAAACTGGGCATCAAAGCGGTGTTTGAGTCTGGCCAGCTAATTCTATCCAAGAGCAACTACTTTGTGGGGAAAGGGTATGTGAGTGATGGGATTACTAAATTGTGTACCAAAGACAATGTTTTTTATAATAATGCTTGCTCATCTTCCCCATACGTGCTTGGTTTTGATTCTATTACTTTATGGCATAATAGATCTGCTCATATAGGATATAGTACAATTAAAAGAGTTATCAAATATGATTTAATTGTATGCAATGATGTTGAGCATGATAAGTTTGAATTATGTGTTAAATATAAGATGGTAAAGAAACATTTTCAAAGTATTGAAAGGAAAATTAACTTGTTAGATTTGATACATAGTGATTTATGTTAATTGAATGGAATAATTACTAGAGGTGGACATGGGTATTTTATTACCTTTATTTATGATTGTTCTAGATTCACATATGTGTAATTACTTAAGAATAAGGATGAAGCCTATAGCATGTTTAAAATCTATAAAGCCGAAATTGAAAATTAACTTGAAAAGAAAATAAAATTAATTAGAAGTGATAGTGGCAGTAAATACTTTTCCAACGAATTCAATGTGTTTTGTGAGATGCATTGTATAATACATGAATGTACAACCCCTTATACACCCCAACATAAATGGTATACCAGAATGAAAAAATAGAACATATGTTGAAAAATTAATGTTATGCTATTACATGCAAATTTGAGTTTTGCATTATGGGGATAAGTCTTGCTTACCGCTTGTCATATTCTAAACAGGATTCCTCTAAAGAAGAATCAAATCACACCATATGAGATATGGAGAGGAAAGAGGCCTAACCTAGGATATCTCAAAGTTTGGGGGTGCCTTGCTTATTGCAAGAGCGCAGAGCCTAAAAGGACCAAGTTGGGTCCAAGGGCCATCAAACGTGTATTTGTAGGCTATGCCTCAAATAGCAAGGCCTATAGGCTATTAGACTTGGAGTATAATATAATAATTGAATCGAGAGAAGTGGAGTTCTTTGAGAGTTTTTTCTATAGTGACAATAAGCCTCAAGAACCAATCTCATTAGAAGGAACTCAAGACGAGTTACCTTCAAGGGTTGTAGAGAAATCGACATTGCCTAGAAGAAGCCAAAGGCTTAAAGAGATTGGATCACAAAATGAAACCTCTCAAGTGAAGACTCTTTAACTAGTAGAGGGAAACCATAAGGGATACACTTGGAAGTATCCTATGGAATATAAAGTTGAGGATGATCCTAAGAATTTCCAAGAAGCTATGTCCTCAATGGACTCTAACTTTTGGAAAGAGGCAATAAATGTTGCAATAAATTCATTTATTTCTAACCATACTTGGGAGATTGTTGATCTACCACAAGGATCAAAGTCAATAGGTTACAAGTGGGTATTTTGAAAGAAATACAACACTAATGTGACCATTCAAGTCTATAAGGAAATATTGGTGGCCAAAGAGTTTCGAAAAAATGAGGGTATAGATTATTTTGATACCTTTGTACCGGTAGCAATGACAACATCTATAAGATTATAGTTTGCCTTATCATCAATACATAGCCTACATGTCATCAAATGGATGTCAAAACAGCATTTCTAAATGGTAACCTCGATGAGGAGGTGTACATAGAACAACCAGAAAGGTTTTTGCTAAAGTGAAATGAATATAAGGTGTGTAGGCTTGTTAAATTATAATATGGTTTAAAACAAGCACAAAAACAATGGCATGAGAAGTTCGATGATGCCATTGTTTCAGATGGGTTTAGACACAATAGTGCGGACAAGTGCTTATACTCTAAGACTTGTGATGACTATGTCATTTTAGTGTGTCTATATGTTATATTAAGCAATGACATGAAATGCATTATAGAAGAGAATAATTTTCTATCTTCTAACTTCAAAATGAATTTCCTTGGAGAGATTGATACCATATTAGGTATTAAAGTTGGAAGAAATGTTGATTGCTATGCCTTAGATCAAGCTCATTATGTTGAGAAAATGCTTGAAAAGTTTGGTCATCTTAATATCAAAGAGGTAAGCACACCTTTCGATTAAGGTCAAAAACTTGAAAATAATGAAGGGAGAGCGGTGGCTCAACTACAGTATGCAAGTAAAATTATGTTGGGAATTGTGCCCTTAAAGCAATTGTAGTTGACAATGGTTTTAATAAAATAAACGAATGAATTGAATTATTGTATGTATGTATCTTATGTACTATATTATTGTTAATAATATTAAGTAAATATTAGAAAATTCCCAAGTTCATCTATGTGGTCCCAATCTCATATTGGTATGAGAGGATCGATATTGAGATAATGGACTTAAATAGTTCGCAGTAAAATGAAGTTATGGAATCTTTAGATTAATTGCTGGTAGTACGGTCCACTAGTATTATGAATACATGTGACCTAGATCCGGGTTACTAGAGTAGTAGGACACTTTAGTGGAGGTACTTTGCATATTGAGAGTATGTAGAACTAGATCAGATGTGATTTAATAATACTTGTTTGAATACCGTTTAGTAGTTTTATAAAACACATCAACTGATGATCATATACAAACTGATCTTAATCGTGAAGTTACTATGAACTCCTATATATGTCATTTGATCCTTTGGTTCACGCGTTATAATTTGTCAGAATGATCAGGCTAAGAATAATTCTTTTGGAGACTCAATGATGTATATGGCTGGGGACATAGCTTAACAGAGATGGAATCTATTGACGGAAAAACTCGTCAATGAAATATTGATGGAAAACTCAAAGAATTAATCAGAACTTAATGAATGCAAAAGAACTTGTAGAAATTTGGAGAAAAATTGCAAGTGTGCAATAGAAGAAGAACTCATATATGGCTCTTAAAATAGTATGATATTACAAAAAATTTCCAACCCCTTAGATGGAGAGGAGAATATCCATTTATAGTGGGGCTCTAATGGCTCCTGATACATTGTGGTCCCAGGGGACAAGATTGTACGTATCTACATTGTCAAGGTTGTGGTGTTGGCTTCAGTACATGGTCAGAGTCTATGGGAGCACCTACACTTTAGTACTTGAATGTGCCTCCACTATTTGCTTAGTACGAGTGTCAGAGATTAGCTGGTGAGGACCACACATGTACCTTACTCGTACGACCACTACTTGTCCGGCGTGTATATTAGGATCAGACATCCGGGGTCTTAAAGGGCGTACCCCGTACCTTTATGATCTCTCTGAGTTATACTTAGGATTTTACCTTTAGATATTGAAGTCTTTATGGGTCCTCTTAGGAGACACGCTCCCAAGGTGCACGATACGAGGGTGTCTTGCGAGGTGGTGCGTGCGACAGGGGGGCGAGGGGCGTCTCGCATATTTGCTACGCGCGGCTGGTGGCGTGAGACGTTTGGGTGCGCGGCCGGTGGCGCGAGGCTCCTGGGTGCATGGCCGGTGATGTGAGGCGCTTGGGTGCGCGAACGATGGCACGAGGTGCCTGGGTGCACGAACGGTGGCGTGAGGTGCCTGGGTGCGCGGACGGGTTGCAATGCGCCTAGGTGTTCGGAGGATGGCACGAGGCGACTAGGTGCGCAGCCAGTGGCGCGAGGCGCCTGGGTGCGTGGTCGGTGGCGCGAGGCGCCTGGGTGCGCGGCCGGTGGCCGGAGGCGCTTGGGTGCGCGACCGATGGCGTGAGGCTCCTGGCTGTGCGGCCGATGGCGTGAGGCGCCTGGGTGCGCGGCTGGTGGCGCAAGGGGCCTGGGTGCACGGTCGGTAGCGCGAGGCACCTGGGTGCGCGTCTAGTAGTGCGAGGCGTTTGGGTGCGCGGCTGGTGGTGTAAGGCATCTAGGTGGCACCTAGGCACGGGTATGTAGGATCTTTAGTGAGGCAGGCGAGCTGAAGTGTGCTTGAGCCTCGCGTGGGGCGAGACGGGTCAGCCTCGCGAAGGCCCTGCGTGAGGCATGGGTTTTTCAGGATCATGTCCAATTTGTGGTTTTCACACTTGCCCCTAGTCTACGAGAGAGTTTTCAGGCTCTCTTTGTATACTTTAAGGTGCAATGCATTTGGGATGCCCACGAGGTATTAGCTTGCTTCGTCATTTTGACATTATAGAAAAAAAGACACACTTTGGAGTCGAAGACTACTATAAGATTTTGAGTATGAATGTGAGCCTGCCATTTTGCTCTGCGGATCCCAAGGCAAGTGCCAAGACCCTTTCTTGACCATTGATCAAGCATCGAATCCAATGGCTAAGATGAGCTAATGGTTCTTATAAATAGACCTTCCTCTCAAGCATAATGTTTACTTTTTATCTTCTTAACTTGGTGGTTTTAGTGTCTTCATTTCCTCCAAGAGGTAAGGGGTTCGACTCCTCACAAACTCCATTTTGGTTGTCCTTCCCTTTTATTGTTTGAATTCATTTCTCTTATGCCAAAATTCATATAGATTCTTGGAGACTAAAACTCCTCTCTTTTCATTTTTGCAGAGGCATATCTGCGACCCTTCGCATTCGTTCGATCACGGCAGCGCTTTTGACCCTTGTCCTCCTTTCGACCGTGACCGTACTTTTGACCCTTGGCCTCCTTTCGATCGTGACAGTGCCCAATTTTTCTTACATAAGGTATGCCTTTTCTCTTTCTTATTTCATTGGGTCTAAATTAGCACTACTCGGGATGGGTTGCCTTGGCCAGAGCTCGTTGTGAGCCAATCCACATACATGCCCTTGTTTGTACCCCGTAGTTGGTCATTTAGAGCGCTCGTGTTTAGAGGTTTTGAGCCCATTCCTTTGTGTTTTGTAGCACCCCCTTCACTTACACGTGCACCCTTATTAGCTACGAGACGAGTTTCCATGGCATGTGAGGGATCATCTGGTGTTCCTCTGGGATTGAGTTTGTAGACTTATCTTCAGACTCGGAGTCCCCCGAAAACAACCCTCACCAAGATTATGATACTTTGAGGCAGGCCCGTATACATCACCTTGAGCTCATGGCTAAACTTAGGCATAAAATCTGGGTGATGGAGAGAGAAATAGATTCAGTTTTGAGAGTTGATGGAGTTCCTTTCCCCTTTGACCTTAGCGACCACATTGCAAACCTTAGAGTGAGCATTTTTGCTCTATAGAAGTTCATGGAGGGGAATCTCCCACCTGAACCTCCTGCTCCATTCTCCCCTTATGGTTGTCATGAGGTCACCTCGGGTTCCCCTCAACCCTTGTTTTTGATTCACCCTTGCTCAGCGCTCCCACCCTCAGCGCCTCGATGGAAGACCCTTGATAGGAAGAAAAAATGGAGGGTAAAGTGCCCTGTTTCTACCTCACCATTTTCCTTTGGTTTTGCAGATATGGCAAAGAGAGTGCGGCGGTAGGTGGCTCCCGAGGGGCTAGATTCTAGTCCTCTGTTGGCATCTTCTATTGTGTCCAATGTGTCGAAGAATCG
Organism: Humulus lupulus; assembly: GCF_963169125.1. Lineage (NCBI taxonomy): Eukaryota > Viridiplantae > Streptophyta > Magnoliopsida > Rosales > Cannabaceae > Humulus > Humulus lupulus. The sequence goes on from NC_084798.1 coordinate 83,424,327, forward strand.
ACTGTTGCAGCTATCTGCTAAATATCATATTGGCAAGGAGTACAAGCTATATGTTTCTCCAATACTTGTCGGGATGATAATCCCCCCCAGCGGTACGTGGCCATGAGCAAGCATATCTTGAAGGTAGGTGGGACCATTCCTTTACATCCGTTCTTTGTCATGATCCTTAACCATTTCGACCTTGCTCCGCTCCAGCTGGTGCCTAACAGCTGGCTGACCTTGAGCTACCTATACATGGCATTTATTGAGCTCAACCACCACGCTCCTACGGCTCAAGAGGTGCACTTTATGTATAACCTCATGCCAACCCCTAGATCCAAAGGCTTATATTTCTTGCAGAAGGCCAATTCCAAGGTTTCCCTCATAGAGGGCTCTGTATCCAACCCGGGGTCCTGGAAGCATGACTTTTTCTTCGTGAAAGGTCCCCTTTTTGTACGTGAATGCTTTCACTCCTCCCCAAGTAAGTACTTCAAGCTTGTCTTCCTTTTACTTTGAATTGGTTATTTTGGAACTTATGTTCATATTGGTAATTGTGTTGATTGTGCAGAGGATTTTGGTAACCATGACATTCCTGAGTCGGTAGCAGCACCAATGGACACCTTCCTCGATGCCGACCCCGCTCAGAAAATGGTCGCCCGCATTTTCACCGTGGCAAACCTGAACCACTACAACTTATCCGCAGTTTGGGATCCTGATGCATTTTGGCACATTTCTGAGCAAAGGAAGAAGGCACCTTTAGTTGAGCATCACTCGGACGGGGGTGACGCGGAGTGGGTGCCTGAGGAGGCTTCCCCAGAGCCTAGACGCCCACCCCGGTCATCTCCGTCTCCCAGGGGGTGCCCTCCTTTGGCCCCTATGGATCCTGACATGGCCTCTCATTCCCGTGGTTCGCAGGCCATGCCAGGGTGCTTCTCCGTGCCCTTTTCTGAGGAATATGATACTCTTCCTCATGCTCCCATCAATCTTGGTTCGTCGGGGCCCCATTTTTCTGTTGTTCTTGCGCCTTCTCCTCCTTCGATGAGTGGGTCATCCGTCCCTGCTTAGTCGGGCGCCCCTGATTCGGAGGGGACACCCTGGGTGGGTCGCATGGCGGCCTCTTATGGGCAAAGGTATACCTGGGTCACCAAGGGTATTCCTGAGACCGAGTGGAGAGGTCTTGGGAATTTTTCCATGTCGGAGCTTGGGGAGACTCTTGTGCGCTCCACAACTTGGGTGAGTTCATGCATCTCACATTGGTCTTAATCTTTCCCTTTTTTTTGGGTTCTTTGTTTGCTCATCATCATCATTTTTTTTGCAGGCTTCTCTGGTGGCTCAACGCTTTGCCGACTCGGCGCAGGACCTCTCTTTGTCGAGCGTTGGAAGGGATCGTCTAACGGTCAAGGTTCAGGAGCTTGAGAGGAAACTTACTGACACCAAGCTTAACCTTGAGAAGGCCCTAGCAAAGGCCTCTTCATCATCAAAAAAGAAGAGGAGAGCAGAAGCCAAGGTCGTGATGTTGCAGGAGAGGGAACTTACGCTTGAGAAGGCCCTCGCGAAGGCCTCTTCGTCGTCAAAAAAGAATAGGAGAGCGAAAGCCATGGTTGTGATGTTGCAAGAGAGGGTCACTCGCCGAGAAGCCAATCTTGAGGGAGAAGAAGCCAAGGTTGCAACGTTGCAGGAGAGAGTCACTCTCCTAGAGGCAAATTTGGTTGAGATTGAATACAAATCCATAGAGCACACCCTCTATGGAATGTGGAGGCAAAATCCTAACTTCGATTTCTCCTCCTTTGTGAACATGTCGTCGCCAAGGTGGCTGAGTGGAATGCTCGCAGCGAGAGGCCTTGAAATTTTCTTTTGCAATTTTTATTATTTAATTTGATTTGGCTGTATGCTTATTTGAGCCTATCATCATTTGTTTTTTTTTTGGTTGGAACTTTTCTAAGTCTTGCCACATTATCACAACCCCTTTTTGTATACATATATGTGATCATTTGCTTTTGTTTCTCTATGTTTGAGGTCCTTTTGAGCCTGCAAGAAGGGGTTTGATAGGTCTTTTTTTTATTTATTATGCTTGAGGTCCTTTTGAGCCCACACGAAGGGGTTTGATAGGTCCCTCTTTGGTGCACCTTGATTTCATCTGTAAGGATGTGTTGACCCTTTGGGTTCTAGTCATCCTTTTATATAGTTTCGCACGCGCTTATTATTTCTTACGAGAAGCGTCCTTCTCGTTATTATGCATAGTACTATTTTTTCAAGGGTCTCTTTTATGACCCTTTTTGGCTAGATGGCTTGGTGGCCGCTCTAGACTTATTGGTGGATGCTCTTCCTAAGGTCTTTCCTCTCATGGAGGTATCAGCCTTTATTAGGAGGCTTTTCTTGTAAGACCTTTTGACCTTCTTGGTGTTCATAAGGGTAGCTAATCCTTGGGAACTAAAGTGGTGCCTTGCAAGGTCTTCTTCCTTATCTATAAGGGGTCTCTTTTTATATATATATGTAAGGATCTCATTTAGGACCTTTTTTTTTTTTTCTGTATACTCTGCCCCCCAAGTGATTGGCGGGATTTATCTCGTTGGGCACTTTGATCATTCCGCTCATGCATTTTGATAATTATTGGAAATGAGAGTTAGATAGTGTGATCATTTTGCTCAAACGAGAGTTCTTACTACATATTCATTTGATGCCAAAACATATTCATCAAAAATGAGTGAAGTACATGGTTACCTACGGTGACTTTGTTCTTACTACATATCAAGGGGTCTAAGTTAGCCCTCTATCTCATAGATATTACACTTAAACTTGCATATTTAGACAGAATAATAATATGCTTGCCTCAGACATGGAGGTCTTACTGATAATATTTTTTTAGATGCTCTACATTCACGCTCTGGATACCATGGTATCATCCAAACGTGCCAGCTTGTAGGTGTTAGGGGGCACCACCTGGGCAACCTGGTAGGGCCCTTCCCAATTTGCCCCTAATACACCTGCACTTGAGTCTCAAGTGTTGGGTAGGACTTTCCTTAACACGAGGTCTCTGACCCTAAACGCCCTCTCTTGCACCCTTGAATTATAGTATCTCACGGCTCGTTGTTGGTACGTTTCCAACTTCAGTTGTCCCCTTTCTCTCTTTGCTTCCAACAAGTCTAGATTTTCAGCCAATGTTGCGAAGTTGGTCTGGTCATCATATGCCTGTATGCGGATGGAGTTGATTTTCATTTCTATTGGAAGGACAGCCTCGCAGCCATAGGCTAAGGCAAAAGGCGTCTCTCCAGTGGTGGAACGAGGCATGGTCCTATAGGCCTAAAGTACAATGGGCAGTTCTTCGACCCAGACCCCTTTCAACTTTTCCAACTTTGTTTTCAGGTTCCTTTTTAGGATCTTGTCGATGGCCTCCACTTGTCCATTGGCTTATGGGTGTACTGCAGCGGAGAAACTTCTCTTGATTCCCTTTTCTCTACAATATTCTTCGAATACCCCTCCTTCAAACTACGTCCCATTGTCGGAGATTATCTTGTAGGGTACTCCAAACCTACAGACGATAAATTTATTGACAAAGGTGGTGATTTTCCTAGTCATTATGTTGACTAGAGGCTCTGCTTCGACCCATTTAGTAAAGTAATCGACTGCTACAACTGTGTATTTTGCTCCTCCTCTTCCTACTGGTAGCGCTCCAATCAAGTCAATCCCCCACACAGCAAACGGCCACGGACTGGTCATGCTTACCAGCTCATTTGGCGACTATCTGGGGTAATTTTTATGTCGTTGACACTTGTCACATCTTTTCGCGAAATCGCTCGCATCCTTCTCCATGGTAGGCCAATAATATCCCTGGTGTATGGCCTTTTTTGTCATGGATTGCCCCTAGCATGATTTCCACATACCCCTTCGTGTATCTCTTGCAGGACTTTTAAAGCCTCCCCCTTGTCTATACACTGTAGGAGCGGGGTGGAGAAGCCTCTCTTATATAAAACTCCATCTACTAGGGTGTATTGGGCGGCTTTGTAAATCAGCTTACAACATCTTTTTTGTCCAAGAGCAACGTTCCATCACTTAGGTATCTCAAGATGGGTGCAAACCATGACTCCTCAGGGTTATTGACCATGTGAACCTCCTCTTATGTTATGCTCGGCCTGGAAAGGTATTTGACAGGGATGGACTCAAGCGTGTCTTCGTCTTGAGTAAAGGCAAGTTTTGCGAGAGCATGGACATTTGTGTTTTGTTCCCTTCAGATCTTTTCTATGGTGTATTTTTCAAACTGATCCAAATACCCCTTCACTTTGGCGAGATATGCAGCCATTTTTGGGCGTCTAGCTTGATATTCGCCTCTCACCTGAAATACTACTAGTTGTGAGTCACTAACGAAATGCAATTGTGTTACCTTCAACTCCTTGGATAGTCGCAGGCCAGCCAGCAGTGCCTCGTATTCTGCTTCGCTGTTGGAAGCTTCAAATCCAAATCTTAATGCACAATACATCTTATGTCCCTCAAGTCCCGTCATTACTATGCCAACGCCAGCTTCTCCTTCGTTAGACGCCCCGTCCACATGGATGCTCCATTCTTCAAGCTGATTTTCCCCATCACCTGTTGGTTCATTCTCTTCTATTTCTCCCTCCTCATAGGGTTGATGTGGAAACTCAACTATAAATCTGCAAGCACATGCCCGTTGACTGATGTCCTTGGGGTATAAGTGATGTCAAACTGACTTAACTCAATTGACCATTTTAACAACCTTCTTGAAGTCTCCGGTTTGTGCAAGACTTGACGCAAAGGGGTGTTGGTGAGCACTTCAATAGCATGAGCATGAAAATAGGGCCTCAGCTTTCGCGAAGCCACTATCATGGTATATGCTAACTTTTCTATTTCTAGGTACCGAGTTTCTACGTCTACCAATCATTTGCTTACATAGTATATGGGCTGCTGATGCTTCTTTTCTCCTTTGACCAAGGCAGCGCTTATAGCATGCTCTGATATGGCTAAGTACAGGTACAGTTTTTCCCCTTTTTCTGGCTTAGCCAAAAGGGGTGGTTTTCCAAGGTGTTCCTTTAGCTTAGCAAAGGCTTCTTGAAAATCTTCATCCCAAGAAAAAAATTTGCTCCCTTTTAGGATGTTGAAGAAAGGGAGGCATTTGTAAGTAGATCTGGAGATGAACCTATTGAGGGCTGCTACTCTCCCTGTTAAGAACTGCACCTCCTTCTTGCTTCGTGGTCGGCTCATTTCCAACAATGCCTTGATTTTGTCAGGATTGGCCTCAATACCTTGGGAATTCACCATAAAACCCAGGAGCTTCCCGGACGAAACTCCAAATGTGCACTTGAGCGAGTTTTGCTTCATTCTAAATTTTCGGAGGGTGTCAAACATCTCACTGAGGTTGTTTGTGAGCTCTTCTTCCTTCTTTGTCTTTCCCAACATATCATCTACATATACTTCCATATTTCTTCCTATCTGATTCGCAAACATCCTGTTCACCAACCTTTGATAAGTAGTACCTGCATTCTTTAACCCAAAAGGCATCACTTTGTAGCAATAAAGGCCCTTGTCTATTATAAACGAAGTGTGCTCCTCATCGGCCGGGTTCATGGGTATTTGATTGTACCCGGAATATGCATCCATGAAGCTGAGTATCTCGTGTCCCCCCGTGGCTTCTAATAGCTGATCTATCCTAGGCAATGAGAAGTTGTCCTTAGGGCAAGCTTTATTGAGGTTAGTAAAATCCACTCAAGTCCTCCACTTTCCATTGGGCTTTGGGAATAAAACCGAGTTGGATACCCATACTGGGTAGAATGCTTCTCCGATAAACCCATTAGCCTTCAACTTGTCAACCTCTTCTTTTAGGATCGCGTATCTTTTAGGGTCTAACGCTTTCCTTTTCTGCCTCACCGGTCTTGTTTTTGGGTCGATGTTTAATTGATGGCACATAATTGATTGGTCTATCCCCACAATGTCCTCGTGACTCCGGGCAAATACATCGAGGTTGACTTTCAGAAACTCTACCAACTCTTCCTTCACGATACCCAGAAGGTTTCTTCTTACCTTCATCTTCCTCAATGTCTCATTCATGACTGTGACTTCCTCCAACTCCTTTACTGGTTTGGCCCTGCATTCCTGTGCGACCCGCGGATCTAATTCGTGTGAGTTTGTGCTTCCATGAACCACCATTGCCATAGGCACTGACGGCTTTATGGCCGTGCGGAGGGATGTGTTATAACATTCCCTCGCTTCCCTCTACTCTCCTTTCATGCTTGTTATTCCCCCAGGAGTCGGGAATTTCATGGCTAAGTGGTACACTAAAGTTATCGCCTTCAATTCTCTTAGGGAGGGTCTCCCTAATACTGCATTGAAGGCCGAGGCGCAATCTACCATGACAAAGTTTGCCATTATGGTAGTTTTTCTGGGTTGTTCCCCCATGGTGACGGCTAACTCAATTGCGCCTATGGGCTATATTGAATCTCCCGTAAATCCATACAGGGAGGTATTGCAGGGCTTTAGGTGCCTGATGTTCAGTCTCATCTTCTCTAAAGCAAGGCGATACAGGATGTCTATGGAGCTTCCATTATCCACCAAGACCCGATTCACCCTCATGTTAGTAAGCTGGACAGTCAACACCAAGGGATCATTATGAGGGAAATTCACACCTCGTATGTTTTCTTTGGCAAAGGTTATCAAGTCGTTCTCCCCCTTAAAACTCTTCGGGGGGCACTGCTCTAAACTTAAAACGCATGGCGGTGGACTTCGCCTGGCCTCCCTGACATATTTGTCTCGCCCCTTCCTTGACTCGCCTCCAAACCCTGGCCCTCCGAAGATGGTCCTAACCTCTCCTTGCACCTTTGAGGCTACCTCCCATACCCGTGGTGAGGATGCTCCTTCTTCTGGCCTTTGGTTTTCTTTGCGGACGTATCTGCCCAAATGTCCCATGTGTATAAGGTCTTCGATTTTTATTTTTAAATGAGTGCATTCTGCGATGGTGTGGCAAATATCTTTATGATACTGACAATATTTACTGGGGTCTCTTTTTTATTGGCCTTTTTTCATTGGCGAAGGCCTCCTTAAAGGAACCTGATTTTCATTCGTGGCGAAGCTATGTTCCCTAGAGTGTATGAGTCCAGTATAAAAGGTGTAGGAGGCATGTTTGCGCTCATCAATGCGTTGGGGCTTCCGAGGCCGATCATCTCTTCACCCTTCGTAGACCCTCTTCTTCTTTACACTGCTTTGGCCTTCCTGAATTGAGGGTTTTGGAGGGGAACTGTCTTGTTTTGCCTTAAGGCTCTCGTGGCCATCCTCAACATGAATATATTTTTGTGCCCATTCGTAGAAATCTTCCAAGTCAGTGACCACCCTCTTAAGCATGTTATCCCACAGCTTACTACCCGGGCATACTCCGGCCATGATGGCCATTTTTAATTCCCCACGGGTCGAGCTTCCTACTTTGGCTGCCTCCATATTGAACTTATGGATATAGCTCTTTAGACTCTCATTTTCTCCTTATTTCACATTAGCGAGGCTGGTGCCTGGCATTGTGTAATCACGCACGGCGTGATGTTGCTGGAGAAATTTATCAGAAAATTGTTGCCAAGACCTAATGGACCCCGGCTGGAGTCTTTTGAACCATTTGTACGCAGGTACCTTCAACATGACAGCAAAGCAATGGCATCTGGCCCTGCTACTAATTCCCCTTAATTTCATTAGGTCGTTGAATGCGTCCAGATGGTATTTGGGATCTGTATTTCCTTCATAAGGGTTCATATGAGGCTCTTTGAAGTTGGGCAGGAGCCGGACAGCTTGGATTTCCTTAGTGAAGGGTGATTCGTAATCGAACTCATCGTCGACAGCTTGCCCTCCAGATGCGGTGATTATCTTGCTCCAGAGGCTCCTCATTTCTCTATCTAGGTCTTGTATCCTTTTGTTCAAGGAGTCTCTCAAAGTGGACGGGTTAGCCTTTCCCTTTCCTTTGTCTTCCTGGGGCACCATAGGAGGTGTAGTCCTTTTGTCCATCCTTTTCTTATTGAGCTCCTCCCTCAAGTCCGAGGGTGTTTTCCTTGAAGTGACTTCGACTTCGTTACGAGGGTCAGCGTTGTTCTTTTGTTTTGTCCTCTGAGGTTGTTTCGGTGGTCCCGAATGTTCACGCTGCTTCGTCCGGGGGGTATTACTTGTGGAGAGTCAAGTCCTCCCATCTTCCACCGGGAATGTGATTTCTGCCCCCTCTTGGCCTCTCTCTTTTCTCCTAGGAAGAGATATGCTTGATTTCCCATGTACCAGACCATTTAACACCTCTTGCATATTCTCTAAGGTGGTTTCTAGCCTTTGGTTCTTCCGGTGTAATTCCCGTATCTCCTCTTCATAAAATTGAGACCTGGAGCTCGAGCTTATGGAATGAACTCGGGGATTCTTTTCAGGCCTACGCATCAAAGGGTTCTGATCTTGCCGGTCAAAGTTCGGCACCTGTGGCGGCTTTGGGGGTGAGAACTCTCTAGCATCTCTCGCAAGAGCAGCTCAAAGAATTATGGATGGAAAACTCAAAGAATTAATCAGAACTTAATGAATGCAAAAGAACTTGTAGAAATTTGGAGAAAAATTGCAAGTGTACAATAGAAGAAGAACTCGTATTTGGCTCTTAGAATAGTCTGATATTACAAAAAATTTCCAACCCCTTAGATGGAGAGGAGAAGATCCAGTTATAGTGGGACACTAATGGCTCCTGATACATTGTGGTCCCACGGGACAAGATTGTACGTATGTACATTGTCACGGTCGTGGCACAAGTCATAGTGGAGCAGAAGGTTGTGGTGTCGGCTTCAGTACATGGTCAGAGTCTGTGGGAGCGCCTACACTTTAGTGTGTGAAGGTGCCTCCACTACTTGCTTAGTACGAGTGTCGGAGATTGGCTAGTGAGGACCACACAGGTACCTCACTCGTACGACCACTACTTGTTTTGCGTGTATATTAGGATCAGACATCCGGGGTCTTAAAGGTCGTACCTTGTACATGCTTCATACCTATATGATCTCTCTAAGTTATACTTAGATTTTTACCTTTAGATATTAAAGTCTTTATGGGTCCTCCTAGGAGACACACTCCCAAGGTGCACGATGCGAGGGCATCTCACAAGGTGGTGCTCATGACAGGATCGCGAGGGGCATCTTGAGTGTGTGCTGCGCGTGACTGGTCGCGCAAGGCGCCTGGTTGCGTGACTGGTGGCGCGAGGGGCCTAGATGCGCAACTGGTGGTGCGAGGCACCTAAGTGGACGGCCGGTGGCGTGAGGCACCTGGGTGGGCGGCCGGTGGCATGAGGCGCCTGGGTGTGCGGCTGGTGGCGCGAGGCACCTGGGTGCACGCCCGAGGCGCCTAGGTGTGCGGCCGGTGGCGTGAGGCAACTGGGTGCGTGGCTGGTGGCACGAGGCGCCTGGGTGCGCGGCTGGTGGCACGAGGCGTCTAGGTGCGCAGCACCTAGGCACGGGTCTGTAGGGCCTTCAGTGAGGAAGGCGAGGCGAAGTGTGCCTGGGCCTCGCGTGGGGCAAGACGGGTCAGCCTCGCGAAGGCCTTGCGTGAGGCATGGGTTTTTCAGGATCATGTCCGATTCGTGGTGTTCACAGAATCTATACCTTCTTATAGATTGAATGATGGCTCCTTATTGGGTTGGCTTTTGGAACTGAAAATGATATTTACGTCAAATTCATAATCAAATAATGAATTAACCTTCACTAGTAAAGTCAATGGTACACTAGGAATCAATATATAATTAATAGTGTAAAACGGTAATTTATTCCCACTTAATTATGAATCAGCAATAGGGGATTAATTTGTATGTAATCATTATATCAATGGATGCTTTCTGGTTACAATAAAGCACTCAATAAATATATGTCTATAATTCTCAAGAGTACAGTGTCATATTAATAGTGAAGTAGTCATGATATTAATAAATATGATTGTTATTTGAGAGTTTTGAGCTTAGAGTTTCTCTCAGAGAATTCTCTCTCTGGAGCCATGGCAAGGAGAACTAAAGCTCAGCGACAAATCAAGAAATCGGGCAACAAGAAGAAGACCGGTCCGACTTCGTCGGATCCTGTGAAGAAGGTTAAAACGATTGATGAAATATTAGGGGTTCAGGCCGTTGTTTTTTCAGATGATGATGAGGAAATCGATAGCGGTGAGAAGGCGGCTCCTGGTTCACCTTCTACTCCGAACACGGCTAGGGCGACAAATCGCATGGCAGAGGTGACTGCAGATATTTCAGCTTATGAACGCCAAACGCAAATCTGTGAGCAAAACATTAAATCAGGTAAAGAAGTGATCTCTCCTCCCATACTCAATTCTTCTACTGTTAGAAATCTGAATGAAAAATTTGGGGAAGTATCTAATGGAAGAGCAGGGGGGGATCCTATCAAGATAGAGTTGGAAGATATTGAAGAAGAGATAGCATTTTGGAACTCTGCTATGGTTTGTTACGTATTGGGTGCCAATCCTCCACTAGGGGTCTTTGAGGGCTTTGTAAAGAGAATGTGGAAGGAACAGGTCGATAGGGTGGGGCTGATCAATCATGGCATTTTCATTGTTCGTTTCCACACAGTGGAGCAACGAGATGAGGTAATTTCAGGAGGATTCATGTTCTTTGATAAGAAGCCTATAATCATGAAACCGTGGGTTGCATCAGTAGATTTTAAAAAAGAGAATGTAGAGAAGGCACCAATTTGGATACAGCTGAAAGGTTTGGATCTAAAGTATTGGGGGGAGAAAGCTCTGTTCAAGATAATTAGCCAAATTGGAAATCCAGTGATGGTGGACCAGATTACCTTGAGGAAAGAACGCTTGAATTATCCGAGAATCTTGGTGGAGGTACACTTGAAACAGGATTTTCCTGAGCTCATTTACTTCATAAATGAAAGAGATGAGGAGATATCTGTATTTGTTGAATATGAATGGAAACCGACTCTATGTAGGAATTGCCAAGGTTTGGGGCATGAGACAGGCATATGCAGGAAACAGCCAACTCAGAAGCAAGCTTGGGTTGTTAAACAGAACCCAGAGAAAGATCCAAAGGAGAATCCAAAGAAGGTACAGGACGAAGAAGGATTTCAAGCAGTTCAAAAAGGGTGCAGAGTTCGGATTCAAGAGGAAAACCCTATTATTATTGGGAACAACTTCCAGCTCTTGGGAAAACAGGGGAATGCGGATGGAATTACAGATAAGAATGCGGATAGAAATAAAGATAAGAGTGGAGGTGGGGGAGAGCCACCTCTCTTTAATGGATAGAATTATGGCATGGAATGTCCGAGGGCTCAACAATCCAAACAAGCAAAATGAGATTAGATATCTAATCTCAACAAAGAAGATAGGATTGGTTGGGCTCTTGGAAACAAGGGTGAAAACCCAGAAGCTTGGCGAAGTTTATACAAGAATGTTTGCAGGATGGTGTTTTTCTTCGAATAATGCGTGGCACAAGGGTGGTCGAATAATAATTAGCTGGAATCCAGCTATGTTTCAGGTGGATATTAGGCAGTGTTCAAGTCAGATGATGCATTTGGAGGTTAAGACCGGGAACAGAAACGAAGGTTTTTTGATTACATTTGTTTATGCCTTCAATGATGCAAATGGGAGGATGTTACTGTGGAGGGATCTCAAAGACCTTTCAAACAGTATAAGAAAACCATGGGTGGTTCTAGGAGATTTTAATGATATACTTAACTCAGAGGAAAGAGTAGGGAACAGATCACAGGGAGCTGGGACTGCAGATTTCAAGGAGTGCATTGAAGATTGTAAGCTTGAAGATGTCAAATACTTGGGATGTTTTTTCACATGGAACAATAAGCAAGATAAAAACAGCAGAGTATATTCTAAGCTAGACCGAGTAATGGCCAATCAAGAGTGGTTCACCAAATATGAATTGGCAGAAGTCATATTCTTACCTGAAGGAAATCTGGATCACTCCCCAGCTGTCCTGACAGTTTACCCAGAAGTTAGAGGAGGGAAACGGCCATTCAAGTATTTCCGAATGTGGCAACAAGCTCCAGAGTTCAAACAAAAAGTACAGGAGAGTTGGAGTCAGCCCTGTCATGGAACGGCTATGTTCAGATTGGTACAGAAACTAAAAAGACTTAAATTGGTTCTCAGGGGTATAAATAAGAAGGACTTTGGGGATATTTCAGTTGCGGATTCATTAGCCTCCCAAGATTTACTCAGGAAGCAACAGAGTTTACAGGAGGATCCTTTTAATGTTCAACTGATAAGACAAGAAGAAGAGGCAAGGCAGATGTATTCACAAATTCATCACAACTATATCTCTTTTCTGCACCAGAAATCAAGAATGGAATGGATTAACAAAGGAGATGAAAACACACAGCTGTTTCATGCAAGCATAAGAGCAAGGAGAGTCAGAAATAGAGTGTATACAATACAAAACATGGCTGGGAATTGGGTAGATAACCCTGAGGAGGTAACATCAGTTTTTTTACAATATTTTCAGCAACTATTGGGATCTTGCATGGCAGACAGACGGAAAGTGAGATCTAATATAATTGAAGCTGGGAGTGTGATAACAGAGGAAGATAGGAAATTTCTGGAGTCTGAATATACAAATGAAGCAGTCAAAAAAGCCATATTTGATATACCAAGTATAAAAGCTCCTGGACCCGACGGTTACCCAAGCTGTTTCTTTCAAGATAATTGGGAGATAGTAGGGGAGGATGTGAGTGCAGCTGTACTGAACTTCCTTCATTCTGGGCAGTTGCTAAAAGAGGTGAACACTACTAGCTTAACCTTGATCCCGAAAACAAAGTGTCCCACTGGAGTTGCAGATTTTAGACCTATTGCATGTTGCAATGTGGTCTATAAAGTTGCTGCAAAATTGATTTGTTCAAGGCTACGAACTATTCTACCTGGTTTGATAGCTGAGAATCATGGAGGATTTATCAAAGGGAGATTCATAGCTTACAATATTATGATTTGTCAGGATTTAGTTAAGCATTATGGGAGAAAAAACTCAAGGCCTAGTTGCATGATAAAACTAGATCTTAGGAAGGCATATGATACGGTGGAGTGGGATTTTATAGAAGAGATGTTAAATGCACTAAGTTTCCCGGAACGTTGGGTTAAGCTTATCATGACTTGTATCCGCTCACCTAGATTTTCCATATTGTTAAATGGATCTCTACAGGGGTATTTTCCAGCAAGCAGAGGTCTAAGACAGGGAGACCCCTTGTCTCCTCTGCCTTTTGTTTTAGGCATGGAGTATCTCACACGTGTCTTGAGGAAAGTGGGTAACAAAGCAGCGTTTCAGTTTCATGAAAGATGCTCTCAGCTCGGGCTAAATCACTTATGTTTCGCTGACGATGTACTGTTATTCTGCCATGGCAATTTCAAATCAGTATACATGTTACTACAAGGCCTCAAATTGTTCTCTCAGACATCCGGGTTACAACCAAATGGAACTAAATCGGCTTTCTACTGCTGCGGAATGAGCTCAACGGAAATACAAAGAATAAGGGATATATCTGGTTTTGAGGTAAGTAAGCTACCTTTTAGATATCTTGGCATTCCAATCAATTCAAAGAAACTATCAGCTGAAGAGTGTGAAGTGTTAGTAGAGAAAATGACTATTCAAATTCGAACTTGGAGCACTAGGAACCTCTCTTATGCAGGAAGAGTAACTTTGATTAATGCTGTATTACTTTCAATCCATACATACTGGTCCCAAATTATGATTCTGCCCAAAAGAGTTTTACAGAAGATCAATAGCATCTGCCGTGCATTTTTATGGAAAGCATCTTCTCAGTACTTGGGGCCGGGTTTGGTGGGTTGGGAAGCCCTCTGCAAATCCAAAAAAGAAGGTGGTTTAGGACTGAGAAATATCATAGAATGGAATAAGGCAGCCTTAGGAAAATACATTTGGGCAGTGGCAACAAAACAAGATAACCTCTGGATCAAGTGGGTTCACCATGTATATTTGGGCTCAGAGGATTGGTGGAGCTATAAGGCCCCATCAACCAGCAGCTGGTACTGGAAGCAAATTGTCATGATTAAGAATAACTTCAAGCAGATTGTGGATACCCAGAAATTTGAGGCTGAAACTTATATGATAAAACAGGGATATCGCCTACTAATGCCAGTTCAGCAGGAAGTTGCTTGGCATTATCTGGTGTGGGAGAGATTAGTCATTCCAAAACACAGGTTTATATTTTGGCTAATCATGCTGGGAAGACTACCAATTAGAGAAAGGTTACAGAAATTCCAAATATGTCAAGAGGTGGAGTGTGTAGTTTGTCTTGCTGATGTAGAGAGCATGAATCACTTATTTTTTGAGTGTATATTCAGCAGCAGAGTTGTACAGGCAATGAAGATTTGGCTTAATTGGAGGACACCAGCTTTGTTGATACATGGGCTGATGAGTAACTTACGGCATAGCAGACACAGTAGATTCAAAAAAAGTGTATTCATAGTCACATTGGCTGCAATGAGTTATCATATATGGCTAAATAGGAATGAAGTATTATGGCAACATAGCTGCAAACAGGTGAACAAAATTGTACAAAACATCAAATATGAGGTTAAATACAGGATCAAAGGAACTATATACAAAAGTCTAACATCTAGAAGAGACAAGATTTGGTTTGATCAACTGTAATTAGAATATTATATCAGACCTCTTGGGGTGCTGTAGGATGTAAATATGTTTGGTTTAATACACAATTATCTGATTTACCAAAAAAAAAAAAAATATGATTGTTGAATCAAAGAGTTTTGGTTAATAATCTTTTATTTATTGGAGCTTGGAATTATTGGTCCATAGGAACCCGGGGCGGCTCTATCAACACTATTCAAGGTAAGAGTTGATACAAGGGTCAAACTATGAGTGGGCTATTTGAGAGAATATTTATTGCTCGGGATAAATATGGAATTATGTGATAATTGAAGTTGCACAATTTATTATTGTATTAATGCAATTTTCGAAATTGTGTAGAAATAAAAGAAGTTGATTTTAATTTATTATTTTATTTAAGTGTGAAATGATAAATATGGATAGTCAAAATTGGCTTTGATTATTATATTAATTTAATTAATAATAAGATGATAATGAAAATTTAAATTTTAAATTTAGAATTTTGAAATTTAAGTTGTTATATTTTCCTTAAAATGATGATACCTTATTTCAGGGAAATGCTACATGCATAGGGCTTCCTAGACTACCCTATGCGTGTACCACTACTGATAGTGATTAGTTATTGGTTTTTTATTTAATTTAATTAATTACTAAAACATTTTGAAAAGGGTTTTTAAAATGAAATGTAAAACTTTATTTTTAATTATCATTTATTTTATTATTATTAAAGATAATCAATTATTATTATTATTATTATTATTATACCTATATGTTCTATATGGTAGAAAATAAGAATAGAACAGTTTTTTACAAAAAAAGAAAAATTGATCATCTTTTTCACACAAAAAGATAAACCTTTCTCTCTAGCCTATAATCAAGAGTCTCATGTGTTGAGAATATTTTTTATTCACAAATATTGATTCTTGTTCTCTATGTGCCCACCCACATCTTGAGGTGTAGAGAACATCTTGGAAGATCTATGTGTGAGTACTCTAGCGATGATAGGAAGATCGAAATATATACGAAAAGAATCAAGGATTCTCGATAGGCTACAAGAGGTAAATCATTTCGTATTATTTTACATATACATATTTTGTTGATTAAGATATTTCATATTAAAGGATCCTCATATAAAGTTGTTTAGATGAAATTTTTATTGTATACGATACTACCATTATCGCAATTTTCGATGCGCACTAGGAACTGTTCCTAACAATTGGTATTAGAGCCATCTTTAATCCCTGCGTATGTTAATTACTGTGTGGGTATCATATGCATTTTTTATATTATGTGTAATATATGAATGGATTGATGTTTATGTATGAATTGTTTATGTTCTTAAGGGTTGGTTTTTGTAACGCCCTAACTCCAGGGACCGCTACAGTGCACATTGCAAACGGTGCTAAACTCGCTAATCGAGTCGTTTGGCCATAAACGTGTAACTAAGTGTGATTAGCGGTTTAGGGGTTAAAAACTTTGGTTAAGATATAACGTTTCACTAGAACGTTTACTGTATACATTGGGATCCCAAAAATATAATTTAAGAGTTTATTACAAGAAAGTGTTTACAACAGGCCGTTCTAAGCGGCAAAACAGGGTTCAGCCCTAGTTCCACTTTCAAACCTCGCCCAAGTATTGGTCGAGCAGCTGCATATGTACACGTCATCACCTAAGCTCTCCAACTCAAGGATGGTCCAGCTTCCTCTTGCCTTTACCTGCACCACAAAGCACCCGTGAGCCGAAGCCCAGCAAGAAAATTCATACGCTCAAAAACAGTCATATCATGATATCAAATCATATCTGGCATGCCTAGCAATCATAGCTCTACTCAGCATGCAAATGGATTTCAACAAATGCTGGGGTATCCAGGATAAGAAATCCTGGCCTTCTGATTGGAGGACTATTAAGTCAATTTTAATCAGATGAGTGTCGTAACACTAGAGGTTCTGATAAACCATGCTGAGTGACCAACAAGCAAGTCACTAGGGCCTCAGTGCCCAAGCCATGCATATGATGATCAAAATGATCATGCAGAGCTCATAGCTCTGATCAGATGAGTGAATATCACTTGAGGTTCCGATAAACCATACTGAGTGACTGACAACCATGTCACTAGGGGCCCAGTGCCCATTTCCTGCAATGGCTCTACATGACTAGCCTTTGGCTAGATAAATGCTTGTTTATATTCATCGAACTTGAGGTCGGTCCTGCATTAATGCTCGTTGAGTCATTCAATGCAGAGGGTCGATTAGGTCCAATCGACATAACTTGCACTACACACTAGGGTTGTCATGACTAGTGAGTTAGCACAATGTGACCAGTGCCCAGTACCACTGCCGAACCTGACTAATGAGTCACGGCTTCACAGTTGATACTAACACCTTTGCCAATTTTGACTAATGAGTCAGCCCTGTGTGACCAGTACCCAGTATCACTGCCGAACCTGACTAATGAGTCACAGCTTCACAGTTGGTACTAGCACCTTTGCCAAATCTGACTAATTAGTCAGTACCATGCACAGGTAAGCAATGCTATCAATGTGTATCATATGCCAATTATCCAAGAACAGGGCATTCAGCATGCTTACTAAATAGTTGCTAGCATAATTATGATCATGCACAAACTCAGAGACTCAAGCCCTGACCAATTTCATATTCATCATTCATGGCATGCCCTAATCACATGTTTCTCGTGCATCACATGCATCACACTTAATCATCCAGCATGCCTCAGTAATAATCATATGCAAATGGGCAAGATTTCCAAGAATTCATTATGCTATCAATGTTTACATTTAAACATCCAATATGCATCAATCATAGCCATGCATGTCACATATGGGGTGCAGTTTTCTTACCTTGGGTTCGAGCGAGAATTACTAAAAGAAATGACCTTTGAGAACGATCAGTCCTTTGGTCCTTTAACAGTCACCTGGTCATAACCAATTATGGGATTCCATCAATGAAATGAATAATAAAAGGTTCCCAAACCAAAACCTAGCCTCCGAGACATCAAACACCACTAAACCGGGTAGTAGGATCGACCCCGAGGCCTTAAGCTAGCATCCCCAAGTTAAAAACCTACTTTTGGCCAAAAAGCCACTAAGGGCCGCGGCCCTCCTTGGCCATGCCGTGGCCCGCCCCTCAAACAGAGGCGCCCAATACTCTGCATCCTCCATGGGCCGCGGCCCACCCTGGCCATGCCGCGGCGCAACCCCCAGTTCAGCCAAAACCCCTGTTTTTCTTCCCTTGTGTTTTCTCTTGGAACCAACCCTTCAAACCAAGTTTAAACACCACTCAAACCTCCAATACAACCCCTAAACTTGATCTATAACACTCCCTTAGCAAGACCCAAGATAAACCCTAATCAAAACTTCCATTAATTCCAACTAACCACCAAGAAATCACAAGCTGAAATTTAACACCAAAACAGAGTATAACCATACTTTCATGGCTGAGTTTCCTTACCTCAAGCTTGGTTTTCAACCTCCTTCAATGGCTGAATCAAGTCCCTAAGCCCAAACCTTGATTTCCTAGCTTGTTCCCTCAAGTTGGCTCTCAAAATTCCAAAGGGAGAAGGAAGAGAAATGGTGCACGGTGAGGGGGAGAGATGAGGATAAAGATGCTCTGTTTTTTAAACGATTCTACAGCCTTCTAAAACTCAAAAGCTGAAACCAATCCTTAAGGTCAAAAGACCATAATGCCCCTAGGCCAATTTAAAAGCTTCTAAGCACTCCCAAGGGTAAATTCGTCATTTCCAACCTATACCGTTAATTTTAATTAACGCTCTCCAATTCCCGCTAATCTCAACATTCTCAAGTGCCAATAAATCATACCCCATTACCCTTTAATTCCCGGTAATGTTCTAATCATCAAATGACCCCGAGACTCACCCCGAGCCTCGAACTTAATCCCGTTATGACTAGACCGAAAACTTGCATCTCATGATCGTCTCATGTCGAATGGCTTGAACCAATCCACATATAATGTGGTAAAATTATAACTCACCCATATGCATAAAATTACACAATCACGCCCCCAACGGCCAAATTACCAAAATGCCCTTGCAATTAAAATATGAGCCCATATGCATGCATTCACCATCATATAATAATATAATTCACATAAACATGCATATAGTCATTAAATACCATAATAAATCAATTATGGCCCTCCCGGCCTCCTAATCAAGGTCCTAAACCTTATTAGGAAATTTGGGGCATTACAATTTTCATGGTGTTTTCGAGTTAGGAAAAGTTCTTAAATTTTCTAGATATACAAAAACTTTAAGCCATTTTGAGTCATAGAAATTTTGTAATTTTTTTTTAAAATTTTGGATGAAATTCTGTTATGGCCTGAGCCAGCGCCCTAGCCGCCCATGTCGTGCCCTGCACCTATGTGCCCCGCACTGTGCGCACCTGCACCCAGAACCGTGCGCACCTACACCCAGCACCGTGCACACCTACACCCCACGCCGTGCGCGCCTACACCCCGCATCGTGCCTGCCCTACGCCCCACCCCGTGTCGCGCCCTTGCCAGCCACCCACGGCCTGCTAGCCGCCGCCCACCATTGACACACCCATTAGGGTTTGTGTCTTGCAAACCCTAATGGATGTGTAATTATCCATTTGGGCCATTTTAAGCCCAATATAATTAAAAGTGTTTTAATTATATGTTTTGAATTAATTGTGGTAGTCCAAATTCCATTTCGACCTCAATAACTTGTTGGGTATTAAAATCCTAAGTTTGATTATGTTAAAAGTTATTTAAAATAATTTAAAGTTAATTAATTCATAATGGATAATTAAAATATTAATGGTTCAAGATCAAAGGAGTTGCTCTTCATTAGGCCTTAGTTAGTTTAATTATTTTTGTGTATTGTTTGCAAGTGTTGTAATTTCCTAGAAATACCCAAAGCACCCAACCCACATTTATTTATTTGTTTGAACATAATTAAATTGTTTAATACTTTATTATGCATTATAACATGTCATACATATTACCCACACAATACATATTAAACATGCATTTTATTTAGAAACATGTTTAAGATTGATTATATGTTTTTATTTAATAACTCATATAATTAATTTAGTCTTAATTTGTTAAGATGGTAAAAAGAATTTGAAGTTGTTTATTTTCTACTTATGGAGTTGAGATCTTGTCTCAAGATTAATTTCTGATTAGTCTGACCTACCCCAAGGCTGGTCCATTAATTTTGTAACGCCCTGAATAGCAAAGACCGCTACACTGTGTGTTTACAAAGGTGCAAGACTTGCTAATCAAGTCATTTAGTTAAAAATGTGTTACAAAAACTACAGTTGAACTAGGGTTAAAAGATTTCGGTCTTAAAAGTTTCATTTCTTATAATCAAACATTTTTACATGGGATACCAAAAGTAGTAACGTTAAAAGACTCTTTACAAGATTTCAGGATAAAAGTACAGTTACTAGCCACTCTAATGGCAAAACAGACAATTAGGCTTTTCTCGTCCTGTACTCCTCCTCGGCCGTGGCGGCCAATCAGCTGACTATGTACATTCAGCCCCAAAGCTCTCCATCTCAGGACTGGTCCACTTTGTCATTTCCTTTACCTGCACCACGTAGCACCTGTGAGCCAAGGCCTAGCAAGAAACCAGATAACAGAGCATAATCATTACACAATCAATTTGCAAATCAGCAATTAGGCAACTCATAATGCATAGCCATATACTCAACAATCCATTGTATTCATATAAATAGATATTCAGCATACCAAACTCATTGCTAAACATTTATAACCAATTTACATAATAAACAGGGTCGACGCCCTTAGGTCGCACCCCTTATTTACCCCATTGACTCCAGCCCGCTTAAACTGAGCTTAGTGAATATTAAGTTGTCCTCAGCTACCAGTGGTTGAGCCGCGCCCTGTATGCAAATATTGATTGTGGCACTCTTAGGTCGTTTATCACATGTCCCATGGCATAATACCATCTATGACACAATTCATGTATAGGGAGCTCTTAGTCCCATCATTAATACATACAAGGGTGCAGTTTCTTACCTTTAGATTCCGATAGTTTTGTTCAATTCAACCCTCAAGCACGATCTCGTCCGAGCCCTAGCGTACACCTAGTCACGATCACAAGTTAGAACCATACCAAACTTCAAATCCAAAACCTAGCCTCAGGACTTTAGAGCTAGAATTTCATACCTTCAATGGAGATTCTCAACCTAGATTATCCCAAGTTTCATTTCAGCCTCAAGCCTTTCACTTCCTCAAGCTTATCCCCCTTGTTTCCATCCAAAACTCAAGTTAGAAAATCATCTCAACCAAAACCAGAAACACAAGAACAGAACCTAGAAACCTACCTTAGTTGGATGCCTAATCCCTGCTGCACTCTCAAACTTGATCAAGGTCTCAAGTGCATAGCCTTAGCCAAGAGCTCCTCTGAATTTTAGTTCCAAATGACCCCAAGAATTATAGAAGGAACCCCAAACCGTGAGAGAGAGAGAGAGACTTCTATTTCTTATTCCTTCTTTCCTTTCTTTTCTTCAGACTTCTACTACTTTCTACACATCCCACTAAGGCATAAAGCAGCATGACCCTTATCTCTGATTTTAAACCCCAAAAGACCAAACTGCCCTCCCATTTAAAATTAAGCTTTTAAACCTCCTAAGGGCATTTTAGTCATTACACCCAATTCCTGCTAATTCCTCGAATGTCTAATATTTACCACTTACTTCCCAACACCTAACTAATCACCAATTATATTCCTCAACATCAAATAATCTCCGATATATTTCCTAAATTCCCAAAAATACCCCCAAGCTCGCCCCGAGCCGGGTATAAATCTCCGCTATGACTTTTTCGCTAAACTTCTCACTAGGATCGCCTCGAGTCACAAGCTACAAATATATCCACATAATAATGTGGTCTCAACAATTTATCACATATATTTACAGTTATGCCCTCAACAGGCCAAAATTATGAATATGCCCTTCTAACATAATCAAGGCCTACATGCATACTAATACACATAGTCATGCATCGCAGATATCCAAATAATCATATAACATGCTTTTAATCATTTAAATCACATATGATCCAATTATGCCCTCCCGACACAATAATCAAGACCCTTAAGCCTTATCAGTAAATTTGGGTCGTTACAACTATCCCCTCCTAATGAGAATTTCATCCTCAAAATTTACCTGAATAATTCAGGATACTGATCCTGTATCGATGTCTCATGCTCCCAGGTCGCTTCCTCGACCCTGCTATTCCTCCACAACACCTTAACAAGAGGAATCGTCTTATTTCGTAGTACTTTATCCTTCCGATCCAAAATCTGAATCGGTTGCTCCTCATAAGCTAAATCTGTATGCAATTCCAAGTCTTCATACCTCAACACATGTGTCGCATCTAAGACGTACTTCCAGAGCATAGAAACATGGAATAAATCATGGACTCCCGACAACGATGGTGGCAAGGCTAACCTGTAAGCCACCTGACCGATCCTTTCCACGATCTCAAAAGGTCCGATGAACCTAGGGCTTAGCTTGCTCTTCTTTCCAAATCTCCTCACCCCTCGCAGTGGTGAAACTCGGAGAAATATGTGGTCCCCAACCTGGAACTCCATGTCCCTACGCTTGGGATCAGCATAGCTCTTCTGTCTGCTCTGTGAGGCGAGCATCCTAGCTCGGATCTTCTCTATAGGTTCATTCGTCTTCTGAACCATATTCGGCTCCAAATACTTCCTCTCACCCATCTCATCCCAATGAATGGGTGACCTACATTTCCTCCCATATAACATCTCATAGGGAGCCACCCCAATCGTTGACTGATAACTATTGTTATATGAAAATTCAATCAACAGGAGATACTTACTCCATGACCCCTATAAGTCGATTACACACGCTCTAAGCATATCCTCCAATACCTGAATTGTCCTCTCAGACTATCCATCAGTCTGAGGATGAAAAGTTGTGTTGAACTTCAACTGAGTTCCCATAGCCTTCTGCAAACTACCCAAAAACTTAGAGGTAAAGATAGAATCCCGGTCTGACACTATAGACTTAGGAACCCCATGGAGATGTACGATCTCCCTCACATACAACTCTGCATATTGATCCACAGTATATGTCGACCTCACTGGAAGAAAATGGGCTGACTTAGTGTATCTGTCCACTATCACCCACACCGAATCATGGAGCCCTACTGTTCTAGGTAAACCCCCCACAAAATCCATCATAATATCCTCCCATTACCACTCGGGAATACCCAAAGGTTGAAGCAACCCTGCTGGTCGATGATGCTCAACTTTCACCTGCTGACAGGTTAAACATCTGGCTGCGTACTCCACCACATCCTTCTTCATCCCGGGCCACCAATATAACGTTCGTAGATCCTGGTACATCTTCGTGGTACTCGGATGAAGTGAGTACAGCGTCGTATGTGACTCATCCAATATCTCTCGTTTGATCCCCTCATCAGCTGGAACACAAATCCATCCCTGATACCGAAGCAAACCACCCTCAAAAATGGAATAGTCCTTAGCTACTCCCGCTAAGGCATTCTCTCTAACCTCCTATAACTGAGCGTCTACTAATTGACCTTCTTTAATTCGCTCTAGTAGGGTCGACTGCAGAGTAATACTGGCTAATCGGCCTACCACCAATTCTATCCCCGCTCTGACCATCTCATCAGCTAACTCTCTCGAGATCTAGGTAGAACTATACAACTGACCTGGGCCTCTCCGGCTCAATGCATCTGCCACTAGATTGGCTTTCCCCGGATGGTAAAGAATATCATAATCATAGTCTTTCACCAATTCTAGCCAATGTCTCTGCCTCATGTTTAGGTCCTTCTGTGTGAAGAAATACTTCAAACTCTTATGATCGGTGTATAACTCGCACTTCTCCCCATATAGGTAATGTCACCAAACATTCAGTGTGAATACCACCGCTCCTAACTCCAAATCATGGGTAGGATACCGTTGTTCATACTCTTTCAGTTGCCTCAATGCATAGGCAATGACTTTCTCGTTCTGCATCAACACACATCCTAAACCCAACCTTGACGCATCGTAGTAGACAACAAACTTCCCTTCCCCCGAAGGAAGACTTAACACAAGTGCGGTAATAATTCATCGCTTCAACTCTTGGAAATTGTTCTCACACTTGTCTGACCAGATAAACTTCAAATTCTTCCGTGTCAATTCTGTCATCGGTGCCGCTATCTTGGAGAAGCCTTCCACAAACCATCTATAGTAACCTGCTAGACCAAGAAAACTCTCCACCTCTGAGGCGTTCCTTGGCCTCGGCCAATCCCTAACTGCCTCCACCTTAATTCCATCTGCACCTTGAACTGGACCAGATGTGATTTAATAATACTTGTTTGAATACTGTTTAGTAGTATTATAAAACACATCAACTGATGATCATATACAAACTGATCTTAATCGTGAAGTTACTATGAACTCCTATATATGTCATTTGATCCTTTGGTTCACGAATTACGATTTGTCAGAATGGTCAGGCTAAGAACAATTGTTTTGGGGACTCAATGATGTATATGGCTGGTGACATAGCTTAACAAATATTGAATTTATACCTTCTTATAGATTGAATGATGGTTCCCTATTGGGTTGGCTTTTGGAACTGAAAAGGCTATTGACGTCAAATTCAGAATTAGATTATGAATTAACCTTCACTAGTAAAGTCAATGGTACACTAGGAATCAAGATATAATTAAAAGTGTAAAACGGTAATTTTATTCTCACTTAATTATGAATCATAGGATTAATTTGTATGTAATCATTATATCAATGGATGCTTTCTGGTTACAATAAAGTACTCAATAAATATATGTCTTTAATTCTCAAGAGTGCAGTCTCATATTTATAGTTGAGTAATCATGAGAATAATAAATATGATTATTGAATCAAAGAGTTTTGGTTAACAATCTTTTATTTATTGGAGCTTGGAATTATTGATCCATAGGTACCCGGGGCGGCTCTATCAACACTATTCAAGGTAAGAGGTTATACATGTGTCAAACTGTGAATGAGCTATTTGAGAGAATCTTTATTCCTCGGGATAAATATGCAATTATGTGATAATTGAAGTTGCACAATTTACTATTGCATTAATGCAATTTTTGAAATTGTGTAGAAATAAAAGAAGTTGATTTTAATCAATTATTTTATTTAAGTGTGAAATGATAAATATGGATAGTCAAAATTGGTTTTTATTATTATATTTATTTAATTAATAATAAGATGATAATGGAAATTCGAATTTTAAAAATTAAGTTGTTATATTTTTCTTAAAAGGATGATACATTATTTGAATTTCTAATTATTAATTAATTAGAATAAAAATGCATGAAAAATCAAATCTCCTTATTTCAGGGAAGTGCTACATGCATAGGGCTTCCTGGATTGCCTTATGCGAGTACCACTACTTATAGTGATCAGTTATTGGTTTTTTATTTTATTTAATTAATTAATTAAATATTTTGAAAAGGGTTTTTAAAATGAAATGTAAGACTGTCTTTAATTATCATTTATTTTATTATTATTATTATTATTAAATATGGTCAATTTTTATTATTATTATTATACATATATATTCTATATGATAGAAAATAGGAATAGAATAGTTTTTTACAGAAAAGAAAAAATGATCATCTTTTTCACACAAAAAGATAAATCTTTCTCTCTAGCCTATAATCAAGAGTCTCATGTGTTGAGAATACTTTAGATTCACAAATATTTATTTTTGTTCTCTATGTGCCCACCCACATCTTGAGGTGTAGAGAATGTCTTGGAAGATCTAGGTGTGAGTACTCTAACGAGGATAGGAAGATCAAAATATATAAGAAAAGATTCAAGGATTCTTTATAGGCTTTAAGAGGTAAATCATTGCGTATTATTTTACATATACATATTTTGTTGATTAACATATTGCATATTAAAGGATCCTCGAATAAAGTTGTTTAGATGAAATTTTTTTGTTGTATACGATACTACTATTACCGCAATTTATGTTGTGCACTAGGAACTGTTCCTAACAAATTAGGAGTTTGATGTATGTTGCTCACTGTACTAGAGGGGACATTGCATTTGCAGTTAGTAAACTAAGTAGGTTTACTAGCAACTCATGTATCTTACATTGAAAGAGTATTTGGATACTATAAAAGGACCAAAGAGTTATGCCTCCAATATTCTAAGTTTCCTGAGATACTTGAGGGATATTCTGATGAGAGTTGGATATCCAGTGTAGTAGATAATTTCTCCACAACTGGTTGGGTGTTCACCCTTGGTGGTGGTGCGGTTTCTTGGGGATCTAAGAAACAAACATGTATATGTCACTCAAGCATGGAGTCTGAGTTTGTAGCTCTAGTAGAAACTGACAAAGAGGTCAAGTGGCTAAGAGATCTCATGTTGGAGATACCAAAAATCACGGTTGATGTATCGAAAATTTTGATACATTGTGATAATCAAGCCACCTTGATTAGAGTTTACGACAAGATTTATAATGAAAATTCTAGACATATAAGTCTAAGACATGACTATGTGAGGGAATTGATTGATAAGAGTATCATATCAATTTCATATGTGAAATCATGTGAGAACTTAGCAGATCCACTAACGAAGCCTCTTGGGAGAGATTTGGTTAGTTCTAAAAATAAAGGGAAGGGACTAAAACTCCTTGACAAATAGATTCCCCAATGATAGTAACCCAACTCAAAACTTGTTTACATCGAGCGTAGAGATAAACTTAAATGCTCTAATCTCATTGGTTGAGTCTAATGAGGGTCCTATACTATTTACTGGGTTGCCATGAGTTAATTGGTGATTTGATCACTCAACTCTCTCTCTCTCTCTCTCACTCTAATAGAATAACTCTATCTCTCTCTCTCTAGCTTTCAAGATTACTAGTTTTCTCCAAGATCTTCATCAAGAAAGCTTGGCTTGTATGAAGACCCAAGGCTTGTGTATCCCAATCCCATTCCAATGTAGTAGCTTGAAGCGTTTCCATAAAGAATGCTAGCAATAGATATTTTTGGACAACAAATCTACATTTGTGTCAAGCCTTGCAACTTTTGTGTTTCACATAAAAGCATAGCTTTGTGATTTTATATTCTAAGGGTTTTTCTTCAAGAAAGGTATATTGTACACTTTGATATCTTTGTGTTTACTGTCATTAAAGTTAGATTACTTGCTTCTTTTATTTTGAGTTGTAACTCAAAACTAAGGTTGTTTATAGCCTAACCCCAACAATACATACCATTTCTCCCACAAATTAATTCTCCTTAGATAAAATTAGTTTGTCGGACTCAAACACCGCTTTGATACCCAGTTTGCTTAGCAAGTTCCCACTAACAAGATTCCTACTCATATTCGGAACATACAATACATTGGTAAGAAGGACCTTCTTTACGAATGTAAAGTAGAGATCAACATTCCCATTGTATAACACTTTAGATCTATGCTCATTTCCCATTTGGATCTCATGGCTATCCTTTGATTCTTCAAATTTTTTGAAGATCTCTCTATCATAGGTTACATGAATGTCAAACCACAATCCTTACATTTTTCCTTAGATGGTATTCACCTCACTCAAGGTAGCAACTAACTCCCCTTTGGTTGTGTTGACCTTGGATCCATAGTTGTTGGAATTTTGGAACTTGCATTCCCTAGCCATGTGACCACTCTTGCCACAAACAAAACAATGGCCTCTCACACCCTTGAATTTCCCTTCATTCTTCTTTGTGGCTAGGTAAGTGTCCTTCTTTGATTGGGGTTACTTGTGGGCCTTCCCTTTGGATTGAGAGAATTTCTCCATGGTGTTAGCCTTGGATGTCCCACCATTGGACTCTTCCATACAATTGTCTCTAGAACAAGACTCATCTTCAATCCTTAGGTGCATTAGGTTCTCCTCCTAATATATCTCATCATTCCTATGGATAATATTCTTTCTATAGCCTGTCCAAGATAGAGGCAACTTAGCTATGATCCCACCCACAATGAAGGACTTCGGAAACGTTATCTCAAGAGTAGATAACTTAATCACAATAACTTGTAGCTCATGTACTTGGGGGAGTAAGGGTTTTCCATCAAAGAATTTAAATTTCATATATTGAGTTATGAGGAATTTCTTGGTACCTTCTTTGTAATGTAGATACTAGAACTGTTACCTTATGTGTTTAAAATATTGCTTAACTCATTAAGCAAGTCGGTTGGACTCAAAAGTGTCATTTAAACATAAAAAAGTGAACTAAAATGCTAAAATTTGATAAAAAGATTCAAGCCATTAAATTTGAATGCATAAGAGTTACATGGGATCCCTATTAATTTAAACAAAACATAATTATAACTTGTTTACACTAAATAAGACAACCTAAGCGAAAAAATTAGACTTTTGATTCAAGTCCATCAAATAACTGAACCACATAGGTTAAGCAGGTCACACATGTACACACTCTCGCCAAGCCCTCCAACTCATGGCTGATCTAGCTTTCGTTTGCCCTTACCTGCATCATAGAGCACCCATGAGCCAAGACCCAGCAAGAAAAGTTCCACAAGGCATAAATAATATCACATCATGTATATATAACAATTCACATGATTAATAAATCATGTCCCACGTGTATCAATCATATGAATTATAATCCACATAACCAAGTATATTCAATATAACACCCAGAAATCCCTAATAGAATTAAGTGCATGGATAAGTGTTTCGGAAGAGCACATGGGGTAATTATGTGCTAATTAAATGAATTATGTAATTTATATGCTTATATGTTTGACTATGCATGTTTATGTGTATTAAATGTGCTTATAGGCCCGTTTTTGTTAAAAATGGGAATTTTCATAATTTTGACCCATTGAGGGTATATTTTCAATTTTATATGCTATGTGAGTGAGACCACATTATTATGTGGATATATTTGAGATATTCGGCACGAGTGGGTCCTTTTGAGAAATTTAGCGGAAAAGTCACAACGGTGATTTATACCCGGCTCAGGGTGAGCCAAAGGGCATTTTGGTAATTTTGGGTATTTTGGGAAGTGTTTGGATAACGAAATATTATTTGGGAAAAATATTGGTGTTTTGAAGGTTAGGGTATTAATTGGGAATTTAAGATGTAATTTGAGGTTTGGTGGGAAACTAGGCTAAATGACCATTATACCCTTAGAGGTTACTTTTGAGGTTAATTGTTTGTAAGGGTAATATAGTAATTTGGCCGATGAATTAATGCAGTGGGTAGCAGCCTTTGGGAAAACACACTCACGTTTTTCCCTCTCCCTTGTATTTTTTGGTGTTCTAATGTGTGCTAAGGAAGGATATTGAGGTTGAAAGGAATTTTTGGAGATTGAGGAACTTTGGAGGGATTTGAGCAGCAAATGAAGGAGTTTAGAGCTGCCAAAATTCACCATTAGCATAAGGATTTTGAAATTAAGCAATGGTAAGGATTTGTCTATCTTTTTTGTTTAAGTTCATCATGAGTTCTTGAATTTTTTGGAATTTTGGTTTGAAGTTCGAATTTGAGAACTTTAGGGTGATTAGGATATATATTGATGATATAAAAGGGTTTGTTATCTGCTAGGAATGATTTATTTTTGCTGAGTTTGTAAAATCCAAGTTTGAAATTTAGATTTTGGGGCTTTAGTTAAGTTTGAAATTCAATAATGGAAAATTGTGTTCAGTTGAGATTTAGATTTGTTTTTGTGGTTAATTGATGTTGGATATAGATTATCTAAGTTGTATGAAGTGTTTTGTGGTCACAAATCTATTGGAAAAGTTGTCTTGGGTCAATTTATTTGTCAGGTTTCATAGGGGAACAATTGGGGAGGAAACACCTTAATTCTGGGCTCATTTTGGGTTTTTAGAGACCTAGAGCGACCGCGCTAGGTTACAGCGCGACCCGCTAGGTTACAGCACAACCGCGCTAGGGTCCCAGGTCCTTAAGAATTTGGTTTTAATTTGGGGTTTCGAGACTAGGGCACGACTGGGCCAATGCCCCAGAAACCCCAAAAACTATGTGGGTGCGACTGTGTCAAGTGCCCCGAACGTGTGTTTTCCTGAATTTTGGTTTTAAGGCTAGGGGCCTTGGGAATCTGTTTTGGGGACCCACCTGGGGGCACGAGGGACGTTTCTGTCACCCCGTTGACTAGGGATGTTAGTTCCAAGAGCTAGAGTTCAGATTAGAACTCAAGATCTAGATTTAATTCCTAATATGAGTATCATTTACGTTGTGACTAGGATTTCTACAAGGCTCAGAACAGGGATCGCAATCAAGGTCATTCCACCTTCTACATAGGACTTAAGGTAAGGAAACTGGTGCTTGCACCAAGATTAGGGCATTGGCCCTGGTTAACAAACGTGGTTATAACCATTTTTTGTATATCTGTCTAGATGTGAACGTCTTTGGAATATGCCTAATTGTGATGTATTTGTGGTTCATATTTGTTTGTATTTGTTTGGATTGTTCGGCTAGAGAGTCGTAATAGGTGTTATCCCCAAAAATTGGAGTTCGATGACATGGCAATAGAGGTGACAAATGGCAAGGAATGGCTGGGTAATCTGGCTTAGGAGTGACCCGATAGACTAGTGAAGATTTTTGACTGACCAATCAAGTGTCAAGACCGACCAGTCATGACCTTGGCCGACCAGTCATGTGCTTGTCTGCCCAGTCATGTGCTTGTCTGACCAATCAGGTGCTTGTCCGCCCAGTCAGGTGCTTGTCTGCCCAGTCATGACCTTGGCCGACCGGACAGGTGCATGTCCGCCCAGTCATGTCCTTGGCCGACCGGACAGGTGCATGTCCGCCCAGTAAGGTGCTTGTCCGAACAGTGAGGAATTTTGGCCCTTCAGTTTTCCTCCTAAGTGTGATGTGGATCGACTAGACAGAGCAGGGCTACGCAAAAGATCCCAGAAACAGCTTCAACAAGTATCGGTCTTACCTGCGCGGGAATCTCTCAGATTATCCCATAAATATAGTGAGAATAACAAAATATCCTGATTATGGGGGACATCATCTGTACGATCCTGAGCCTATAAATACAAGGCTCATGGCATCATAAAAGGGATTCCGATTTCAATTTTCCAGAGAGAGAGAGTAATTGTATCTTGAGAGAACTCTTGTATTCTTTTAATCTGCACTGAAGAAACTCAGTTGACTCAGGTTCATCTGATCTTGAGTGTAGATCTATAATCATAACTCTAAGTGGATTAGGCTATTACCAACATATTGGGGCTGAACCACTATAAAAACTGTCTGTGTCGTATTTTTTCTCTTGAAGGTTTTTGTCGTTTTGACGTCTACACGTCGTTGGCCAAAAACGCGGTCAACATTTTGGTGCTTTCATTGAGATCCTGAAGGGAAGAAGCACACGACTATCATATCGAAATGGCGCCCAAGAATACCAATGTGGCATCCAAAAAGTCAGGCACGTCAAAGGAGCCTGCTAGATCAGAATAACCTGGACCGCAGAACCCAGAGAGTGAGCCCAGGGTGTTTCTCGAGGAGACCACTCTAGAAGTTGAACAACTCCAGGAAGCAATAGGTGCTTTCCAAGAGGATATGGTGCAATTCAATGCTCGATAGGAGTCTTTCGCTGAAGAGATGTCCAAGCAGAGAGTTGTGTTAGAGCAGCAAAGGCGCGATATGGAGGCCAGAAGCGAAGAGCTCAGACAGCGACAGGAGGAAGTCGACCGGAGACATCGTGAAGCAGCACTTGCTCTAGAGGCGGCTACCCAATTGGCCCAAGCTAATGCTCAAGCCATGACACAAGCAGCCACCCAGGGAGCAATAAATAATAATGCTGGTCGAAGGACCACTGACAGAGCCAATTCTCAGGGACCAGACAGAAGCAGGAGTAACCCCCCTAGTCGGGAAGATGACGGGGACCGATCCAGAACTGCCTCGACGCAAAGGGAGCACTCTAGAACCCCCTCCAGGAGCCACCGATCAGAAACATCTAGATCAGGGAGTCACCGATCGGGCAGTAAAAAGACTCCACCCAGGCAGGATCAGACTAAGACTCCACGAGATAAAAGGACTTCATAATTCAAAGATGGGCATGGTCGTGATGAGGCGGATAGTCATCACACCGACCAGTCAAAGGAAAAGGAGGGAAACGACCAACAAGGAGGAAAAGACTGCCCAGGGCGTACTGAAAGGCCTCCACTGCACCCTAGCCAGCAGCGTAGTGGGAGACTGCAAGTCCCGCGTAGTAAGCCCTCTGAAAAATTGAAAAGTACGGTGTTCGATCGGGTAGTAGAGCATGCTTCCCAAAAGGATCTGAGGGACGTTATCACCAACAAGAGAAGGACCGTCCCAGTCGAAGGGCAAAATCTGAATCGCCCTGCCAGTCGAGTAGAAATACTTGACGACAGTGCACCAGATGGTAATGCCCGACCAGGTGGTCAAGACCTTGGAACTTCATCAGTTGCACCAGCCATCCAAGCCCAGCTTGACGTGCTAACAGCTGCAGTGCAAGGTTTGTCAAAACGACCTTCCGGGATAGATGCGATAGACCACCGGAGTGGCAGCCCATTTTGTGCCCGGATTAGAGCAGCCCAGCCTCCGGCAAAATGTAAAGCACCGATTCTGCCAGTATATACAGAAAAGGAAGATCCCATCAGACATGTTCGGAAATTTGAGGACTAGATGGAATTGCTCAGAGTAAGTGACGATTATCAGTGTAGAGTTTTCCCGACTACTTTGTCAGATACTGCCCAGGAATGGTATTGGAAGTTTAAACCGAACTCCATTACCTCTTGGGAAGCATTCAGGAAGGAGTTTTGTAGACAATTCAACACTGCCCGGACCCCACCAGTTTATGCCAACCACTTGGCAGATATCAAACAAGGAAAAGATGAGTCTTTAAAGAATTATATACAGAAATTCATGAGAGAAGCCAATAGAGCAACTGCTGTAGGAGACGAGGCGAAGTTGGTTGCCATATCCACTGGGATAACTTATCGGAGCCCTTTGTGGGATAGTATACATAGAAATCCAATTTCGACACTTCAACAATTTCTTGACCGAGCAGACAAGTATATGAAATTGGATGATGCAATCGAGAAAGAGGAGAATGGCATAAACAATCCGGGCGGATCGACTGACCCTCCTAAGAATGGTGGAAATAGTCAGAATGGTGGAAAGAAACATGGGAATAACAGGTCTGACCACCATGAGGAAAAGAAAGCAAAGTTGAGTTCAAATGAAAAGCCAACCAAGTATGAGCCTCAGTTCACTCATTACACCACTCTCTCGGCCAACTGAGCAGAAATATATCTTGCTAGTCATGAAGAGGTTCCCTATAAGAAACCTCCACCCATCAGGAAGGAGATGAGGAAGAGAGATATGAATAAGTTTTGTCATTTCCATGGAGATTATGGTCACGACACGAATGAATGCAATTACCTCAAGGACAAGATAGAATTTCTTCTCCAGTCGGGCAAGTTGAGGAAGTACCGGGCAGAGACACCCCAAGGAGAAGGAGGCAGCAACAATCCTGGTTTTAAACGACAAAGATCTCCACCCTTGCAGCCCAGACCTGTGGAATTCACCTTAGACACTATATGTGGAGGACCACACTTGGCTAAGGATAGCAACGGAGCAAGGGAGAGGCATGTCGAGCGGGAGTGCTAGGATCAGGAGCTACTGGAACGGTGAGCGTCTGTGAATATATTATTTCTAAATACCGCTTTCAGAGTGGTAGTTTAATTTCAAGTTGTTTAACTTGTTATTTAAATTTGGTTTATGAGCTGGTTATTTGCTTACCAGTCATCTATTTTTGAACAATTTTTGTTGTTTAAGACTCGTTATTAGACACGTTTTGTCCTTTTTAATTTACGAGTAATAAAAGAGACTACGCGCAGTGTGGTAGATTCTTGCTACAAATGTGCATGTGTGTTAATTATTCAAACAGTGTTCAACTGGTTGATACGTTCAAGCAGTGTTCAACTGCTCGGATATTTTCAATATATTCTATGTGTTTCACGAGTAATTAACTGCTCGAATAGATTCAGTCAAGTAGCAAGTGACTAAGGATCTTACAACCCTCGATCATTTGGGGGGCACATGGGGTATACTGGTATGTAATTTAACACAGGCAATGAGAGCACGAGTTAAGATATCTGTTTTTAGGCTGACTTGTAAATTTTCAAAGTCCAAAAAGGCCATTACGCTAACTTGTTTGACAAGGCTTAAGTAACTTGGAATTTATTTTAAAATTTCAAGTTAGAAGCAGATATTCGTGTGACAATAAATATCATGCTCATAAAATTTTAGAGCAATAAGAGTGTGAGAAAGTATACTTAGTATGGACTTATGAAATGTTGAGAATTTCAAAGTTAGAAAACTAAGTACTCATGCGAAAATATAAGGCATACATCAGAGTGACTTTATTATTCACAAAAAACTTATAACTTTTTAAGCCTAAAAAGACTTAGAATGTTTTCAGTTAACAAAGAAAAGTAAAGTATAAATTCCAACAGCTCGGCTATACGAGAAAAATATCAGAGTTGCTAAGCAACAGTTGTCTTCACAAGAATAAGGAGTAAACTACTAGCCAGGTACATGGTTTAGTTGATCAGGTGCAAAGTTTTCCTGGTCGGGAGAGCAAATACAACTTCCCTGGTCAGCTAAGCATATTTTACTGGTCGAGTAGGAAACTCTGTTGTTGAGCATGACTAACAACGATGAGTCCCTGGAGTGAATCAAGCAAACATGAACAAATGCATGCAAAGTAAATACTACATAGTGGAAAAATGTTTTTGAGAAGAGAAGCCAATTTTCCCCAAGATTGATTGAGAGAAACAAATCTCTCAAAATACTATGAGAGATGCACACAAGTTGTTCGAGTGATTTGGACGTGTGTCTAGGAGGCTGTGCAATGCCCCCGAGCGGCTGTGCCGCTTGCCCAAACGGATGAAGGAGTCTCGTGTCCGAGTAGCTCGAGGACCATGCCGAGGGGATGCGCATCCGAGGAGATGCACGCCCGAGTGGTTGAGGTGCATGGCCGAGCGCCTGGAGGGTGCGTCCGAGCAGTTGGCGTCTGTGTCCAAGTGGATGGTGCAACATCCGAGCATCTTAAGTGAGCGTCCGAGCAGTGGGGTTGCATGTCCGAGCAGTGGGGCTGCGTGTCCGAGCAGTGGGGCTGCGACCGACCGGGTGTGCACTGCGTCCAAGCGGGTGGCGTGCGTGTCCGAGCGTGATGGAGCTGCATCCGAGTGGCTTAGGCGTGTATCCAAGCAAACTGATGGTGAGCATCCGAGAAGCTTGGGGCATGTCCAAGTGTCCGGGCGGTTGGATGAAAATGACTGATCAGCCATATGCATTTTTTTCCCAACAAGCTATTTTCGAGGAGCTAGGCCTATCAACCAAAAATAATGACCGATCGGCTATAAGGTTTGAACAAACAAGTTGAATTTCAAGGGTTTAATAAACTTCAAGATAACATCAATGATTATCCTATACCCGCGGGCCCGAAAGAACAATGGAAATGAGAAACTGATAACTACCGTTTTCATGAAAGGAAAAGTTCAATCGTGGGTATAATACAAAAATGAAGGTTACTGACCGGGTGGAAGCTTTTGGATGACCTCAAAAACATTTTTCTAGAGAAAAAGTTTATCATACGAGTAAATCGTATAATAAACTTGGGGGGAAAATGTTATCCCCGGAAATTGGAGTTTGATGACATGGCAATAGAGGTGACAAATGGCAAGGAATGGCTGGGTAATCTGGCTTAGGAGTGACCCGATAGACTAGTGAAGATTTTTTACTAACCAATTAAGTGTCATGACTAACCAGTCATGACCCTGGCCGACCAGTCATGTGCTTGTCCGCCCAGTCATGTGCTTGTCCAACCAGTCAGGTGCTTGTCTGCCCAGTCATGACCTTGGCCGAACGGACAGGTGCCTGTCCGCCCAGTCATGTCCTTGGCCGACCGGACAGGTGCATGTCTGCCCAGTAAGGTGCTTGGCCGACTAGTGAAGGTTTGGCCGACCAGTGACGAATTTTGGCTCTTCAGTTTTCCTCCTAAGTGTGATGTGGATCGACTGGACAGAGCAGGGCTACGCAAAAGATCCCAGAAACGGCTTCAACAAGTATCGGTCTTACCTGCGCGGGAATCTCTCAGATTATCCCATAAATATAGTGAGAATAACAAAATATCCTGATTATGGGGGACATCATCTGTACGATCCTGAGCCTATAAATACAAGGCTCATGGCATCATAAAAGGGATTCCGATTTCAATTTTCTAGAGAGAGAGAGTAATTGTATCTTGAGAGAACTCTTGTATTCTTTTAATCTGCACTGAAGAAACTCAGTTGACTCAGGTTCATCTGATCTTGAGTGTAGATCTATAATCATAACTCTAAGTGGATTAGGCTATTACC
This sequence comes from Humulus lupulus, assembly GCF_963169125.1. Lineage (NCBI taxonomy): Eukaryota > Viridiplantae > Streptophyta > Magnoliopsida > Rosales > Cannabaceae > Humulus > Humulus lupulus. The sequence continues at coordinate 83,460,307 of NC_084798.1, forward strand.
AACATATTGGGGCTGAACCACTATAAAAACTGTCTGTGTCGTATTTTTTCTCTTGAAGGTTTTTGTCGTTTTGACGTCTACACGTCGTTGGCCAAAAATGCGGTCAACAATAGGCAATAAGCATGTGTAATGTATCACTATATCAAATAATATGCATCACCAGCACCATATGTACAGTCAATGCCTAATAAGGTGCATTGTCAAGCAACATGTATAACAAAGTGTGCTTCCCAACACTAAGCCTGCAGTAATAACTGCATACTCATTTCAATATTATTGTAATAACCGCCATCTCATTTCAATATTATTGCAATAACTTTAATCTCATACAATAAGCATGTGTAATGTGGGTCGTATGGCGGGGCCATTCTAGGAGTGTGATATGCGCTCGCTTGGCATAGAGGTCGCACAAATGGATTATATGCTTGCTTAAGTTTGATTATAATTTTAAAGCATGTTGTTTATAATTCTTATTCTATTGATTATGTGTTTCTTTTTAAATGTGGTTTTCTTGTTGGATCTTGGCTCACCGGTGCTACGTGGTGTTGGTAAGGGCAAGCAGAAGTTGGATCAGCCATGAGATGGAGAGCTCTAGGGGTGGTGTGTAAATATGCAGCCTGCTCGACTTCTACAACTGGGGTTACTTTGAGGGACTAGGGTCATGCCCTGTTTTCCAACTTAAGCCGGCCACTGTTGTATTTTGGTTGTACCCGTAATTAATTTATAAACTCTTTTTGGGATCCTGTGTATAAACTCAAACTTTTAATGAAAAGTATTACTTCTTTGACCAAAAGTTTTAATACATAAGCCATTAGTTAACTTTAATCACACGTTTAAGTCCAAATGACTTGCTTAACGAGTTAAGCACTATTTTTAAAACATAGTATAATTTTCCTGGATTAGAAGGATGTTACAACTTGGTATCAGAGCTTCCAAGGTTTAATGGTTCCTGAATATTTTGTTGGCATGTACACTCGCCGCTAAAGATAAGCTCGACTCACGATAAAGTAACTAATGGATCGAATATCTGTTAGTTGCCTAATTGGAATATATAGGCCTTATCAGCATGCTATAGTAGGAAGCGTGAGTTATATTGATAGGGCCTAGCCCTTGACTGCTATGTGGATGTGAAAAGACATGTGTTGACAAGCGTTTTGGTCAACAACACTGAGTCAATGTAAACAATAGAAAAGAATTATAATGAACTGAAATCAAGAAAACGACACAAAAGATTTTATAGTGGTTCAGCCCCAAGAGTTGGAAATGACCTACATCCACTTGCACTTTTATTTATCAAAGAAGTCTCAAACTCAAGACCAAGAAGAAACAAGGTTCGACTAAGTTTCTTAAGCAAACAAAAGAATACATTTCGAAGGGTTTTGTACGTAAAGTGCTTACAAAAGAAATCTCTAGCTTTTCCTCTTATAATTTTTACTTAGTGTTACTGATTGAATGAACCCCTTATTTATAGAGAATCTTAGTGGGCTATGGGCCCTTACGAGAAAATTAGGTCCTACACGTGTAGGTGTGGGATTAGTACATTCAGTTACATATTCAAATAATATAGGAATAATACAATTTTAAATATCAATTGCATAAATTTCTTGGGATATTTGATGGTGTCTCATGAAACCCAGATCTTCGGATTAAATCTTCCTGCTCATCGAGCACGTCTTGTACTCCTGGCAACTTCATGGGATGGTACTAGTCTGTTCCATCATCGAGAAGGTTACTAGATCTTTGCTAAACAATCTTATATATTCTGACGTAGCCTTCTCGAGCAGCTAATCCTTTTGATCAGCTCTCTGAATTTAATGTGGTATGACATCACGTGTCTCTTTCGTAGAAACCAAGTCATCAAGTCAAAATTGGGTTAAGCATTTCCCCCCAAGTTTATCTTAGGGTGACCAACACTGGATAAACTTCCATTCTTTGACCATGTAAGTATCTAATCACCTTCTTAATTTCACTTTACAACTCATAGCTTTGCTTTTATATGCAATGTCCACGCCTCCTCGAATACACAACTGACTGCTTTTGGGTTTCCTAAGCGTCTGTCACACTTTTCCACTCTGTCATTATTGCACCTTTTCAGCGAAAACGAGGCACTTTTTCAACAAAAAACAAGGCGCCTTTTCACCAACCCATGCACATAACTTCACATCATCTAAAAAACTCATGATGAATTTTTCAAGATGATGTCATATGCTCGCTCCCGAGTCGTTACCTATTAATAAGTCTTCCCATAACCATTCCCTCTTTACTCTTTCAAACTTCCCAAGCTTTCTTCTTCTCTCAAATCCTCTCAAACCTATGACCTTGCTCTTCATTTCCTCTTCCAAAACTCCCCTTTTTATCCCAGTCTTCCAACCAAATCTTCGTCACAGTAAGTTTCTAACTTCATTTGTTTTGTTTGCATGACTATTTGTTACTTGTCACATAGTTTCCATGCATTTTTCGGAGATTTTGTATCTGTATTCTTGATGTTCTTAATTTTTTACATAAAAACTTGGCTGTCTTTTGCAAAAATCGTTGATTTTATAGGAAAATGTCTGTTTAGGAAGTAGAAAATTGATTTTAGGTCTTGGGTTACCCTTGATCGTGTTGTTGGCTTCAAGAGAATTTTTTGAAAACTCAAATAAGTATTGTTTGCCTTTTAAATCTAGACTAGTTTATGCTCGAGCGTAGAATCATGTTTCTCAAACAACTCACACTTAGTTAGGCACACACATTGGCTGGTCGAATAACTCACCTCCCATATACTTTTCACCAGATGTATGCACACCTAGACCTGCTACAAACACTGGTCAATGAAGTGGAACAGAGTCGACCAGATATTGACCTCAATCGTGATATTCCGGAACCATCTGATGAATCTGGTTAGCACTCTCATTATAATTTCATTTTTTCCTAATCAAGAATATCGTTGGATGATTGAGGACTTAGAACAAGATATAAGGAAATTCCTTCCAAATAATTGGACTTTTATTGTGCATCCTAACACTATTGATTCACTCCCGATCGGAATTCTGGTCAGAGAGAGGGCAACGAGCAGGTCTTCATTTATTGAAGAGGCCATAACTGTTGCTTTTTGTTATCCGGATATGGCTAGGATCAAGCAAATGACCAGACATAGATCTGCTACAGATCCTCAAGTTGTTAAGTACACGACCAATGGGCAAAATGTTGAGAAACCCATATAACAACAACAACCCGAACAACTAGAAAAAGAATATCCCGAGCAACAACAACAACCGCAAGAGCAACCGTGGGCACAACCTCAAGATGTGCCTTTTGATGAGACTGATTTTGATGACGAGCAGTTAATTGATATCATAAGACTCGTTGCAAAGAGAAAAGTTCGCTCGAGGAGCCAGGTTAAGTGGTATGTGGCTTCAGCCAGTACCCTCTCGAGCTGGTTACTTGGGGAGTATCCCCAAAGATATGGACTTAAGGGGTAGATTTAGTTCTTCCTCGACCCGACCAGTGTGGGCACAGTCCTGGTGATGTGTATAGTGCCTGGTCCAAATATAATATTCAGGCAGGCGCCAGTCTCCCCCTCCATCTTTATTTTAAGAGTGTCGCGAATAACTTCAACACTGCTCCTTTTCAAATAACCCCAAAAGGATACTTAATGCTCTCACCATTATTAATCCTTCATCACGATCAAGGATGGGCCACCCCTACTCCTCATGAGGTCCATTACTTATTCGATTAGAAATCGAACCCAGACCATAAAGGTATTGGGTTCTTCTACTTCTGTCATTGGGACAAGACCAAGGAGTTCCTGACTGAGCCCACATTTAGGAGCAACGTGGGCAGTTATAATAAGGAGATTTTTCTAACAACTTCCCTGGTCACAGACAATCGAGCTTTCCAACAAGCCGGTAATTATTTTTGTCTGTATGGTCACATTCTTCATTTTCCCTTTCTTTCCTTGGCCTCATTTTTTCTTGTTGTGTTTTTAGGCCATGGGATAAACACATTCCTATTGTGTACATGGCCAAGTGAGCAGTGGTCTTAGACTGGCTTCCCTTTGAAGCAAATAATTGTAGAGTGCTCGTAACCAACAAGAACCTGAGGAGAGTCGATCAGCTCGATATCCACCACACCAATGAAGAAGGCGTTGCTGGTGGAGGAACTATTGAGGAACTAGTTGAGGAAGAACTAAGGCATTCTGATTAGTTTCAGATGGTCCCTTTCCCTCACAGAAGGACAATAGGGATCAGCATAAGGGAGCAAGGTGATGCTCCTCACCCTCGAGCCTTAGCATCTTCTATTAACAAGGGAAAAGGCAAGAAGCTGCTAGAAGTGGAGGAGTACGAGCCCATTCTTCTGACAACGATGAGGGGATTCCACATAAAATAGTTATTCCTTTCTGCTGTGTGTGTATGTTGTGATCATAGGCTGTTTTGAAAAGTCTTCTGAGTCATATAACATTTTGCATAAGTGTACTTCTTATTTATATATTTCGATAATCAGATACACTTGCATTTTTTTACTACAACCATGTCTGATTCATAGATGTTCAATCTCTACGCTTCCCCTCTAGCTCCAACCAAAAAAATTACTAAGAGGAAGGCAGCTTCGGGGATTGGCTCAAGCAATAAGTTGGCAATAAAGCAGCAGAGGATTGATCCTCTTGCTCGCAGATCTCCAGCTAGTTCTCTGATGGCACTATCCATCCAACCGGCAGACTCTCCTCCTGCTGCTACTTCCAAGCAGCAGGGCACTCCGTCCCCTGCCCATGGAATGGACCCCTTCTCAGACGAGAAGGTGTGAGTAAAGGAAAGGTTGAAGACAACTGCTTGCTCCATCTCTTCCCGGGTCCAGCCCTTGTTCAACACCTGACGAGTGTTGATGTTGTCTTGAAGCATCAAAACTCATCGATCGACTCTTGTCTAGGGCGAGCACTGTCCAAGATCCTTTTCTTCCAAGTCTTATACGCGTTTATTCCTTTTATGTGCTTAATCTCATCTTGCTTTGTTTTTGTAGGGTGTTATTACTCTCACCAACACCTGCGCTGAAGTAGTTAAACTCGAGGAGGCCTTGAGGAAATTGTGAGGTGTCGTGAAACATTTTAAGGACAGCCATACTCTCCAGTTTCAAGCTGCTCGGGAATTGCAGAAGGATCTCGACAGCAAGAACATCGAGATCAATAGTAAAAGCAAAGTGATAAAAGTGCTCGAGGAGTCAGGGGCAAAACTCAAGCGCTAGCTGGAGGTTCTTTAAGAGAAGAGGAGTAGTCTCGACGTTTGTGTTAAATAGCTTGGGGAACAGCAGCTCAAGTCAGCAAAGGAGAATAAACATCTTGAGGAAGAGCTTTAGCATGAAAAGGAGTCACACTTCTCAAACTTGACCAAGCTTAAGAGTGCAGCCTTTAATTGCTTTTTCCTATTTTGGAAGAACAATAAGGAGGCTAATTTTGACTACATCCCTACTCATCTTCACGACAAAGAAATCGCCAAGTGTGTTGCCTGCGAAGAAGAGGAGCTTGTTGTTGCTGCTAAAGAAGTCCCTGCCACTCCTAGAGTCGAGCAGGAGGAGCTTGAGGGGGGAGATGCCAAGGTAGTGGAGCCTTGAGGAGGGCATCTTTTTTTTATATTATTTCACCTTGGGTCTTAAGGTCCATGGTGCAAAAACTATGGCTGGCCGAGCAACTTTTAATCTCGGATAATATGTATGATTGCTTTTACTCTCTCTTTATTTATATTATATATTGCTCGTGTGATTTTATTTTGATATTACAATTTTCTTTGCTATATATGATTTAAACTTTATTGCTCATTTCAAATATTTAGAGCATCTTGGTTTTTTATGTCCTTGTTGGACGAAGCATAATACTTTATAAATTTTTGAAAATTTTCTAAGTATTACTCAGTTGTGCTATTTTAACTTATTTACTTATGTGCGATCATGTATACCCTATATGTCCCCCCCCCCCCCAATTGATCGAGGAGGTCGGTCCTTGGTCACTTGCCAAATAACCAAACTTGCTCAAGCTAACAAAAATGCTCGAATATTGTATCATATAGCAGTATACTTAGAATTTTGTTTAAGAATCACGCATGTTTAGTAATACTTTATTAATAACAAAATTGTCAATAATTAGTGTGTCGAGCACACTCCTTTGTATATATCTCATAATAAAATGGACAAAACGTGTCTACTGAATTTAAAAATTCTATGAGCAATGCATGTTTTCGAACAAAAAACATATATAATTGAATTGAACTAGGTTATTAGTCATTTATTAAGGGAAAAATGTACCTAATAACCACATAAATAAATAAAAAATTATGCGTAATAATTGGGAGTAAAAAAAATGGGCAATACGTGCCTTACAACCAACAAATAAATAATTGGGCAATAATCGTGCATTTACAAGTAAAATGGATCAACAATAATGCTGGTGAAAGGGAGTGGCCAAAATGTGCCTTAGATCAGTATTCATTGATAATATTTTTGCAAGTGTTCACCATTCCAGTATCTTGCAATTAGTTCACCATTCAGTCGAGCAAGTTTGTATGTTCCTGGTTGTAGTACTTCTACGATTTGATATGGTCCTTCCCAATTTGGTCCCAAAACTCATGTTGCAGGATCCCTAGTGTTTTGGAACACTTGTCGCAATACTAGATCTCATGGGGAAAACTTGCTATTATTGACTTGAGAGTTGAAGTATCTGACTAATTTTTTCTGGTAAGTAGCCACTCGCAATTGTGATTTTTCTCTTTGTTCCTTGAGAAGCTAGGGAAAATGGAGTATGTCCAGTTGAGAAGGAGGGTTAACACAACTGGTATTATTGTTTCATATCCATAAGCTAGGGAAAATAGAGTATGTCCAGTTGAGGTTCAAGCAGTAGTTCAATATGACCATAAGACTTCTGGAAAAATATCCGATCAATTGCCTTAGCTTGCTCGAGACACTTTTTCATTATGTCCTTTAAGGTTTTGTTGACAGCTTCTACTTGTCTATTTTCTTAGGGATAAGCAACTGTGGAAAAGCTTTTGGTGATACCATGCCTAGCACAAAAATTTGTAAATGTGTCTCTGTCAAACTGAGTGCTATTATCTGAAATGATCTTCTTTGGTAGCCCATATCTGCATATGATTTTTTTACTACGAAATCGAGCACCTTTTTGGAAGTAATTGTAGCCAGTGGTTCGGCTTTGATCCACTTTGTAAAGTAATCCACCGTGACCACTACAAATTTCACTCCGCCCTTTCCTGTTGGGAGTTTCCCGATCAAATCAATGCCCCATACTACGAAAGGCCATGGGCTCTGCTTTTTTTTAAGTTCATTACGTGCTGCTCGAGGGATTTTGGATAATCTTTGATACTTATCACATTTTCAGACGTACTCCATGGAATCTTCATTCATCGTGGACCAAAAATATCCTTGTCTCATTATCTTGTTAGCTAGACTTTTCCACGTGCATGGTTGCCATAAAATCCTTCGTGCACTTCTATCATTAGCAGATTGGCTTCTGTTTTGGTAACAAATCAGAGCAAAGGCATAGAATACCCTCTTCGGTACATTACTCCATCAATAATCATGTACCTAGCAACTTGCCTTGAAATTCGTCGGGCTACATTTCTGTCTTGAGGCAATGTTTCATGCTCCAAGTACGTGGCAATAAGAGTCATCCAGGAAGAAGTATTATCGAGCAGTAGTGTTTGCTCCATTTCCTTAATACTCGATTGGGCCGGTGCTCAACTGGTATTACGTTTAGGGTGTTTGCATCCTTGGTACTTGCGAGTTTTGCTAGGGCATCTATATTGGAATTTTGGTCACGGGGCACTTGTTTTAAGGTAATTTTCTGAAATGTGTCAGGAAATCTTTTGCCTTGCTGAGGTAGGATGCCATTTTATTTATGGAGCCTGGTATTCTCCCAACACCTGATTCAAGACTAGGTGTGAATCACTATATATGTCTACTTCCACAGCTTTAACATCTTTAGTGAGTCGTAATTCTTGTAGCAAGGCTTCGTACTCCGCCTCATTATTTAAGGCACTATAGTAGAACCTTAGTGCGTAGTGAATATGATGTCATTCAGGTGTGATAAGTATAAGTCCAGCTCTAGAATTATGCTCACTGGAGGATCCATCTAAAAATAGTCTCTAAACAGGCCAATTTTCTTCATTGTGTTCAAGATTTTTTTCTTGCTCATCCTCTTCTGGTACTCCAGTTCATTCAGCAATAAAGTCTAGTAAAGTTTTCCCTTTAATAGCAGTTCTTGGCTGGTAGGTAATGTCGTACTGCCCAAGCTCGATAGCCCACTTAAACAATCATCCATATGCCTATGGCTTTTGTAGAACTAGCCTGAGAGTTTTATCAGTTAAAACTATGATTAGATGAGCTTGGAAGTAGGGCCTTAATTTTCTTGCTGTAAGCAACAAACAGTAAGCCAGTTTTTCAATTAATGAGTACTGTGATTCTACCCCGACCAGCATTTTTCTTATATAATATACTGGATGTTGGGTCTTATCCGTTTCTCGGATTAGGGATGCACTAATAGCGTATTGAGTTACTACTAGATACAAGAATAGTGTTTTCCCATCAATTGACTTTGATAAGACTGGAGGTTGAGTCAAGTGTTTCTTAAGTTCTAGGAAAGCCTTTTCACTTTCCTCCATCCATTCAAACTTGTTATTTCCACTTAGCAGATAGAAAAAGGGTGCACACTTGTTGATTGATTTTGAGAAAAATCTGCCGAGGGCTGCAATCCATCCTGTCAGACTCTGTACTTCCTTTATCTTGGTTGGGGATTTTATATCGATCAGCACTTGGATTTTTTTGGAGTTAGCTTCTATACCTCTTGCATTGAAAATGACACCGAGAAACTTGCCCGAGCTTACCTCAAACGAGCACTTTAAAAGGTTAAGCTTCATATCATAATGCTTAAGGATGGCAAAGCATTCTGATAAATCCTTCATGTGCCCCACAACCTCTTTTTATTTTACGAGCATGTCGTCAACGTAGACGATAAACGAGTTTTAGACTCGTTTTAGTGTGTCTGATTATGAAGTATTTTAGTTGTTTAGGGTTATTTTGTTCTATTTTAAGTTTGTTTTTTGTTTTTTCTTTAGGTTTTGAAGGAGTAAGGATGCTTTGGAACGAAAAAGAGGTCAAAATCAACAAAAAAAGATGAAAATCTGTCGAAAATTATGATTGAAGCAAGTAGCGTGACCGCGCTACACAGTGTCGTGACTGCGCTATGTGTTTGGAAAGTGAGGATTTTTGCAGATTTTTTATGAAGGGAAATTTGGTTATTTCACTTGGGGAGAACGTAGGGTTTTTTATTTTAAAGTGATTTTCATCATAATTGTAACGCCCAGGTTACCCCAGAATAGTTACAGTGAACGGTGAACCGGAAATTTGACCCGCTACCCGAGTCCTTTGGTTAAAAACGCGCTCTAATTGTTATTAATAGGTTAAGGTGGAAAAACAATAAAAAGGAAAGGATATCTTTTATTAAGTATATAACTGCTCATGAGCTTATCAAAACATTATACAAGTTATTTACAACTCAAAATGGTCACTACTATTTCAAATTTACAAACCCACCGACCTAAGCGACAAAATAGGGTAAACCCCCTAGTTCCTCTGAGAACTCCTTGGCCGGGGTGGTCAAGCGGCCGCATATGTACACATCACCACCTAAGCTCTCCACTCAAGGCTAGGTGAGCTTTTCTTTCCCATTACCTGCACCACATAGCACCCATGAGCCAAGGCCCAGCAAGAAAACACAATATAGCATGATATAATATCAACAATGATCATAATAATCATTCAGGACTATCAGTCCAAAACAGATAGGTGACAGTCGCAAAAGTCTCTAAATTAGGAATAGCTCCCTTCAGCCTTGTGACGATAGGGTCACCGGGGCTTAACAGATAAGTGATCATTTCACTAGCTTAAACAAGATAGGTGCATGGTGACTAGTCACCAACAAAACCTTCCTCATGACCATAGAGTCATAACCATGGAACATCGTTCCCTAGCCATGTGACAAGCGGTCACCTGTGCCTTAGGCCCTAGCTCTGAGTAACTAGTCTTAGACTACCCAAGCACTTATAAATTCATCGACCTTAGGGTCGGTCCAGCGTTAATGCCTTAGATCCATTCAACGCGGATATCGATTAGATCTAATCTTCATTCGGCCCTGCGTTCAGGACGCTTATGTCGTTTCTGACTCTTAGGTTAGTGTCCCTGACTTGTCAGTGCCATATACAAGTAAGCAACATTCACTAGCATTTAATATGCAATCCATGTCAACATTTATCAATCAACATGCCCCAATAACAATCATGCATGTCATATATACACAGGGTGCAGTTTTCTTACCTCAAATTCGAGCTAGAATGAATAAAAGAACGACCCTTGAGAACGATCAACTTTTAGTCCTTTAGCGGTCACCTAGTCATAACCAAACATGGAACATCATCAATAAAAATGATCAACATAGGTTCCCAAACCAAAATCGAGCCTCCGGGACATCAATCCAAACTAATCCAAGTAATAGGAACAATCTCGAGGCCTAAAACTATGTTCCCTGGTTCAAAACACACAAACGGGCTCAACCCTGCTCAAGGGCAGCGGCCCTGGAACCTTGGGCCGTGGCCCCCAGCCACCACAGAAACAAGGGCCGTGGCGCCCAGAAAAGGCAATTTCCCCCACCTGCTTCTTCGACCTAGGGCCGCGACACTCCAAGAACAGGGTCGCGGCCCCCAACCCAGAACATGCCCAAACTCGTTCTCCAACATCCCAAAGCCTCCAAAATCATGCCTAAACATTACCAAATCATCAAATCAAAGTTCCCAAGCTTCCCAATGGTCCAAAACCATCAAAACCCAAGGTTCAATCAAACCAAAAACCCAACAATTCACAAAGTCCAATTCAAAGCTTAGAAACTCTAAAAACTCAAAACTTAAACTTAGATTACCTTCGATTGGGTTGTTTCTCATTGAATCCTTTGGTCAAGAAGCTTCTAATCTTTCCTAGGATCGCTATGCCTCGATCCTCGCTTGATTCCGACTCCCAGAACTCGAGATGTCTTCAAATATGCTTCAAACGATAAAAATGAACTAACGGGAAAGAACGAGAGGTTTTCTAACGTACGTTCTATTTGACAAGCTACTTCAAGCTTAAGTAACCTCAAATAAAACCTAGTGCTCGGGGTCCCAAAAACCTCCCCGGGGACATTATTGTCAAAACTTCCAGAATTTCATCCTGATCTCAATAACTCCCAATTTATCATCAAATTAACATTCTTATTACCCGATAATTGACCCCGTTATGACAAAACTGCTAATCCATTATATAGGACCGTCTCATGCCGAATAGCTCGAATATATCTCCATAATAATGGGATCTTATTCACAAATCACAATATGCACCCAAATATACAAATATACCCTTAACGGGCCAAATTACCAAAATATCATAATATTCAAATGTGGACCCACATGCATGCATATAACATCATATTATAATATAATTCACATAAACATGCATATTATCATTTAATGGCATAACTAAACAGTTATGGCCCTCCCAGCCTACTAATCCAGCCATTAAACCACATTAGGGATTCAGGGCATTACAACCATCCCCTCCTTACAGAAATTTTGTCCTCGAAATTTACCTGAACAGCTAGGGACTGACTCCGTATATCTGACTCCAGCTCCCAGGTCACTTCCTCGACCTTGCTGTTCCTCCACAATACCTTAACCAAAGGTATCATCTTATTCCTGATGACCTTATCTTTCCTGTCAAGTATCTGTATTGGCTGCTCCTCAAAGGAGAGATCTGGCTCAAGCTCCAGATCTTCATAACTTAGAATATGGTTCACATCAGATACATACCTCCGAAGAGCTAATACATGGAACACATTATGCATGGCTGACAACGCCGAAGGCAAAGAAAATCTGTAAGCCACCTGACCAATCCTCTCTAGGATCTCAAATGGACCTACAAATCTAGGGCTCAGCTTGCCCTTCTTCCCAAACCTTCTCACCCCTTTTCAAGGTGAGACTCTAAGGAAGACATAGTCTCCCACTTGGAACTCCACGTTCCTGCGCTTGGGATCTGCATAGCTTTTCTGTCTACTCTAATAAGCGAGCATCCGACCTCTAATCTTCTCAATGGCCTCACTGGTCCTCTGAATTGCCTCAGGACCCAAGTATCTCCTTTCACCTGTCTCATCCCAATGAATGGGAGACCTGTTCTTCCTACCATACAGCATCTCTTAAGGTGCAACTCCTATGCTTGCTTCTAATATCTGGATCGTCCTCTCTGATTACCCATCTGTCTGAGGATGATAAGCAGTACTGAACTTCAACTGTGTCCCCATGTCCTTCTGCAAACTTCCCCAGAACTTGGAAGTAAAAGTAGGGTCCCGATCTGACACGATCGACCTAGGTGCTCCATGGAGGCGCACGATCTCTCTCACATAGAGATATGCATACTGGTCAACTGTATAAGTAGTCCTCACTGGCAGAAAGTGAGCTGACTTGGTGTAGTGATCCACTATCACCCAAATAAAATCATGCTGACCAACAGTTCTGGGTAAGCCCACCACAAAGTCCATTGTGATGTCTTCCCACTTCCACTCTGGGATATCCAGAAGCTGCAACAACCCTGCCGGCCTCTGATGCTCAGCCTTGACCTGTTGACATGTCAAGCACTTAGCCACATACTCAACTACATCCCTCTTCATCCCCGGCCATCAATACAACGATCTCACATCCTGATACATCTTTGTCGTGCTTGGATACAAAGAGTAAGGTGTAGTATGAGATTCATCCAGAATCTCTTGCCTCAAAGCAGTGTCCAGCGGAACACATATCCGCCCCTTGTATCTCAACAACCCTACCTCAAACACTGTATAATCTCTGGATGCTCCAGCCAGAACATCCTCTCTGATCTTGTTCAGCTGTGAATCACTCAGCTAACCCTCCTTAATTCTCTCCAACAGCGTAGACTGTAGCGTAATATTAGCCAACTGGCCCACCAGCAACTCTATACCAGCTCTGGTCATATCATCTGCTAACTCTCTGGCTATTAGCCTCATACCATGAATCTGTCTCGGACCCTTCCGGCTTAAAGCATCAGCTACCATGTTGGCTTTTCCTGGATGATACAAAATCTCACAGTCATAATCTTGTACTAACTCCAGCCAACGCCTTTGTCTCATATTAAGATCTTTCTGAGTGAAAAAGTATTTTAGGCTCTTGTGGTCTGTATAGATCTCACACTTTTCTCCATATAGATAATGCCTCCATATCTTTAAAGCATAGACCATAGCTGCTAACTCTAAATCATGAGTAGGATATCTCTTTTCATACTCCTTCAACTGACGAGAAGCATAAGCAATTACCTTCTCTGATTGCATCAAAACATAGCCCAAACCCTGATGAGAAGCATCGCAATATATCACAAACTTCTCTTGATCTGTCGGAAGACTCAGAATCAGAGCTATAATCAACCTCTGCTTCAGTTCCTGGAAGCTGTTCTCACATTTATCTGACCACACAAATTTCTGGCTCTTGCGTGTCAGCTCAGTCAATGCAGTAGCAATCTTTGAGAACCTTTCCACGAACCGCCTATAATAACCTGCCAATCCAAGGAAACTTCTAACCTCAGAAGCATTCTTTGGCCTTGGCCAATCTCTGACCGCTTCAACCTTCACTGGATCTACCTTAATCCCCTTCTTACTGACAATGTGCCCAAGAAAGGATACCTGAGATAACCAGAACTCACATTTCTTGAACTTAGCAAACAGTCGTTGTTCCCTCAGTCTCTGTAGAACTAATCTCAGATGATACTCATGTTCTGACTCTGACTGAGAATATACCAGAATATCATCGATGAAGACGAACACAAACTGGTCCAAATAATCCTTGAACACTATGTTCATCATATCCATAAAAGCGGCAGGGGCATTAGTCAATCCAAAAGACATAACTAGGAACTCATAATACCCATACTTGGTACGAAAAGCAATCTTTGGTATGTCTCCCTCCTTGACCCTCAATTAATGATAACCAGAACGAAGGTCGATCTTAGAGAATACCTTCTTACCTTGCAACTGATCAAACAGATCATCTATCCTTAGCAAAGGATACTTGTTCTTAATTGTCAGCTTATTCAGTTCTCTGTAATCAATACACATTCTTAGAGAATCATCCTTCTTCTTTACAAACAGAACTGGTGCACCCCAAGGTGAGAAGCTAGGTTTGATAAAACCCAAATCTAACAACTCTTGCAACTGTACTTTTAATTCTTTCAACTCAGCTGGGGCCATTCTGTAAGGTGTTCTAGACACTGGCTCCGTCCCTGGTGCCAGTTCTATAACGAACTCAATTTCTCTGTGCGGTGGCAACCCTGGCAAATCTTCTGGAAACACATCCAGAAACTCACATACAAGTCTAGTATCTTCTGGTCTCACTGGCATGACCTGAGTGGTATTAACCACACTGGTTAAGAACCCAATGCAACCTCCTTGCAATAAATCCCTAGCCCTCAATACAGAAATCATAGGAATGCGAGGTCCATGCACAGCACCAACAAACACAAAAGGATCCTCACCTTCAGGCTCAAAGGTGAACATCTTCCTTCTGCAATCTATGGTTTCCCCATACTTTTCCAACCAATCCATACCCAGTATCATATCGAAGTCAGTCATAACCAACTCTATTAAATCCACTGATAACTCTCTACCCTTTACTGTCACTAGCAATGATTTGACCCATCTCCTAGATACCACTAACTCTCTAGTGGGTAACAAAGTACCAAACCCCACAGCATAAAAATCACAAGGTCTACACAGTCTATCAATAATACTACTAGCAACAAAAGAATGTGTAGCACCAGAATCAATCAACACATTATAAGGGGTTCCAGCACTAAGAAGCTAACCTGTAACAACTAAGGGAGAAGCTTCAGCTTCTGCTTGAGTCAATGCGAACACTCGAGCTGGGGACGAGCTTCCCGCCTTTCTGGGTTCTTCTTTTCTTGCCTTAGGGCAATCCCTTTTAAGATGGCCCACTGCTCCACATGAGAAGCAGGCCTTTTCCCTACACTCTCCCAAGTGATGCCTCTTGCATCTAGGGCACTCAGGATAGGACTTCCAGGCTTCACTACCACCTAGACGACCCATAGAAATACCACGGGGCCGCCTATCAGGACCTGGAACAGGGAAGGTGTCAGGAACCTTCCTCTTCTGATCACTAGGGCCTACATCCCTACCAGAAACCATAAATGGAGGACCTGTCCTCCTGAAATCCTTCCTGGCTACACTGTCATGCCAGATCCTGTTCTCTGCACTCTCAGTTGTGAGTGCCTTCTCAACCACCTGTGCATAGGTAGTAACCCCAGCCACAATGGTGATACGTACATCACGGGCTAATCTGGGTTGTAGCCCCTGCAAAAATCTCTCTCTCCTGGTCCCATCAGTGGGCACCAGCTCCATGAAAAACTTTGCCAAATGATCAAACTTCAAGGCATACTCAGTGACTGATAATTTCCCTTAAGTAGCCTAATGAACTCCTCGGCCTTCGCCACCCTGATAGCATCATTATAATATTTTTCATTAAACAAAGTTTGAAACTCTTCCCAAGTTAGAGCATTAACATTCTTGGTCTGGGTAATCACCTCCCACCAAATCCAGGCATCCTCCCGAAACATATAAATGGCACAGGCCACCCTCTCATTACCAGATACCCTCATAAAGTCAAGGATAATGGTAATCATACTCATCCATTGTTCTGCCTTGGCAGGATCTGCACTGCCCTCAAATACTGGAGGTTGTTGCTTCCTGAACCTTTCATAAAGAGGTTCCCATTTATTTCCTACCTCAGGCAGATGCTCTGCTGCTGGCACCGACACAGGAGGTGCCTCTGATACATTGGCCACTGCAGGCGCTTGCTGTTGTCTCAGGAGACGAAGCTCTTCCCCCTGTCTCAACACTGCAGCCTGCAAATCACTGATTATCTGCTGCCAGTTTACAAGAGCTGGCTGTGGAATCTGTGACTGGTCATTTTCCTGACCCTGGCTATTATTATTATTCTGGCCCTGATCACTCTGGCCAGCTGAAGTATCTGCTGCCCTGGATTCATTCTTATCTGATACCTTGCTAAAATATTGATCAATACGGCCAGTCAGGTAGTAATAACTAAACCTCTTGCCACCTTACGGTCCAAGAATAAGTAGGCAATTATCATATTCCATAGTCATACAGTTATACAAGCAGATACATGTTTATAGCATTTAGCACTCAGCATGTATCACATAATAGTTCACAATCAATCATACTTATAAGTATGTTCCAGCAATCTCATTACTAATTAGCACACTCTTGCTGAAGATATAATATTTCAAGGCACAAGTTTAACATAGTGTCTCATGCATACAGGTAAAGCATATATATTATATTTAAGCAGTTATACATATAACTACCTAAATAGTTACCAAACCATGAGTCGAGCTTGACTTCAGTGATGTGTGTACATGCCCAGCCAGTCTGCAGGAACCCTAACCTGGCTCTAATACCAAGTTGTAACGCCCTGGTTACCCCAGAACAGTTACAGTGAACCGAAAATTTGACCCGCTACCCGAGTCCTTTGGTTAAAAACGTGCTCTAAGTGTTATTAACAGGTTAAGGTGGAAAAACAATAAAAAGGAAAGGATATCTTTTATTAAGTATATAACTGCTCATGAACTTATCAAAACATTATAAAAGTTATTTACAACTCAAAATGGTCACTACTATTTCAAATTTACAAACCCACCGACCTAAGCGACAAAATAGGGTAAACCCCCTAGTTCCTCTGAGAACTCCTTGGCCGTGGTGGTCAAGCGGCCGCATATGTACACATCACCACCTAAGCTCTCCACTCAAGGCTGGGTGAGCTTTTCTTTCCCTTTACCTGCACCACATAGCACCCATGAGCCAAGGCCCAGCAAGAAAACACAATATAGCATGATATAATATCAACAATGATCATAATAATCATTCAGGACTATCGGTCCAAAACAGATAGGTGACAGTCGCAAAAGTCACTAAATTGGGAATAGCTCCCTTCAGCCTTGTGACGATAGGGTCACCGGGGCTTAACAGATAAGTGATCCTTTCACTAGCTTAAACAAGATAGGTGCATGGTGACTAGTCACCAACATAACCTTCCTCATGACCATAGAGTCATAACCTTGGAACATCGTTCCCTAGCCATGTGAGAAGCGATCACCTAGGCCTTAGGCCCTGGCTCTAAGTAACTAGTATTAGACTAGCCAAGTGCTTATATATTCATCGACCTTAGGGTCGGTCCAGCGTTAATTCCTTAGAACCATTCAACGCTGATATCGATTAGGTCTAATCTTCATTCGGCCCTGCGTTCAGGACGCTTATGCCGTTTCTGATTCTTAGGTCAATGTCCCTGACTAGTCATTGCCATATACAAGTAAGCAACATTCACTAGCATTTAATATGCAATCCATGTCCAAATTTATCAATTAACATGCCCCAATAATAATCATGCATGTCATATATACACAAGGTGCAGTTTTCTTACCTCAGATTCGAGCTAGAATGAATAAAAGAACGACCCTTGAGAACGATCAACTTTTAGTCCTTTAGCGGTCACCTAGTCATAACCAAACACGGGACATCATCAATAAAAATGATCAATATAGGTTCCCAAACCAAAATCTAGCCTCTGGGACATCAATCCAGACTAATCCAAGTAATAGGAACAACCCCGAGGCCTAAAACTATGTTCCCGGGGTCAAAACACACAAACGGGCTCAACCATGCTCAAGGGCTGTGGCCCTGGCACCTTGGGCCGTGGCCCCCAGCCACCACAGAAATAAGGGCGGCGGCGCCCAGCAAAGGCAATTTCCCTCACCTGCTTCTTCGAGCTAAGGTCGCGGCACTCCAAGAACAGGGTCGCGGCCCCCAACCCAGAACATGCCCAAACTCGTTCTCCAACATCCCAAAGCCTCCAAAATCATGCCTAAACATTACCAAATCATCAAATCAAAGTTCCTAAGCTTCCCAATGGCCCAAAACCATCAAAACCCAAGGTTCAATCAATCCAAAAACCCAACAATTCACAAAGTCCGATTCAAAGCTTAGAAACTCTAAAAACTCAAAACTTAAACTTAGATTACCTTTTATTGGGTTGTTTCTTGTCGAATCCTTCGGTCAAGAAGCTTCTAATATTTCCTAGGATCGCTATGCCTCGATCCTCGCTTGATTCCAACTCCCAGAACTCGAGATGTCTTCAAAAAGGCTTCGAACGATAAAAATGAACTAACGGGAAAGAAGGAGAGGTTTTCTGACGTACGTTCTATCTAACAAGCTTCTTCAAGCTTAAGTAACCTCAAATAAAACCTAGTGCTCGGGGTCCCAAAACCCTCCCCGGGGACATTGTAGTCAAAACTTCTAGAATTTCATCCTGATCTCAATAACTCCCAATTTATCATCAAATTAACATTCTTATTATCCGATAATTGACCCTGTTATGAAAAAACCGCTAATCCATTATATAGGATCGTCTCATGCCGAATAGCTCAAATATATCTCCATAATAATGGGATCTCATTCACAAATCACAATATGCACCCAAATATACAAATATACCCTTAACGGGCCAAATTACCAAAATATCATAATATTCAAATGTGGACCCACATGCATGCATATAACATCATATGATAATATAATTCACATAAACATGCATATTATCATTTAATGGCATAATTAAACAGTTATGGCCCTCCTGGCCTACTAATCGAGCCATTAAACCGCATTAGGGATTCAGGGCATTACAATAATACCCTAGTTTTTCGTAATTGGGACATAGAGAAGATGGCTAGAGACTTTTGGAGAAACATTGAATTTCTTAGAGTTTTTCTTGTTTTCTTTATTTTCTTTCATCTTTAGTTTATGCTGATTGTTAGTTTCATGGATTTGAATAGTATGAATATGAAATAAATCTAGTTTTAGGGTTTTTAATTGAGTCTCTTGAAACTTTTCTATGAATTAATGCAATTTTATGTTTTGTTCTTCTTGTTTGATATCTTTTCAATTTATGTTTAATGCTTGTGATTTATTGACCATTTATTACATGTTATATATGAATTTGTTTCAAAATCTGAAAGGTTAGATTCAAACATGCTATAATTAACTAGACATAGATTTTGATATTGAACGAAAGTATCAATATGGTGTATGTAGCTTATAAGCTCTTATGCCTAATGCTTCCTATATGTTGAGTTTATCATAGAAATATAGAAAATTTACACATAGGTCGAATTTGATATATCTTAACTTGAATATAGAATACTTTTGTAACTTGCTATCTTAATTAGAAGAAAATCTTCTGAGAATAATGCATTAATGAAATAGAAAGTGGAAATATGACAAGATTAAACTCCCTAATTCCATCCATTAATTAATTATCTTCATCACTATTTGTTTAGAGTTTATAGTTTTATTTGTTTTTACTTCGTAGTTTTTATGTTTATGTTTTAGTTTTCTCTTTTCAACAATTTTTTGTTAGCCAAATAGAGATTAGAAATTAAATATTGGTGCTTAGTAATTCAGTCTTTGTGGGACGATACTCGTGATTGTGCACTATATTACTTGAAATGATATGTTTACTTGCATTGTCAATTATTCACAACTGTAGACTTCCCTATTTTTGCATATTTGTTCTCTGGACATCATATTTACCAGTTGTCGGTACGTCGCGCCAGCATTTTTAGACCAAAATCCATTACTCTGTAACAGTACAAACCTACGTTAGTTCTAAAACTGGTATGTTTCTCATCGGGAGGGTGCATGCTGATCTGATTGTACCCCAAGTAAGCATCCATAAATGTGAGAATTTCATGCCCTACAGTGGCATCGACTAGTTGGTCGATTCTTGTAGGAGGAAGCAGTCATTTAAGCATGCCTTGTTTAAGTCAATGAAATCTACACAAGTCCTCCATTTTCCATAGGGTTTTGGTACTAGGATGGGATTAGAAACCCACTCAGGGTAGAAAGCCTCTCTTATAAATCCATTTTATTTTAGCCTTTGGACTTATTCTTTCAAGAACTTTGACCTCTCTTTATCGAGCAGGCTCATTTTCTGTTGTACAGGCTTAAAGTTGTCTCTATTTATATTTAGATCATGGCTAATATTTGTGGGGCTTATGTCAACCATGTCCTTGTGTGACCAAGAAAAAAGGTCTTGATTGTTCCCAAGGAAGTTTACAAGTTTAGACTTGACTTCCTTTGCTAAACTTCCAATTTTGACTGTCTTTGTTGACTCGTTTTGGTCAAGTGGGACTTCCTCTATGTCTTCAATTGGTCCCACTCTAGTATCAAAGTCCCAAAGTGAGGATCAATATCTTATCCTTCGCTTTGGGCAACTCCCTATTTGGAGTTCCTCGCCTCTTCTAAGGAGGCATTACCTTGTTGCTCAATGTTGCTTATTCCTATTTCTGTTGTTGGCTTGCTAATCGCTGGTCCAGCAAATATCATGCTAGTCGTGGCCAAGCCTTTCTTAGTAGTTGTAATGAAAGAATTATATCATTCATGAGCCTCTCTCTGGTTTCCGTTTGCACATTTGATCCCATCATTGGTCGAAAACTTCATCATGGGATGAAACACAGATGTTATGGCTCATAAGTCAATCAAGATCGGTCTTCCTAAGAGGGAATTGAAGACCGAGGGAATATCGACCACAACAAATGTTGCCATAACCATGATGTTTGCAGGTGCAGTTCCCACTATTACTTCTAACCTGATTATTCCTGCTTGAGTCATCCCTTTCTTCGGTAAAACCATATAAAGTTTGTGTGCATGATTCTAGGTCTCAAATAGACAACTTCATTCATTCAATGGTTTTTTTGAACAGGATGTTTACTGAGGAACCATGATCTATGATCATCCATGTTATGATCATGTTGGCAATCTAGGCCATGATTATCGAAGGATCATTTGCGGGAATCTAACGTGTACTATGTCATCTTCAGTGAATGTTATTGGCTTACATTCATAGCAAGGGGTTTTGGGAGTACACTCCTCGACTGCCAATACTTCATTCAGTGATTCGTGGCAAAGTGTTCGAGCATAGTGTTCTAAGGCTTTTCTACTTTTTCCTACCAAGTGTGGTCCTCCGCATATCATGTCTAGCCAACTAACTACGAGAACTTGTTATAATGGTTAAGCTGGTGTATCTGCATTGGGTGCAGCAGCTTGGGTTTGATCAGCAGGACGTCGAACATACCTTCTTATGGCTTGATGGTTTTGGTTGATGAGAAATTTGATTTCTTCCTTAAGTTGGTTACACTCGTTGGTGTCATGTCTGTAGTTGTTATGGATACAATAACACTTATTTATGTCTCTCTTACGCATGTCTTTCCTAATGGGATTAGGCTTCCTATAAGGTACCTTGGCTTGTGTAGCTTGAAAGACTCCTGGTCGTAACCCTAAGAGCGTAGAGTAGGTGGTAAAATAAGAATTATACTCTTATGGGTTATCATTGGTTTAGGCCTTTTGTTGTCTATATTATTGCCATCATTCAATTTGTTGTTTCCTTTTCCACTTCTTTGTCCATTATTGTTTCCATGACCATTACCATTGGCTTTCTGGTTCAGGTTTTGGTTCTGGTTCTAGTTTGGAGATCCATTATTTTTGGCTGGAATGGCAATACTGGTACTTGCATGATTGACTTGATCTGCTCTCCTAATGGCCTCTTCTAGTTTAATGAACTTGTTTGTTCGATCTAAGAACTCCCTTGTTGAGCAGATAGTTTTCCTCCTTAGGTCATTCCCTAGAGGACCCTTCACTTGGATTCCATCCATGATGGTCATCACCTTTCCATCATCATTGACCGTCTTTGATCGAGTAGCCGCTTGCACGAACTTCTGCACATAGTCCTTCAGAGGCTCATCCGGTCCTTGCTTAATGTCAACAAGGTCATTGAGTTCAGTAGATGGGATACGAGCAGCAAATAATTGTGAGTAAAAGAACCTCACCATTGTATCCCAGGATGTAATGGTTCCTGGTTCCAGTTTGAAGAACCATTGTTGAGAAAAATTGGATAAAGTAGTAGGAAAGATCCTACAACGAACGTCATCTCTAACCCCTTGGAGGTCCGTTTGTATCTCAAAATTATTAACATGTGAGACGGGATCTTCCCTTCCAGTATACACCTTCCAAGTTGGCATCTTGAACTTGGGTGGTACTATCAAAGCATTGATCTGATCTGAGAAAGGAGACCTTTTCCTTCTTTCCATGTCGATGTCTGTGAGCTATGGGGTTGTTAGCTCTCGTACCATTTGAGTGAATTGCAGGAGCAACTAGTGGCACAGCATTTGGTGCTGCAACTAGGATTGTAGTAGCCCTTACTTGTGGTGCATGCAGGATTATCAATATGACGAGTCCAACAGCATTAGATGTGTTGCCTTCCCTAAGTTGATTAAGGACATCATGAAGGTTAGGCTCTCTATTTCCCAATCTATTAAAGACACTTCCCCCTTTTGGTCGCCCCCAGCATTTTGACTGTCTGCTCAAGGAGGACCAGGAGGTGGTCTCGCGAGACAATTCACTAGATCTTACTGCCTTTGTGGGACAAATGGTTCTTCAGGCTGCACATTCCCCCTAGGTGGAATATCTTAAGTCCTAGGTGGCCTTGGCGGAATAAATTGTCCTCTTGGATTTTATTCCTATCGGTGGTCATTATATTGTTGATGGTCACGGGGTTGGTAGTACCGACAATCCCCTTCATCATCATCATAACCATCTCTATAAGTAGTTTGATAACTACTACTACCCTCTTGGTCATTTCTCCTTCTCTTTCTTCTATGATTATGACCACAGTTGTGTCCAGAAAAGTGAGGTGGCTGGCCTCGATTCTAGCTAGTAAGTATCATATTTCTTGGTTTTCAGTACTGAGGGCTAGCTTCAGAATTTGAGGGCTGCTGACCTCTCACAGCTGCTTGCCTGGGGTGCTCATTAGCAAGTCTTCCAGTTCCAAACACTTGTCTGTCACAACCTTTCTCCCTATTAGGAAGCACATGTTCATCTTGGTGGAGCGATCGCTGCACCCATGGCCGGGCTCCCTATGGGAATGATGACTCCTAGCAAATCTTGGAGGGACTACTTTGTCACGAGACCACGATCGCTGGGCAGGTTCTGGGGCTTCACCAGCTGGTCACTAGGTTCAGTATTTGCCTGACCAATGTTCTCAGGCTGAGGATCCACTGGTCTGGATCTCGCTGCTTGATTCTGTGACAAGACGACCTCTAGCAACCTTGCTGCCTCAACATTTAGACAGTCAGCTTCTTCTTGGCGAGCTTCAATGGTTCATTGTCTTTGATCCATCCAGGCTTGAAAATCTTGTCGTTGTTTGTTGGGGGTTTCAGATATAGCCTATTGTTTAGCTGCCTAAATTTCATGCATGGCAACGAATTTCTCTTGCATCTGCCTCACGACCTCTTTCAACTGTTCAAGGCCGGGGTGCAGATCTTCTCGTAAGTCCACATAGGGCTCATCATGCCTGAATGTGGCTAGTGCAGTCATGTTTCCAAGAGGATTAAATGGATGAGCAGGGCGCAAAGGAGGGATCTTATTGCTCGAGGGGCAGTCAGGATGGGCAGCGTTAGGGTTCCCCCCTTGTGGCTCTTGACTCTGGCTTCTAGTAGTGATAGCCATTGCTTCAGATGGATCTAATAAAATAAGATCTTGAGTTCAGCTCTCAACGAAAGCACCAAAATGTTGACCAGCATTTTGGTCAACGACACTAAGTCAATCTAAATGATAGAAAATAATTATAACAAACAAAAATCAAGAAAAGGACAGATTTTATAGTGGTTCGGCCTCAAGAGTTGGAAATGACCTACGTCTACTTGCACTTTTATTTATCAAAGAAGTCTCAAACTCAAGATCAAGAAGAAACAAGGTTCAATTGAGTTTCTTAAGCTGACAAAAGAATACAATTATAAAGGTTTTAAACGTAAAGTGCTTGCAGAAGAAATCTCTAGCTTTTCCTCTCGTAATTTTTACTTATCGTTAATGATTGAATGAACCCCTTATTTATAGAAAGCCTTAGTGGGCTATGGATCATTACAAGAAAATCTAGGCCCTACACGTGTAGGTGTGGGATCAGTATATGCAGTTACATATTTAAATAATATAGGAATAATACAAGTTTTGGAAGAGCCTACAGAAGGCAATGGGCACACAGCTTCGGTTTAGTACTGCTTATCATCCTCAGACAGATGGACAGTCTGAGAGGACAATCCAGATACTGGAGGACATGTTACGAGCTTGTGTGTTGGATTTTGGGGGATCCTGGAGTAGGTATCTCCCTCTGATTGAGTTCTCGTACAATAATAGTTATTAGGCGACTATCGGAGTGGCTCCGTATGAGATGCTGTATGGAAGAAAGTGCAGATCACCGATTCACTGGGATGAGGCAGGTGAGAGGAGATATTTAGGTCCTGAGATGGTTCAGAGGACCAATGAGGCACTTGAGAAAATTAGAGCTCGTATGCTCGCCTCCTAGAGTCGCCAGAAGAGCTATTCAGATCAGAGACGCAGGAGCGTGGAATTTCAGGTCGGTGATCATGTATTCCTCAGGGTTTCACCCCTGAGAGGGGTAAAATGATTCGGCGTTCGGGGCAAGCTGAGTCCCAGGTTTGTTGGCCCCTTTGAGGTTCTCGAACGAGTTGGGGAGGTGGCTTACAGGTTAGCAATGCCTCCAGCTCTATCAGGAGTTCATGACGTGTTTCACGTATCCATGCTCCGGAAGTATGTATCGGATGCTACTCATGTGTTGAGCTATGAGAACTTGGAGTTGGATCAGGATTTATCATACGAAGAAAAGCCTGTTCAGATCCTTGATAGAAAGGACAAAGTCTTGAGGAGCAAGACCATCGCCTTGGTTAAGATATTGTGGAGGAATAGCAAGGTTGAAGAGGCGACATCGGAACTGGAGTCGGATATGCGGGAGCGGTATCCCGAGTTGTTCAGGTAAATTTAGAGGACGAAATTTTCATGAGGAGGGGATAGTTGTAACGACCCAAATTCGCTAATAAGGCTTAAGGGCCTTGATTAGTGTGCCTGGAGGGCATAATGGGATTTTGTGTGTGACTTTAATGAGTTAAATGCATGATTATGATTTAATGCATGTTATATGACTATTTGATTATTTGAGATGCATGACTATGTGAATTAGTATGCATGTAGACCTGATTATCTTAGAAAGAGCATATTTGTAATTTGGCCATTTTGGGCATGACTGTGTTGATATCTGTGATCTGTGACTCGAGACGATCCTAAGATGAGCGGGTTAGCGGAAAAGTCAAAGTGGGAATTTATACCCGGCTTGGGTCAAGCCTGGGGAGTTTAAATGAGAATTTGGAAAATATATTGAGGTTAATCTTGATGATGAGGAATGTATATTTGGTGATTAATCATGTATTGGGTAGCGAGCGGGAAATTATTAGGAACACTTGAGGAATTAGTGGGAATTTGGGTAATAGGACTAAAATGTCCCTGCATGAGCAAAAAGGTTTAGAATTATTAGGGAGGGCATTTTGGTCTTTAGGCTTGTTAGAGAAAAGTTAAAGGAAGCTTTATACTTAGTGGAATTGGTAGAAAAAGAGTTAAGGCTGAAAAAAGAAAGAAAGAAGGAAGAAAAAGGAAAAGAGAGAAAACAGAGGGGCTTTGTGTTCAAAGGAACGGTTTGTGGTTCTCCCACCATTTCCCTTCATTTTTCTTGGAGTTAAGCTCAGTGGAGAGCTAGGGTAGGCTGAGCATCAAGGATCCTAAGCTAGACTTGAGGATTGGCAAGGGATTAGCAAGAACACATCAGAAATTTGAGGTAAGTTCTTGGAGATTTCAGTTTTAGGGTTTGACTGGTTTGAGCTGTGTATTTAAGCTAATTAGATGAGGATTTTTGGGAAATCAGGCCAAGATTGAGAAGGAGCAAGCTAAGGAGGTCTAGGGTTCAACTCAAGGTCGAATTTCCATCCACGGTATGATTTCTAAGACCTTATCTTTGATGTTTGAATGAATTTCTGGTTTTAGGGTTCATTATGGTAGATCTTGAGTTTTGGGTTGCTTGAGCTTGGGGTATGAGTTCTTGGGATGCTTGGGATGAGTGTGAGGTGTTGATAAGTTTGTTTTTGGGTTTGGAAAAGATTTGGACAAGTTTGGGGTTGAAATGGTTGAAGGAAATCGCAGAAAACGATTTTTGGGTGTGGCCTGTCTGCAACTAGCGCTACAGCGCTAGTCATTGGGCGATGTAGTGCTAGGCCCTGTTTCTGGGGAGGTGTGGTTCTACTTGTAGCGCTACAGCGCCCTCTTTTGAGCGCTGTAGCGCTGCACTGTTCACAGAAAGGGGTTTCTTGGGCTTTTGTTGAGGGATTTTGACCTAGGGTTCGGGGCTCGATTCCACCACTTTGTTTTGGGGATCTAGGACTTCCCGGGGGCTCGGGATTGGTCCCGAGGCTAGGTTTTTGGACTTGAGGTTTGGTAATGACTTTGACTTATGGATTTTGCTTAGGTAAGCACTAGGGCTCGAGTAGGATCGTGCTCGAGGAGTCAGGTGATCAAGGCTATCGAATTGAAAGGTAAGAAAACCGTAACACCCGAGAACAGGGCATGGGCCCACAGTGTTATTAGAGGGCATGGCCCTAGATTGTATTACGTGCGAATGTATAACTTAAATGAATTATTATATGTATGAATGATTATTTCGAAATGTACTATATGTGTGATTATAATGAAATGAACGGTTAAGGCCGAGAGCGGTGAAGGCCGAGAACGGCCTTGGGGCCGGAAGTAACACTTAGCACATGGAGTGCTTATAGCCAGGGTGGCACCTAATGGATACATGAGTTATCCTTACGGTAAGGACCGAGACCCCAGGCTTTGGTAAGGCCTCTGGGGCGGCATGGCTGTGCTTGTTCAGTCTGATGGTTTTCCTATTTATCAGTGGATTATATGTCAGCTATATTCTATGCATATGTTACATATTGTATGAGTTTTCTTGCTGGGCTTCGGCTCACGGGTGCTCTGTGTGGCAGGTAAAAGCAAGGAGTCAGTCAACCGGCCATGAGTATGGAGAGCCTGGGGGCGGCGCGTACATGTTCGGCTTGCCCGACTGCTTTGGTTGGGGGCATTTTGTATATGGTTGTATTAACTTATTCTTTTGATAGTTAACCTGGTGTAAATCTATTTTTTTGAGTTGTAATTATTTTGTAAACCTTATTTTTGGGATCCCAGATGTTTGATACTTAATGTTTTCAATGAAACTAAACATTTTCAAAGATTACAGCCTTAAACTCTGGTTTAGTCACACTTTTGGTTTTAGAAACCTCATAGAGTCTGTTAGTTGCACAATTTCTGTTTTAAACTCACGTAGTAACGGCTCTAAGGTAGTAAGGCGTTACAGTCCACCAACAAAATGCTTCCCCGCCCCAGCCACCAGTTATAGTACTAGTTCTGGGACAGCCAGAAATGGAGAATAGATGGGAGCCTCTTTATAAACGGTTTAGGAAAAACCACTCTCCAACTTTTGAGGGAGGGCCATATCTGTTGCGAGTGGAGTAGTAGGTGAGTATGATCACCTTTATCCTGGACTTCATGAGGGTAGCATGTAATGATAGAGTAGCATGCACCACGTACATGTTATGGGATGATGCCCAGAACTGGTGGGAGGTGGTATCCCAGACTTGGGATGTAGCTACAATGAATTGGGAGGAATTTAGGGGATTATTCAATGAGAAGTATTATAATGATGCAGTTAGAACTGCAAAGGCAGATGAGTTTACAAATCTGGTTTAGGGCAGTATTAAAGTGACAGCGTATGCCATGAAATTTAATAGGTTGGCCAAGTTCGCTTTTGACTTGGTACCAACTGATGTGACAAGGAAGGAAAGATTTTTTCGAGGGCTAAACGTTATGGTAGCCCGAGACTTTAGGATTACCTTTGTGCCTAGAGTTACTACTTATGCTCAGGTAGTGGAGAAGGCACTTACTTTTGAGGGCGCTAAGAACAAATCTGGCGCGAGAGCGCCGCTAGGTGGAATACTAGGAGGGTGGTACCTCTATTTGAAGGATCTGGTAGGGGCAGAGGCCCTAGTGACCAAAAGAGGATGATCCCAGACAACTCTACTACAGTTGGTCCCAATAGGAGGGCTCGGGGTGTTCAAGGTGGCCGCCAGGGCGGCAATGAGACTTGGAGGAGTTATCAAGAGTGTGTCAGGTGCAGGAGACGCCATTTGGGAGAATGTTGAGCAAAGGCATGCTTTTTTGTGGGGTGGTTGGACATCTCAGGAAAGATTGCCCGAGGGTGAAGAAGGAAGAACCAAAGAAGGCGGATAGCTTGACTCTAGCTCGAGTGTCCACCTTGACGCAGTCAAAGGCTGAGGCTAGTCCCTTAGTAGTGACAGGTCAGACTTCTAATGCTGGTTCTTCTTACATTGTGTTGATTGATTCTGGTGCTACACATTCTTTTGTATCTAGTAGAGTGATAGAGAGATTGTGTAGTGTAACAACCCTCAAAATATACAAGACCAAATCATGCAAAAATTTAAAACTTTTTACTTTTAACTCATTATACCGAAAATCCATATAAAAAAACTTTTAAAAAATCGTGTGCGCAGACTTTTAGTTTAGCAAACGGAATTACAACTACTCTTTTACAGAGTTAAAGCAAAACAAATGTCATAAAAGAAATAACAAGCTCCCAGCGTTTCTTTTCAAAATGGTGTTCCATCAAAAACCACCCCAAGTCAGGCCACATGTACATATCCACAAGCATACTCCGGCACTCACTGCTCCACTTTGTTTTTTCACTTACCTACAACATGAAACAACTAGGTAAGCGAAAACGCTTAGTAAGAATAGCCTTGCACACAAATATACCAAACCAGTAACGGGTTACCCTAAGGTAGGTATCACTACCGATCACTAGGGTATTGGATAAATTCCAACCCTCTCATACAATTCTTAATAATAGTCCTAATAGAAAATGAAGCACATTGGTTGCGCCCAACAACCAATGTTCATACATATCAAAACCACCTGCATTCAAAAAATCCTAGGCATTCAAGATATATAACCAAATCCAAAATAAATACTCTGGTTATTTCTAACAACCCAGTTCACACATATCACAATAACCTGCACTCAGAAAATTCCCAGAACATACAATATATCACTCATATCGCAATATCCTACACTCAGAAGATGCTCAGAATATTCAAGATATATTTAACACACAAATTAACTAAGCAATTAAATCATGAGCAAGGGATCCTAGCCCCAACCTGGTTTCAACGTTAATATCCTGGTTCCAACCTAGACTTTATTACCATTGTCTTGGCTCTAACCCGGACTATATTATCATTTTCTTGGATTCAACCCAGACTATATACTTACCATGTCCTGGCTCCAACCCGGACTATTTTGCGTTAGGGTTTTAGCTCCAACCAGAACTATATTACCATTGTTCCGGCTTCAACCCGGACTATGTACATACCATGTCCTGGCTCCAACCCAGACTATATACTTACCATGTCCTGGCTCCAACCCGAATTATTTTACATTAAGGTTCTGGCTCAAACCCGAAGCTACTTACCATTTATCCGCAGAATGCCAAGGCATTGCAAGTGTGGGCATTAAGCATACCCTGGTCTTAATGACCCAAACAAAACTAGTGCAATCTACTACTACAAGCACACACTAGTATATTCATGTTGTAGGCAAGAAAGAGAAAGGCTAACTTACTTGGAGTCCTTAGCTCCCAGCTGGATCTTTAACACTGCTATTCATTTTCCTTTTTCGTGATTACTGTAATTAGTACAGTGTACTTAGATTAAACTGTGGCATACTCTTATAGCTAATATTCTATGATAGCTACATGCAATAACGTTCTCTTAGACGCTCTATATTATAGCCTCTTATACATCTTACTGTGTATAAGGCCGGATTTCGTTTCAGTCTTTATGGTATCATGAGAAAATTGGCATCACCGCAACACACTCTTTGTGTCGTGCATCTTAATATTCCTTAACTAGAGAATTCTCTTATCGGATAACTCAAATTTTGGTTTTTGGAAAAAGGAGTTATACTCAACTCCTATCTTTAGAAAAATACCAACCTGTCGTCCTCTCACGAAAGTTTATTGTAACGACCCGAATTTTCTAATAGGGCTTAGGGCCTTGATTAGCGTGCCCGAAGAGCAATAAATGATTTAATATGTTAATATGTGAATTTATGTGAATATGTGATAATGATGCATGTTTAGCTGAATTATATATGCATGTGGGCCCCATTTGGATGTTAGGGGTATGTTTGTGATTTTAGCCCATTGAGGGCGTAAATGTGATCAATATGATATGCATGTGATATATATTTCTGCGTAGCGCGATTCGAGACAGTCCTGGGGAGCGGATAGCCAGAAAGTCACAACGGGGTTGAGAATTCGACTCAGGGCGAGTCGAGGGGTACTTTGGGTATTAGATGTATTATGGGGTTATTGGGTTATGGAAATAAATATTTGGAGATATATTTGAGGTTAGAATGTCTAGGAGGGAATATTGGAGAAATTTACCATTTTGCCCTCGGGGACGTTTTGGTACCCCGAGCCTTGAGGTAACCACATAGACTAAGTTAAATAAAACAAAAAGAAAGAATCATTTAGAGACTTGTAAAAACCGATAAGTTTTCCTCTTCTCTCTCTCTATTTTCTCTAAGGCATAACAAATGAAATTTTTAGTGAAAGCTGGAAAAAAAACAAGGAATTGGGCTGAGAAATCTTGGGAGCTAGAAGCTTGAGGCTTAAGGACCAAACTCAGAGGATTAACTCAGCAAGGGTAAGCTTTAAATTACAAGAATTGCTCTTGAATTTCTTCTAGTTTCCTTAGAATATGCATGTGAATGGGTGAAGGATTGATTTTGGGTTTTATGAGGTTTTTAGCTCAAGTTCTTGTTGGGTTTTGCTGTTGAGATTGTTGTAAGACCTCTGTGATTAATGCTTGGATTGTTAGGTTGATTTTTATAGATGATTGGATGGGTTTTAGAAGAGAAAATGGAGGATTTTTCTGGGTTCGA
Source organism: Humulus lupulus (assembly GCF_963169125.1). Classification (NCBI taxonomy): domain Eukaryota; kingdom Viridiplantae; phylum Streptophyta; class Magnoliopsida; order Rosales; family Cannabaceae; genus Humulus; species Humulus lupulus. The sequence continues at coordinate 83,491,430 of NC_084798.1, forward strand.
AGGGTCGGGCAGCGACATTGTTCTTGCTGAGTCGCGGCCCTTACCTGTTTTTGGGCATTTGGAGGCCTCTGGTTGGGGCCATGTCGTGGCATGGTTGGCTAATCCCGCGGCCCTTAAAGGATTTTGGGATTTTGAGATTCTAGGCTTGGCAATTTTACCTAGGGTGCTCGGGATTGAATCTTTTACCATGTTTGGTGAAACTCAATGACCCGGAGACTAGAATTGTGAGTTAAAGCTAGTTAAGGGATTGGAATTTGATGAATGATTATGGTTAATGCATTGTGATTAGGGCTTCGGTGAGGCTCGGTTTAGAGGACTGTGCTCGGTACATCGGCGCACAGAAAGCTCGGGACTCAGGTAAGAAAACTACTGTTTCTCGTAGAGCATGATTTGCGGGGCTCGGCCCTATATGTGATTAAGTTGCAAGGCTCGGCCCAATGTTATTGAGTTGTAGGGCTTGGCCCTATATTACTGTGTAGTGGGGTTTGACCCTTTGATTGATTTTATGTATGCTTAGCTTGTTGATTAGCTTTATCATATGTAAATGTGTTGATTGAATGGCATGAGTCGTGAACGATGAAGACCGAGAACGGCAATGGGCCAGGAACGGCGATAGTCATGAGGAGTGCAAGGCCAAGTGAGGCAAGGGGCCAGGGCCAGAAGCAGCGTTTAGCACGCGGAGTGCGAGTTGCTAGGATAGATCCTAAAGGATACCTAGGATATCCTCACGGTATGGACCGTGAATCCAGGGCATGGTAAAGCGCCTGGGACGACTTGGCCGTGTATGTTTAGCCTATTGATGGCTTGTTTAACTGTTAAGTGTTTGTTATGCATATGTTATCTACTTGTGAGTTTTCTTGCTGGGCTTCGGCTCACGGGTGCTCTGTGGTGCAGGTAAGGGCAAGGAGAAAGTCAACCAACCCTGAGTGTAGCAAGCATGAGGCGGCGTGTACATGTTTGGCCAGCCTGGCTGTCACAGCCAGTGGATTTTGGGAGATGATTGTAATTAAATCTGGATTTTGTCGTTTAGCCGACTTGGTTCTATTTATATGTTGTAAATATTTCTAAACTGTTTTTGGGATCCCAAGTGTTAAACTTTTATGATTTTCAATGAAATAGGGTTATTTCTAAAGTTTCTACTATGTTTATGATTTAATTACACTTTTTGTCCTAAAATCTCGATTAGCGAGTGATTTCACATTTTTAAACTCACTTAGTAACGGCTCTAAGGTAGTAGGGCGTTACATTTACCATTTTCTATCATTTACCAAAATACCGCTTTTTGACCCTTTACAAATAATATATGACAATGTTATCCCGTTTTCTTAAAGATTCTACAAACTCTAACTTTCATTCTTACAATTTTTTTATCCATAACCTAGGATCTCTTTTTACGTTATTTTTAAAAGAAGGGCAATTGGACCCTTAACTTAAAAATGGTAAAAATCAACTTTTAATTTAACTCAAGCTGATTTGGGATTGGTTAAGTCTCAAATTCCTTAGTTTTCTTTACAAAGAATTATCTCTTCCCATTTCCAAAACTTTACTTCCACTATTTAATTTAAAGTGGTAAAGTCTCATTTTTAAACATTTGCCCTAAGTTGAGTTTTTGGAAAAAAAACCCTTAAACTATCATTCACGATTCTGTGTCATAAGGACGGGAACTAGGCGAAAACCTCGCGTCAAAACTTGTTTTAGGTTAAGAGAACTAACCTCCCAAAAATCATTTTTCGTTAAGGTTCGAAATTACCATTTTTTAGTTTTTATGGAAAACTTAGAAAAACTATTCTCTTAAACTGTGACACATTTTTCTCTAAAATTTTACATAAGTCCTTATAAAAATCTTAAATAATTCCCCTCAAAATTTCATAATTTTTGGGATGGTAAAACTCATTCAAATTTGTAAAGCAATCTGGGCAGTGCCTGCTGCCCAGAAGTTTTTCCCAGATTTTAAGGTAACTTTAAAAATTCACTTCTCTTACACCGTAGGCCAATTATTTCTAAAATTTTACAGGTATCTTTATAAATGTCTAAAATAGCTCTTTTAAAAATTTCATAATTTTTGGAATAACAAAACTTATCAAAATGTTTAAAGCGATCTGGGCAGTGCTTGCTGCCCACAAGATTTGTTTCCAGATTCTAGGGAAACTTTGAAAAAAATCATATCTCTTATACCTTAAAACATTTTCCATTAAAATTTTACAGTGACCCTTATACATGTTTATACTAAAATTTCATATCTTTTTTATTAGTAACCTGGGCAGTGCATGCTGCCCATAAATTTTCCAGATTCACATCAAAATGCCAAAACATTCAAAACATAGGTTTAAAAATACATTATTACAATTTTCCAAAGACTATAATCAAGTACTCACAAAGAACTATGCAACTACACAAATATTTTTCATAGACAGATGTAGTAGAGTGCGATCTGATCCATTAAAAGCCAGACCATGAAATTTTGGCAGGATGCATTTTTACACAACCTAACAACAATAAGCATTTCTAGCATAACCCTAGCCACATTCATGCATGCATGCATATCATCAAATCACAACTTCTCGACCATAAGCATAAAATTAACTCCAAAAACCGTTAAAATAACCTATACAACCAGATCTACCAACATAAATCACAAAACTGAAGAACAACCATAAATTTCTACCTTTGATAGTTCTAGCTTGGAGATGTGTTTTCCTTAGCTTCTCAAACTCTTCCTTGTGCTCTACACTCTCAAACCGAGCCCCAAAGTACCACATGCAGATTTTTAAGAGAGAGTTTGGGTAGAAGGACTTAGATGAGGGAGAAAGCATGCAAACTAACAAGATTTCTTACCTTGCTTTCACTTGATCACCAAAGTGCTAAATCCTTGAGATTCTACCCGTACAAGCTTCTCTTGAACCCTAGAACACAAGATCAATTTCATGCATGGCTATTAGATCACATGCATGCCTCATTAACCCTTAGGGTTTCGGATTTGAAGAGGAAAAGAGGAGAAAAATGAAGTAGGTTTCGAAACTTACTCTACAAAAGTGTTTTCTTGAGCTTCTCCCTCCTTCAATGGGGAAATGAGTGTTCTTGGCTCATGGAGAGAAAAATTGCAGCAATGGGTAGTAGAAAGGGAGAGTATTTCTGTAACGCCCTGCATAACCAATACGGTTACACTGTGTAGTTAAAATAGTACAGGAATTGCTAATTAAGTCATTTTATTAAAAATGTGATCCTAAGGTCAATAATTGGATCAGGGTTAAAAGATTTTGATCATAAACGGTTAATTTTTTTCATTAAAATAAATCTTTGGTACATGGGATCCCAAAAAAAAGGTTTAAGTGACAAATTTACAATTCTAAAAAATATATAAAATCAGTGGCCACTTTAATTGCAATATACAAGTTTTAGGCTTCTTCCCCTATACTTTCCCTCGATCGTGGTGAACGAGCAGCTGACAATGTACACCTCGCCCTCAGTGCTCTCCAACTCATGGTTGATCCAGCTTACCCTTGCCTTTACCAACACCACATATCACCCATGAGCCAAGGCCCAGCAAGAAAACGAAAACAATAATCACATGTATAGCAATAAGGATATTCAATCAAGCTTATCTCATATAAACCTAAAACAGAGTACGGATATTAAATTAATCAATGACAGACACATAATCTCAAGTAAACAAGTTTGGCACCCTTAGGCCGAGCCCCCTGTTGATTTACCTGGCCCCAGCTCGCTTAGTCTAGGCTGCACTCAATACGCTTACCATTAGCCCCAGCTCCCTTAGGTCGGCCTTTCTTGTATGAAAAATCAATTTTACAAACACTTATTACAAGTAACCAATAATTGGGAATCTCAGTCCTGTTTACAACCACGCAGGGTGTAGTATTCTTACCTTGAATTCTGAGCAAAGATAATAGAACGATTCCGAGCACGATCCTCAGTCCTAAGCCTTGGCGATAAACCTAGTCACAGTGAACAATGGGTAACTGTCAACTTCTTATCCAAATAAATACTTAGGAGATAAAAACTAGCCTCTGGGACCTCAATTTCTACTAAACTGGGTAGTAGGAATTGTCCCGAGCACCTAGGTTCGAGCCCCCGAGCCTTACCAAACCTAGAAACCAACCTAAGGCAAAAATCCCTAGGTGGGCCACGTCCTAGCCCCAAAGGTCGCGACTTGCCCCCAAGTCAAAGGCTATACCCCCAAGCCTCAAGGGGAGGAAGGTCGTGACTTGCCCCCCAAGGTCCCAGCGCGCGCCCAAACAGAGAGCACACCCAGGGCCTAATGGGCACACCACGCCCCTGAGCTGGGTAGCGGTGGGCCCCCTCCAAACCCAGAAATTTTGGGTTTTCCTCACACTTCTCCCAGCCAATTTTCCCATAATTCAAACTCAAAAGAACCTCCCAACCACAACCAAGCTTAGCTACGGGTTAGGACCTTTAATCACATATTTTAATCATAAAATTCCTAACAATTATACTAAAATCAATACCCCAATTTAGTGGAACACATCACACAAATCAGAACCAACCAAGAACCTATAATTCTATCTAAATCCAACCAGAAACTTAAAGATGAAGATCTAGAATTTTACCTCAATTACAGCTCAATTATCCAGTACCCTAGCTAAATTCCATGGGTTGTTGCTTCAATACTTCTAGGCTTTCACCTCAGAGTTTTCCTAAGCTTTTCCTCAGCTTGAACCAACTCAAAACTAGCTTAATCCCCAGCTAAACTTCTTCAAACTCTAACCTTCAATTAGCCCTTATCCTTCCCATAGCATCAAAACACAAGTGAGAGAGAGAGAGAGAGAGTAAAATCGTGAGGGAGGGAGAAAGGAAGAGCTGGGAGCTTCCAAGAAATTTCTAGCTAAGTCTAGGATCAAAGGAGATATATCATTTAACCCCTAAAAAGCCTATTTTGCCCTCCCATATATTACTTAGCCCTTAAGTTGCTCTAAGGGTAGAATGGTCATTTCCCTAGTTCCCGCTAATTCCTCAAATGTTCCTAATATTTACTAGTTAATCCCGCCATGTTTAACTAATTACCAATCACTTATTCAACATCTAATCATTCCCAAAAAAAATACCCCTAGGCTCCCCCAAGTCGGGTATTAAACCCCGCTGTGACTATTTCGCTAATCTGCTCACTAGGACCATCTCGATCCATATGCTACAAATATATCCACATGATAATGTGGTCTCAACAATTTATCACATATAATCACAATTATGCCCTTAATGGGAAAAAATTACAAATATGCCCTTATAAGCTATAAAGGGCCCACATGCATATCTAATACTCATAAACATGTTTATCACATTATCATATTAATCATGCATGCCACATAATCATGCATTTAATCATCTAATCACACATATACTAATTATGCCCTTCCGACATGCTAATCAAGGCCCTTAAGCCTTATTAGTGATTTTTGATCGTTACAACTATCCCCTCTTACTGAGAATTTCGTCCTCGAAATTTCATGAATAACTCGAGATACTGATCCCGCATCGCTGACTCAAGCTCCTAGGTCGCTTCCTCGACCCTGCTATTCCTCCACAACACTTTGACTAGAGGAATTTTCTTGTTCCGTAGAACCTTGTCTTTCATGTCTAAGACTTGAACCGATCGGTCCTCATAAGATAAATATGTATGCAGTTCTAAGTCTTCATACTACAACACATGAGTTGTATCTGAGACATACTTCTTAAGCATACTTCATACTACACATGAGTTGTATCTAAGTCTTCATACTACAACACATGAGTTGTATCTGAGACATACTTCTGAAGCATAGAAATATGGAATTCGTCATGAACTTCTGACAATGATGGTGGCAGAGCCAATCTATAGGCCACCTGGTCGATCCTCTCCAGGATCTCAAATGGTCCTATGAACCTAGGACTTAGCTTGCCCTTTTTCCCAAACTGTCTCACCCCTCGCAATGGTGAGACTCGCAGAAACATGTGGCCCCCTACCTGGAACTCCACGTCCCTACACTTAGGATCAGCGTAGCCTTTCTGTCTGCTCTATGAGGTGAGCATTCAGGCTCGAATCTTCTCTATAGCCTCATTAGTCTTCTGAACCATCTCAGTCCCAAATACTTCCTCTCACCAATCTCATCCCAATGAATGGGCAATCTACATCTCCTCCCATATAACATTTCATAAGGAGTCATTCCAATCGTTGATTGAGAACTATTGTTCTATGAAAACTCAATCAATGGGAGATACTTACTCCAAGACCCCTCAAAGTCTATCACACATGCCTAGAGCATGTCCTCTAACACCTTAATCGTCCTCTCAGACTGCCCATCCTTCTGAGGATGAAAAGTCGTACTGAACTTCAGTTGAGTTCCCATAGCCTTCTGCAAACTACCCCAAAACTTGGAGGTAAATATAGGATCTCGGTCTGACACTATAGACTTGGAAACCTCATGCAGACGTACAATCTCCCTCACATACATATCCGCATACTGATCCACAGTATAAGTCATCCTCAATGGAAAAAAGTGAGCTGACTTGGTGTATCTGTTTACTATCACCTACACCAAGTCGTGCAGCCCCACTGTCCAGGGTAAACCTCCCACAAAATCCATGGTAATGTCCTCCCACTTCCACTCGGTAATACCCAAAGGCTGTAGCAACCCCACTGGTCACTGATGCTCAGCCTTCACCTGTTGACAAGTCAAACACTTGGCCACGTACTCCACCACATCCTTCTTGACCAGGCCACCAATATAACGTCTGTAGATCCTGATACATCTTTGTGGTGCCTGGATGGAGTGAGTACGGCATAGTATGGGACTCATCTAATATCTCTTGTCTAATACCCATATCTGTTGGGACACAAATTTGATCCTTATACCGTAATAATTCTGTCTCTGAAATGGAATAGTCCTTAGCCACTCTAGCTAGGACATTCCCTCTAACCTCCTGCAATGATGAATCAAACATCTGACCCTCTCTTACCCTCTCCAGAAGGGTCGACTGGAAAGTGATATTGGCCAACCGACCGACAACCAACTCTATGCTTGCTCTAGCATCTCCTCTGCCAACTCTCTCGATATTTTTGTAGAGCTAAACAACTGTCCTGGGCCCCTCCAGGTCAACACATCTGCCACTGCATTGGCTTTCCTTGGGTGGTAAAGGATGTCCGAAAATAGGGTTTAAGAGACAAATTTACAATTCTCAAAAATTTATACAATCAATGCCCACTCTAATGGCAAAATAAGAGTTTTAGGCTTCTGTCCCCTGTACTTTCCCTCGGCCGTGGTGGACGAGCAGCTGACAATGTACACCTCGCCCCCAGAGCTCTCCAACCCAAGGTTGATCCAGCTTACCCTTGCCCTTACCTGCACCACATAGCACCCGTGAGCCAAGGCCCAGCAATAAAGCGAAAATAATAATCACATGTAGCAATAAGGATATTCAATCATGCTTATCTCATCTAGACCTAAAACATAGTACAGATATTCAATTAATCAATGACAATCACATAATCTCAAGTAATCAGGGTTGGCACCCTTAGGCAGAGACCCTTGTAGATCTAGCTGGCCCCGGCTCGCTTAGGCCGGACCACGCTCAGTACGCTTACCATTAGCCCCGGCTCCCTTAGGCCGGTCTTTCTTGTATGAAAAATCAATCTTACAAACACATATTACAAGCAACCAATAATCGGGAATCTCAGTCCCGTCAACAACCATGCAGGGTGCAGTTTTCTTACCTTGAATTCAAAGCAAAGATAATAGAACGATCACGAGCACGATCCTCAATCCTGAGCCTTGGCAATAAACCTAGTCACAGTGGCCAATGGGTAATCATCAACTTCTAATCCAAATAAATACTTAGGAGACAAAAACTAGCCTCTGGAACCTCAATTTCTACAAAACCGGGTAGTAGGAATTGTCCCGAGAGCCTAGGCTCGTGCCATCGAGCCTTACCAAACCTAGAAACCAACCTAAGGCAAAAATCCCTAGACGGGCCGCGACCTGGCCCCAAGGGTCGCGACTTGCCCCCAAGTCAGAGGCTATACCCCCAAGCCTCAAGGGGAGGCAGGCCACGGCTTGCCCCCAAGGTCGCGGCACGCCCCCAAACAGAGAGCACAACCAGGGCCTGATGGCCACACGCGTCGCGACACCCTTAAGCTGGGTCCCAACGCACCCCCTTCGAACCCAAAAATTCTGGGTTTTCTTCACACTTCTCCCAACCAATTTTCCCAAAATTCAAACTCAAAAGAACCTCCCAACCACAACCAAGCCTAGCTACTTGTTAGGACCCTTAATAACATATTTTAATCATAAAATTCCTAACAATTATACTAAAATCAATACCCCAATTCAGTAGAAATCATCACCCAAATCAGAACCAACCAAGCACCTATAATTCTATCTAAATCCCACCAGAAACTCAAAGATGAAGATCTATAATTTTACCTCAATTATAGCTCAATTATCCAATACCCTAGCTTAATTCCCTGGGTTGTTGCTTCAATTCTTCTAGGCGTTCCCCTCAGAGTTTTCCTAAGCTTTTCCTCAGCTTGAACCAACTCAAAACCAACTTAATCCCCAGCTGAAATTCTTCAAACTCTAACCTTCAATCATCCCCTATCCTTCCCTTAGCTTTAAGACACAAGTGAGAGAGAGAGCAAAATCGTGAGGGGGGGAGAAAGGAAGAGCTAAGAGCTTCCAAGAAATTTCTGGCTAAGTCTAGGATCAAAGGAGATATATCATTTAACCCCTAAAAGGAATATTTTTCCCTCTCATATATTACTTAACCCTTAAGTTGCTCTGAGGGTAGAATGGTCATGTCCCCAGTTCCCGCTAATTCCTTAAACGTTCCTAACATTTACCAGTTAATCCTTCCATGTTTAACTAATTACCAATCACTTATTCAACATCTAATAATTCCAAAAAAAATACCCTAGGCTCCCTTGAGCCGGGTATTAAACCTGCTGTGACTATTTCGCTAATCTGCTCACTAGGACCATCTCGAGCCATATGCTGCAAATATATCCACATAATAATGTGGTCTCAGCAATTTATTTCATATAATCACAATTATGCCCTTATAAGCTATAAAGGGCCTACATGCATATCTAATACTCATAAACATGCTTATCACATAATCATATTAATCATGCATGCCACATAATCATCGATTTATTCATCTAATTACACATATATTAATTATGCCATCCTGGCATGCTAATCAAGGCCCTTAAGCCTTATTAGTAATTTTGGGTTGTAAGGTTTCGAGTTTGGAGAGAGAGAGAGAGTGTTTCTTGAGAGAAAAGTAATTTTTGAGAGAAATGATTAGGTTTTGGCTTGTGGAAGAAGGTAAGGGGCTTTGTCGCATTCTTTATCTTATAAGGTAAGTTACCTAGCTTATGAGAGCCCTAGGTTCTACCTATAACCTTTCTGCCCACCTCTCGCTCTCTCTCTCTCTCTCTTCCCTAGGAAATTCCTTTTATGTCCTTGCTTATTTTACCTCACATATAAGAAATCCAAGGGCCCTTTGGGAATTTTATGCTCTAAATTTCCCCTAACTTTTAACCTATAGTTTTTAAATATCTCCAAGCTTAATTAATTAAATTAAATGTGACCCAAAAATAAAATTTATCACATATCACATAATTTTGGTAATTTTATCAAATTGACCAAAATGCCCTCAGTGGCCCGAGCATGAAATTCTCATTCTTAAGCCTGATTGATTGGAATTCAAACTTTAATCAATTTTTCTAAAATTATTGGCTCGACTATAAAGTCTCAGTTTCCAAACAAAATTAATATTTTAATGCCATAGTATTTCCTATTTAATTTAATCCGAGATTTTTCTCCCATTAGGGTTCATTCCTTGATCTGAGACCAGACTTTCTTTGCATAAAGCTAGATCCATTACCGGATCATTACAGCGGCAATAAAATTCACGAATCATCACAAATTCATATAATCTTATTTATCAAAATAATATTTCACATGGTTCTTCACCGGCTCCAACTGGCTACTTACGGGTGTTCAAAAGCGGGATGTTACATGTAGACCATGTTATTTTTATACTGTGGGATTTGGGACTTTGTTGCCTGTTGCAGAATTGGTAGTCTCTCTCTAGGATGGGATAGGTCATTACAAGTAGAATTTGATAACAAAGAGTTGTTTGTAGATTTGATTGAGTTAGCAATGGAGGATTTAGATATGATCTTGGGTATGGACTGGTTGTTCAAGTATGGGGAAACTATTGACTGTAAGAGAAGGAACGTGACTATAAGCCTGAGGGAGAGAACTCGTTTGTGTTTGTGGGTACTGTGAACGAGCATCATGTTCCCATGACCTTGGCATTGAAGGCTAGAGACATATTGGAAGAAGGCTAGCGAGCATAGTGGATACCACCAGGGATGTGTCAGTCGGGCCCGTAGAGACCAGATTGGTCTGTGAGTTCTTAGATGTGTTTCCAGAGGACCTACAAGGATTACTGCCGCACCGAGAGATTGAATTTGTCATTGAGTTGGCGCCAGGGATAGAATCAGTATCTAGAGCGCCATACAAAATGGCTCCAGCAGAATTGAAGGAATAGAAGGTACAATTACAGGAGTTACTTGACTTGGGATTTGTTAGACCCAGCTTTTCACTGTGGGGCGCACCTGTGTTGTTTGTTAAGAAGAAGGATGGGACGTTGAGAATGTGCATTGACTACTGGGAGTTGAAAAAGCTGACTATTAAGAACAAGTATCCATTGTTGAGGATTGATCACTTGTTTCACCAGTTGTAGGGTAAGACAGTATTCTCAAAGATTGATCTTCGATCTGGTTATCACAAGCTGAGGATCAGTGATGAGGATATCCTGAAGACAACCTTTCACACGAGATATAGGATTTATGAGTTTTTGGTCATGTCCTTTGGGTTGACCAATGCCCCGACAGCATTTATGGATCTAATGAACAGGGTGTTCAAGGACTATCTGGACAAGTTCATGATTGTGTTTATTGATGAGATCCTGATCTACTTTTAGTCAGAGACAGAGCAGGAGCAGCATCTCCAATTGGTACTTCATAGGTTGAGGGAGCACAAATTATATGCCAAGTTCAAAAAGTGCAAGTTTTTGCTACCTCAAGTGACATTTCTTAGTCACATTGTTATTAGAGATGGGATTAAGGTGGATCAGGCCAAGTCTGAGGCAGTGATGGGTTGGTCAAGGCCTAGGAGTGCCACAGAGTTTAGGAGTGTAACGCTCTGGTTAGCCAAGACTATTGTTGCACTGTGTGTTTAAAATGGTACTTAACTTGCTAAGCGAGTCATTTGGACTCAAATGTGTAGTTAAAAACTAAACCAAGGTTATGTATTAAAAAAACTAGTCAACGGAGCAATCATTTTCATTAAAATTGTTTAGTTTATACATGGGATCCCAAAAAGTGTTTACAAACTGATAAAAGACAAATAAAATACAAACCAGCCGTCCTAAGCGGCAAAACAGGGTTCAATCCTAGTTCTTCCCGAGAAATCCCGACCATGGTGGTCGAGCAGGCTACATATGTACACACCACCCCTGAAGCTCTCCAACTCTTGGTTGGTCCAGTTTACTCTTGCCCTTACCTGCACCACAAAGCACCTGTGAGCCAAGGCTCAGCAAGAAAACTTAAATTAATAGACTTTAACAAGCAATAGGATATAAATAACAAGATTAGCAGTAATAACCCTACTCAATCAAACACATAGCCCAATTTAAACAGCCAATGAGTTAGACAAGTGCAAACTGCACTTCTAATTATTTAGGTGGTGTTCGGGCCAAACAAGTACATATTGCACTCCCCGGTTGCCCTACCCCAAATGGTGTGCGTTCCGCACGCTTGTTGCCGACCCCGGATGTAATGCTTTGGATCCATTACACTGTGTGATTTAACTAGAGTTAGACTCTCTAAATGAGTCTATTGGCCATAAACATGTAACTAAACATGATTAACGGTTTAGGGTTAAAAAATTTGGTCAAAAGTAATAACTATTTCATTAAAATGTTTACGTCCGTACATGGGATTCAAAAATAAAGTTTAAAAGGCTAACTATTGTTCAAAAGTTACAACCAGCCGACCTAAGCGGCAAAATAGCATTTGACCCTAGTTCCTCTGTGAAACCCCGACGTGGTGGTCGAACAGTCGTATATGTACACGTCACCACCGAAGCTCTCCAACTCATGGCTGGTCCAACTTCCCTTTCCCCTTACCTGCACCACGTAGCACCCGTGAGCCAAGGCTCAACAAGAAAACTTAAACATACTCATAAGTAGTTAATAACATATCACAGAATCATAATATGCATGCCTAGCAGTAATAACCCTACTCATGCGTGCATTCTATTTAGATAAGTGACTAATAAGTCATACCAGGGGCCTGCTGCCCTAAATAAATGACTAATAAGTCATACTGGGGGCCATGTGCCCTAGGATATGGGACTAATGAGTCACCCCGAGACCTGTTGCCCTATCCTCTATATAATAAGCCTTGGAGTTGGCCAGCATACCTGGCACTTTAATTTTCCAACGACCATTGGGTCGGACAAGTGTATGCCAGTCTCCTAATTAGGCCTAACCATATCAACCAGCGCTCAGCACACTATTGCCGCCCTTGAATCATAATTCAATGCTTTCGACCAACACTCAGCGCACTACTGTCGTCCTTGACATATAAATCAATGCTTTTCAATCAGATAATGCAAACAAGCATACATCATTTAAAAATTATCAACATATAGAGTATTCATGCATGCTTAATCAAGAAATCACAGACATAATCATAATCATGCTCATGCTCATTCACAGGGGCCCGAGCCCTAATCAAATCTATATTTAACAACTGGACCAAGCCCTAATCACATATATCACATATTGGGTGCAGTTTTTTACCTCTGGTCCAAGCACAAGTTAATTAACAATGACCCCCGAACACGATCTTCTCCCGAGCCCTAGTGGTACCCTAGTCACAACTACAATAAATGATATTTATCAATATCGAATAAATAAATACTTCTGAACTGAGTCCTAATCTCCGGGACCTCAAATTCCACTAAACCGGGTAGTAGAATCCTTCCCGAGCCCTTAGGTTTGAGTTCTCGTTACCCAAAACCTAACTTGGCCAGAATTGCCATTTTGAGTCCAGGCGCCTCTCATAGGGGCCGTGGAACTCCTCAAGTCAGAGAACCCACCCTTTCTTTTCTCTGCACATGGGCCGCAGCGCCACCCAACAGGCGCCGCGACGCAATGGCGGTTCAGGGAACTACCCAGGCTCTTGGGTTCATGAGGGTCGCGGTGCCCCAAGAACAAGGTCGTGGCGTGACCCCATGAACCCAGTTTTGCAAATGTTTTCTCTAATCTAAATCACTTAAAACTCACCCCAAAACAGTACCAAACCCATAACTAAGTCCCAGAACATCATAACTATTTCACAGGCAGGAAAACCCAACTCTCAAACCAATCAAACTTAAGAAACTTTAAGAAAACCAAATACTCATAAACTTAAAGCTTGAATTACCTCTATTACAGTAGTTTTCCAGCTAAATTCCCATGCTATCAAGCTTATAATCTTCCCTAGAATCGTTATGACTCTAACCTCGTTGAAATCGAGCTCTAGAACTCATGTTTTCTTCGAACCATGAGGGTCGTGGCGCGACCCCATGAACCCAGTTTTGCAAATTTTTTCTCTGATCTAAATCACTTAAAACTCACCCCAAAACAGTACCAAACCCATAACTAAGTCCCAGAACATCATAACTATTTCACAAGCAGCAAAACCCAACTCTCAAACCAATCAAAAACCAATCAAGCTTAAGAAACTTTAATAAAACCAAATACTCAGAAACTTAAAGCTTGAATTACCTCTATTACAGTAGTTTTCTAGCTAAATTCCCATGCTATCAAGCTTCTAATCTTCCCTAGAATCGCTATGACTCTAACCTAGTTGAATCTGAGCTCTAGAACTCATATTTCCTTCGAAAACGCTAACGAGCGTAAAGAGAGAACGGGAGAGAGAAAACCAGAGTGAGATTGTTTTTTTATGAGTTAATAACTCAACCGAACCCTTATAAATGAACGATCCCCAAATGACCTAAATGCCCCCACTCAACCCGCTTCTCTCTCAACTCTCCATAAGGGTAAAAATGTCATTTTCACTCTCCAATCCTGCTTTATACTCAAATTTTCCCAAATAATTCCGCTAAACCTGGAATATCGCTATTTCTCCCAAAATGTGACTCACGCTACAATGAGTCCCGGTGACTCTCCAGATCACCCAAAATACCCCTTGGCTCGCCTCGAGCCACATATTTCTACCCATTGTGACTAAACCACTACTTGCTCCCTAGAATCGTCTCATGCCGAATAACTCAAATATATCCACATAATATTGTGGTCTCAATCAATATGCACACACATATATATATACAAATACGCCATCAATGGGCCAAATTACGAAAATGTCCTTCTAATAAGAAACGGGCCCACATGCATGTTTAATACACCTAAACATGCAAATATATTCAAATTACAACTAGAGTGCAGTTTTCTTACCACAGGTCCAAGCACTGGATAATTAGAAATGACCCTCGAGCTCGATCCCCTTCTGAATCCTAGCGGTGCCCTAGTCACAACCAAAATAGCGAACAACCATCAATAACAAGCAAATAAAGGTTTATGAATTGAGTCCTAGCCCCCGAGTCCTCGAATTCTATTAAACAGGGTAGTAGAATCCTTCCTAGGCTCTTAGGTTTAAATCCCCACAACCTAAAACCGAACTTGGCTAATAACCTTAATTTGAGTCACGGCGCCTCTCGCTAAGCACCACGGCTCTCTACAAGTCAGAGAACCCTGACCCTGATTTCCCTGGACACACTCCACGGCACAATCCTCCAAGCGATGTGGGTCTAAGGCAATTCAGAGAACCATCCTAGCCCCTAAGTTCATGCAGGCCGCAGCGCTCCAAGAACAGCGTCGCAGCGCAACCCCGCGAATTCAGAAAACTTGCGATTTTAAGAATCGCCCAACATCCCAAAATCATCCCAACACTCAATTTTTCTCACAATTGACCGCAACAATGTTTCAAACAGCCCAAAAATATACAAACCAATCTCAAAACTCAATCAACCCCACATAGAAACTAAGAATTTAGAAAGAACTTTTAAACTCCAAAACTTTAAAAACTCATAACTCAAAACTACAAATTACCTCTGTTTAAATCATTTCTTAGCTGCTCCCTTAAGCTTAGAAGCTCTCAGCCCAACTAAGCTTTGATTCCCCAACAAGCCTTGCCCCAAAACTTATAGAATCACTGCTTTTCGCTTCAATTTTCCAAAGCCCCAACTATGAGATTTAGAAAGAGCAAATGAGGAGAAGAAATAGAGACTGAGTGTTAAGTTTATCTGGTTTCCGAATGCTTCCACTAGCCTAAGTCTATCTAGGGTTAGGGAAAAGACCAAAATGCCCCTAGCCCTCACCTTAGATCTATAATATCGTCAGGAGCAAAATCCTCCTTTGCCATCATTTCCCACTAAACCTCAAATGACACTAAAAATTTCTAATTAACCTCGACATACCCAAATATTCACCAAATAAATTCCCAATCCCCGGTATACCCCAGTAATGTACTAAATTACTAAAATACACCTAGGCTCACCCCGAGCCGAGAATTAGACCCCGTTGTAACTTTTCCGCTAAATTGCTCACTTGGATCACCTCAGGCCACACATCTCAAATATATCCACATAATAACTTGGTCTCACTCGTAAAGAATATATAATATAAATATACCCTCAATAGGTCAAAAATTACAAAAATGCCCTTTTAGACAGAATCGATCCTATAAGCACATTTAATACACTTAAGCATGCATAAATAGTCATATCATAATATAACTCATATAATTCACATTATCGCACAAGTATAATCACAATTAACACGTAAAAAATCCAATCATGCCCTTCTAGCATAATAATCAAGGCATTAAGCCTTATTAGCGAATTTGGGACATTACAACTATCCCCTCCTTATCAAAATTTCATCCTTGAAATTTATTCAAACATCTCGGGATACTGATCCCGCATATCTGACTCTAACTTCGGAGTCAAGTGCTTTACCTTGCTATTTCTTCGCAGCACTCTCAATGAAGTGACAGTCTTATTACTTAAGAATTTATCCTTTCTATCGAGAATCCCCACTAGCTTCTCTTTATGTAATAACTCCATCTGTAATCTCAGGGTCTCTTAATCCATATAGATGTAGTACTCGACACATCCACCCTTAGCATCGGCACCTATAACACCTTATGAACCTCCACCCATGGTGGGGTAAGGCTAATCTATAGGCCTCTGGCCTAATTCTTGTTAGGATCTCAAAAGTCTAACAAACCTAGAGCCAAATCTTCTCTTTCTTTCCAAATTGTCTTATCTTTTAATCAACAATACTCGGAGAGGTGCAAGGTCTCCTATCCTGGAACTCCACGTTTCCATATCTAAACTTGTGAGCTTTTACATCTTTTGAATAAAGCAGATACTTCTGCTCTGACAATCCTTAATAATGGCATTGGTCTTCTGGACCGTTTCAGAACCAGGATACTTCCTGTTTCTCATTTCATTCCTCGGAAAGCGTAATTCTCATTTCGTATCTCACAATATCTTATCCAGAGTCACTCCGGATGTCGATCGATATTCATCATCGTAACAATCTAATCAAGGGGTCGTACTTACCTCACTGTCCCTAAAACTTACATACTCGAAGTATAATGCTTAGAGTCTGAGTTGTTCTCCCAGGCTGTCAATCTGTCTGAAGGTAAACAATAATTCAAAATCCCACTATTATACTCATCGCCCTCTATAACCCTTTCCAGAACTTAGGAAAAAAATAAAGGGTTTCAATCTGACACTGTCTACTCTGGTGCCCCACAGAGATGTATGATCTCTTTTCGCCTATCTTCATTCTTATAATAACGCGTTCACACAAACAGAAGTGCTAACTTAATATGTCGAGTCACAACCTCTCATACAAAATCATTTTACCTGCAATCTAAGGCGATCAATTCATACGAACTCTGGGATGCCCTAGATTCATAATAGTCTTTCTGACTTCTGATATTCATCCCTCACCTGCTGAAAAGTTAGGCACTGAGCCCCCCGGTATACAGATTTTAGATCTAAACAAACCTTAAAAACTCTTGAATACAACAAGCATGAGGGGTGGTATAAGACTCATCCAGAATCTCCACCTTGATGCTAGCATCCATCAGAACACATATCCGACCCTCATATCCTAACCTATCCACATTAAAATGGTTCTTAGCCATTCCTACAAGATTTTCTTTCTGTATTTCACTGTTTGTAGTATATCCGCCAATTATCAATCACGAGTTCTATACCAATCTTGGTTGTTTCCTCATCTGACTGCGTCATAATCCATTGTGAATCATACAACTGGCATGGATCTTTCCAACTCATGGTGTCAGCCTCCACGTTAGTTTTCTCTTGGTAATAAAGGATTTAATTGTCAATCCGTCAGAAGTTCTCACCAATGCCTTCATCTCATATTCAAACCCTATGGGTGACAAAATTCTTTAACTTCTATGCTAGTGTATGTACTTCTTTCCCATAAGTGTTGTCACATCACCCTGACCACAACAATCTGGTATAACTGTCAACTCAAGGTCCCGTGTAAAACATCTATGTTTTTAATCCTTTAACCAATGTGAAGCATGAACAATCACCTTTCCAATTTACACACAGGCACATCCTAGCCCCTAACGTGTCACCCTATAACCTTTTTGTTTTAAACAACAAGGACAGTATCCACTGTACCATCCTTATAGGTCAGTCCACCCTCATACTGATACCATGGCGTGACAATAAACCCTTATTTCAACTTTTGAAAATCTAGTACACACCATCCATTCAGATAACTTTAGGTCCTTACGTTACTTTAATCAAAGGTATGGCAGTCCTCAAAGATGCTTCAAGTAAGGGTCGATGTGTTTCGCCAGTCCCATCGTACTTCTAACCTATAAAATGTTCATTTGGCCAATTCCTTACTACTTCTATCTTAACTAAATCATGTATGATCCTATCACTTCCCATAATGTCTCCTTGAACATCACCTGGGAAATTGGAACTGATCACTCCAGAACCTTACCTGTGATCCCCGCTTCCTCATCCTTTGTAATATCAACGAAAATGTTACTCGTGTTCCATTTCTAACTGGAAGTAGTCCAAAACATTCTCGATTGATCCAAATATGACTTTTCCAAATCATCCTTGCACTCTGTACTTGTTGGATTTACACGAGTCATTGGAGCATTGGTCAGTTCAAGAGCCGTCACTGAAAATCCATCACATCATACTTGGTGCGAGAGGTAATTCTTGAAATGTCTTTTTCCTTGATCCTCAGCTGGTAATAACCAGATCGAGGGTAAATTCCTAAGAGCACTGTCTTACCCTGCAATAGGACAACTAAATCATCCACCCTTGGCAATGGATACTTATTCTTAACAATTACTTTATTCGGCTATCCATATACGGTACACGTTCTCACAAACTTGTCATTCTCCTTAACAAATGGTGTTGACATATTTTGTGGTGAGAAGCTCTGTCTAATCAATCCCCAAGTTGAGTAACTTCTTCGATTGAACCTTTAACTCCTTCCATTAAGCTGGTGCCATTCTTCATGATATCTTGGATATCGATTCTATCTGTAACGACCCAAATTCGCTAATAAGGCTTAAGGGCCTTGATTAGTGTGCCTGGAGGGCATAATGGGAATTATGTGCAACCTTAATGATTAAGATACATAATTATGATTTAAAGCATGTTATATGACTATTTGAATACCTGAGATGCATGACTATGTGTGTTAGTATGCATGTAGGCCCTGATTAGGTTAGAAGGGCATAATCATAATTTTGGCCATTATGGGCATAACTGTTTTGATATATGTGATAATTGTTAAGACCACATTATTATGTGGATATATTTGTGATCTGTGACTCGAGATGATCCTAGTGAACAAAGTAGCGAAAAAGTCATAGCGGGAATTTATACCCGGCTCGGGGTGAGTCTAGGGGTATAAATGTTTGGTGAGTATATTGGGATCTATTTTAATATCGGGGAATATAATCGGAGATTAGTTAGGTATCGGGAATTAAGCGGTAAATATCAGAGACACTCGAGGAGTTAGCGGGAATTAGGGTGAAATGACTAAAATGCCCTTAAGTGGATTAAAGGGTTAGAAATAAAGGGGAGGGCATTAAGGTCATTTGGCTTCCTAAAGATGGGAATTACTGAGACTTTATGTTAGTGGAAACTGTAGAGAAGTGTAGAAGTCTGAAAGAGAGAAAAGAAGGAAAAGGAAGAAAAAGAAAGGGAGAAAAACAGAGAAATTTTTCTAAGGTCAGTTTAAGCTTCCTTCATCATTTTCTTGAGGATCTCTGGAGCAAAGCTCAGAGGAGAGCTGGGGTAGACTGGGCATCAAGGATTCTAAGCTAAGCTTGAGGAATTGGCAGAGGTTTAGCAAGAATTCATCAACACTTGAGGTAAAATTCTGTAAGTTTCTTTAGCTCTGGTTTTGGTTCCTAGCTAAGATATCTAAGTTGTGTTGATGGGGAATTTTAGGAAAGTTGGAGCCAAGGGTTGAGGAAGAGCAAGCCAAGGAAGTCTAGAGGCAACTTGAGGTCGAAATTCCACCAAAGGTACGAATTCTAAGCTTCTAACTTTGTTGTTCAACTGGTTTCTGCTGAGTTTTAGTGTCTAGAAGTGGCTATGGTGAGTTTTGAGTTTGGGGATGCATGTGCTTGAGTTCTAGGTATTTGGGGTGCTTGGAGTGAGTGGAGTATGTTCATAAGGTTGTTTTTGAGTTTGGAAAAGATTTGGAGGAGTTTTGGTTGAGGTTGGTTCGAGGAAATCGCAGGAAGGGAAAACTGGTGTTGGTCTGTCTGTGACTAGCGCTACAGCGCTAGCCTTTAGGCGTTGTAGCGCTAGGCAATACATGTTGAGGGGATTTTTCTTCTGTTTGTAACGCTGTAGCGCCCTCCCATGAGCACTGTAGCGCTACCCTGTCTTCTGAAGGGGATTTTAGGGTTGTTTGCAAGAGTTTTTGACCAAGGGTTTGGGGTTTGATTCCACCACCTTGTTTGGTGGAACTAGGACTTCCCGGGGGCTCGGGAATGGCCCCGAGGCTAGGTTTTGGAATTAAGGATTGATGATGACTTTGGCCTATGATTATGTTTAGGTGAGCGCTAGGGCTCAAGGGGGGATCGTGCTCAAGGAGTCGAGGGATCAATGCTAGTGAATTGAAAGGTAAGAAAACTGCACCCGGTTATATGTTTATGATGGAACTAAGTGCTCCTGATACTTGTATTATGTCAATGATGGTATTACGCCATGGGACATGTGATAGCGACCTAAGGGTGCCGTACACAATATTTGCGCACAGGGCGTGGCTTGGCCACTGGTAGCCGAGGACAGCTTAATATTCACTAAGCTCGGTTTAAGCGGGCCGGAGTCAGTGGGATAACGGAGGGAGCGACCTGAGGGCGCTAGCCCTAGTTATCATTTGTGAATTGATATGTGATATGAGTTGATGTGTTTAGTATGTTGAATGCTTGATTATACTGTATGTTTATATGGTTGAGAATATGTGATGCGACATGAAATATTGATTTGTTTGTTGATTGCTTATGATCTGTTGTTATGTTTTCTTGCTGGGCCTTGGCTCACGGGTGCTACGTGGTGCAGGTAAAGGCAAGGGCAGGTTGGACCAATCCTGAGGTGGAGAGCTGCGGGGTTGAATGTACATAGCCAGCTATTCGATCACCATGGTCGAGGAGTGGATCAAGACAGGGATTGCCTAACTTTTTGTTTTGCCTTAATATGGCTTGTTATTGTATCTAAACCTTATGACTTTTGTAAACGATCTTTAAACTTATATTTTTGGGATCCCGTTTAAATAGATGATGTTTCTTAATGAAAATACGACTTTGAGACAAAAACATTTTAACCCTAGTTCCTCTATAGCTTCAGTAACACGTTTTTAATTAAATGACTTGATTAGCAAGTCTAACACTTTATAAACACACAGTGTAACGGTCTTGGCTATCCAGGGCGTTACACTATCCCTGCATTAGTCTTGTGGCACACTAAATCCCTAGACGCGACAGCAATCTCAGCGAATCCTTGGGAAACCCATTTGAAACCTCACTGGCCAATCTAGTTTCCCTCTAGTCTAACTAATATAATCCTGGCGGTACCTCCACAATAGTCAGGAATCTTGTGAACGCAAATGGGTCATTTCCCTTTAAACTTAGAAGTCACCATCTTTTCTTACAGACTATGGTTGTTCCTTACTTGGAAAACTAGGCTATACTAAGACTTATACCAAAGTCTCATATAACAAGCTCAAATAATTTTTTTCTAACTCTCTACTAGTAGTACTCTGACCCATCTCCTACAAATTACCAATTTCCCTCAGCAGGCACTAAGATCTCAAGCCCCATAGCGTAATAATCGCACAATATGTACAACATATCTATGCCTCTACTAAGAGATACATAGTACGAGAATCAATCACCACCGTATAAAAGATTGAGAACTAGAAAACCAACCTGTCGCCACTGAGGGACCAGCCTCAGGCTTTGACTGGGTCGAGATGGACATTCAAGCTGGAGTCAAGCTATTTGCACTCTTTGGTTCCTCCTTCTTCAATCTTGGGTTATCCTTCTTGAAGTGCCCAACTATTCCAAATAGAAAACATGCCTTCGCTCTACAGTCTCCCAAATGGCATCTCCTGCACTTGATGCATAGTGGATAACTTCTCCAGACCACGTTGTCGCCCTGGCAGCCACCCTAAGTACCAAGGCCCCTCTTGTCAGGACCAGTAGTAGTAGAATTGTCAGGGGTCTTTCTTTTTTGGTCACTAGGGCCTCCGCCCCTACCATTTCCTGCAAAAGGGAGTACCATTTCCTGATCTTCTTGCCCTACGACACTCTCACTCCATATCTCATCCCCTACGTTCTCGATAGCAAGGGCTCTCCCTACTGCCTAAGCGTAGTAAGAAATCTCATGTACTGGAGTGATCTTAATGCTCTGGGCTACCCCAAGGTTCAATCCTTGAACTACACGCTCCTTCTGGGATGCATTTGTTGGCACCAAATAAAACGCGAATTTGGCCAACCCATCAAATTCATTGACATATTTTGTCACTGTCTTACTACCCCGAACCAAGTTCATAAACTCGTTGGTCTTCGCAATTCGAACTGTGTCACAGTATTACCTCTCATTGAAAAATTGTTTGATTTCTTCCTAACCCATCATGACAACATTCTGGGTCTGGGATACCACTTCCCACCACGTTCAGGCATCTTCCCGTAACATGTATATGGCACAAACCACTCTATCATTGCCTACCACTTCCATATAGTCAAGGATGGAGCTAATCATGCCAATCCACTATTCAGCTCTGAATGGATCTAGGCCTCCCTCAAAAGACAGAGGATAATACTTCTAGAATATTTCATGTAATAGTTCCCATCTGTTATCACCCTTAAGTTGAGCCAAAACTGATGCCACTATTGACAAAAAAAATGGAGCAATGTTCCCTGGCGAAACCAGTTGTCTTAACCACTTAATCTCTTCCTCTTGCCTTTGCAATCTTGCTTTCATGCCAGTAAACTTCTGCTGCCAATTCCAGTGGCAGGTGGAGGGTTCTGGCCCTGACTATCATTTGTAGCCCCAATATTAACACTGCCTGATCCAATTGACTGCCTTGGGTACATAACTTATGAATCTTTCTATAGTCAACAACTTAACTTATCAGGCATGATAATCATATCCAGAACTATTCCACGAGCAGAACCAACTAACACAGCAACCACACACAAGTATTCATACCAGAACACAGGTCTATAACGTTCATGCATCAATTAATAGGCCTTGCTCCCACAAGATATATATATGTCATGCTCTCTATTCTAGCATGCAGATAAGGAACATAGGTTCAATTAATCAATTAAGCACATAATCTCGTTATCAGATACCAAACCGTGAGTCAAGCTTATCTTTAGCAGCGAGTGTACATGCTCAGCCAGTCTTCAGGAACCATTAAACCTATACTGCTCTGATACCAAGTTGTAACGCCTTGGTTAGCCAAGACCGTTACATTGTGTGTTTAAAATGGATCCGACAAAGATTGAGGCGGTGATGGATTGGTCAAGGCTCAGGAGTGCCACGGAGATTAGGAGTGTAATGCTCTTGTTAGCCAAGACTGTTACATCGTGTGTTTAAAATGGTACTTAACTCGCTAAACGAGTCATTTCGACTCAAATGTGTAATTAAAAACTAAACCAAGGTTTTGAATTAAAAATTTTGGTCAACGGAGTAATCATTTTTCATTAAAAGTGATGAGTTTGTACATGGGAGCCCAAAAAGTGTCTATAGACTAATAAAAGACAAATAAAATACAAACTAGCCATCCTAAGCGAAAAAACAGGGTTAAACCCTAGTTCTTCCTAAGCAATCCCGGTCGTGGTGGTCGAGCAAGGTGCATATGTACACATCGCCCCAGAAGTTCTCCAACTCATGGTTGGTCTAGTGTACTCTTGCCCTTAACTACACATAAAGCACCCGTGAGCCAAGGCTCAGTAATAAAACTTAAATCAATATATTCAAACAAGCAACGGGATATAAATAACAAGCTTAGCAATAATAACCCTTTTCAATCAAACACATAGCCCAATTTAAACAGCCAATGAGTTAGACAAGTGCATACTACACTTCTAATTATTTAGGTGGAATTCGGGCCAGACAAGTACATATTGCACTCCCCGGTTGCCCTATCCCAAATGGAATGCATTCCGCACGATTGTTGCCGACCTTGAATGTATCGCCTTGGATAGCCAAGACCATTACACTGTGTGTTTTAACTAGTGTTAGACTCTCTAAACGAGTCTCTTGGCCATAAACATGTAACTAAAGGTGATTAACAGTTTAGGGTTAAAAAAATTGGTCAAAATTAATATTTTTATGCCATAGTAATTTCTATTTTATTTAATCCAAGATTTTTCTCCCATTAAGGTTCATTCCTTGGTCTGAGACCAATCTTTCTTTGCATAAAGCTAGATCCATTACCAGATCATTACAGGGGCTATAAAGTTCACGAATCATCACAAATTCATATAATCTCATTTATAAAAATAATATTTCACATGATTCTTCACCGGCTCAACCCGGCTACTAATGGATGTTCAAAATGCGGGATGTTACCTGTAGACCGTGTTATTTTTATACTGTGGGATTTGGGACTTTGTTGCCTACTGCGGAATTGGTAGTCTCTCTCCAGAAGATGGGTTAGGTCATTACTAGTAGAAGTTGATAACAGAGAGTTGTTTGTAGATTTGATTGACTTAGCAATGGAGGATTTTGATATGATCTTGGGTATGGACTGGTTGTTCAAGTATGGGGAAACTATTGACAGTAAGAGAAGGATGGTGACTTTTGAGCCTGAGGGAGAGGTCTCGTTTGTGTTTGTGGGTACTGTGAATGAGCCTCATGTTCCCATGACTTCGGCATTCAAGGCTGGAGACATATTGGAAGAAGGCTAGTGAACGTAGTGGATACCACCAGGGATGTGCTAGTTGAGCTCGCAGAGACCAGATTGGTTTGTGAGTTCTTAGATGTGTTTCCAGAGGACCTACCAGGGTTACCGCCACACCGAGAGATTGAATTTGTCATTGAGTTGGCACCAGGGATAGAATCAATATCTAGAGCGCCATACAAAATGGCTCCAGCAGAATTGAAGGAATAGAAGGTACAATTACAGGAGTTACTTGACTTGGGATTTGTTAGACCCAACTTTTCACTGTGGGGCGCACCTGTGTTGTTTGTTAAGAAGAAGGATGGGAAGTTGAGAATGTTCATTGACTACTGGGAGTTGAAAAGGCTGACTATTAAGAACAAGTATCCATTGTTGAGGATTGATTACTTGTTTGACCAGTTGTAGGGTAAGACTGTATTCTCAAAGATTGATCTTCGATCTGGTTATCACAAGCTGAGGATCTGTGATGAGGATATCCCAAAGACAACCTTTCACACGAGATATGGGATTTATGAGTTTTTGGTCATGTCCTTTTGGTTGACCAATGCCCCGGCAGCATTTGTGAATCTGATGAACAAGGTGTTCAAGGACTATCTAGATAGGTTCGTGATTGTGTTTATTGATGACATCCTGATCTACTCTCTGTCAGAGACAAAGCACGAGCAACATCTCCAATTGGTACTTTAGAGGTTGAGGGAGCGCAAATTGTATGCGAAGTTCAAAATGTGCAAGTTTTGGCTACCTTTTGTGACATTTCTTTGTCACATTGTTAGTAGAGACAGGATTAAGGTGGATCAGGCCAAGATTGAGGCGGTGATGGATTGGTCAAGGCCCAAGAGTGCCACAGAGATTAGGAGTATAACACTCTGGTTAGCCAAGACTGTTGTTACACTGTGTGTTTAAAATGGTACTTAACTCGCTAAACGAGTCATTTGGACTCAATTGTGTAGTTAAAAACTAAACCAAGGTTATGTATTAAAAAATTTGGTCAACAGAATGATCATTTTTCATTAAAAGTATTTAGTTTATAATGGTATCCCGAAAAGTGTTTGCAAACTGATAAAAGACAAATAAAATACAAACTAGCCATCCTTAGCGGCAAAACAGGGTTCAACCCTAGTTCTTCCCATGAAATCTCGGCCATGGTGGTCGAGCAGGCTACATATGTACACACCGCCCCTGAAGCTCTCCAACTCATGGCTGGTCCAGCTTACTCTTGCCCTTACCTGCACTACACAGCACCTATGAGACAAGGCTAAGCAAGAAAACTTAAATCAATAGATTCAAACAAGCAACAGGATATAAATAACAAGCTTGGCCGTAATAACCCTACTCAATCAAACACATAGCCCAATTTAAATAATCGATGAGTTAGACAAGTGCAGACTGCACTTCTAATTATTTAGGTTGCATTCGGGCTAGATAAGTGCATATTTCACTCCTAGGTTGCCCTAGACAAAGTGGCTTGCGTTCCACACGCTTGTTGCAGACTCCAGCTCTCTTAGGCCGAGATTTCAGATCTTATTGCCATCCCCCGCTCTCTTACGTCGAGCTTTCAGATCTTATTGTCGACCCGACTCTCTTTGGCCGAGCATTCAGATCAATTATAATCTGAAATACATTTTTCCTATCAAACAATCAGATACAGCGTACACAAGAATGCCTAATCAAGTAATCACATGAATAATTATATTCATATTCCTTAACAGGGGCTCGAGCCTCAATTACAACCAGGGTATAGTTTTCTTACCTCAGGTCCAAGCACTGGATAATTAGAAATGACCCTCGAGCACGATCCCCTTCCAAATCCTAGCGGTACCCTAGTCATAAACATAATAGTGAACAACCATCAATAACAAGCGAATAAAGGTTTCCGAACCGAGTCCTATCCCTTGGGTCCGCAAATTCTACTAAAGAGGGTAGTAGAATCCTTCATGGGCCCTTAGGTTTAAGTCCCCACACCTAAAATACAACTTGGCAATTTGAGATGCGACACCCCTCACAAAGCGTCGCGACTCTCTGCAAGTCAGAGAGCCCTGACCCTGATATACTTGGACACGCGCCGCGGCGTGTATGGCCCTACTTCCTTAGAGTCGTTAATATGTGAGTTAAGAATTTGCCATTGGAACGCTAATTGAGGTTTTAGGTTAAAAGTGTGACTAAACTAAAACAAAACTCGTTTAAAGACATAAATTATGAAAATTTGGCCATTCATTGAAATTATAGAATGTTATACAGACGGGATCCCAAAGTACTGATTAGAAAATACTTTAGAGCTCAAAAATACTTTTAAGGTCGACCTAGGCAACAAAACAACCATTACAGTACTTTTCCCAAAATAACCCTAGCCATGGCAGCCAGGTAGGCAGAACATGTACCCGTCACTCCACGCTCTCCATACTCATGGTTGGTCGACCTTTCCTTGTCCTTTACCTGCACCATAGAGCACCCGTGAGTCGAAGCCCATCAAGAAAACTCAACATATAACATATAACATAACATTCATTAGTATATAGTAAAGCAACCAACGGGCTAAACACATAGTGGCCTATGCTGTCCTAGGCACTTTACTAGGCCCTAGGTTTGCGGTCTTCACTGAGAAGGTGACTCCGCCACCCTAGGAAGGTCTCACCCTAGCGGCCTGCACTCAATGTGCTCAATGTCGATCCCAACCCCTTGTCGTCCCCAACTTCTTACAGTTTTCAGCCTTCGTTGTTCTCGGCCTTCGCCGTTCTCGACCTTCGCCATTCACTCACAAACTTGCATCACATAGCATAATATTCATAGATATTTAAATGCATATTAAACATAAGCATCAGGGTTGTGCCCTGCAATACAAACAATAGGGCCAAACCCTACTCTACAGGTACAGCAGTTTTCTTACCTGTGTCCCGAGCTTTCTGAATACCGCGATCCCGGGCATAGTCCTCTAACCCTAGCCTCATTGAAAACCTAGTCACAATGCATTCATAATAACCACCCATCATGTTATAAACCAATAAATAACTTCACAATATTAATCTAGCCTCCAGGACCTTGAATTCCACTAAACTGGGCAGTAGAATTCTTCCCGAGCCTTAACATTTGAGTTCCCGAGTCTTAAAACCTTAATTCCCTTTTTTTTTCCCATTTAGGGTCGCAACATGCCCTTGAGGGCCGCGGCCCGCTACTTGGCCAGAGGGCAAGGCCCTCCCTCCTGGAGGACACGGGCTGCAATCTGCACCCCCAAGGTCGCAGCGCGCCTATACAAAACAGAAGCCTTCCAGCCTCTTAGAGCACACGGGCCGCGGCCCGAGACCCCAAACCCAGAAAATCAACCTTTTTCCTGCGTTTTTCCTCGAGCCAAAACCCCAAAATCATACCCTAATCATCAACCAAACTCAGAATTAAGTCCAAAATCCTTATCCTTGTAGCCTAAACACCATAACCATTTAAAAACAACTCCCTAATCCTCACCAACACTCAAAATCAAACTTAGAGTTTAACTCTCATGGAACCTTCATTTCACCGCAGAATTCAATAGCAAGTTTAAGTTTAGGAGCTTACCTCTAAACTTAATTTGACCCTGAACCACTTCCCAGCACAACAAGCTGCCAATTCATCACTTCCTTAGCCTAGGATCCTCAGATTTTCTTCAAAAATCTCTAAGCATCAATAAGAGAGGGATTGAGCCAAAAGAGAGAGCAAGGCTGAGATTTCTTGCTTTGTTTTCCTTCTGTTTTTTTTTCTTCTAAGTCCCTCTAGAACCTCAGCATCCCAAATAATGTATATCCCTTGCCAAAAGTCTGAAATGCCCCTTAAGCCCATCTACATCCTCAAGTGCCACCAAGGGCAATTCCATCATTTTCCATGTCCCACTAATTCCTCGAGTGCTCCTATAGATCCTTGTTCAATCCTGACATGTCCAAATAATTACTAAGTTTCTACCCGTCTCCCGGTAAATCTCAAACACCAACTATGTTCCAAAAATAACCCTAGGCTTCTCCCGAGCCAAGTATTCGACCCGCTGTGACTATTTAGCTAAACTGCTCCCTAGGATCGTCTCGGATCGTGCATCATAGATATATCACCACTCACTCGTGGTATCAATCACAATAAACACAAATATCACAAATATGCCCTCAACGGGCTAAAAATACAAATATGTTCCTAATAACCAAATGGGGCCTGCATGCTTATTTAATTCGCCTAAACATGCATTCCTAATCACATAATCATTAAATTCACATATTAACATTACTAAATCAATTATTGCCCTCCCGGCACGCTAATCAAAGCCCTAAGCCTTATTAGCAAATTTGGGGTTCTACAACTATCCCCTCCTTATAGAAATTTCATCCTGGAAATTACTTGAATAACTCGAGATAACGATCTTGAATATCTGTCTCAATTTCCCAAGTCACCTCTTCTACTTTGTTGTTCCTCCACAACTCTTTCACTAAGGCGATGGTCTTGCTCCACAAGACTCTATCCTTTCGATCGAGAATCTGAACCAGCTTCTCTTCATACGATAAACCCCGATCCAGCTCCAAGTTCTCGTAACTCAACACGTGCGTGGAATCTGATACATACTTCCGGAGAATGGACACATGAAACACATTGTGAACCCCTGATAGAGCTGGAGGCATCGCCAATTTGTAAGCTACCTCTCCAACCCATTCCAAAATCTCAAAGGGGCCAACAAACCTAGGGCTCAGCTTGCCTCTTACTCTAAACCATTTCACCCCTCTTAAGGGAGAAACTCTGAGAAACACATGGTCCCCGACCTAAAACTCTACGCTCTTGCGTCTCAAGTCTGAGTAACTCTTCTGCCGACTCTGGGAGGTGAGCATTCGCACTATAATCTTCTCAATTGCCTCATTGGTCCTCTTAACAACCTCAGGTCCTAGATACCTCCTCTCACCCGTCTCATCCCAATGGATGGGTGATCTGCATTTTCTCCCATATAACATCTCATATGGATCCACTCCGATA
This sequence comes from Humulus lupulus, assembly GCF_963169125.1. Taxonomy (NCBI): domain Eukaryota; kingdom Viridiplantae; phylum Streptophyta; class Magnoliopsida; order Rosales; family Cannabaceae; genus Humulus; species Humulus lupulus. The sequence goes on from NC_084798.1 coordinate 83,521,004, forward strand.
GTCACCTGATAACTTTTATTGTAAGAAAACTCACTCAAAGGGAGATACTTACTCCAAGATCCCCCAAAATCCAACACGCAGGCTCGCAGCATATCCTCCAATACCCGAATCGTCCTCTCAGATTGTCCATCCGTCTGAGGATGATAAGCGGCTCTAAACCGCAACTGGGTGCCCATAGCCTTCTGCAGGCTCTCCCAAAACTTGGAGGTGAAGGTGAGGTCCCTATCGGAAACTATCGACCTCGGATCCCCATGTAGTCGCACAATTTCCTTCACATACAATTCAGCATACTGCTCCACAGTATAAGTTGTCTTAACAGGCAAAAAGTGGGCTGACATGGTATACCTGTCCACAATCACCCACAACGAATTATGCTGTCACACAGTCTTCAATTATCCAACCACGAAATCCATGGTGATATCCTCCCATTTCCACTCCGGAATCCCTAGAGGCTGCAACAACCCTGCTGGCCTCTAATGTTCAGCTTTTACTTGCTAACAAGTCAAACACTTTGCCACATAATCCACCACATCTCTCTTCATTCCTGACCACCAATACAAAGTTCTCAAATCTTAGTACATCTTCATCGTACTCGGATGTAAAGAATAGGGAGTGGTATGAGACTCATCCAAGATCTCTTGTTGGATACCTAAATCCATCGTAATGTAAATCCGACCTTTGTACTTTTGTAATCCCATTTCTAAAATAGAAAAGTCTTTAGCCACTCCGGCTAAGACACCCTCTTTGTACTCTCTCAACTAGGGATTCTCCCCATGTGCCTTCTTGATCCTTTCAAGGAGCGTGGGCTGAAGAGTGATATTGGCTAGCTATCCAACTACCAGCTCAATACCTGCTCTAGTCATCTTATCAGCTAACTTATCTCATGTCTGCCTCGAACCAAACAACTATCCTGGGCCCAGGGTCGTGGCGCGCCTATACAAAATAAAGGCCTTCCAGCCTCTTCGAGCACATGGGTCCCAGCGCCTGAAGAACAGGGCCGCAGCCCGAGCCCCCAAACCCAGAAAATCAACCTTTTTCCTATGTATTTCATCAAGCCTAAACCCCAAATTCATACCCTAATCATTAACCAAACTCATAATTAAGTCCAAAACCCTTATCCTTATAGCCTAAACACCATAACCATTTAAAAACAACACTCTAATCCTCACCAACACTCAAAATCAAACTTAGAGTTTAACTCTCATGCAACCTTCATTTCACAGCAGAATTCAACAGCAAGTTTAAGTTTAGGAGCTTACCTCTGAACTTAATTTGGCCCTGAACCACTTCCCAGCACAACAAGTTTCCAATTCCTCACTTCCTTAGCCTAGGATCCTCAGATTTATTTCAAAAATCTCTAAGCATCAATGTTAGAGGGAGTGAGCCGAGGGAGAGAGCAAGGCTGAGATTTCTCGCTTTTGTTTTCCTTCTGTTTTTTTTTCTTCTAAGTCCCTCTAGAACCTCAGCATCCTAAACCATGTATATCCCTTGCCAACAGTCCAAAATGCCCCTTAAGCTTATCTACATCCTCAAGTGCCACCAAGGGCAATTCTGTCATTTGCCATGTCCCGCTAATTCCTTGACTGCTCCTATAGATCCCTGTTTAATCCCGACATGCCCAAATAATTACTAAGTTTCTACCTGTCACCCGATAAATCTCAAACACCAACTGTGTTCCCAAAATACCCCTAGGCTCCTCCCGAGCCGGGTATTCGACCCCGCTATGACTATTTAGCTAAACTTCTCCCTAGGACCGTCTCGGATTGTGCATCAGAGATACACTACAACAAATATTATTTTCTACAATAAATAATAGCTATTGAAAAAAAAGCGGAAAAGTAAAAATATAAACTAAAAGGCAGGCATATGAAAGCAAAGCAGGAAATTAAAATAATTGTGATTTATTTTTTTGTTGAGACTCTCTCTAACTCTCTTTTTGTGCTTCCCACTCATTTCACACGACCACATAGCCAACCCAAAACCTTATCATTTCTAGAGTGAGAAACACGAGTAATAGAATCAAGGGCATTAGAGATATGGTGATGTGGTGAGAACAAGTTAAAGGGCATTAGAGATATGGTGAGAGCTCTGTTTCTTGACGATGATAGAGTAAAGAGAGGGCCACATCAATTCTCATTATCATTCACAAGTTATTACTCTCCATCAGGTTGGTCAAAAAAATTCATTAGAACTGTCATCATTTTTCTTTAGACAAATAATTTTTTAAAATGCAATTATAAATTTGAAAGTTTTTTTTTTTTTTTTTTGTATTTCCATAACCTAGGTTCATGTTGCACATATTTACCAGGTGTGCCTCTCATTTTCTTGATTGTGATTTTAATATCTTGTGAACTCCTAAATAATTGGACATATATTTATACTAATATTGATTTTTAGATTTTAGTTTTATCTTGCCAAAACTTAGATTCTTTCTACGTTTACATTTACAACCCAGCTTGATAATCATTTTTTAAGAAACATTAACAAACATTGATCTTAGCTCAAATCTAGAACCCAAAAAGGAAACACCAAAGTAATGAGCCATGGAGATGGTGACTGCCATGGAGATGGGATCTCTGTTTTTATAACTTACAACCACAATTTTTGTTCCATCGAGCAACTGCACTTCCATTTCTTTAGGTATTCTAAAGATCTATATTTTTCTTTTTGTTATTCCCATTCTACCCTTTCCCTATTTCTTCACTCTCTGCATTTCTTAACTATTCATCGTATTGGAAATTTATGTTAATTTCTCTCAACTTTCCTCATTTCAGGCTCCTTCTTCATAATGTTGATATGGGTTTGCCTCTTTTCATTGTTTAAGGCCTGAAGCTTTACTTCTTTTTTTTTTACTTTTTCATAAGAATAATTATTTTTATTAGGGTATTGAACAACTACTACCATTCTTTATGAGGTAGTTAATAGTAATTATTATTATTTTGTTTATTTTGAAATATGGTTTGTTATTGTTTTCTATTCTATATATTGAGTTTTGTTTGCAAGAAAACTATTTTAAGTGGGAAATTTTGCTTTCATTACTGAGTTTTAATTGTTTATGCCTCTTAGTTGGATTTTTCTCTTCTTAGCTGCACTAGATTATTTAACTTTATTTTGATCTAGGCAAAATGCTTGTAAATATACAGTAGCATATGTAGACAAGCTTTTGGATTTAGTTCTTTTCATTGCCTCATTTTGTTGGAACTTCTTAAGTCTTGGTCAACACTATCATAATATCTGTAAGTGTAAATAGACTTCTTAACAAAATATTCTATAGCCATTAAGCTTTTGGTTGGAGCAAGTGTTGATGGACTGTACTTGAAGCATGTATAATAGCTATTTTTGGCCAGCCATTATGTTGTTATTGCCAAGTCACACAATTCTTGCCATATTTTACATTTCTTGCTTTTGATTAAAACTTGGTACATTCTACCTTGTGTTTGACTTGTATTTTCTTACTTTTATAGTTTACTTATTTGACCTACATTATAAGTTAAACTTACAATCGACATAAAAAATCAAATACATAATCATTATTCATGAAGAAAATATTTTTCCAGCAATAGATAACTCTTTTTCGTAATCAAAATTTGTGATTTTTTTCCATGAGTAGGGTATCACTGTTCATAATCATTTAGCTGTCGTGAAGCATAAGCAATCACCTTCCTAGCCTGCATAAGAACACAACCTAACCCCTATCTCCATGCATCGCAAAAAACCACAAGCTTCTCTTGATCTGAAGGAAGACTCAACACTGGAGCAGTAATCAATCGCTGCTTCAACTCCTAAAAATTGTTCTCACATTTGTCAGACCAAACAAACTTCAAGTTCTGGCGTTACAAAAAAATTTCAAATAATTTAATGCAGAAAATTAAATTACAAAAATTTCATATGCCCCAAAATGGTTTACATTTTTCATCTAGAAATTTAAGAACAATTCCTAAACCCAAAACACCATATAATTAACGACCCTTAAGAATAAACTTTAAACATACATACATCCATCATTCACACATATTACGATAACATAAGAATGCATATTATGCCCATGCAGTAATTAATGTATGCATAGATTAATCACCGCTCTGATACCAATTCTTAGGAACGAGTTTCCTAATACGCAGTGGCATAGTGATGGGTTGGCCTAGTGTACAACAAAATTTTGTAACATATTTAAACTACTTTTAAATATGTGGATCCATTAATATACATACATTAATCATAAACAAGAAAAGAATAAAGAACACACCTCTTGATGCCTATCAAGTATCCTTGTTATCTTTTCGTAAAATAAACGATCTTCCTATCCAAGTTGCTCCCAGCTACTCACACCAAGATCTTCCACAATGTTCTCTACACCTCAAGAAGTGTGTGGGCACTTAGAGAATAAAGGATGGTATATTTATGATTCAACATGATGTACTCAACACATGAGGTCAAGATAATAGGCCTGAGATTGGTTATGTATCTTTTTCAGGGAGAGATGGAAAGCATCGTTATTTTCTTAGAGCGAATAAATTTAGTATCAAGTTATTTTCTCATAATTCTAACTTAAATTGAAAATATTTAAATTTTAAAAAATAAATATGTAACCAATTACAATTTGTGTTTTAATTAATTAATTGTCTTATTAATGAAAATATCAAAACTAATTTTATGAATTTTTCATTATTAATTAATTAATTAAATAAATAAAAGTGAAAAAATCCATCCGTGATTTCTATAGCTGCACACCACACACAGTCCAGGGAATGTGTGTGTCATGCAATACCGTATAAAATAGGGATATTTATTTTCTCGACTATTATTTAATTATTTTAATAATGTAAACATCAAAACTAACTTTTGACTTATCCCTTAAATAATTAAATAAATAGAAGTGAAAAAATCCAATCTTGGTTTTTTTATGTGCTACACGCCCAAGTGAGTCCCTGGGACTACTTGGTGTGTGTAGCTTCCTACAAAATAAAGTTCAAGATTTTTTTTCACAATTATTTAATTATTTATTCAAACTACCTTATCAGATAAAATCTAACAACCTGATAATTAATTCAAAATTGAATCTATTATCTTTTAACTAATTATCACATATAATTAATTATTTGAATAAATATTAATCTTTTAAATTCAAATCCAATTTGAACTTATCAGATTATTATCTCTCACTCAAATAAAGATATTTAATTAATTCTACTAATTAATTAAAACCAATTTTAATTAAATATCAATTTCAAAAATTTGATATTTATTTTATAATTTCAAAAATTATAATAAATTAATTATTTATATAATTTCAAAAATTATACAATAATTAATTATTAATTAATTTTTATAATTACAACTATTTTGTAATTAATTAATCAATCACTATTATCACATAATTGCATATTTGGCCCGAAGAACAAATTTATTCTTAAATATGTCTTTTTACCATTTTACCATTTATATCAACTCTTGCCTTGAATAGTGTTGATAGAGCCGCTATGGGGACCTATGGACCTATAATTCCAAGCTCCAACAAATTTGTGATTATTAATTAAATAATATTAATTTATTAATCTCATGATTACTCCACTATAAATAAGAGACTGCACTCTTATAATTATAGACATTTCATTTACTAAGTACTTTATAACAATAAAGTGTCCATTGATATAATCATTACATACAAATTAACCCTCTAATAATGGTTCATAATTAACCTGGAATAAAATTACCATTTTACCCTTTTAATTATATCTTGTTTCCTTCAGTACCATTGACTTTACTAGTGAAGCTTAATTCATAGCTAAATTATGAATTTGAGCTCAATAACCTTTCAGTCCCAAAAGTCAACCCTTAAGAGAATAATTATTCACTCTATTACGAGAAGGTATAGATTCCTTATCTGTATACTATGTCCCCAGCCATTTACATTAATGAGTTCACAAAACAAAAGTTTCTAGCCTGATCATTCTAACAAACCCTAACGAGTGAATCGAAGAACTCATATAACATAAACAAGAGTTCATAGTAACTTCAGGATTAAGATCTATCTGTATATGATCATCAATTGATATATTTAATTAATACTTCGAAACGGTATTTAACTAAGTATTAATAAACATATCCGGTCCAGTTCTATATATTCTCTAATATATAAAGCACCTCCACTTAAGTGTCCTACTACACTAGTAATCCGGATCTAGATCACATGTATTCATAATATTAGTGGACCGTACTTGCAGTAATTAATATAAAGATTCCATAACTTTTATATTACTATGAACTATTCAAGTTCATTTATCTCAAACACAATCCTCTCATACCAATACGTGGTTGAGATCATATATATGAACTTAAGAATTTTTCTGATATTTACTTAATATTATAAGAGAATAATATAGTCCATAAAATATATGCATAACAAATTCAATTTATTTATTTATTTCTTAAAACAATGTCTACTACATATGCTTTCATGGCACAATTCCCAACAATCTCCCACTTGCCCTAAAGCAAATGAGGCATCTCTCTCATTCACATGTTTCTTACATGCTCCTTAAAAGATTTCATGGACAAAGACTTTGTGAAAGGATCTGCAAGATTATGCTCTGAAGCTATCTTCATAACTACAACATCTCCTCGATGAACTATCTCTCTGATCAAGTGATTCTTCCTCTCATTGTTCTTTCCCCTCTTGTGACTCTGTGGTTCCTTTGAGTTAGCTACTGCCCCACTGTTGTCACAGTATAGGACTAGTGGCTTATCCACATCTGGCACTACTTCCAGATCGGAATAGAACTTCTTGAGCCACACAGCCTACTTAGCTGCTTCACAAGCTGCTATATACTCGACATCCATGGTGAAGTCTGCAATGCTGGTTTGTTTAATACTTTTCCAGACTACAGCTCCTCCTCCAAGAGTAGACACTGATCCAGAAGTTGATTTCTGACTATCTCTGTCTGATTGAAAATTAGAATCGGTGTAACCAGTGGGGTTCAGGTCTCCACCTGAATATACAAGCATATAATCTCTAGTATTTTTAAAGATACTTGAGAATATTCTTCACTGCAATCCAATGACTCAATCGAGGATTGGATTGATAACGACTGACTATCCCCACTGCATAAGAAATTTTAGGTCTTGTACACAACATGGCGTACATTAGACTGCCTACCGCTGAGGCATAGGGATACTGTCTCATATCTTCCTCTTCCTGAGGTGTTTTGGGACACTGCTCCTTGGAAAGGACTACTCCATAATGGATGGGCATATCACCTTTTTTGGAGTTTTGCATATTGAGGTGTTCTAGCACCTTATCAATATAAGTTGCTTGAGACAGTGCCAAAGTCTTGTTCTGTCTATCTCTAAGAATTTGAATGTCCATAACATAATTGGCTTCTCCCAAATCATTCATTTGGAATTGTACAACTAACTAGTTATTTACCTTTGATAATGATGTTACGTCATTGTCAATCAGTAATTTATCATCAACGTAAAGAACTAGGAATACTACTACACCATCTTTGATTTGTTTATAGACACATGGTTCGTCAACGTTTTGTTAAAAACCAAACGTTTTAATTGTGTCATCAAATCTAAGATTCCAAGATCTAGAAGCTTGTTTGAGTCCATAGATGGACCTAAGAAGCTTGCAAACTTTTTGCTCTTGACCTTTTACATCGAACCCTTCTAGTTGAGACATGTAAATGGTTTCGTCAAGGTAGCCATTCAGAAAATTTGTTTTGACATCCATTTGCCAAATCTCATAATCCATGCACGCAGCAATGAATAAGAGTATACGAATGGATTTTAGCATGGCTACAGGAGAAAAAGTTTCTTCATAATCAACCCCTTCTTTCTGTGTGTAGCCTTTGGCTACAAGCTTTGCTTTGAAAGTCTCTACTTTCCCATCCGCTCCTCTCTTCTTCTTGAATATCCACTTGCAACCAATGGGTTTGATATTCTCAGGTTCAAGAACCCATACGAAATTGGAATACATCGATTTCATTTCCTGGTTCATGGCGTCTTGCCATTTGTCCTTGCCAGAATCATTCATTGCATCTTTAAAAGTCAATGGATCGTGTTTGTTTATGTCAGACACAAGCATTTGAACTTCATGTTCATAGCGTATGGGTTGCTTACTAACCCTCCCACTACAACGAGGCTCATTACTATTCTGACTAGAACTAGCAGTTTCCTTTTGTCCTTTTTCATTGGTTGTTACTGGTGACTTTGCAACTCCATTCGAGATCATCTCCTCCAGTACAACTTTACTGCGAGGTTTGTGGTTATTAATATAGTCATCTTTAAGAAAAGTTGCATCTGTCGATACAAATGCTTTATTTTCTTTTGGACTATAAAAAATTCCACCTCTAGTCTCATTGGAATAGCCCACAAACATGCACACTTCAGAGCGTGATTCCAACTTCCCAGTCTTTCTTTTTAGCACATGTGCAGGACACCCCCAAATGCGAAAATGGTTTAAACTAGGTTTATAACCATTCCATAATTCCATGGGTGTCTTCTGGATAGACTTAGATGGAACAACATTCAATATGTATAGAGCACATTGAATCTCATAGCCCCAGAATGACAGTGGTAATGATGAGAAGCTCATCATTGATCTAACCATATCTAGTAACGTTCTGTTCCATCTTTCTGAAACACCATTTTGTTGTGGCATTCCAGCTGCTGTGAGTTGGGATTGAATACCATGCTCATGCAGATGGTCCTCAAATTCAAAATGCAAGTGCTCTCCTCCTCGATCAGATCGAAGAACTTTCAGTGATTTACTTAATTGCTTTTCAGCCTCTGATCAAAATTCTTTGAACTTTCCAAAAGTTTCTGATTTTCTTTACATTAAGTATAGGTAACCATATCTTAAATAATCGTCAACAAAAGTGACAAAGTATTCGCAACCTCCTCTTGCTTGTACATTAAGTGGACCGCAAACATCCGTATGTACCAGCTGAAGTGGTTTTGTAGCTCTTGAACCTTTAGCAGAGAAAGGTCTCTTGGTCATCTTGCCTTCTAGACAGGACTCACAAACAGGGAGAGATCCAATAGATAGTTCTCTTAAAGGACCATCCTTTACAAGACTATTAATTCTATCTAGACCAATATGGCCCAATCTCAGGTGCCACAGATATGTTTCACTATCGGAATCAGTCTTTTGTCGTTTAATAGATCTAGGATTAGCTATTTTAAATAATTCAGAATTAATTAAATATTTTGTCATTCATTATAAGTATGTAAATTTGTTTATCCCAAAGCATTTGCATAACAAGTAAATAGATAATTTCTTTAATAACTACTTTATTAATAAATGTCATGCAAAAATAGAAATAAGTTTCCAAACATTAATAATCAAAATTACTAATAATAAACTAAATTTCTAGACTATTGTTTTCTTTGTTCAAAGAAATCTAGAATTTATAAAACAAAATAAAAAAATTTAAATTATTCAACTAACAATAAAATTTCTAAATAAAACTACTCTCCAACTCCTCCAGTTTTACTAGCTATCAAAATCATCATCAGTCTCTTCCTCCTTTTTAGGGTTCTGATTCTGCAAAAGGAAAAACAAAGAAAATAGATTAGTGGCATATATTTTTTAATCTACTATTCATAGTTGAAAAAAATATATGTAAATCTCATTTACTTTTTCATTTGTTACAAACGATAACACTCAGCAAAGACTTCCTTTGTCATTGCTTGCCACATCTCATGTGCTGAGTCATAGTGTATATATTTTTCCTTTGTTTCGTCAGGCATGGTTGAAAGCATGCAATAACGTGCCAACCGATCGGACTTCATCCAATTCACATATTATGCTTCTGCTTCATAGCTAGTAGCCAAAGGTTGTTTTGTTGGAGGTTTGTTACAGACAGTTAACATCAACTTCTTATAAGAAAAAATGGTCAAAATGCCTCGAAACCAGGGTTGCATGTTTTTAGGTTCAAAAACCAAAGATTTGAGAAAAGCATCGGCGTGTAATTCACCAATAGACATATTTGTTGGGACTAAATAAATAAACAAAAATGAATTTATGCATATAATAAATATCAGTAATTTTTGAAATAGTAAACGTGATGCATGAATGCAACAATTAAAGAACACATTAAAAGTAATTACTAATTCCATGATTAATTAATTTGAACATTAATGGACCAGCCTTAGGGTAGGTCAGACTAATTCCAAATTAATTTTGAGACAAGTTCTCAAATTTATAAGTGAAAACTTAAATCAACATTTCTCTTTTGACTTATAAACAACTTCTTGTTTGGTTAAGGAAACACTAGTCCGCTCGAAAGCCTAATATACCTTGTGAGTGTAACCCATTATTTTAGATCAATGACTTGACTCAAGAGTGTGCCTTGGGGTAAGTCAAACTTGAAATACATCATTAAATCCTATTCTTAAAAAAGGAGTTTGCCTTGACAATAACATAGTCGGAAGCCTTCCTTAGGAGGACACAAGCAATGGTGCTGCGAGGCCCTCTCCATGTTACCTTGGTGCTAACTAATAATGGAGACCATGGGACTTATTGTCATAACTCCCTCTCCCACTCACTGTTTTAAAATATGTGTTTTCTCAAAACATCCTATGCTTTTTATTTAGTTTGTAAAAATAAAATGATCTATTTTTACCAAATGATATTCTAATAATTACTAATCCAATTAAGCAAAATTAAAATTATAGAACTATGTCCTATTTAATTCAATTTTAATTTTTTATAATTACTAGGAATATCATTTATTATTTAATAAGACAATTTTATTAAATACTAGAAATTAAACTACTTTTAAAATCAATTTCCGCTCTTAAACTTGTTAAGACTAGATTTATTATTATATAGTCCATCACATAAAGCATATAATCACAAAGGACAATCCTAAGGCATGTTTCTACTCATACGAGATGCATGCTAATTTTAAATATTGTGTGGGTAATATGTATGGCATGTCAAAAATGCATGATAAAGTATTAAACAATTTAATCACATTCAAACATTTAAATAAATAAATACTAATTAAATAAATAAATAAATTTGGGCCGGGTGTCTTGGGTATTTCTAGAAAAATTGCAACACTTGCAAAATTATACACAAAAATGTAAGAAACTAAATAAAACCTAAAGAGATATCTATCTTCAGCTTTGGGCCTTCGCAAGTAGTCTTGATCCATTAAGCCATTTATCAATTTAATTTTGAATTAAAATAACTTTTAATTATATTAAACAAATTTTAAGAATAATTAGCTTGGGTTTTAATGCCCAACAAGTTATTAGACCCACTTTTGAATTTGGGCTCAAATAATTAATTCAAAACAAAACAATTTTAATTATGGGAAAAAATTAATTAGGCACGTAATTTAAATAGATAACAAAGATGCAAGCCTTAGGGTTTAGAAACCCTAGGGTTGGCGGCACAATGTGTCTCGGCATGGGGAGGTGCGGCTGGAAGGCACGCTGATGCAGGCGCAGGGTCGCGCACGGATGCAGACGCAGGGGCACGCGGCTTTGGGGCACGGAACCCGGGGCTCGGGCCTTACAGAATATTTTCAAAAAATTTAATGTAGAAAATTAAATTACAAAATATCCCTATGCCCCAAAATGGCTTACATTTTTCATCTAGAAATTTAAGAACAATTCCTAAACCCAAAACACTATATAATTAACGACCCTTAAGAATAAACTTTAAACATGCATACATCCATCCATTCACACATATTACGATAACATAAGAATGCATATTATGCCCACACAGTAATTAATGTATGCAAAGATTAATGACCGCTCTGATACCAATTAGTAGGAACGAGTTTCCTAATACGCAACGGAATAGTGATGGGTTGGCCTAGTGTACAACAAAATCTTTTAATATATTTAAACTACTTTTAAATATGCAGATCCATTAATATACATACATTAATCATAAATAAGAAAAGAATAAGGAACATACCTCTTGATGACTATCAAGTGTCATTGCTATCTTTTCTTAAAATAAACGATCTTCTTATCCAAGTTACTCCCAGGTACTCACACCAAGATCTTCCACAACGTTCTCTACACCTCAAGAAGTGTGTGGGCACTTAGAGAATAAAAGATGGCATATTTCTGATTCAACTTGATGTACTCAATACATGAGATCAAGAGAATTTTTCAGGGAGAGATGGAAAGTTTCGTTCTTTTCTTAGAGTGAATAAATTCAGTATCTAGATACTTTCTGATAAGTCTAACTTAAATAGAAAATATTTAAATTTTAAAAAATAAATATGTAACCAATTACAATTTATCTTTTAATTAATTAACAATCTTATTAATGAAAATATCAAAACTAATTTTTGAATTTTTCATTAATTAATTAATTAAATAAATAAAAGTGAAAAATCCATCCGTGATTTTTATAGCTACATGCCACACACAGTCCAGGGACTGTGTGTGTTGTGCAATACCCTATAAAATAGGGATATTTATTTTCTCGACTATTATTTAATTATTTTAAGGGTTTATACATTTTTGGACCCTGTGTTTTGTTCTATTACCTTTTGACTTATCCATTAATTAATTAAATAAATAAATAGAAGTGAAAAAATCCAATCTTGATTTTTTTTATGTGCTACACGCCCAAGTGAGACCATGGGACTGCTTGGTGTGTGTAGCTTCCTACAAAATAGGGTCCAAGATTTTTTTCATAATTATTTAATTATTTATTCAAACTACCTTATCAGATAAAATCCAACAACCTGATAATTAATTCAAATTTGAATCTATTATCTTTTTAACTAATTATCACATATAATTAATTATTTGAATAAATATTAATCTTTTAAATTCAAATCCAATTTAAACTTATCATATTATTATCTCTCACTCAAATAAAGATATTTAATTAATTCTACTAATTAATTAAAACTAATTTTAATTAAATATCAATTTCGAAAATTTGATATTTATTTTATAATTTCAAAAATTATAATAAATTAATTATTTATATAATTTTGAAAATTATAAAATAATTAATTTTGATAATTACAACTATTTTGTAATTTATTAATTAATCACTATTATCACATAATTGCATATTTAGCTCGAAGAACAAATTTATTCTTAAATATGTCTTTTTACCATTTTACCATTTATATCAACCCTTGCCATGAATAGTGTTGATAGAGCCGCTGTGGGGACCTATGGACCTATAATTCTAAGCTCCAACAAATTTGTGTTAATTAAATAATATTAATTTTATTAATCTCATGATTAATCCACTATAAATAAGAGATTGCACTCTTATAATTATAGACATTTCATTTACTAAGTACTTTATAACAATAAAGTGTCCATTGATATAATTATTACATACAAATTAACCCTTTAATAATGATTCATAATTAACCGGGAATAAAATTACCATTTACCCTTTTAATTATATCTTGTTTCCTTAAGTACCATTGACTTTACTTGTGAAGGTTAATTCATAACTAAATTATGAATTTGAGCTCAATAACCTTTCAGTCCCAAAAGTCAACCCTTAAGAGAACCATTATCCATTCTCTTACGATAAGGTATAGATTCCTTATATGTATACTATGTCCCCAGCCATTTACATTAATGAGTTCCCAAAACAAAAGTTTCTAGCCTGATCATTCTAACAAACCCTAACGAGTGAATCAAAGAACTCATATAACATAAACAGGAGTTCATAGTAACTTCAGGATTAAGATCTATTTGTATATGATCATCGATTGATATATTTAATTAATACTTCGAAACGGTATTTAACTAAGTATTAATAAACATATCTTGTCCAGTTCTATATATTCTCTAATATATAAAGCACCTCCACTAAAGTGTCCTACTACACTGTAATTCGGATCTAGATCACATGTATTCATAATACTAGTGGACCGTACTTGCATTAATTAATCTAAAGATTCCATAACTTTATTTTACTGCTAACTATTGAAGTTCATTTATCTCAAACACAATCCTCCCGTACCAATACGTCGTTGAGATCACATATATGAACTTAAGAATTTTTCTGATATTTACTTATATTATCACAGAATAATATAGTCCATCAAATATGTGCATAACAAATTCAATTTATTTATTTATTTCTTAAAGAATAATCGATGCTTCAAAGGAACATTAGATACGAATCATGTGTTGAGTTATGAGGATCTGGAGCTACAGACAAATTTTTCATATGAGGAGCATCCAGTACAGATTTAGGATAGGAAGGATAAAGTCTTACGAAACAAGACGATTTCGTTGGTTAAAGTATTATGGAGGATCGAGGAAGCAACTTGGGAGTTAAAGTCGGATATGCGGGATCAGTATCCCGAGCTGTTCCGGTAAATTTCGAGGACGAAATTTCTATTAGGAGGGGATAGTTGTAACTCCCTGAAATCCCTAATAGAATGAAATGCATGGATAAGCATGCCAGAAGCGCATGTGGGGGTAATTATGTGCTAATTAAATGAATTATGTGATTTATATGCTTATATGATTGAGTATGCATGTGTTATGTGTATTAAATGTGCTTAAAGACCCGCTTTTGTTAAAAATGGGCATTTTCGTATTTTGACCCGTTGAGGGTATATTTGAATTTTATATGCTATGTGAGTGAGACCACATTATTATGTGAATATATTTGAGATATTCAGAACGAGTGGATCCTTTTGAGAAATTTAGCAGAAAAGTCACTACTGAGATTTATATCCGACTGGGGTGAGCCAAGGAGTAATTTGTTAATTTTGGGTATTTTGAAAAGTGTTTGGATAACGAGATATTTTTTGGGGAAAATATTGGTGTTTGGAAGGTTAGTGGAAAAATTGAGAATTTAAGATGTAATTTGAGGTTTAGTGGGAAACTAGGCTAAATGACCATTATGCCCTTGGAGGTTACTTTTGAGGTTAATTGTTGCTATGGGTAATATGGTCATTTGACCTATAAATTAGTGCATTGTGCAGCATCCTTTGGGAAAACAAACTCACGTTTTTCCCTCTCCCTTGTATCCTTTTGGTGTTCTAATTGGTGCTAAGGAAGGATATTGAGGTTGAAAGGAATTTTTGGAGATTGAGGAAGCTTGGAGGGATTCGAGCAACAAAAGAAGAAGTTTGGAGCTACCAAAATTCACCATTAGCACAAGGATTTTGAAATTTAGCAAAGGTAAGGATTTGTCTATCTGTATGTTTAAGTTCATCACGAGTTCTTGTATTTTTGGGAATTTTGGTTTGAAGTTTGAATTTGAGAACTTTAGAGTGATTAGGATGTATGTTGATGATAGAAAAGGGTTTGTTATCTACTAGGAAGGATTTATTGTTGTTGAGTTTGTAAAATCCAAGTATGAAATTTAGATTTTGGGGCTTTAGTTGAGTTTGAAACTCAATAATGGCAAATTGTGTTTAGTTGAGTTTTAGGTGCGTTTTTGTGGTTAATTGATGTTAGATATAGATTATCTAAGTTGTATGAGGTGTTTTGTGGTTCCAAATATGTTGAAAAGGCTATCTTGGGTCGATTTATTGGTCTAGTTTCGCAGGGGAACAATTAGGGAAGAACACCTTGATTATGAGCTCGTTTTGGGTTTCTAAAGACCTAGCGCGACCGCGATAAGGTCCCAGAACCTTATGAATTTGGTTTTAATTTGGGGTTTCAAGACTAGAAGCGCGACCGCACTGGGCAGGGCGCGACCACGACAATGCCCCAAAAACCCCAAAATTTATGTGGGCGCAACCTCACCAGGTGCCCCACCAACAAAAAGATATTTTATTTTTCTAATAAAAATAAAAAATTAAACTTTTAAATTCAATTAATTTAAAAATTAATTAAATAAAAGATAATTTCACAAAAATAGGATCTAACTTGGGCACCAAGAATGGTGCCCCAGATTACTTAGGGTCAGTGGCTACAAGGTGAGATATGGGGCTCTTGTGCGTATGGATGGGTGGCTGGCGCAGAGGCTCAGGGCTTGGCTGGAGGGCTAGGTGTGCGCATGGCGTGGGTGCGTGAGCTGAGCTCGTGCACGTGCATGTGGGGCAGCTACGGGGCTCGGGCCATGTGCCTCCAAGGTGTATGGCTCGGGTCCCTTTTTCTTGTGTACACATTTTTCAGATCTTAACCCAATAACACCATATAATTAACGATCTACCATTCAATCATACATTCAATAAAATATATCCATACATTCAATATACATATCAACATATATATATATATAACAAATGCAAGAAACACACACAATATTTAATATATATAGATTGATCTGGTACCAATTGTTTCTATTAAAAGTGTAAACCAGAGATACGCAATGGAAATTGGGTTTTAAAAAATTTATTAATACCAGTCAGGATCATACATATATAGAGATATTAAATCACATACAAATAAATTAGAGATTACCTCTTGAAGCCTATCAAGTATCCACGAATCTTTTTGTATAAATCAACGATCTTCCAATCTAGATTCTGAAAGCTCACACCTTGATCTTCCAGACCAATCCTCAAACACACAAGGACATGCATGGGCACGTAGGATTCAAAAAGTTTATTTAGGACTCTCTAGATGTACTCAACACATGAGATCTAGAGAGGTTTGATTGAGAGAAGATGTATTGGATAGTTTTTCTAGTTTAGAAAAAATATTGCTTTCTTTTCAAAGAGAGTCTAACAGTCAATGAAAATCACATCTTGTTATTCTTTTTCTTGAAAGGTATCGTTTCTTTTCGGGTTTATAAAGATAATTACCTAATTTAATTAATCTTTATTTTATTTAAATTAAAACTAATAAGTTATAACCAATTTAATTTTTTAATTTAAATCATATTTAAAAAAGAATAATTAAATATATATAATTAAATAAACAAATAATTTGAAATTCAAAATTAAAATCTCAAGGATAGGAAATCCATGTGTGTGATGTCACACTCAATGTTCAGTGAATGTGTCGACCACACTTCCCTAATTTTCTCATTTGCTTATTTACTTAATATTTAAGATAATATATTTATCCCAAAATAAATATTAGTTAATTCAAAAATAACGTTATCTTAAAATATCATTTTTTAAATAAATAAATATCTTATTCTAAATAAAATAATTATTAATCTCTCTTTCTATTAATCCAAACATGATTAATATTTATTTTAACCTATAGTTTTTCAAAATAAAAACTATATAGTTAAATAATTCATTAATTCATAATTAATCAATTGCTCATAATTATCACATAATTATTTCCTTGCCCTGGAAAATTAATTCATTTGCAATTAAGTCATTCTCTCCTCAAATCTTTCTTTTGACATCCTTACCCTTGACAGTGTAGGACAGAGGTGATCTGGGGACCATAGACCTATAATACGAAGCTTCAATAAACAAGATTATTAATTAAATTCTTTAATCTAATAATTATATTCATTACTTCCATGATTACTCCACTATAAATAAGGACTTGCACTCTAAGTATTTATAGAATTATATTTACAGAGTTTTCTCTTGTAGTCCATTGATGTAATCAATAAATGTAGTTATGTCCTCCATTTATTGGTTCGTTAATTAGAGCTGGTCAAGATTACCATTTTACCCTTCTAATTACCTCTTGATCCTTAAGTACTATTAATTCACTAGCGAATAATTATTCAATAATCAAATTATAGATTTAAGCTCAATAACTATTCAATTCCAGAATTGACTCTTAAGCGAACCAATATTCAATCCGTTAGGAAAGTATGGATTCCATTATTGTAAATAATGTTCCCAGCCATTCATGATATTGAATCTCCAAAACAAAAGTCATTAGCCTCATTATACTAAGAAACCTTAACGAGTGAATCAAAAGATCTAATAAACACAAACAGGAGTTCATGAATACTCAGGATTTAGACTGGTCTACAAATGATCATCTATTATGATAAGAATTAAATCTTTATGCCAAATGGCAAGTTTATAAAGATAATTAATTGTCATCAGTCTTGTCATATATAATCTTTATTATATACAACACATTTACTAAGATGTATATCCACATCAGTAATCCGAATCTAGATCACTCGCATCATGCATGCTTAGTAAACCGCGCTGGTAACCATTCATTAAAGATTCCTTACTTTAATATGTTACTGACTATTTCATTCATTATATATGATCTTAATTCTCTCATACTAATACAAGATCATATTCTCATGAATGAATAAGGAATTTTCTTGATATTATTATATAATTAATTCAAACATTAATTATAACACTCAAATATAATAAAATTGTACTTTTATTTAAATCAATAAAATATATTTACATGCTTTTAGGGTATTAATCCTAACAATTTCTACATCCTAATCCTCCATTCCATATGTATGAAGATGATTTTTATGGTAACATAGAAGATAAACTTGCTCCCAATCCCATGACTGGTGTGAAAGTGTTTGGCAAAGTTAGTCAATTGTTGAATCAGTTCGGGAAGGTTGTCCCAATTACAAAAGATAAAGAAAAAGGGAAACAAAACAGGAAACATAAGGAGAAAGGGAAAGGGAAAGGGAAAAGGAAAGGGAAAAATATTAAAGAAGTTGTAAAAATTAAAAGAATTCCCACAAAAAAAAAAGAATATGGTTGAAGATGCTTGTTGGAAGAAGAGATCAACATTTTTTGAGTTGGAGTATTGGAAACATCACTTATTGCGACAAAATCTTGATGTCATGCACATTGAGAAGAATGTTTGCGAAAGCATAATTGGAACTTTGCTTAATATTCCAGGGAAGACAAATGATGGTTTTCCAGCTTGACAAGATCTACTACAAATAGGAATTAGGTATGATTTAGGTCCTCGTGGTAAAGTCAGTGAAATGAGAAAGTTATTACCTGCTGCTTGTTTCAATCTTTCAAGGGAAGAAAAACGTCAAATTTGTGAGACTTTGGCCAATGTAAAAGTCTCATGTATTTATTCATCAAACGTCCACAATTTGGTTTCAATGAAAGATTTAAGGCTTATTGGGCTTAAGTCACATGACTGTCATGCTTTAATGCAACAATTACTTCCTATTGCTATTAGGGGAATTTCTCAAACTCATGTTAAATCAGCAATCACTAGGCTTTGTCTGTTCTTTAATGCAATTTGTGCCAAAACTATTGATGTATCATCTCTAAAGCCATTACAAAAGGAAATTGAGTTTACATTGTGTTTGCTTGAGAAAAATTTTCCTCCATCATTTTCGATATAATGCTTCACTTAACTGTTCATTTGGTTAGGGAAGTTGAGTTAGGTGGGCCACTGTATATGAGGTGGATGCATGGATTTGACAGACGCGTGAAAATTTTAAAGGGATATGTTCGAAACTGCAGTAGCCCAGAAGGATGTATAATTGAATGTTACATCACTAAAGAAGCTACTGAGTTTTGCTCTAAATATATTAGTAATGTTGAGGCAATTGGTATCCCAATACCACTATACGATCAAAATAATGAATCTAGTAAAGGAGTTGGTGTTTGAATTCCTGCATTCACGAGTAACAAAGAAATCAATTTGGCACACATAAGTGTGTTGGAGAACACATCGGTGGTGCATCCTTACATCAAGTAAGTACTTTATATATTACTACAATGTTTCTAGTAGTTAGTCTTCTAATTAATAATTGAACCTAACAATGACTTTACCATTCTCTACAGTGAACATCTCGAACACCTTAAAAGTGTTAATACATCAAGAAGGGAGAAGTAGATACAGGATGAACATCATAAACCTTTGGGCATTGGTTAAAACAAAAAGCTAAAGAAGAGCTTAGATTTCGAACAGTGTCAGAAGAATTGAAATGGATTGCCAGAGGGCCGACAACACATGCCAATGAAGTATGAGGACTATGCAGTTAATGGGCGACGTTTTAACACTAAGTCTCAAGATAATATTCGACTTAATCAGAATATTGGTGTGTCCATTGTTGCACAAATTATGATGTTTGCCAATTCTAAATATAATAGACCTGTTTATGGAGACATGCCATTTTATGGAACAATCAAAGAAATATGGGAGCTTGATTATATTGGATTTCGAATGGCAGTGTTCAAATGTGATTGGGTTGACAGTAACAAAGGATTTAAGGAGGATCAAATGGGTTTTAAACTAGTGAATTTGAGTAGAATAGGACACCAAGAAGATCTTTTTATTTTAGCATCTCAAGAAAAACAAATTTTTTTACATCAATGACCCCGTAGATGATGGTTGGTCTGTTGTAGTCTCTGTTGAACCCAGGAACATAAGAACAAACAATGATTTAGTCACAAAAGTTAAAGACAATGAAGAGCTCCAACTAATTGATAAATCATTAATTGATATTGATGGCTTTGATTCAAGAGAAGCAACAACAGGATCCTATTCACAAAATGATATGTATTGCATATGGATTGAAAATTAAATACAAATGTAATACAAAATTTCTTATTATGTATGATTTATATTTGATTCTCCTTTTTTAATGGCCAAGCATAATATTATTTTCTCTTCTTATTTTAGTTTCATTACTAATCATACATATTCATTGACTTTTCTTATGTAGAGACGCATGGAAAAAAATGAAGATGACACACTTGTTGAGGAAAATATACCTACATAGGATAACCTATCTAAAGAAAGAAGATTTAGAGGTCAATCGGTGTGTCAAGAAGTATTGAGGTGGTGGAATAAGGGGCTAAAAGCTCATGTTCAATGGAATGAATATGGACAACCGATCGAAACTCATTATAAGGCACTTCAAACTTATCTTTGCCATCTTGCACGCACGATGATACTTGTAGATATCAATGATTACCCTAATGTTCAAGATACAACATTGACTAGTCTATGGGATGATATTGAGGTAAAATTACTTTTATCTACATATATTTCATTTAGTTATTGAATTTCTACAACTTAATTATATTAAAATACTTTATTATAGAGTACATTTACAGTTAATGCCAACTGTGATAAAGATTATATTTTTCAATCTATAGCTAAGAAATGGAGGGATAAAAATTCAATTTTGACTTCCAATATCATATATCAGTTTATAGAAGACCCTGAGTATGCTCGTAAAAACCCAACTGCATTGACAGTACCACCGAAAGGGTCAAATATTACACCACAATAATGGAAGAATTTTTTTGCTTCTAGATTTAACCCTGAATTTAGAGTAAGTTCGATTTTTTTTAATAAATTAGACTTTTAAGTTAAGTGCAATTGAAATGGTAACTATTTATGTTTTGTTCAACTATTTAGGCCTACCGAAAGGAACAACAAGAGCCTGGGTCCCAACAAGAATATAGTCATCGATCATCTAGAACATCATTAGCCCAAATAGCAGCAAATATACAAAAAGAATGTGGTATGTCTGAACCTATTGATCAAGCTGAAGTTTGGAAGCGATCTCGAATGAATAGCAAAGGACAATTTTTAAATGAATCAACCAAAGATGCGGGTGATAGGATTGTAAGTGATCATCTCCACTAACTTTAAAAGTTTAAAATTGTTAACTTAATAAACTAAGAAACATGTTAATTTGTGTAGGATGAACTTCTTCATAAAAAGGCAAGAGGTGAACTTGTGGTGATCGGTTCAAATAACGTCCTTACTCAAGCTTTGGGTACTCTTAAGCACCGTGGTCATGTTCGTGGTAAAGGATTGGTTGTGTGTCAATGAGACGTATTCAAAAAGCCTCCAAGGAGCACTTTTGCACAATTGTAGGAGCAACAACTCCAATTCCAGCGACAAGAAAAACAAGAATTGCAACAACAAATGAAAAGTATGGATAACTTTTAGAAGGAGCGTCTAACGTCCTCCTAATCCAGGATCATTATACTATGTACTTTAAATAGTGTCAGACTTGATAATCAAGTCATTTGGTTATAAACGTGTAACTAAGGTTAATGTCAAGGGTTAGGGTTAAAATTTTAGGTCAAAAGAAACATTGACTTTTCATTTAAAAGTTTAATACATACATGAGATCCCAAAATGTTACTAACAGATGTTTGAAAAGGTATATACAATCAAAAGTTACAACCAGCTGGCCTAAGCAGCAAAATAAGGGATACAACCCTAGTTCCTCTGAGATATCATCTGCCAGGGTGGACGAGCAGCCACATATGTACACCCCACCACCGAAGCTCTCCAACTCATGGTTGGTCTAGCTTTCATTCCCCCTTACCTGCACCACATAGCACCCGTGAGCCAAGGCTCAACCAGAAAACTTAAACATGTGCATGAACAGTAAATATAGATTCCAAATACATATCTAGCACGCCCAATAGTAATAACCCACTCATGCATGCATACAATTACAAATAAATGATCATTGGATCATTATGGGGGCCCCTGCCCTGAATAGATGACCATAGAGTCAACCTGGGGCCCTATGTCCTAGCTATGTGACCATAGAGCCACTTAGGGCCCTTGCCTTTAGCACTAAGTAACTAGCCATAGAGCTAGCCAAGCGCATTGTTATCCAATGACCATAGGGTCGGCCAACGTAATAGTATGTCCTTGGTTGGGCCTAAGCCTCTTGACGAGCACACATCGCGCTATTTCCGCCCTTGACTAATAAGTCAAGGCTTTAATCAGACATTCAGATAACCAGACAAGCAGATACATATACAGATAAGCATTCTTTAGACAATACAAGTATGCATACATATAAATCATGGCATCTTAACCAATCAAACACAAACACAATAATAACCATGTTCCTTAACAGGGTCGAGCCCTACCTATGCAAACAAGTCAAGCATTCATTAAACAATTATCCAGACATAGAGCATTCAAGCATAACTTAAATCATGTTCATTCTCAGGGGCCGAGCCCTATTCATAGTTATAATCAATAACCGGGCCAAGCCCTAATCACATATATCATGTATTCGATGCAGTTTTCTTACCTTAGGTCCGAGTGCAACATATTAAGAACGACCCTCGAGCACGATCTCAGTTTTGAGTCCCTAGCGATAACCTAGTCACAACCAATAGAGAATCTCGTCAAAACGAGCGAATAAAGGCTTCCAGACCGAGTCATAGCCTTCGGGACGTCAATGTTGGGAATAGTGCCCTTACAGCAATTGTAGTTGACAAATATTTTAAATGAAATAAATAATTGAATTGAATTATTATTATATATATAGACTATGTCTGATATTATATGATAATATTGAGTGAATATCAGAAAACTCCAAAGTTTATCTTTGTGGTCTTAATCTCATATTGGTATGGGAGGATCGAGATTAAGATAATAAACTTAAATAGTTCGCAATAAAATAAAGTTATGAAATCTTTAGATTAATTACTGCTAGTACATTCCACTAGTATTATGAATACATGTGACCTAGATCCGGGTTACTAGTGTAGTAGGACATTTTAGTGGAGGTATTTTGCATGCTGAGAGTATGTAGAACTGGACCAGATGTGCTTTGTTAATACTTGTTTAAACACCGTTTCATAGTATTATTCAAACACATCAAACGATGATCATATACACGATGATCTTAATCCTAAGGTTACTATGAACTCCTATACATGCCATCTGATCATTTGATTCATGCATTAAGGTTTATCAGTATGATCAGGCTAAGAACAATTATTTTGGGGACTCAATGATGTATATGGTTGGGGACGTAGTTTAACAGATATGGAATCTATACCTTCTTATAGATTGAATAATGGTTCCCTATTGGGTTGACTTTTGGAACTGAAAAGGTTATGAGCGTTCACGTCGCAAACTTGTTGTGACGCAACCTTCACTAGTAAAGTCAATGGTACCCTAGGAACAAGATATAGCAAAAAAGGTAAAACGGTAACTTCATTCCCTTTTAATTATGAACCATTAATAGAGGATTAACGTTGTATGTAATGATTATATCAATGGACATTTTATTCTTAATAAAGTACTTAGTAAATATATGTCTATAATTACCAAGAGTTCAATCTTGGAGTAATCATGAGATTAATAAATATGATTATTTAATCAAAGAGCTTTGATTAAAAATGTAATATTTATCGGAGCTTGATATTATAGGTCCATAGGTCCCTAAGGTGGCTCTATCAACACCATATCAAGGTAAGAGTTGATACAAGGGTATAACTGTAATTTGGGAATTTGAGAAGAATTTTATTATTCGGGTCAAGTATGCAATTATATGATAATTGAGGTTGAATAATTAATTTAGAATTAATTATTAATTTTTGAAAATGTAATTATTAATTTAAATATGTAAATTTCAAATTTCATATATATAAATAAATAAATAAATTTTTTGAAATTAATTATTTTATTTGAGTGAGAGAAAATAAAATTGGTAAGTCAAAAATAGTTTTTGATTTATTGAATTTAAAAAATGATGATAATGATGATCATCAATTTGAATTTTAAATTTTGAATTTAGAATTTAAATTTTGAAATATGGTTGTCATATTTTCCTTAAAAAGATTAACACCTTATTTTGTGGGAGATTGATTTTAATTAAATAATTAAATAAAAGAAAAATGCAAAATCCCTGAAAAAAGAATAGCAGTACACGCCTGACATAGTCCAAGGACTGTGCTATGCGTGTACCACTATACATATATTGTACCTTTGTAGTTTTTATTTTTTTATTCAATTATTTAATAATTTGAAAATGGTTTTTCAAATATGGTAAGTTAGATATTTACCTAAAATCAAATCATATCATCAGTATTATAATATATTTATAGGGAACGACTAGCACGCATCCCCTTTTTTTGCAATGCCGGTGCATCCTTTTTCTATTTCGGCACCTGAATAGATATAATCCCAAATTTTTATATATTGACGGTGTACATTGTAGATATTTAGAATATCCTGCAAATTTTCAAGAAATTCTGAATAGTTTACGAAGCCGAAAACAGAGTTCAAACTGTCAAATTTTACACGCGTACACAAATTAACAGGCACGCGTGCAACAACCAGTTTAGACCCTATTTCGGTACCATAATTTATTCATAATTTCTTGAAAATTTGTAGGATTTTCTAGATAGCTATAACGTACACCATCATATAAAACAATTTGGGATTATAACTATTCAAGTGCCGAAATAGAAAAAGGATGCACCGGTGTTGCAAAAAAAAAGGGATGCATTGTAGTCGCTCCCTATATTTATATTACTATATTATTAGGAATAATAAGATAATATGAATCTCTATATATATGATATAGAAGAAGAAGAATAAGAAGAGAAGAAACATACAGAGATAGAAAAGAGAAACACACAACAACACAGAGACAATTCATAATAGTTCTCAAAGTTTTTTGTTAAACAAAAACTCTCTCTTTCTTCTTCTTTATTCTAATCATTCTCATACCATAATCCAAGTTCTCATGTGTTGAGAAATACATGTGATTCCTAAAAGACAAACTCATGT
Organism: Humulus lupulus; assembly: GCF_963169125.1. Lineage (NCBI taxonomy): Eukaryota > Viridiplantae > Streptophyta > Magnoliopsida > Rosales > Cannabaceae > Humulus > Humulus lupulus. Next base: position 83,546,375 of record NC_084798.1, read on the forward strand.
TCTCTTTGTGCTCACACACATCTTGAGGTGTAGAGAACACTCTGGAAGATCGTGGTTTGAGTGCTAAAAGCTTTGGATAGGAAGATCGTTAAAAATACAGAAAGACTCAAGGACACTTGATAGGCTTCAAGAGGTAAAAGTTTATGTTCTTGATTTTTGTGCTAATATATTCTATATAAATATATTGTATATTTATATACATATTTGTTGCATGATTAATATTATTGTATGATAATGTTTCTGGATTATTTTCTTGTTCATATTATTAATGAAATTTTTTTATTGTTGTTGTGTTGTTCATAAACAAAATGGGCCCACTGCGCAAAGTTTTTGCTGCATGCTCTAAATGGTTTTCCAATAGTCGAATTCTACTAAACTGGGTAGTAGGATCAATCCCGAGCCCTTAGGTTTGAGTTCCCACACTCAAAACCTTCCTGAGGCTCAAAAATCCTTCAAGCGTCGCGGCTCAAAACAAAGGAGTCGCGGCCCGCCCCAAGTCAGAGAGCCCAAGGCTCTCCTCTGTTCTGACATGAGCCGTGACGCGCCTCTATTGGGGCCGCTGCTCAAATGGAGGTTCGACACCTCCTTCTCATTCTTGTTCATGAGAGTCGTGGCGCCCCAAGAACAGGATCGCAACTCACCATGAAAACTCATAAGTTTCCCTATTTTCTTCAAGCAAAAACCCACCAAAAACCTATCCAAACATAGTTAAATCCCCAAGGTAAAGTTCCCAATCAACTCAGCACCTCAAAACACACAAAACCCAAGCCTAAACTTGACCAAAACCTCATCAAATCCCAAAATTCAGAAAGTTTCTAAACTCCAAAACTTAGCTAAAAACCAGAAAAATAGAGGGATTCAAGGCTGGAAATCGTTACATCAGTTGCCTCAAGTGATGCTAAACTTCTCCCCAAGCAATCCTGAGCCTGGGCTAGCCTCAATTCCTCCTAGATCGCAAGAATTCCCAAAGAATTTGAGAGAGTGTGTGTGTAAATGAAAGAGAGAGAAAGAGAATGTGTTTTACTTCTGTTTGAGTGTTTGTGAGGTTTACTTAGACCCTAAGTAACCTTAAAAAAATCCCGAGGCTCGGTGTACCAAAAATGTCCCCGAGGGTAAAGTGGTCAAAATCCCTAATATTCCCTCCTAATCTCACTAACTCTAAATATATCCTCGAATATTTATTCCCATTACTCGATAACTCGGTACTGTACTAGATACCCAAAATACCCCTTGACTCACCCCGAGTCGGGTTTTAGGTCTCGTTGTGACTTTCCCACTAACTTGCTCCCTAGGATCGCCTCGTGCCGAATAACCCAAATATACCCACATAATAATGGGGTCTCACACATATATGCACACATATATTCCAAATATACCCGTAATGAACCAAATTACAAAAATTTGCCATTTTAATAAGAAACGAGCTCACATGCATATTTAATACACCTAAACATGCATATCTAGTCATATTATAATATAACTCACATAATCATATATTTACACACATATATGTTACATAAACACATAACTTTCCATAAATTTCCATCCTGACTCCCCAATCAAGGCCCTAAGCCTTATTAGGTAATTTGGGATGTTACAGAGTAGTTCAATGCTTTAGAGGCCCAATTGAGTATGATGATGAACCAACCAGGGTGTACAGATCACTCTCAACTAGGGTGTACAGCCTAGTCTCAACAAGGGTTTGTAGCTGAGCCTCGACTAGGGAATGTAGTTGAGCCTCAACCAGGGAATGTAATTGAGCCTCAACCAGGGAATGTATTTGAGTCTCAATCTGAGCATGGACATGAGATTCATACTCTAGAATCATAGGTTATTTCTTCATTTTTTATAGTTGTTCACATATTTGTTACTTATTTCTGCTTGACAATAAGATAAGCTAACACTTACTTCAATCTCATAGGGTGAACCGTGTAGACTATTTGTGGAATCATCATCCCAAATAGTTGCAAAGGGTTATATAATTCATACCGAGTCTTCTAAGATTCATTGCAATGAATCTGAGAATAATCTTTGAGTTCGCATAACTAAAGTTATTGTTGGCAATGCATGTTTTCCAAATCCAATCTCAGATGACGTTGTAAAAGTACAAAATGCACTTGGTTCCTTTTTAGTATGGCTTGCACACTTAATTCAAAAAGGATTTGAGGTATCATATTGTACTTATTTCTACAATTAATTAAATTTGTCTCATTACTTATTAATATAATTGGTTATTTGTATAGGTCCATCCACGAATAGTAAAAAAGTTGAAAATTATGAGAAAGAAGACATCGAGTCCACCTCTAGAACCTATAACTCAACTGAAAAAGAAATAGATACTTCCATCATCATCATCTAGTGTCAAAACATCAAATTTGGTAATGAAGGAAATCCCGATTCCGAGTCACATTCCAAAAAGTTTAATGCACTTCATGAGAACATCTCTGAATCATAAGGGTTCTATGGCGTACACGATTCTAGTTCATCATCATATCTTTGGAATATTGGATCATAACATATACATTAATCAGCTTGATATTACACAGTTCATACATCTTGAAGAAATCAGTGCATCTGTCTTCACACTGTATATGAGGTAAAGTTATATCCTTATAATTTACTTTGTTCATATGATAAAATTATTATTATTATTATTATTATTAACAAGTATTTATCATTGTATTTTTGTTTGTAGAGGCTTATATGAAAAACTTTTGACGTTGAGAATTGCTCATTCGACTTTGTTCATGGAGCCTTCTCTATTTGCATGTATTAATACAAAGTCAAATACTAAAGATCAAGCAAGAGCACTTGCCAATCGCTTATCATTAGCAGATAAAGGAATGATGTTATTGGTAGCTTATAACTCTGGGTATGAAATCATGTCTTATATTTAGTTATAATTTCATCTTTTCAATTATTAATAAATAATGACTGACATTATTTTTATAGACGACACTAGATGTTGCTAGTCATTTATGCATACAACCATGATGTATATTTTTTTCGATCCACCTGGTAGCGATCCAAGAGAAGACGTTGTCAATGTAGTCAAAAGGTTAGTTTTATTTCAACTTTGTAACACAATGCATTTGGATTTTTAAGTGCATCATCTAATTAAAAATTCATTTAATTTTTTAGTGCATTTGGAATCCACAATCCTTTATATATTATCCCACAAGCAAGGTCGAGGGCATCACTTGGTTTCCAGTTCAAGTATGATTTCGAATGTGAAACTTATTTCATTTTATTTATATTTTATAATTCATTGATTAATTATAATAAATTGTCTAATATATATATATATGCAGGGTCCACGACAACCTAATGATATCGTGTGTGATTTTTACGTCATACAGCTAATGAGAGATTTAACTTTGGAGAAAGATTCAAAATAATATCTTTCAAAGCATGTAAGTACTTAACATATCTTTATATTTTCAATTTTTCAATTATCAAGACACTACTAATGTATAGTTTGATATTGAATTTTATTTTGTACTGTCATGACAAAACCATATATACAGTGGACGAGATCAACATTGTGAGTGAGGAATGGGTGGACTACTTCACTGAATATATGTCGGCATGACTACTATACTTAGCTAGACTTTCAGTTAGCTTTTAGTTTATAGCTAGGCTAATAACTACTAACTAACAACATATATTCACAACATATATACACTTTTGATGAGTTTTTGGGTAATATTTAGATAGCATGTTATCACATATTCTATAATATGTCTACCTACTGTAAATTGTCTGGGTCTGTTGTAAATACATGATACAATCAATGAAATATAGCAGGGGGAAATAGAAAAAAAAAATACAAAATTATATTTCCCCCGCAATACCTTATCTCAGCGGGTTGTACGAGATCGTTGAGAAAAACTACATAAAATCAATCTCGGCAGGCTAGGCCCACTGAGATTGGAGCTTATCTCGGCGGGCCCCAATAGGTCCGACAAGATTTCCTCAATCTCGGTGGGCTAAGCCCGTCGAAATTTCTCCACAAGAAGTCAAAAATTATCTAATCTCGGTGCGCATTAATGTGCCTGCTAAGAGACCCAATCTCAGCGAGAAAAAACCGCCAAGATAGAACACATGCTCTTTCTTGGCACTCTGATTCTCGACAGGCCCGACCCGTCAAGAAAAGCATGTTTTTTAGTAGTGTAGGAACCTTAGCTTTAGTTCCCCTAAGGTTACCCATAAAAAACCATCAAAATCAAACCCGAAACCAAACCAACAACATGGGCCAGTCAACCGGTTGCCCAAGGACGGTCGACCGGCTACCCAAAAATATTCTGCCTGGCAACATACAGTAGGTCGGTCTACTGGTTTGCACAGGCTGGTCGACCGGCTTTACACATAGCCCAATTTTCTGCATTTTTCAATTTTATTAAACCTAACCAATTCGACCCCAAACATGTTTCCAGCCAATTCTAAGTACAATAATGGCTCCAAAACAAGTATACAACTTATTTACCGAGTTTTTCGAAAACTACAAATATAATGAGAAATAAGAGCTAGAAAGAAAGGATCAAAGATAAACAAACATAATTTTTACGTGGTTGGGGCGTTAATGAGCCTTAGTCCACGAGTCTTTTGTACTAGATTTTAGAGAGCTTTTGACAATGGAGTTTTCTACAAGTTTGAGCAAAGTAATTTCTTACAAGCGAAAATCTGGGATCCATGCTACAGTGCATAATTGGTCCTATTTATAGGCAGTCAGGTGCAATGGGCTTGGGCCGAATTAATTCCGACCTAATAGGGATGTAATCATGGTTTACTCGCTAATGGAGTCATAATACAAAGGATATTGGTTAATAAATCATATTAATTAGGGCCCATTGGGCCGGCTTGGGCAGAGCCAAGCCTTATAGCTGCCAATAGTATGTAACCTCAGACTGGTCCGCGTGGGCTTCGAAGGGGATCTTGGGGACAAGATCTATCAGAGTAGTGGTAGTACTGTTTCCTAGGAACAGCGTACGTTCCATGCGTAACCTCTTCTGCAGGCTAGTTGAGGAGACCAACTTCCGTGTTTCCTGGGGACATGTCAGCGTTAGTGAAGATCAAACTTGCCCTATCTAGACTTCTGGTCCAAGTTCCTTTACTAATGCCCTGGTTCATTTACCTGAGTCCTGGTTCGCTCACCAAGACGAGTTCATTCTTGATAAGGTCTATTCCCAAACTAGTGAACCTGCAACCTCTATTGGCATCCTAGAGGATATGGGTTGGTTGGGACCAGGAAGATGGTGTGGGCCTGCATCTTGGTCCTGGTTCCCTTGTTATGGTCACGCCCATCGAACATTGTTGGGCTCATTGATGATTGGGCGATTAGAACTTTCTTCTTCCCTATTCATCGGGCTCAGGATGGGCCCGAATCTTTTTAAGGGAACCCATGGACCCATTGCATCATGCCACGTGTCCCAGGAGAAAACGGGGATAGCATTTACCCCCCAAGTCTTCATCCATGTTTGCATGATGGAGACTTGCCTTACTCTTCTTGATCAAATCCAAATATCCCGGTTTGTTTCCTAGGAGACAGGTTCATTTACTTGGGGGCCAGTTGAGTGATCCCTATCCTTTCAAAGTCATAATGTTTCACACACGTGTCTTCAGGATAATGGTGCATATGTACCACTCGCGCCTCACAGATCTGGAAAGAATCTCTTGATTGTCTCAATGACCGATGGGTGTCAGTGTAATTATAGAGGTGTCTCATCTGTACGAGCAAAAACTGTTGGGTACTCGAGTGGGTTGTTTAATACTTCTGCACCAATTGAGACCGTAGGATAGGGATAGCCTTGAGAGCTTCGACATGGACCGTTGGATGAGGCAAGTGCGGATCATGGATTGAAGAATCCACAATTTAGTATTCAACTAAGGCAATTAAAGCCTCTGCACCATCCGGGATTGTTGGATGGGGAAACTCTTGGGATCCCCACTGTGGATCGTTGGATCAAACATTGAATTTCTACCCTATAAATACCTTGACAGTTTCATTTCGAACTTTACACAATCTAGATATTCAGAGCAGAAAAAAGAGCTTTTTATGTCCCAATTTGTTGATGAGCTTTTCCGACGATTAGTTCATTTACGTACCTGTCTGTTTCCGACCAAGCCTCTTGCTGTTTCGCCTTCTGATAGTTTAGTCCTAGTTCAACCAATAGACAACTTGCTACATCACCTTCTCAGATTTAAGGTTGAGATTCTGCCAACTATGTCGCCTGAGACTTTACAAATTCCAAACCCAGCACCTCTCAGTAAGTTTTCTGGTCATTTTTTTTCTATTTATTCTTGCGACCATAAAATTGTTACGACCATGACCACCGTGTAGGGTGATCTTAGGTAGGATAGCGTAGGTCTGAATTGTAGATTTTCTAGGCAATAATTCCTGTCTAGTTGTCTCGGACCAATTCGGATGTCCAAAGGTTGACTTGGGAGAGTTAGAGAAACCTCTTATTTTTAGTTCCCAACTAAAGCTCCTGGGATCTTTATTGATCTCGAACTTAGGTATGGAGGGTACTTCTCCAAGCAATTTTAGGAGAACCCCCGTACCTTAACCAACTTTCTTCGATTTTGGTGCTAACTGCTTGGTTTTGTTGCTTTCAGGTCCCTGATCATGAGTCTGGCGTCACTCTTCATCCGGAAGATTTCGTTCAATCAGGCCCCATAGTCCTGGAAGGGCACAAACTTCCCACAGGCAATACATGGGAAATGGATGGGGAGAAGAACGAATTTCAAAACTATCGAATGTTGGATGCTTTGGAGAAATACCTGGGAGTGGAATAGACTCCAGGACTCTTCCACAACTAACTGGCCCGAAAGGAAGAGAAGACCCATACTGGCGTGGGCGAATTTGGGGCTTGGATCATAGGCCACATCAATGCGGGAGCTACTCTCCCGCTCCATAATTACTTCACGCGGTTCCTTAAGTTCGTGGGGATTGCACCATTCCAACTTCTGCCCAGAGCGTACAAGTTTCTCACGGAATGGCACATATTATGTGCATTGAAGGAGATCCCGGTGCCTACCCCCGCGGAGGTGCTGTATTTTTACAAGCTAGAGTCGCAACTTAACTCTAAGGACAAACTCGGGATGGATTTTACAGATTTAAATCCCGTGGTAACTATTGGACTCCATTCAGCACCTGGAAGCATCCCCCGGATGTCAGACATTATTGGTTTATGACATCCGGGTTCCTCCTGGAGAAGAACCCCACATTGGTGCTAGACTTTCAGTGCGTTGGTAAGTCGTTTTTCTTCTTTGTTTACTTAGTTTTGTCTGCTCCCCACTAACATTCTTAGACAACAGATCTGTACGCCCAAACTCTACTCACCAAGTCCATCCTAGACTGCAAGAAATACTATGCCACCCTTAGCACTGAGGAATTGGGTGTAGCAGGCTTCGTGACCACGGACACCCTTCGGTTGGTCGGGATGCTTGCCGCCAACCAGTCAATTGATGCCCATAGATTCCGAGGGCTACAATGTGAGAGGGATCCCACCCTGAGGAAGGAGTTGGTCCTGGTTCACATCGAGGCTATGGAGGCCGCAGCCAAGGCGGACGCGGAGAAGAAAAAGAAAGAGTAGGCCTGACAAGCGGAGAGGGTCGTGTCCGAAGAGCTGGACACCATTCTCGAGGGGAGGCAGCCAAACATTAGAACTCCCGAAGCTAGCATTTCGGAGCAGGGTAACTCGCCTCTAATTTTAACTTATGCTCCTCATTTTGAGGACTTAGTTAGGAATAGGCAACAATACCGAGACTATCTGACCAGAACCGTCAATAAAGTGGGGCTTCCTTGCCCCATTGTCATAGATACACTGACCCTCATGTACTCGTCCTGGTTCTTACAATACGATAACTTTTTGGACCTGGATGACATGGGGGAGCGAATTCATTCTTTCGCCCTAGGGGAGTTGAGTCGTGCCCGTTCTTTAGATAAGGGCTCATCCTGGAAGACTTTAGACTAATGTTTCCCTTATTTTTTGACTATTATTCCCATTCGTATATTTGGTTGATGAGTTTCTTTTTTTGTCTATTTCAGGTGATTCGGAGATGTCCAACCCCGTGGCCAAAATGAAAGAAATAATCGAGGCCAGGGCGGCCGCAGCCAAGGCTTCAGCAAAGAGGGCTGCCAAGGGGCCGACCAAGAAAAAGGTCATATAGCTGATCCTCGGGGATTTAAGGCCAGTCCATGAAGTTTCTGAGAGGGCTCCAACTGCGAGTTCCCTCCCGGTGGCGCACGCCGAAATATTCCCATCCCCACCTGCTCCTTTCCAAGTCATCAACTTGGAACAAGAGGCCTATAAAGGTGGAAGGGCGGATAAGTAGGCAGCAAACTTGGTCGTTGTAGGATCCCTGAAGCGAGCCAAGAGGGCCAGGACCAAGGATCTTGCCTTGGCCGAGGAGCATTCCTCAGGGGAGAGCCTGATCATAATGCAACAACTCCCATCAACCCAGCCCTTCCGGAGAAAGGGGATTTGGTCCTCTAGGAGGAGAGGATGAAAATGGTGTCCCGAGCTTGGGACGATGGCCGAGACCAATGGGATGAGGTGTACCACCATCCAGCGAAAGGTGGAGTTTGCTAATCGTCTGGAGGCTTTCAATGCTCCCCAACCCATCGTGGACTGATTGGTAGCCGAGACCGGGTTTCGGCCTAAGCTGGGACAGAACACGGCTCCGTTGGCTGTGGATTTGGTGGCCCAGGTGGGAACTACCATGTCCACCCTCTAGCTGATGCGATATGCTACCTTGGCTAGCCAGGATGACTTGTTCATCTCCCAGGCCATTCGTCATTAGGCCACCGCGATAAGTGTAACGCCCCAACTCCAGGGACCATTACAGTGTACCTTATAAACAGTGCTAAACTCGCTAATCGAGTTATTTGGCCAAATTGTGTATCTAAGTATGATTAACGGTTTAGGGATTAAAAATTTTGGTTAAGATGTAACATTTCATTAGAACGTTTACTATATACATTGGGATCCCAAAATATTATTTCAGAGTCTACTAAAAGAAAATATTTACAACAAGCCGATCTAAGCGGCAAAACAGGGTTAAACCCTAGTTCCTCTTCAAACCTCGGCCGTGGTGGTCGAGCAGCTGCATATGTACACATCATCACCTAAGCTCTCCAACTCAAGGATGGTCCAGCTTTCTTTTGCCTTTACCTGCACCACATAGCACCCGTGAGCCGAAGCCCAGCAAGAAAACTTAATATGCTCATGAACAATAATAACATGTCATCAAATCATAAGGCACACGCCTAGCAGATATAGCCCTACTCAAGCAGGCAAACAAATTCAAGTAACAATGGGTATCCAAGATAAAGAATCCTGCCCTCCTGAGTGGACGACTAACAAGTCAGTCTCAATCAGATAAGTGATTTAACACTGGTGGTTCCGGTAACCATACCGGGCTAATAGCCCTGAATTAAAGAGTGACAGTGGTACAAGTCACTAAAGTGGGTTCCGTTCCCAATATAAATAAGTGATCCTTTCACTAGCTTAAATAGGATAGGTGCATGATGATTAGTCATCAACATAACCTTCCTCCTGACCCTAGAGTCATAACTATGGAACTCTATTCCCTAGCCATGTGACAAGCAGTCACCTAGGCCTTAGGCCTTGGCTCTAGTAACTAGTCTTAGACTAGGCAAGCGCTTATAAGATTCATCAACCTTAGGGTCGGTCCAGCGTTAATGCCTTAGAGTCATTCAATGCTGATATCGATTAGATCTAATCTTCATTTGGCCCTTCGTTCATGACGCTATGCCATTTCTGACTCTTAGGTCAGTATCCCTAACTAGTCAGTACCATATACAAGTAAACCATGCCACCAAACATATATCATATGTCAAATATCCAAATACAGGGCATTCAGCATGCTTACTCAATAATTGCCAGCACAATTAGGATCATGCATAAACACAGAGGCTCAAGCTCTGAACAATCTCATACTCAATATTCATAGCATGCCCTAATCACATGTTTCTCGTGCATTACATGCATCATATTTAGACATTTAACATGCATCAAGAATAACCATGCATGTCACATATACACAGGGTGCAGTTTTCTTACCTCGGGTTCGAGCAAGAACTAGTTAAAGAACGACCCTTGAGAACGATCAATCATTTGATCCTTTAACGGTCACCTATTCATAACCAAATATGGAATCCCATCAATAAAATAAATCATAAAAAGGTTTATAATCTAAAACCTCACTCCCAAGATCAACCCCGCACTCTCGGGATTCTCAATCTACCCAAACAGGGTAAAGGAACCAACCCCCAAGCCTTAAAAGTCCTCCCGAGCCCTAAAAATAGGTTGCTAGAAAAATCACTAGCGCTGGGGCGCTGCCCCAAAGTCAGAGAAGCCCCAAAACCTACCCTGCCTAGCGCTGGGGCGCCATCAACAGACCAGAAACTTTTTTGGTCTTCTCCCCTGCGATTTCCCTTGAAAAACAAACCTCCGAAACAATCCCAAACATCATCAAAACATCAAATCCAACCCCTAACTTCATCTACATCACACCCTCATCAAAACCCAAGCAACCAAACTCAAGAACTTCCATTAATCCCCACCACTAACACCTCAAACTCTCAACTAAAAAACCATAAGGAAAAACAGAGTATAGCCTATATTCAAGGATGAATTCTTACCTCAAGCTTGATTTAGATCCCCTTCAATGATTGAACCAAAGTCCTAAGCTCCAACCTTTGATCTCCTAGCTTGTTACCTCAAGTTGGCTCTCAAAAATTGAAAGGAAGAAGGAGGGAAGAACATGTACGGGAGGGAGAGAAAGAGATGAGGATGATGCTCTGTTTTCTTATAATTCCACAGCCTTCTAAACTCAAAGGGCTGATATATATCTTAGAGGTGAAAAGACCATTTTGCCCCTAGGTCAAATAAAGGCTTCTAAAGACTCCCAAGGGTAAAATCGTCATTTCCCGCCTATCTCGTTAATTATAATGAACACCCTCCAATTCCCGTTACTCTCAATATTCTCATACACCAATAATTCATATCCTGTTACCCTCTAATTCCCGGCAACGTTCTAATCACCAAATTACCCCGAGACTCACTCCGAGCCCCGAACTTAATCCCGTTATGACTAGACCGAAAACTTGCATTCCATGATCGTCTCGTGCCGAATGGCTCGAACCAACCCACATATAATGTGGTATTATTTATAATTCACCCACATGCATGAAAATACACAATCATGCCCTCAACAGGCCAAATTACCAAAATGCCCTTATAATTAAAATTGAACCCATATGCATGCATTTACCATCATATAATAATATAATTCACATAAACATGAATATAATCATTAAATATAATAATAAATCAATTATGGCCCTCCCGGCCTCCTAATCAAGATCCTAAACCTTATTAGGAGATTTGGGGCATTACAACTATCCCCTCCTTACAGAAATTTCATCCTCAAAATTTATCTATACAGCCCGGAATAAGAATTCTGCATAATTGAATCTAGTTTCCTAGGTTATTCTCTTGACCTCACTGTTTCTGCAACATACCCTAACCCAAGGTACACTTTGTTCTTCAGAACCTTATTACTTCTATTATAATTTGAACTGGCTATTCCCTACCGGAATACTTAACCTTCAGATCCTTATAACTCAACTCATGAGTTTCCTTTCAACCCATGTCCACTGCATGGAGGTACATAACACACTGTATACAGCTAACAGTGCCAAAGAAAAGGCTGATCCAAAATTAACCTGACCAGTCTTATCTAGAATTCAAACTGTCATACTACTCTAGGGCTCAGCTTGCTCTTAACTCCATACCCATTTCCATGGTGATACTTCTGAGGAAGATATGATCTTTTACCTAGAACTCTATGTTCCTGCTTTCCAATTCAGCAACACTTTTCCATTTATTCTGAGAAGTGAGTATCCAAGCTTCAACCTCTGATAATCTCAACAGTCCCCTGAACCACCTCAGGATCCAAATATATATATATACTAATTCATTCATCTTATAAGATGTTCTTCCAATATTAATTGGATAACCCTCTCTCTCTGATTTACCATCAATTTGAGAGTAATAAACTGTACTGAATTCCATCTATATACTCATCACCTTCTTAACCCTTCCAAAACCTAAAAGTCACAGTAAAGTCTTCATCTAATAAGATAGACCTTGAGTTTCATGAAGGCACTCTATCTCTTTCACATAGAGATCTGATTACTAATCAGCTGCATTATTCATCCTTGCTAGTAAAAGTGAACTCACTTGGATAAACTGGTCCATAATGACCCAATGCCAACTCACGCTGACCCACTAACCTGGGCAATCCCACTGCGAAACCCATTGCGATGCTTTCTTATTTCCATTATGAAATTCTCAAAGGCTACCATGGCCTCACCGATTTCTGACACTCTGATCTGACATGCTATCAGGTTAAGAACTTTACCACGCATTCCATTATGCCCCTCTCCATCTCAGGACACCACTATAAGCTTTTATACCGTGTTACATTTCCATGATGCCTGAATGAAGAGAATAAAGGAATAACATGAGATTCATCCAGAATCTCCCAATTAATCTTAGAGTCCATCAGATTCCAAATCCGACCCTATACCACAATAAATTCATAACTGATACTGCGCAACTCTTAGTTAATCCAGCTAAGACTTTCCACTCAATATTTCTTATCTATAGTTCACTTAGTCATCTTTCCTTTTTAATCCTTTCCGGAATAATAATCTCAAACATAAAGCTGGCCACCTGGCCCACCAGAAACTCTACTCTAGTTCTGGTCAGATCCTTTAACCAATATATTGCATAGGCAATTCCTTTTCTTTGTCACTGAAATTCCATAACGGCCTACTAACTGGTTCTGATCTGCAAGAAAACTCAGAACTATTTCACTAGGCACCTGAAATATCTTTACCGCCCAAGGACACTCTTGCCTTCTGAGGCGTTCCTTGACCTTGGCAAATCTCCGCAGAGAAAATACCACAATACCATCATCCAAGACGATCACAGATCCCATTCAAATAATCCTTTAAATGCTCCATTCATCTGATTCATAAACACTTGGCCTTAGAAAAATTCTCAAGACATACTCAGCACTCCCAGTGCTCTTATCTGATATAAACACAGTCTTTTATATAACTTTCTCCCTGATCTCTAACTGGTCCCAACCAGATCCAAGATCCACCTTAAAGAATTCCATCTTACTCAATAATTGAGTCTATAATTCTTACAACTCCGCTAAGCCATTCAACACAGTGCCTTAAAACCTGAATCTATTCCTGACACTAATCCAAATACCATTCTATCTTTTCATATAAAAGAAACCCTGGCAAACCACCTGAAAACACATCCAGAAACTCACAGACTAATCCAGTCTGTCCTGATCTCACTGGCACGATCTAAGTGGTATCCACCACACTAGCTAAGAGTTCTATGCATCTCCCTGCCATAAAACTCTAGTTCTCAATACAGATGTCATTAGCATACCAAATCTATGCACAGTGCCAACTACCACAAAGTTTCCCACTCTCAAGCTCAAGAGTTACTATACTTTCCTTGCCATTTAACATTGCCTCATAGTCACTTAACCAATCCATATCCTGGATTAAACCGAAGCTGGTCATATCTAACTTTATCAAAATCACTGATAAGCCCTTCCACAATAATTCACCTGATCACTTAAATTACCAATACAATATCATTTTTCATCATAACATAACCATATGACCTGTATATCAATTTTGGTGATGTTTTTAGTAGTCTTTTATTTTGTTTTTCCTTGTTTTAGCGCGGGTTTATGCTTTGTTTGGTTGTTTTTGTGAATATCAGGAAGAATTGAGCATGTGGAAGAAAATGCCAAAGAAAGGGAAGAAATAACCGAGTTTTCCATCATATTTTGATCAAGAATGGTTCTCAACACAATTTGGAAATGTTGGTGAAATTTTGGGATGAAAACTTGAAGAAATGAGATTTCCCTTAAGAGCCACGGCATGAGCAAAAGGGAGTCGCGGCTAGGTGGGAAACAGAAGCATTGTTTTTCAGGAAGTCTTCGGGCCGCGGCATGGCTAGATAGAGCCGCGGCATAGATGGGTACTCTGCCCAGAATTCGTCGATGCGGGCCGCGGCATGGCTTCAGAGAGTCGCGGCATGAAAAGGACCTCCTGCCCATAAATTTTGATACGGGCCGCGGCATAGTGCATGTAGAGCCGCGGCCCGCTTCTTTAATTTTTGAAATCTTAGGTTTTAAGATTGCGAAAAGGAGAAGAAAAGGACGTACGGACGAAGGGAGGAGTACTGGTTTTGAAGGCTCAAGCTTAGAGTATTTTTACATGTTTTTCTTCCTGATGTTATCTTTAATTTCTGTTGTGATTAGCACTATGACTATGAACTAATTTTCTGTTTAGGATGTTCAATTGAATCTCTTGAATTTCTGTTATGACCTAATGCAATTTTAATTTCCTCTTCTTCAATCTTCTTCAATTCCATATAATCTGTTCTTATAGAGTGATTATTGATTGGCCATCTTTAGTCACATTCATATGTTTTTAAGTCAAAATCTGAGAAGTGAGATTTAATTATGCTTTGGTTATATTGGACATAATTCTAATTTAGAACGAAAGTTTCTGAATTAATTGTGTAACTGTTATTAAGTTTGTGGAATTTAATGCTACCTTTGTGGTTCAATTTACCATAGAAATATAGGAAATTGTCACCTAGGTTGAGTTTATAATTCATAGTATGATTATAGGCTGCTGTTTCAACTTGTTAATTGAATTAGGTAAAAAAAAAAAAAAGAAGAAGAATTCATACTTTGCATTAGGGAATAATAGGAAGGATAGTTGATGAGATTGAATATCCTAATTGTTTCTCAGTGATTAAATTAAAAGTCTTATTATTAGTTATTATTCTATTTAATTGTCGATTATTATTTCTGCACTTTATTGGTTCTTTTGCTGTATTTTACAAAAATCAAGAATTTTAATTCATCAAATAGAACAAGAAATTAATTGACTGGTAATTGATAACTCAGTCCTTGAGGACGATACTTGGTTTTACCATTTTATTACGAGTTTGCGACTGTGTGCACTTGCATAGCAAAATTATCGCAACAATAACATAACCATATGACCTGTATATCAATTTTATACCTCTCTATATACAACAAATAAAGGGACAACATGGCACTAAAACCAGTCAGCATAACTCAAAACTCAAAACTAGAAAACTGACCTGCCACCCCCGAGGAACTAGTCTCGGTCTCAGACTCTGACTGCCTCAGAATAAACACTCGAGTTGGAATCGAGCTGTCTATCCCATTTTTCTCAAGCTCTCTTAGCCTTGGGCAATCCTTTTTGAAATGCCCAACCATGTCACATAAGAAACATGCCCTTGCTCGGCATTCTCCCAAATGACGCCTCTTGCATCGAGTGCATATTGGATAAATTTTCTTCCATCTTTCATTCTTACTTGCTCTAATAAGTGGAGATACCACTATCTGAGTTCCGTGCTCTCTGGCACTCTTCTTCTCATTTCTTATGCTCTCAACAGCAAGAGCCTTCTCTACCACCTGAGCATAGGTGGAGACTTCATGTACTGGGGCAACTCTAACGCCCTGAACTATTCCAGGATTCAATCCCTAAACAAACTTTTCCTTCCGAGCTATATCTGTGGGTACCATGTCAAAAGAAAACTTGGCCAACCCATCAAATTTATTAACATACTCAGTTACTGTTGCCTTTCCTTGAACGAGATTCGGAAACTCATTCATCTTAGCATTCTTAGCTGCATCACAGTAATACTTCTCATTAAACAGCTGCCTAAATTCTTTCTAATCCATCACAGTTGTGTCTCATGTCTGGGATACTACCTCCCACCACGTCCGAGCATCATCCCGCAATACATAAGTCGCACAGATCACCCTATCGTGACCTACCGGCCTCATACTATCTAAAATGGAACTGATCATGCCTATCCATTGCTTAGCTCCGAATGGATCTAGGCCTCCCTCGAAGACTGGAGGGTAATATTCCTGGAATCTTCCACCGAGGAAATCCCATCTGCTCTCAACCCTAGGCTGAGCCAAAGCTGGTGCCACTCCTGGCACAACAAAGGAAGAGGTGCTTCCCAACAGATTCTGCTGTTGCTTCAGACACCTAATCTCTTCCTCATGCCTCTGCAACCTTGATTGCAAATCTGTGACTATCTGTTGAAAATTCATAGGAGCAGATGAAGAACTAATACCCTGGCTGTAACTCCCAGCCTCTGCATAACCACCACCAGGCCTCATAATCTGCTTTGGATATAAACCTGCTGATTGAATATGCAGTCAATAACTTGACCCATTAATCATGATGAGCATATCAAGAGCTTTCCCCATGGGACCAATCTTACCACACCACAATCTCAAACCACTTACAGTGCTAAAAACATGCCCACAACATTCATACATCAATCATACTCCCTGCTCTTCCAATATTAATACCATGCCTCCAACGCCAGCATGCAGATATCACAATTATATATTCATGGAGCAAGTAATCATATGATCACATTCATATATATATTCACGGAGCATATAATCATAACCAAATATGGAAGAACTAGTTAAAGAACGACCCTTGAGAACGATCAATCCTTTGATCCTTTAGCGGTCACCTAGCCATAACCAAATATGGAATCCCATCAATAAAATAAATCATAAAAAGGTTTATAATCTAAAACCTCACTACCGAGATCCACCCCGCACTCTCGGGATTCTCAATCTACCCAAATGGGGTAAAGGAACCAACCCCCGAGCCTTAAAAGTCCTCCCGAGCCCTAAAAATAGGTTGCTGGAAAAATCACTAGCATTGGGGCGCTGCCCCAAAGTCAGAGAAGCCCCAAAACCTGCCCTGCCTAGCGTTGGGGCGCCATTAGCAGACTAGAAAACTTTTCTGGTCTACTCCCCTACGATTTCCCTTGAAAAACAAACCTCCAAACCAATCCCAAACATCAACAAAACATCAAATCCAACCCCTAACTTCATCTACATCACACCCTCATCAAAACCCAAGCAACCAAACTCAAGAACTTCCATTAATCTGTTGGGTTTTATGCCCTTATAAAACCATGTCGGACATGTATCACGATTTCATATTATCAATAAAAGTAGTAGAAATCATTTAGTTTGAAAACTGTGTTGCTTTCTTGTTTTATTACATGATTATTGAAATAATACAAACATTTATAAAATTCCAAACATATGGATAGTTACAATTATAGTGACTAGGTCACAGTGGATTATAGTTGTAATTATATGTTCAAAAGAACGAGTCCTAAGATTAGATCAGTGCATTGGATTTTCACTGATTAGGAAATCTACAATATGATCTACTTACACATTCAGGGTGTGATGTCTTGTCCAAGACATCGACCAAGTAGATAAGATCGGATGTATTTAGTTACATCGGACTAGGACCGACATTGATTATTGATTGATAAATAAGTATCGTTGTTATCGAATCTAATCAATGTCACAACGTTGACCATAGGTTAAGTCGATCTTAATTCTGAGTGATAATATTCTGCTAATTATATTATTTAAATCTTTTGACTTGTTCATTACCAGCTTACCCTATGGTCTAGCCCATACTTACATCTTGGAGATTTAGTAATGTAATTGAGTGGGAGTATTATTCATAGATATGAAATCTATAACTTCTGTATGAGAAGTGAAAAGATGATTTCCGTAATTGCTTTTTTCAAAAGGTTAAATGATCGAGATCTCATTTCTGTGATTAAGTTCATGGAAATATCATTTATAAGGAACTTAGTGGGAGTTAAGGATAAAATACTGATGAGGGGTGAAACGGTAATTTGCACCCAGCTTGTTAGTAAGTCATCGATAGAGGATTGACTAACTGTAATGGTTATAACAATGGATAACGTATTTGTGGTTTGGAAAATACGTTCTATGAATTCAAGAGTTCAATTCCAAGTCTATAGTGGAGTCACGAGGAATTAATAAGGTAGTGAAATTATTCGTAAATAAATTCACGGTAACTTATTGGAGCTTGATTTCATGGATCCATGGTCCCCGCATCACCTTTGAGTAAATCATCTAGAATGTCTCAATTAATTGATTTAATTATCAATTAGGATTTTTAAAGTTGACTAGGTCAATTTTGGAAAATTTACAAAGATATGAGATTTAGAGAATAAAAGAGAATCTTTGGGTAAATTTATTAATATTGATAAATTGGTATCAATATAAATAAATAATATTAAATCAAGTTTCAAATTATAATTAGTTAATTTGAATAAGGATTTAATTAATTAATTAAAAAATATCAAAATAAAGATTGGGTCCAAGTCCATTTATGGCAGCCCAATGCTTTTATTTTTGTTTATTATTTTTAATTAATTTAAATTTAAATAAATCTCATTAAGTTGCCTATATAAGGAATATGATATCTAGGGTTTTCATAAGGAAGTGAGTTTCAGTTGATTGGTAAATGAAAACCTAGACAGTCTAACCTTTCTTGGCCACTCTCTTCTTCTTCTCTGCAAGATTTCTATCTCATGTGTTGAGAACCAGCCCACACTAGTTCTAGGTTGATCAAAGGCTTGGTGAGGAAGACTGTGTTGCCGATCTTGTTCAATCTCTTGATAATACTCTGCTACAGAAAGGAGTCAAGGGTTAGAGAGATTGAAGGATGGAGTTGTTCCAGTTCCGCTGCGTAATGTAAGTTTTTTACTTTACTCTGTATTTGTATCAATTTCATAGGAGCATGTTCTAGGAATTTGCATGTTTGTTTGATAATATGTAAATTGCATGAAAATAAATAAAGATCCTGCAATAAGTTTTTCCAACATAATCCCCATCACTAACACCTCAAATTCTCAACTGAAAAACCATAAGGAAAAACAGAGTATAGCCTATATTCAAGGATGAATTCTTACCTCAAGCTTGATTTAGATCCCCTTCAATGATTGAACCAAAGTCCTAAGCTCCCACCTTTGATCTCCTAGCTTGTTACCTCAAGTTGGCTCTCAAAACTTGAAAGGAAGAAGGAGGGAAGAACATGTACGGGAGGGAGAGAAAGAGATGAGGATGATGCTCTGTTTTCTGATAATTCCATAGCCTTCTAAACTCAAAGGGTTGATATATATATCTTAAGGGTGAAAAGACCATTTTGCCCCTAGGTCAAATAAAGGCTTCTAAAGACTCCCATGGGTAAAATCGTCCTTTCCCGCCTATCTCATTAATTATAATGAACACCCTCCAATTCCCGTTACTCTCAATATTCTCAAACACCAATAATTCATATCCCGTTACCCTCTAATTCTCGACAACATTCTAATCACAAAATTACCCCGAGACTCACTCCGAGCCCCGAACTTAATCCCGTTATGACTAGACCGAAAACTTGCATTCCATGATCGTCTCATGCCGAATGGCTCGAACCAACCCACATATAATGTGGTATTATTTATAATTCACCCACATGCATGAAAATACACAATCACGCCCTCAACGAGCCAAATTACCAAAATGCCCTTATAATTAAAATTGAACCCATATGCATGCATTTACCATCATATAATAATATAATTCACATAAACATTCATATAATCATTAAATATCATAATAAATCAATTATGGCCCTCCCGGCCTCCTAATCAAGGTCCTAAACCTTATTAGGAAATTTGGGACATTATAATAAGTCATATGCCCGTATGATCTTTTATTTTACCATACTTATTGCTTGTATATTTTCTAACATTGGTTTGTTCCAAGATGCCCTGTTGGCACATAGGAATGCGGATCTAGTGGCAGAAATGGCGATGAAGCTGGAGACGACTCAGATGGAGTTGGAGGGGGTCATTAACCAGCGGGAAGCTGCTAAGGAGGCCCTGGCCAAGGAAGCTCCCGAGATTCAGGCTGACCGCGAGGAGGCTGCCCGATACTGAGAGAACACAAGTTATTTGCGATGTTTAAGAAGTGTAAGTTCTGGTTACCACAGGTGACATTGTTGGGTCATATCGTTAGTAGAGATGGGATCAAGGTAGACCCATCTAAGATTGAAGCTGTTAAGAACTGGCCAAGGCCAAGGAATGCCTCAGAGATTAGAAGCTTCCTTGGGTTGGCAGCCTATTACAGGAAATTTGTGGAAGGATTCTCAAGAATATCATCCCCATTGACAGAATTAACACGTAAGAACCAGAAGTTTACATGGTCAGATAAATGTGAGAACAGCTTCCAAGAGTTAAAGCGGTGTCTGATTACCGCCCCAGTCTTGAGTCTTCCGACTAGTCAGGAGAAGTTTAAGGTTTACTACGATGCCTCGAGACAGGGGTTAGGCTGTGTCCTTATGCAGGCAGAGAAGGTGATTGCCTATGCATCACTATAGTTAAAAGATTATGAGCAGAGATACGCAACCCATGATTTGGAGTTGGCAACAGTGGTCTTTGCATTAAAGGTATGGAGGCATTACCTTTATGGAGAGAAGTGTGAGGTATATACAGACCACAAAAGCCTCAAGTACTTCTTTACACATAAGGATTTGAATATGAGACAGAGGCGTTGGTTGGAACTGGTGAAAGACTATGATTGTGATATTCTTTATCATCCAAGGAAAGCCAATGTAGTGGTTGATGCCTTAAGTCGGAGAGGTCCAGGGCAGTTGTATAGTGTGAGACAGATATCTAGGGAGTTAGCAGAGGATATGACCAGGGCAGGGATTGAGTTAGTAGTGGGCCTGTTAGCTAACATTACCCTGTAGTCTACTCTCCTAGAAAGGATAAAGGAGAGTTAGTTGCGAGAGCCACAGTTGGTGAGGATTAGAGAGGATGTTCTAGCTGGAGCAGCTAAGGACTATTCTATATCAGACATGGGCCTGCTGAGATATAAGGGTCGGATTTGTGTTCCGATGGATGCTGTTATTAGGCGAGAGATTTTGGATGAATCTCATACCACTCCGTATTCCTTGCATCCCGGCACCACGAAGATGTATCAGGACTTAAGAACTTTGTACTGGTGGTCGGGGATGGAGGGTGATGTAATTGAATATGTAGCTAAGTGTCTGATGTGTCAGCAGATCAAAGCTGAACATCAGAGACCTACAGGATTATTACAACCCTTAGATATTCCAGAGTGGAAATGGGAAGACATCGCAATGGACTTTGTGGTGGGATTGCCTAAGACAGTGGGTTAGCATGATTCAGTATGGGTGATAGTAGATAGATATACGAAATCAGCTCACTTTTTACCAGTAAGAACGACCTATACCATTGACCAGTATGCGGATCTCTATGTAAGAGAGATAGTACGTCTTCATGGTGCTCCAAGGTTGATTGTGTCAGATCGAGACCCCACCTTTACTTCTAAGTTTTGGGGAAATTTGCAGAAGGCAATGGGCATGCAACTAAAGTTTAGTACAGCGTATCATCCTGAGATCGATGGTCAGTCTGAGAGGACTATCCAGATACTGGAGGACATGTTGAGAGCATGTGTACTGGATTTTGAGGGATCTTGGAGTAAGTATTTACCCCTGATAGAGTTTTCCTACAACAACAGCTATCAGGCGAGCATAGGAGTGGCTCCTTATGAGATGTTGTATGGTAGGAAGTGCAGATCACCTATTCACTAGGATGAGTTGGGTGAGCGCAAATACTTGGGTCCTGAGGCAGTTCAAAGGACCAATGAAGCTATAGAAAAGACCAGACCTCGGATGCTCGCATCGTAGAGTAGACAGAGAAGTTATGTGAATCTGAAGCGTAGGAACGTGGAGTTCCAGGTGGGAGACTATGTCTTCCTTAGAGTCTCACAATTCAAGGGGGTGAGAAGATTTGGCAAGAAGGGAAAGCTGAGCCCTAGATTCATAGGACCATTTGAGATTCTCGAAAGGATCGGGCATGTAGCCTATAGGTTGGCATTACCTCCGGCATTGTTGGCCATGCACAACGTGTTTCATATTTTGATGCTGCGGAAGTATGTTTATGACGAGACTCATGTGCTGAGTTATGAAGATCTGGAGCTGTAGATGGATTTGTCCTTTGAAGAGCAACCAGTCCAAATATTAGACAAGAAGGACAAGGTCCTGAGGAATAAAGTTATACCTTTAGTGAAGGTATTATGGAGGAACAGCTGTAACGCCCTGGATAGCCAAGACCGCTACACTGTGTACTTATAAAGGTGCAGGACTTGCTAATCAAGTCATTAATTTAAAAATGTGTCACTAAACATTTATGAGCTAGGGCTAAAAGGTTTTGGTCTCAAAAATTACATTTTATATAACTAAATAGTTTTATACATGGGATCCCAAAAAGAAGTAGGGTTTAAAAGTTGATTTACAGAATTTCCAAAGTACAGACAGCTATCAGCCATACTAAGGCAAAATAGACATTTCTGGTTCTCGCATACCTGCCTAAACCACAACCGTGGCGGCTGAGCAGCTGGTCATGTACATTCAGCTCGCAGAGCTCTCCAAGTCAGGACTGATCAAGCTTGCCCTTGCCTTTACCTGCACCACGTAGCACTCGTGAACCAAGGCCCAGCAAGAAAACGTAATGTGCAACACAAACATCAATAACAGAAAGTCAACTCTTTAAGCATGATCAATTATTAAATATTCGGCATTAATCATTCAGCACGTACTCAGAATCAAAGATGCAACTAATTATAAATAACATTCAGGTCTCATAATAATCAGGTCACATAATAATCAGGGCCGGCAACTTAGGCCGCACCCTCTGTTTACCCCACTGACTCCAGCCCGCTTAAACCGAGCTCAGTGCATAATAAGCTGTCCTCGGCTACCAGTGACCAAGCCGCGCCCTGTGCGCTAATGTAACCCTTGGCACTCTTAGGCCGTTGGTTCACTGTTTACATGGCATAATACCATCCTTTCAAGCATACACATTAGGGAACCCTTAATCCCATTACAGATATACAACCAGGTGCAGTTTTCTTACCTTTAGCTTTTATGTTCACTGATTACGAGCGACGCTCCTCAAGCACGATCCATTCCCAAGCCCTAGCTTTAGCACCTAGTCACAACCAAGGTATTGGATTCCATTAATATTCAAGTAAAGGTTTCCGGGTACAATACTAGCTTCCGAGACATCGAATTCCACCAAGAACGGTGGTGAAATAGATCCCGAGCACCCTAGGCTAGACTCCCGCGCCTAAAATCCCCAAATGTTCAAGAATGTACCTAAGGGCTGCGGCCCTTGAACCCTAGCCGCGACCCCTCCCTAAAACAGAGCCCAAGGCCCTCAGCAAGTAGACACGCGCCACAGCCCTGCCCAAGGGCGCCGCAGCGCTCTAGAACAGAGGCGCGGCCCTTCCCTTTGTGCCTAGAAAAACCACCATTTCTAGCATCCTAACCCCATCCAAAACCATTCCAAAGCACCCTAACTCAAAATCCATCACAAAACTTTTATCATGACTCTAACAACATATCCCAACAGAAATTCAGCCTAAGAACCTACCAAAACTCCATTTTGATTCTCTGAAACCCAGCAACTCAAAACACCAAAACCAGTCATGCAAAACTCAAATTTAAACCTCTAAATTACGAGTTGAAGCTTACCTCTTTTGCTGAACCACTTCCTTGGCCAACTCCTGAGCTAAAATCCAAGCTTCTCAGCTTAATTCAACCTTTAAACATCAAAACCATAAACACCCTGAATACCCAGCCAAAACTCAAAATTCAAATGCTCAGAGGTAAGATTCAGCCCTTACCTTAATCTTGGTTGAGTTCCTTTAGCTGAGCACTAGATTTAACCTACAAGTTCCAGCCCAAATCACTAAATTCCCAGCTGGTTTCCCTTGAGTTTTCTGTGTTTCCTTGAAAGAGAAGAGAGAAGGAAGAGAACAGCTGAGTAGGTCGGTTTATATTTTTGTTCTACTGCTTTTCATCAACTTAATCTAATCTTAGCCAATTAAATCAATCCCGAGGCTCGGAGTACCGGAAATGTCCCCGAGTGCAAAACGGTAATTTTCCCCAATATTCCCGCCTAAGTTTTCTATCCACAAATATATCTCCATATATTTATTTCCATAACCTGATAGTCTAAATAACTACCCAATACTTAAAATACCCCTGACTTATCCAAAGTCAAATATTATTAAACCCTGTTGTGACTTTTCCCACTATCTGGCTCCCTAGGATCGCCTCAAGTCGCTCACTGCTAATCTACCCACATAATAATGTGGTTTTCACAGATATAATATTTAACCACATTTACATTCAAATATTCATACAAGCAAGCATTAAATCAATAAATTCACTCATAAGTCAATTATACCTTCCCGACACACTAATCAGGGCCCTTAAGCCATATTAGTGATTTTGGGTCGTTACAACAGCAAGGTCGAGGAGGCGACCTAGGAGTTGGAGTCAACTATGCGGGATCAATATCCCGAGCTGTTCAGGTAAAATTTCGAGGACGAAATTCCTATAAGGAGAGGATAGTTGTAACATCCCAAATTTCCTAATGTGGCTTAGTGCCTGGATTAGGGGGCCGGGAGGCAATAATTGAGTTATCATGTGAATTATATTATAATATAATTATTCTTGCATGTTAGAGATATTAATATGTGTATGTGGGGCCGTTTCTTATAAGAAGGGTATTTTAGTAATTTGACCCGTTCGGGGTATAAATGCAATATATGTGATATATTGGTGATATATCTGTGATGGTGATCCAAGACGGTCCTAGGGAGCCTATTAGCTAGAAAGTCACAACGGGGTCAGATACCCGACTCAGGAGGAGCCTAGGGGTATTTCGAGAATGTAAAATGAGTTCGGATTTATGGAGTAACGGGTAGTAGTTTGGTAAGGAATTGGACATGTCAGGATTAATGGGGATTTATAAGACTACTCGGGGACTTAACGGGGTATGGCAAATGACTAAATTTCCCTTGGGTTACCCAAGAGGTTAGGATAAGCTTAAGGGGCAATTGGGTCTTTTGGTGAGGATATACTTGGTTTAGGTAGGCTGAGGGGTCTAAGGAAGTCACTGGAAATTAAGGGATTGGAAAGAAAAAGAAGCTGAAACTCTCTCTCCCTCTCACTCTCTTGAGGCTTGGAAGGTTTTGGGGATTTTCGAGGAGAAAGCTTTGAAGTTAAGGCTTAGAGTTGGGGAATCAAAGCTAGGAGGAGGATTATAGACAGCTGAGGGTCGAAACC
This sequence comes from Humulus lupulus, assembly GCF_963169125.1. Classification (NCBI taxonomy): domain Eukaryota; kingdom Viridiplantae; phylum Streptophyta; class Magnoliopsida; order Rosales; family Cannabaceae; genus Humulus; species Humulus lupulus. The sequence goes on from NC_084798.1 coordinate 83,571,570, forward strand.
ATTCTTGAGGTAAGGTTCTTTGCTCTGGTTTTAATGAATTCCTGCCATGTTTTAAGAGTTTCCTTCTAGGTTCAATCTTAAGTTTTGATTTTGAGTTTGATGATGTTGTGGAATAGTTCCTGGGGTTCTAGAGCTGCTTAAAGTATATTAGACTGGTTATGGGACTCAGTTCTGGTGTTGGGGTGTGTTTGAAATGATTTTCAGGGAAGTTAGCTTGTAAAAGTTTCATGGAATTTCTGGGTTTCGGGGTTGAGCCGCGGCCCTATTCTTAGGCGTCACGGCCCGCTTGAGTTTATAGACTAGTGGGGCGTCAGGAAATTTCCCAGGCACCGCAGCGCAAGGTTTGGGCGCCGCGGCCCTAGGCTGGCAGATGCAAGGCAAGTTTGCCTCTATTTTGGGGTGTGCCGTGGTGCTTAAGGGAGGCTGGGCCGCATCCCAAATGTGTATTTTTGGAAAAATGAGGGATTTTAGCTTAGGAACTTGAACGTTAAGGCTCGGGAAGGTTTCTACTACCCGGTTTGGTAGAAACCAAGGTCCCAGAGGTTAGAATTTTATCTCGAAGTTATTTAATGGATTAGAATGTGGTGGTTGATTATTATTCATGCGTTGTCACTAGGATTTCTTCAAGGCTCAGGTTAGAGGATTGTGCTCGTGATCGCGGTGCGCGGATAACTTGGGTCACAGGTAAGAAAACTGCACCCAGAACGTGAATGTGTGGTTAGAGCTTAGTCAATGTTGAATATAGATATGATTAAGGCTTTGGCCCTGTTAATGAACATGATTATCATTATGTTGAGAATATCTTATTAGGTACACTGGGGTGCACTTAATTATGATTACACCTATGACTGTTGTTTGAATGTGTTATAATGCATTGTAATTGTTGATATGTGTGCTATATGAGATATGTGATTGTCTGTTGTGACTAGGAAGCTCGGGTTATAAACCAGAGGGTTATTAGGATGTTAAATGGGGATTGACTTATTAGCCAAGGGCCCTTAGGCTTCGACTTACAAGTCGGAGGCATGTGAGGCTTGACTTATAAGTCAAGGACTTAAAGGACTCAGTTTATAAGCTGAGATTGGCATTATGCATGTGGAGTGCAGGCCACCATGGCCGGGCCACCCTGGGAGTGCAACATGCACTTGACTGGCTCGGATGCCAACACATTGAAAGGAAGTGCGACACACACTTGCGTAACCCTATGGTTGCCAACTTGTATAATGAATACACCAGTTTCAGTTATTACTGTTTGATAGTTATATTACATTGTGAACTGTTCAATATGTTTTCTTGCTGGGTCTTTTGGCTCACAGGTGCTTTGTGGTACAGGTAAAGGTAAAGAAAAGCTCAACCAGCCATGAGTCGGAGGACAATAGTAGTGATATGTACATATGCAGTCCGCTATACCACCACGGCCGAGATGCTCAAGGGAACTAGGGTTAAACCCAGGTTTTGCCACCTAGGTCAGCTTATTGTGTAACCTAAGTATTGTAATTAACTTTTAAACTGATGTTTTTGGGATCCCGTGTAAAGAACGTGCTTTTAGCTTAATGAAAATGCTTATGAGTTGACCAAAAGTTTTAATACCTAAACCTTTAGTGGCTTAATCACATGTTTAGTCCAAATAACTTGTTTAGCAAGTCCAGCACTAGTTTTAAACACACTTGGTAACGGACCCTAATTAGCAGGGTGTTACAATGTATGCATAGGTTAGGACTGGGCTTTGAGCCTTGTGTCCTATTGGGTTTTGAACCCCCCGGACCATGTATGTCCGGGTTAGGACTAGGCTTTGATCCTTGCGCCCTATTGGGTTTTGAACCCCCCATACCATGTATATCCTGTTAGGACTAGGCTTTGAGCTTTGCACTCTATTGGGTTTTCAACCCCCCGGACCATGTACGTCCGGGTTAGGACTGGGCTTTGAGCCTTGCACCCTATTGGATTTTGAACCCCCCAGACCATGTATGTCTGGGTTAGGTCTGGGCTTTTAGCCTTTCATCCTATTTTGTTGGGAGTTGGGTTTTACACCCCCAATCTATACGAGTCCGGATCAGGACTAAGCTCTGAGCTTTGCATCCTGTTTTGTCTTTATTCTTGGACTTACTTGTATAGATGGTCATACCACCCCCAAGTGATCATAGAGTGTAGTCTTAAATCACTTGTTTGTGTAAAAAATTAAGATGGATGTGAACTTTTTCTTTACTCACAACATTTCTGATGATGTTTTGTATACATTATTTTCATTAAACAAGAAATCTCCATGGGGCTTACATTGTAAAAAAAAAGATTTAGACAGGAAACAGAATCAGATCCTCCCGACTTCTGATAGTACTGGCGGAGGTGTTCTGCATTCCTGGCCCTTGGGACCTACGTTCCGTCTAGTCGCCTTAAGCGATACATTCCCAGACATATTTCGTTTGGTCCTTCCTAGTTTGGTCTTGGAACCCCCACTCCTGGATCTTTAGTTCCAGGGAAGACTCTTCTAAAAACTAGATCGCCGGTTTCGAACCTTCGGCTCTTAACTTTAGAGTTAAAGTGTCTGGCGATCTTTCCTTGGTACATCTTCAGTTGTGCTTGTGGTTCTTCCCTGATCTCTTCAATGAGATCTAAGGATTTTGGGAGTAAGGTGTGGTTCTGGACGGGAACTTTGTTTCTACTAGGATGACTGCTTCGTATCCATACACCATTGAATAGGGAGTATGTCCGATTGATGTTCCTTCTGTGGTCTGGGAGGAAGGCGAATCAGATCAACGTTTTCCTCTTCAAGAGGCTCCTCACGGACCATGAAGATTGGTCGGGTGGAGATGTGATAGCACTTCCAAGTGCTCTTTTGATCTCCCCGTACAGTCCCCACTCCTCCATTATCGCATGGGAATTTCATGCAGAGGTGGCGGATAGAGGTGATGGCGCCGAAGTCGACTAAAGCGGGACACCCGAAAATCACGTTGTACATAGTGGGCAGTGGGGCAGTCTACCACTACGAAAGTACAATATTTGAACGATCCCTGAGCCTCATTCCCCAGCGTCATGGGTAGTTGAATCTTACCCATTGGGAACAATGAATCCCCATTGAAGCCGTAGATCTGTGTCGGGCAGGAAGCCAAATCTACTTCCGTCAGGCCAATCGTTGTGAAGGCCGGTTTGAACAGTACATTGACGAAGCTCCCGTCATCTACCAACACTTGGGATACCCTTTTGTTGGCTATTTGGGTATCAATGACCAAGGGGTCATGATGCGGGAAATGAACGTTCCAGGCATCCTATTTCGTGAATGTGATGGGTTGGTTCATCAATTTTGGGCACTAAGCTAGAGTTTGGACCAAGGCGCATACCTCATGGTCGTGATCAAGCTTACTGAGGTATCTTTTCTTATCATTTTAGGATGGTCCTTCCAGATGCGGGCCTCCTAATATGGTGGCTACGTGGCCATCTACCCATGGAGGCGCGGTTCTAGGAGGACATGACGTTTCGGGTCCATGTGTTTGCACTATTGGGGGCCCCTAGGTGGCATGTGCTCTTGAACTTGGAGCGTACCCTCCCTCAGGAGGTTGGTACGACCCAGGTGCACCTGGGGCCGCAGGTTGTCTGGGAACTGCTGGCAGTCTTGGAACCCCCACTGGCATTCTGACCCATTGGTGGAGATGCCCCAGCTTGATCAAGTTCTCAATCTCGTCCTTTAGTTGACGTCACTCTTCGGTTGTATGATCCATGTCCTTGTGGTAGGCACACCTTTTGCTGGTAACCCTCGAATTCTTTCCCCCTTTTAGCATGGGGGTTGGCTTACGGTAATGGACTACATTGCCCGTGGCCAGGTAGATATTTTTCTGGGTGTCCACCAGGTTGGTATACTCTGTGTACTGGGGCTTGTACCCATTTTTTTTCCCTTTTTTGAGGACTCGGATCGGTTCTAACCTTTGCCCGATCTCTTTTCCCGAGAAGGATTTATGCTTGCCTCAGCTCCTCTGGCTTGAGGCGGTTGGGCTCCGCCGAGAGCGGCATTGTACCCCGCGGGTGCCACTCCATACCCGAAAAATAGGGATGACGGAGCCGGATCATACCCCATTGAAGTGGGCCCATAGATCGTCGGGGTCATGAATGACATCCCATGGGTCCCAACAGATTTGGACGCCACTGGGGGTGCCGGATAAAGACTTGTCGGATACTGCGCTTCGTATCTGGGGAAGGTTTGGGCGGTCGACTGGGTTGCTGGCTGCCACCCAAAGGCTTGGATTTGGGCCTCCTCCCAGTTGATTAAACCGTGTGCCCTACTAATGAACTCTTTGAGGGTGGCTGCCTTGCTGCGCTCCATGTCGTCCCAGAGAGGGGATCCATCTCTAATCCCAGACTTAAGAGCCACCAGGCGCTGTCCGTCATCCACTTTAGTTTTCGAGACTTCCTCCGTGAAGCACTGGATGTAAGCTCTGAGGGTTTCAGTGGGATATTGTTTGACATTGGCCAGCGCGCTGATTTGCATGTCCATTTTCATGGCGACCACAAATTGCTTATAGAATGCTGACTGCAACCCGGACAAAGATTGGATTGATCCCAACTTGAGTCTTTTCCACCACTCTTCTGCGGGTCCAGCTAGAGTGATCGAGAAACATAAGCATTTACCATTGTCACAAATGTGAGTCACGGTCATCAAGCGATTGTAGTGGGACAAGTGATCCCTAGGATCCACGTTCCCGATATAGGCGGGTAGGTTCGACATCTTGAACCCCTTTGGTAGTACCACATCTAGGATGTGTTTGGCACATGGCTCATTTTCCTCTTCTTTGGAATCGGAACCTCCGCCTTCTTGTTTTAGACCAAGCGGTCTGTGACCTTCTTAAGAGCGGCCAACTGTTCCATGAACTGTTTGGCCATTCCATCATCCAGGGGGACTCTCTCGTTCCTCCGGTCGTTGAGGTTATTCCGCAAGTCGCCTCCTTAGGGGTGAATCTTTTCTTTGCAAGCCCTCTCCTTTAGAGCATTAAGGTCATCCCATAAGTCTACTCGGGATGTATCGTCTCCTGAACTAATGGCTTCAGGATCTATTTCTCCTTCGTACCCTTCGTGATCCTTGTTCACGGAGGCGCTGGGATAAAAACATCGTTCTCGTTCATCCTGTCTAGGGACGTTTCAGCGCTTAGTACCCTGTGGGCGCTTCCCCTGCGGATCATTCGGATGATCCTGTCCTGGGACAGGATTTATCCGTTCTTTCCTAGGGAATTACCTTGGGTTAGCCCCGATTTTTGGAATAGGATGAGCTTTCTTTTGGGGTTTTTTTTCCCATAGGATCGGCCACTTTGGCTTTTCCTTTCTCCTAAGTGAGATTCGATGGGCCAGCTCCGGGATGTGGTCCCAGAGGAAGAACAGGGCTAGCGTTGTTAGGTATGCCCGTCCTGATAGGTGGGACAGGCGACTGCGTTCCTGGAGGCGGAATGGCTGAAGGATTGGCTGCCAATCCTTGGGCAGCAATGAAGGCCTGAAGAGCCAGGAGGGACTCTTGCATCTAGCGGGTAGCCTTTTGTTGTTCAGCTATCCTGGCTTCTTGATCCAAGACATGTTGCCTCAGGCGGGTCACCTCTGGATCCTCCTGCTCAAGATCCATATTCATTTTTTCAGGATTGAAAGGGTTTTTGGCCTCGTATTCCCCTTCATCCTGCTCATAATAGCCTTCATCGTAGTCACTCCCACCTTCGAAGTTCCGGGAGTCATCGGGCAGGGGCCTTTAATAAGGCATATTCTTAGGTTGGTCTTGAGGAAATGTTTGATCAGGCAATGGTTCTCCATTGTCTTATTGTTGCTGGTGAGCAGGATCAAACACGGTATGTCTAGTATTCACCATTTTTGTAGATGTTCGAGATTGACTCAAGCTTCCTTCGACACTCAATGAAAGCACCAAAATGTTTACCGAGTTTTTTGGAAATTAGAAATATAATGAGAAATAAGAGCTAGAAATAAAGGATCAAAGATAAACAAACATAATTTTTACGTGGTTGGGGCGTTAATGAGCCTTAGTCCACAAGTCTCTTGTACTAGATTTTAGAGAGTTTTTAACAATGGAGTTTTCTACAAGTTTGAGCAGAGTAATTGCTTACAAGCAAAAATGTGGGATCCCCGCTATAGTGCACAACTGATCCTATTTATAGGCAATCAGGTGCAATGGGCTTGGGCCGGATTAATCATAGCCCAATAGGGATGTAATCATGATTTACTTGCTAATGTAGTCATAATATATAGGATATTTCTTAATAAAACATATTAATCAGGGCCCATTGGGCCGGCTTGGGCAGAGCCAAGCCTTATAGCTGCCAATAGTACGTAACCCCAGACTGGTCCACGTGGGCTTCTAAGGGGATCCTGGGGACAAGATCTGTCAGATTAGTGGTAGTACTATTTCCTAGGAACAACGTACGTTCCGTGCGTAACCTCTTCTGCAAGTTAGTTGAGGATACCAACTTCCGTGTTTCTTGGGGACATGTCAGCGTCAGGGAAGATCAAACTTGCCCTATCTAGACGTCTAGTCCAGGTTCCTTTACTAATGTCCTGGTTCATTTACAGGAGTCCTGGTTCGTTCACCAGGATGGGTTCATTCTTGACAAGGTCTATTCCCAGAATAGTGAGCCTGCCACCTCTATTGGCATCTCGGAGGATACGGGTCGGTTGGGACTAGGAAGATGACTGGGATACGGGTCGGTTGGGATTGGTCCCGGTTCCCTTGTTATGGTCGCGCCCATCGAACATTGTTGGGCTCATTGACGATTGTGCCATTAGGACTTTCTTCTTCCCTGTTCATCGTGCTCAGGATGGGCCCTGATCTCTTTAAGGGAGCCCATGGATCCATTGCATTATGCCATGTGTCCCGAGGGAATATGGGGATAACACAACTTCATATAAATCATATAACATCAACCAAACATCAAAATACAAGTTCTAAGTCATAAATTCAAGAGTTAGGGCTAAAATCCCCAATTTTCCTCAATCTTTAAAACTAAACAAAATCATGGCTTTCAATTTGAATTTAGAGATGAAAATAGTTCATAAACATGTTTCTAATCTCAACCTACCCATAGAAACAACCTAGTATCATCAAATTTCGAAAATCAACTAAAATCCTCAAATTTCATGAAGAACATGAAGAGAATTCTTACCTTTCTCTTGTGATTGAATCCTATGTAAAGGATGTAATTAATAGCTGCCAATCCCCTTCTAAAGCTTGCAAATCTCTAGACAATTTGGAGGAATTCAAGAGCTTGGTTGAAAGAGTTTTGTGAGGGAGTGTTCTTGAGAGAAATGTAAAAATGAAGAAAGAATAAGGGAATGATCATCTTATTACTATCCATGCACCCAAAAGACTAAAATGCCCTTCATCTAATTTCCTCTCCATACTCACCCCAATGGTAAAATGGTCATCTCACACAAACCTCTAATTACCATTATTACTTTTTATCCCTTTAATCTCCAATTACCTCAATAATATCATCAAGTATAAAATTTCTACCAACTAGCTTAACCTCAACAATAATCTTAAACTCTACCAAAGTCGGATATTTCCATTGTGACATTCCACTATTATCGCTTGAAGAAGTTCATTGCTGCCGACATTCAACATATCACCACATAATAATGTGGTCACAATGCACATAATATATAAAAACAAATATACCCTCAAGGGGTCAAATTACAAATATGTCTGTTCTCACCATGAACGGGTCTTAAACACATTTAATGCACATAATCAAATATTTTCAATTATATAATAATATAATTCATCAATTAATTCCACTCATGCCCTCCAGGCATGCCATTAAGGGTACTTAACCTAATTAAGATTTTTGGGCATTACATTCTTCTTCAATTTTGTACTTATTCTCAAGTGCATCTCATATCTCATTTGTCGATGTTGTATTGGTGTAGAGATCATAGAAACAATTCGAGAGAGCATTAAGTATGTGGCCTCTACATATTAGTTCAGCTTCTTCCATTTTCTTCCCTTCTTTGATCAATTATTGAGTATCATCATTCTATGGAGCATTCAAAGTCTTCAAGTATTTGTCAAGAATGTAGTGAACCTTCAATGTTGTGAGAAGAAACTTGATCTTGTCTTGCCAACGTACAAAGTTTGAGCCATCGAATCGATCTAGTCTGACTAGATCTTGAGACATGAACTTGAGGGCGGAGATAGAGGAGCCTTCTTCCATAGCTTTGGTTAATAGATAAACCTTAGAGAGAGACAACAAAACTTAGGTTTGGGGTTAGAGATTTTTTATTGTTGGGGATAAGGTTATACACAAAGCTTTGTATATTACAATTCAAAGGAATAACCAAAGATAATCTATTCTCTAATGGAAGAATAATACAAAGAACATAACGCAAATAAAACAACTAGTAGAACATTGGTTACATAAAATCACAAATCTATGATTTTATTTTAATCAACAAATGTAACAAATGTTTGACACAAATTGAGATTTGTTGTCCAAAAATCTCTATTCCTAGCCTTCTCTTTAAGATTGCTTAAAGCCATTACGATGGAATGAGAATGAGATTTACAAGCCTTGAATCTTCATGCAAGTCAAGCTTTCTTGAGAAGATCTTAGAGAAAACTAGTAATCTTGAGAGCTAGAGAGAGAGAAAGAGGGGTGAGTGATCAAGTCACCAAAAACTCACATAACCCTTTTAAATAGTATATGAACCATCATTAGACTCAAACAGTAAGATTAGAGGATTTAATTTGAATCTTGAAGCAAAAAACACGTCACTATACAGTCTTGTACGAACTGCCCAAGCAACGTGTCGCCTGCACCCAGACGATGCGTCGCCCGTATAGTGCCTTTAGAGATTGGTGACACAATGCATGTCACTCTGACTTGGCGCCCCAAAACTTGTCTCAAAACATCCCAAAAGCCTCCAAACTTTTTGGGTACTCTTATGTACTCCAAATAAACACTTTGGACCCAGAAAGATGATTTATAGATGTCTATACCAAAAGTCAACTCTCACGTGTTGATTTTAGTGAAATTGTTATGATTTTTGCACATCTTTGTGCCTAACTAATTTCACTATGTATTTAACCAACCATAACAATTATAATATTATATTTTTTCAATAATCAAATGTAATAAAATATATAATGAGGTAATACTTACATATTTATTTTTGTATAAGAAAATCCATTCAATTCAACACTTATTTAAAAGTATTACTAACATTTAATTGTATTTTTTAATATTGATGTATAATATATATTATTTATTTGTTCTGAGGGTAATTTGCTAAAAAAAAATAGAATAAAAATGGTAATTTTGTAAATAATAGAAACTAACATTACAAAATAATGGTAATTTAATAGGAAAATATTCATGGGGATTTTTCATAAATATGGCTTTTATACTATTATTGTGCAAAAATATGAAAATTATATTTTTCTTAATTTATATGGAAAAATTTACTAAAGAAAAAAACAAAGTATGGGAAACACAATTGCTTACTAACTAAATATGAGAAACTTGATTAAGAGTAAAACTATAACATAAAACAACTTTTATAAAAAAATATAAGAAATTAAACGCATAAAAGTGAAAATTCTTAGAAAAAACCATAGAATAATTTTTTTTATTTATAAAAAAGCCATATTTTTTCAAACTTTATTAAAAATCCATATAAAATGTAATTTCCTCAATATTCATTACATAGGATAAGGCATTTTAGTCAAATTAATTTTAATTACATTCCATTTCATTATATACCAAACATAATAATTCTTATTCAGTTAGTAGTGATTCCAAAATTTCTACCAAACAAGACAATGAAAATTCTATACTTATTTCCATTACCATTCCATGTGCCACATTAGAGAAAATTCATTAGTAAAATATTTTGATTTAAAGAATTCTTAATCAATACAACATAATTATGGATGTAAAATATTCTTCTATCTAAACCACGTACAATCGTTGCCGAAAATTATGGTCAATAATATAGATTTTGTGTACATTTTAAAATTAATAAAGTTTTAAATTCAAAATATAAATTATATATAATAATAATTTTTTTTTGAATGAATAATATTTTATTTTAAAAAACTATTATTTTCACTATTTTTAATCAATATATTCCATCCAATTCAGTCTAATTTTGATTAAAAATCAATGCAATTAGCAAAAGAGTTTTAAGAATAATATTTTTGGCATGGGTGTATAAGTAATTTTACTTTGTCTTCCTATGCGTTTTGACACGTAGGATGTTATAACATTTTCACTTTAATTTTCTATCCCAAACTAAGCTCGGCGTCTCACTTTATCTCTTCGAAAGCTCAAAAAAGAAAACAAAGCCCCAACAATGGAGCTTTGTATTGGTACCAGTAGCTCCGCTAAGATTCTTCTTAAGTTCAACTCTTCTCGTCCTTCTCACTCCATCATCCGTACAAACTCAGTTTCATTATCACAACCTTTTCTCCAATTCAAGAACGGAGCCTCCAGCTCTCTTAAACTTCCATTTCATCTCCGTCGAAGCCAATTCATTGAACCAAATTTCTCCCAGTTTCATGGAAATTCTTGTCGTTTTGTGGTTTTGGCTTCTCCATCTTTTTCTTCTTCGGTTGCTTCTGGACCAGGAAAAGACAAGCTTCCGGCTGGTATAGACGTTACAGAGAATGTAGAACCCAACTCCAGAGTGAGTCATAATTTTTTTTTTGGTCTCAATGTTTACTTTAGTCTTCTCTACTGGGTATCTATTGCTTTTACTTATTTCATGGAGAAATTGTGTAAAATGCTTATTTTCGTGGTTTCAAGTGTATTTTTCCCCTTCATGATAGTGACTCAATGTGAGTGTTTTCTAATAGATTGGGCTTATTTTTCATAAGGATATTTTCCATTTTTCTTTCTGAAGTTGGTCCTTTGTGAAGTTTTTAAAATATATTAATTCGTCACAATTTTGAAGCTAGGACTTTCTCTTTCACGCTCAACCTTTTTTTATACCTCTTTGCTATAACTATAAAATCTCATCTTATTAGCTACTTATGATCTATCTCTGCAGCTTAAGCTAACCGTAGAAGTTCCTCCTGTTGTTTGTGATGATTGCTACAATAGGGTCCTAAACGAGTTCATGAAGCTATCCAAGGTGAATATGATTGTATTGATTTTGTTTTGGTTTCACCATATATACTTCTAATTTAATTTGTTCAGTGATTATTAGTATTGTGAAAAATACTGATAATATTGGATGTTGTTACTCTAGTTAGTCATGATTTTGGTTAGTGAATGTATCCAAATATGTATTTTGGACTTATATATATATACAGATCCCAGGATTTCGCCCTGGAAAGAGAGTTCCCGAAAGTATTCTTGTAAATTTCGTTGGGAAGAAAAATGTTCAGAAGGCTACAGTTGAATCCATTTTGAAAAGAACCCTTCCTCATGCCATGGATTCGGTGAGTACTGACTACTGAGTAACATTTGAGGTTGCTTATATGTAAACCAATTGAACCAATAGGTTTTTCGAAAATACTTGCATACCAAATCAAGTGTTTTTTTTTAGCTTTCTGTGTTACTATATCCATGCCAGAATGCATAGCAGCTGACTCTTGATCGTTCCTTATTTCTTAGGTGACTGACAGGGTTTTGCAAGACTCAATCCGTATTTTAACCAAATTTTCTGATATGGAACAAACATATACTACCCTCAATTCTCTTAGGTTTGTCATCTACAAACCCTTTAAGTTACTTTGGTACTTCACATGTGTATATGATCCTTTCTTCCTGCTCATGTATTTCACAATTCTTGCAGTTCCTTATCTTTTTATCTTTCAATTGGTAAGGCGCTCGTTTTCTCTATATGCATTTGGATTATCATTCTTACCGTGTATTTGGGACCAGATATGAGATCATAGTTGATGTGATACCTGAGGTCAAATGGATTCCTGAGGACGGATACAGGAACTTGAAGATTGTTGTTGAGGTAGACAGTGACATTGATGCTAAAAAAACTTCTGAACAAGAACTAACTCGTCGATGTAAGTCCCTTGGTACATTGCGAATTGTAACAGACAGAGGACTACAGGTAACTCAAGTCTTATTCCACTTTTAATTTTGCTTCTTCTTATTGTTAAGATACTATCTAGTTCATCACCTCTGAAGGCTTATTATAAATCGAGATGTATTTGTTTTAAGACACCAATATTTGTGTTTATGTAAATTGAAAAAAAAATGAGATTCTGCACAATAGACCTTTTGTCCTTTGTAGTTCATGCTTTTTAAAATATAAAATCCTGAAATTCTTGCAGATTGGTGATGTAGCAGTCCTTGACATATCTGCAACAACAACAGGTGAAGGTGAATCAGATGGTCAAAATATTCCATCTGCTGAGAGTAAAGGTCCGTTCCTTTAAGATCCTGAAGTATTCAATTTTAAGTATTACTATGCTATCTCTTCAGAAAAATGTTCTCAACTCTAATTTCTCTTTGCAGGCTTTAATTTTGATACGGAAGATGGTGATAGGGTGCTGCCTGGTTTCCTTGACGCAATAGTTGGAATTCAGTCAGGAGAAAGCAGAACGTTTCCACTAGTATTTCCTGAATCATGGAGGCAAGAAAATCTCCGAGGAGTTCAGGCTCAATTCACTGTAAGTTCTAGTCTGATTTTGGAAAAATTTTTATCACATTAGAGAAAGCACTTAAGTTCCAGAAAGCCCATTCCACTTTGCTGACAAGTAAATATTTTCAGCAGGTCCTTATAATTTGCAAATCTATATACCTGTTTGTGTTGAAAATCTGATAGTGACTAGTAACACTTGCCCTTTGTCTGGATCTTGACTTTTAGGAGGGAAAAGAATGAACTCTAAAAGATTTCATTTTCACTCGTTTGGATTCAAACAAAAAATAGAGAAATCTTCATTTAGAAAAAATAAAACTTAAATGTAGTATAAATTTATAAAATCTAGAACAATTATAAATATATATTAAAAAAAGTATTTTATGAAATTTTAGGGAAATATTTTCTTCTATCTTTTCTCACGAAATTTTCTCTTGGACTTATTACTGATCTTGTTTTCTTCCCTGAAGAAGTCTTTATTGTTATTATATATCTGTGAGTTCAATAAGAAATGTTGCAGTTAGGTTGATTACGGGAAATGAAATTGAAATGACTTATTTGATATATTTGAATTTACATATGCTACTTCCTTCTCCTTTGATGCCCAGCCCGAGTAAAGTTTATTAACTCTTTGGCTTGTCTGTTTCAACTCTAGGTCGACTGCAAAGAACTATTTTACAGAGAGTTGCCTGAGTTGGATGATTCCCTTGCTGACAAGCTCATACCTGGCTGCGCCACCCTTGATCAAGTAGCTAACACGATTAAAGTTTGTTTTACTTTACTCATGTTTTGAATTAACTATGCTTCTGATTAAATTTACAGGTTAAGGAAGCATTGCTACAAAGATGCCTAGAAGTGGAGCAAACTGCAAAAGAACAAGCGACAGATAATGCCATTCTTGACCAGATTAGCAAGGTTATACTTTTGACAGATTGAAATTGTTTTGCCTTTTACAACAATTTCTCTCTAAAGGAGAACCGTGAAACTGGCCACTTTGGGTGACCATGTCTAGAAGTGTAAATCAATGACACAATATTAATCAATTTCTGTTACTTCAGATGGTGGAGGTAGATATTCCGGAGTCCTTGTTCGAAGAACAAGGTAGACAGCTCTATGGAGCAAACCTTTTAGAGATACAGGTTAGTATATTAAAACTTGAATCGGCTTATTATATAAATGTGTTTATATGTATAATTATATTGTGTGTACCTATATCAATGTTAAGTTGCTGGTTAACAGACAAAAATGAAGCTAAACGAAGAGCAATTGGCTTCTCTATCAAGTCAAAAGACAGTAAACGAGTACCTTGAAACCCAAAGGGAGAATATTACAAGAATGATAAAACAGAATCTGGCTGTTGGAGATATATTTAAACGCGAGAACTTGCAGGTACAGTTTCTCAACTTTTCATCCTCCCTTTGGAAATTTAAAAATATTCTGACACGGTTAAGCTGCTGACCAGATCACCTTTTGAATTTTGATTAAATATGTGTGTTTACTATATCTTTGATCTACAGTTTGCAACTGATGATCTTGTCAAGGAGGTTGAGAATTCTATTGCTGAATTCAAACGTCAAAAGCAAGAATATGACGAGGAGCGTGTCAAAGACCAGGTTACTATGACTTTGCACTTATAATTTGTGGATTGAGAGTAGCTAAATCTTCAGAACTGTTTGAATAAATCAATAGCTTAAGAATGTGGTTTTGCTCTGGAGTAGGTTTGGGTTGGGTCTTTCTTAGAGGAATGGCCACCCGTTCTGCTTGAACACATGTGGAACCAATGATTTTTTACACCACATCAAAATAAAAGAACTGTCTGAATAGGATATCATATGTAAGGAGCAGTATTAACTAAGCTATCATATTATGCAGGTGCAAGAAATTCTAGAGGGAGCAAAGGTGCTTGAATGGTTGAGAGAACATGCTGAGATTCAGTACATAACAAGGTGAGAGAAATTAGGAGAGAGAATATTAAAAAATGGAGAGAGGCTTTTGTATTCTCCTCAAAATTTTGTTTCTCCTAGGATTTATTTATATTATTCTTTAATGTTTTCTAACTTTTGGTCTGTACACCATCCTTAACATAAGATAAGTGGAATACAATATTATTGGAAAGTTGTACAAGCTTTTAAGTTTGAATCCTGCAATAAAACATTTCATAATATGCATGTATAAAATGTCTCAGTGAGTCATAAAAATAAAATAATACTTCTAATCTTATTAGTTAAGAATAAATACGACATGTCGTTTGCAAATACTTTGCATTTAGTGCGTTAAGAACGACATGTCGTGCGGAAAGTTAGCGATTCACTGTCAATAAGTTGTCGTTTCCCTGTCAAGAAGTTATGAACATTGAAATTTTCTCAACAAACGCTGCCACCAAAGTCCATTTGATATGAACGCTATCCTTACTTTCACGCACGTGGGTGGGTAGTAATAAATTTTGGCATTCTACCTTTTTAAGCTTGAACTAACAACTTACTACAGCCATAAATGAAGCATCTACATCAAATATATTGAACACCTCCTGATAAATTTAAGTGCCATTAACCTTGTCAAAAAAATACACCACCAAAAATTTCCAGTAGTTTTAAGAATGTGAATATAAATGAATAATAACTATTCAAGCTTAGCTTATTGACAGATCAGTACAGAAGAGCCTTTCAAAAGTGGTAAAGATGGCATTGAAGTTATCGTTCCTGATCACCATGCCAGTTTTACTGATATTCAGACTATTCATGAAGCTCAAGCTTTGGCGGCTGAGCTTGCACTCGAGTTAGCAATGGAGAAAGCTATCAAGCTGGCCAGAGTCACAAAATTTCTCTCTTAAGATCGAAATCTTATTCTTCTTGTTCTTGTGTTTTTTAGCATTGTGTGCTCTTATTTTCTAGGCTTCTTCTAACTAATGTTTTTTTTTGGTTCCTAGATGTTTTTGGACATGATCTCATTGAGTTTTTTTTTTTTTTTTTTTTTGAGGGGAACATTGAGTCTCTTCAGAAAGTAAGGCTCACGTGAATGTCACATTGATCAATAGTTTTAAATTAAATTGTAGTAATACTTAAAAAAATTCAAAATAGTTTGAGCACTATTTAAAAAAAATAGATCTTTAAAGACAATAGACACGAATGGTATTGTTTAAGAATATATGTTTAGGTGATGGAAAATGTACAGGAATAAAATGACTAACAAACAATCTTTCCACTTATTTTAGTAGGACATCGTAGACATTCAAGAGTTTTGTTGACAAAAAAAAATGTTTCTTACAAAGGAAAAGACCATGTAATCCTTTCTACAAAACTAAAAATGTGGCTAGCTCAGGCTAATAATGAATCAAATCTTACTTTAGATTAAAATTGTAATAGTCCAAAAAACATGTGATGTGAGTTTGGCTTCTTCAAAGCACCCAAACAAAGAGACCCATACATTCCCTGCCTCACCCACATGAATCAAACCCTACAACCCTAACCCCATTGGACCCTTGACATTGATTTGTGTGGCATTTCGTGTTTTGCCCTGTGAATGAATATAAAACCTATTCTGAGTGGTCAATGTTTTGGTCAAACCTCACTTTTTGGATTAATCTTTTTTAATTAAAAAGTGGCTAAACCAGCTTTTATTTTTATATAATTAACCTTAAAACAATTACCCTTTTGGAATTTATAAAAGTGGCATTGCTTTGATTTGTGGCTCAATTTGTAACAACCTCCTTTAAAATATTAGTCATGCCCTTTGTTTTTTTTTGGGGAATTTTTTTTGGGAAAAAAACAAAAGGGTAATAAAAGTGCCATAAAGGCTTGTAAATTAAAAAAATATATATGAAATTTAGAACGGCACTATCCGTTGGCCATCCAACATGCATTATTTTCGCCGAATATTAAGGCTATGTTGGGTAGGAAGAAAGGGTATATGGATGGATGTGCGGGTATATGGAGAGTTTAAGAAGGATAAATATTATAATTAAATGGAAATGATAATAATTCTCATTTATGTTATTTAGTATTAGAAATTGAGAGAATATTAATTATTTAAATTACTATATTATCTTTTGTAGCATAAATATTTATTATTTTTTTAAAAAAATAATAATGATATTTTTACATATTTTGGTTGTTTTTTTACTTGAATTGAATTTTAATGGTTTGGAGGGAGACTCTTTCCCTCCATCTTTTCTCTTCTTTAAGGATGCACATTTTTCCTATGGGGACGGGGCCCCGTGGAATGAAGCGGGGATGAAGATTAAAAATATAAATGGGGACGGGGACGGAGGGAGTACTTCTCGCCAATTTCCTGCCCCGTGTGCATCACTACGCTCCCTTCATTTCTCCCTCTTGCCAAACAAGGAATTCTCTCTCTCCCTTCACCGCTCCCCATCCACCCCTTTCTTCTCTTTACCAAACATAACATAATGTAAGAGTAATAGATATATGTGAGTCGGTACAAATTGAATTGTTTAAACTATTGATATCTTTTTTTCTCTCTCTAAAATTCCTTTTAATTAATTAAAACAAAACATATTTTATCTTAATAAATTGATATAAATATCTTTATTAAATATTAAGAAATAAAATTAAAAAAAATTAGCCAACTTTCAAAGCATTAATATATCACTAATACATTGATTAGTTTATCAAAAAATAGTTATTTTAATATTTTAAATTTTACAAGTATAAAAATTTAATATTTTAAGTTTATTAGTGATTTTGAGTCTAATAAGATAATTTTTTGAATTTAAAGTTTTTATATTTATTTTTATTTAGAGTTAAAAAAAATAAATTAAAAATTGTGATTAAGGTTTTTCTATTCTAAGAAATTATTATTTTTAATTGAGAGTACTAAAAACATTTTAATTTTTTTTACATTAATAAATATTTATAGTGGTGGAAACTTTTTGTGTTTATCAAATGGGCAATTTTATATAATTTTTTAAAAGGTATGTGAAATCTTTGTTTTGTCATTTTAACCACCGTGTATCAATGGTTGAACACCAATTAATAATAAAAAGGAAACCATGGTCCTCACTCCATGTTCAAAATAAAAGAAAAATTGTTAGAAAAAGGCACATTTTAAAAAAAATGTTCAGCACTGGGTAGGTATAGCTTTCCCAATGTCTCTCTGCTTTAATTTTAAAATACATCATCAAAACTCTATTTATTATTATTATTTTATATCTAAATTTTATAATATATCATACATTAAATTCTATATTTTTTAATATCATTTAAATATTATTTTTTATTCATTTCAAATATTTTATCCAACTAACAATAATATCTTTATATATTATGAGAAAAGAACCTCAAATATTTTAATGTGCAGTGTCTTCACATATATTATTTAAAAAAAGATATAAAATGTAAAGGGATCTTTGTAGAAAATGATAAAATATGTGTAATATACATAATTGGATAGAGTATGTTTTTAGAGCCATTCCTTTGAATATAAAACAAAAATGTATTTTACATTATCGATTGAGAGTTATCTTAACAGAGGTTGTTATATTATTTTATATTGTATAATGTTTTGATTAAATAATGTGACAAATGTGTTTGTCTTGTAATATAATATTGAGAATTATAAAATTGGACAATATGTATATTCAATTTGTGTAACATATTTTTGGAAGTTATAAAATCAGCTACAAATTTGTAACTTCCAAAAATCATCCAATAATGTGTAAATTGAGAGTTATAAATTTTGAGATCGAATTCCATAAGTCATAATATGATATGGTTGTCGAATATATATTTTTAACTCCCATTAGGTTTATGGATGTTACAAAATCATGTAGGAAAGATATTGTGATGTTTCGAGAAAATACGTAAAATTGGGATGTTACAACAGCCTCCAGGCCGCGACCTGTGAGTCAGTTGCTCACTGTCGCACCCTGGAATGTCCTAGGGCACGACCTGGGGTGCTGGCAGCAAAATTCAATTTTGCTTCTTTTTTTTCTTCAATTTGGTTTTCGACAACTCAGTAACTCCAAAATCTTCATTTTAATTCTATAACACATCCAATTAAACATTGGTAACAACCAAAGAGGTTGGTGGAATTTGAAATTCAAAGGGTCTCTCAAAACTTTATTAATTAGAGTCTAATGCTCACTTGCAAGACACATCACATTTTTATCCACTAAAGCACTTGGATAGAAATACACCAAAATGCTTGATAATTCCATAGAGTTATTTCCATTTGAGAGTTCCATTAGTGCTTAGAGGATAATGAGAATTAAATTTTTGGGTAATGATCTTGAACCTTGTTCAAGTATGTGATCCCCACTACTCTACACTTTGGTTGTGTGAGTATGAGAGTTTTTTCTATTGTTCTTCCTTTTATTTTGTTATTCTTTTTCTTTTACATTTTGCTTCTTCTTTGTATATTTATTTGTATTGTTATGCTTTGAATTGTATTTTCTATATATTTATTTTTCTATTTACTATAATTTTTCTCTATTTACTTGTATTTTTGCAATAAAATTGTAACACTTATTTATTTATAATCTTCTGAATTGTAACTTCTTACATAAAGTTCTACTTTGATTTTACCATTTCCATTAACTCACATATTTGGTATAGTTATTGCATTCATTTGTATACGTGAAAACACATACCAAAATGCAAGTAGTTTTGTATTTGAGTTATATATACATACATTGTGTAACTCTCAACTAGTTTTTAACTTTTTAATTAGCAAAGTTTAAGATAACGTGTATTAGAAGAAAGATACAAGAAGAGCCTAAAATAGTAGGTTAATGAATGAAATTTGTTTGTGTGTGAAATATTAATGGTGCTTTTCCCAAGCTGACCCTATAATTTTGTAATGATGTTGTTCACGTAATACCAAAATTATGATACGAGAAAAAGATTTCATAAGATAATCTTTGTTCAGCTAACATGAAAATTTATAAAAGTATTACAACCAAAACATTAAAAAGTTAACACGTAAGCCGTGAGTTGTCCCCCAAATCTTGTTTTTGCTTTAGCCCACACCCATACTTTATTTATATTTTTATTTTTTTGTGGTAATACATAAATATGCCCCTATTCTCTACTTAAATTGCACAAAATCCACTTCATTCCCATCCAAACAATTTTATATATATTAAAATTTTTAACTGTCTTAAAAAGAAAAGAAAAAATGGTGAATTACCATAGGTATATTGCTTTTGGTCGAAGGGAAAGGAATTGTAGGATGATGATGGTAGTACTACTTGTACATAGAGCTGCTTATAATATTATAGACACTTCAAATTTACACATAATAATGTTTGACACTATTTCAATTAGGATATAACCATTTGATCTTGCAGTAAATTTGAAAAAAGAAAATGCCCACTTACTAAAATATTAGTTAATCACATTATTTAAAATATAAGTCTTCTTTCGAAATAAAGAGTTTAAGAGTTTGTTTGATATGTTTTCAAAATTGTGTTTTTAGAAATGAGAAATAATTTTTGTAGTTTTAAAAAAACAACAAGTGTTCGGTTAATGTTTTCTAAAATAATTTTTTAGTTTTTTTTTTTTTAAATCTTAAATAAAAATTAATAAATTTATTTACAAAGAGAAAAATCTTTTAAAAGTTTGTAATAAATAATGAGATAAAGTAGTGTGAAAGAAAAAGTGATGAAAATTAAGAACATAAATTTTGAGGATGAAAAATTGAGAAGAGAGAAAATTGATGCAAGAAAAAAAAATGAGGGAGAAAATGATAAGAGAGAAAATAATGAGATTATAAGTGATGAGAGAGAAAATAAGGAGATCAAAAGGGAGGAAAGAAAAAGTGAAGAGAGAGAAGTAATGAGAGAGAAAATGATGTGAGATAATAATAACTAAAAATGTTACGTGAGAAAAAAATTTGATAAAAAAAATTGAAAACAACTAAATATAATTTTTGTTGTTATCAAAATTTTTTGTTTTTTTTGTAACTTTATTTTTAAAAATGTTAAACACTCTTACTTGTTTTCAGAAAATAATATTTAGGTTTTAAAAACAAAAAAACATTTTTTTTTAGTGAAGGAGCCAAATCCCCTTTTAATTTATCACCCAAAATTTTTCTATATAATAAAAGTACCCTTCATGTTGATATTAGATGGGTAAGTTTTTGTATATATTTTGTAAGGGTCTCATCATTATACCATCTTCAAGATTAAAAAAAGTACTGGCAAAAAAGAAATTAAAAAAAAATGCTGAATTGTGCTCCAAAGTACTAAATTGATTTAAAAAGTAAATTATTAATGATAGTTAATAAATTAAATATTTTAAAAATAATTAATGATAACATTATAAATTAAAAATAATTAAATGTTGTGCCAAAATTTAGCCATTTATATTTTGAATTTGACATAACTTTTAAATGTGTTAAATTTGGTACAACTTTAAATACATTATTAAAAAATATTTTTTTTAATAAATTTTTTGTAAAAAATATTTAAATATAACATTGCATCACAATTTTAACACTATTAGAATGCTTTTAGCTATTATCTTTTTCCATGATTTTCAATTAAAGTTACCATAATTGACTTAAATCGAGTTAATTCTATTCAATTAGATTAAGTGAGGGAAATAATTGTAACTTGCTAGCAAGTTAGACTAAGTTACCATAATATACATATTTATATATATAAATCAACAAAGCAACTGTGGAAAGTAGGGGTAAAATTAATTGCAACTGGCTAGTAAATTCCAGATTATGGTAATGATAAGGGTAAAAATTATGGACTTTCTTACCCGGACCCGAACTGGGACGTAGGCCTACAAAACTTTCCAAAATTATGATGATTGATGGGCCAAGCCAATTGTAAAGCAGTGATTATTAGCCGATGACAGGGACATAAAGGTAATTTCAGCTGAAATCCCAGCAACCACACAGTGTCATTTTCGTAAATAAGAGTGAATACAAAGGGTGAATCAAGTGAAATCAATACATTTCGGACATAGCTTGGGGTCATATATAGTGGGACCCACCTCAGTCTCCCCTGTGGATACTCATACTGTATTACTGTGTTGTGTCTTGTGTGCATCTCTTTCTCTTTCTTTCTGTGTTTTTTTGTTAGCTTTCATCACTCTCTCTACCACTTTCTCTCACTACATAGGAACACTCAAGTGAGCTTAAAGCTTTCGTAGATCTGAAACCCACACAGCCCAAGAAGGTAATCTTAGCTCCGAGGACGATCAGGGTAAGCATTGCCTTCCTTGGCACTATCAATTTGTTTCATTTCTACTGGTTTTGGTTTGATCAAGAATAGGGCAGGGATCTGATCTGGGTTGTTTGAGATTGTCCTCTTCTTGTTTTCCCAAATGTTTTGGTCGATGGAGCTCTTTTGGGGTGGAAATGGTAGTTTTTTTTTTTAGTGTGAAGTGAAGTGAATTTTATGTGAATTTGTTGGTTGTTGGGGGTTATGAGTGTTGTTAAGCTCGAGATCTTGCTCTTGTAATGTCTGATTTAGTGGTGAATTTAATTTAGCGAAAGGGTTTAGTTGAATGAGCTACTTCAGCTCTGTCTAGTTATTTATTGAGAAAATGTTGCAATGTGTGGTGATGAGTGTTTCTGGGTTCTTCTAGAACGAGTCAGTGTTTAGTTGGTTGATCAGAAATTGTTAGTGAATAAAGAGTTACTTTTGGTTTTATCCTTTGTTATTTGGGTGTTCAAGATGTAGAACTAACATTTCACTTTTTTCTTACGCATTAAACAAGGTTTAGTTTTTTGAGAATGCAGTAAGATGGGTGTTGGTTCCTCGTGGTGCTTTTATTTAGTATGTGATTGATATGATTCATGTTCCAAACGTCAGTTATATGCACAGTTTATTACCAAATTGAAATATATAATTGTGTTTATATGTTCCCAGTTCCTTAGATAACATGAATTTTTCTAATTGAACAATTCAAGAACGTCTCTGATTGATTTGTTTCGTCATCTTACACACATTTACAGCTGTTCGTGATTTTCATGATATATTAGTCCTTGCCTCAACTGCAAGGAGTTGATCATAGCTCTCTGTTCTTGTCTTTTCTTCCTTTTGTTTGTTTGGTTGTTGTTCACTTTACTAGTGGTATTTCAACTGAGTAGCTTTTTTCTTTTTCTTTTATGGTTCAGTTGACGCAGCCAGAATTTTATGTTTCACTTGATTGGTCAAGTGATCCTTCTTGCTGATCAGTAAGGTAGATAGGTTCACATTGTACCTTGTGCAGTTTTGGAGAATGAGAATCTTAATCTCGCGAAATCATTTAATGATTTTTAAATGTTTCCTATGGTGCAGTTTAAATTGTGGTTTTGACGGGAATGGCAGTGACAGATGCCCACAATCCTCTTATTGGAGAAACCACTTGTGGTTCTTTACTCCAGAAACTGCAGGTACCTTCCATATTTACTCTTAATCTTTTGTTCCATTTAATTTATTTTTCTACGGTTCTTGAAAAGTTCATTATGTATTGTAGGAAATTTGGGATGAAGTTGGAGAGAATGACGAGGAACGTGACAAGATGCTCCTTCAATTAGAGCAAGATTGCTTGGATGTGTATAAGAGGAAGGTTGAGCAGGCTGCAAAGTCAAGGGCACAGCTTCTTCAGGCATTGTCTGATGCCAAACTTGAACTTTCTAGTCTCTTATCTGCTCTTGGAGATAAGAGTTCTGTTGGAATAGTAAGTTATTACCTGAGTTTGGTTTTCCCACCACACATGTGATTTGAACAAATTCTTATTGAGTAAACATGGATGTTAACTTAATACAATATTGGTTTGTTTGCAGCCAGATAAAAGTTCAGGAACAATCAAGGAACAGCTTGCAGCTATTGCACCAGCACTTGACCAGCTATGGAAACAGAAAGAGGAGAGAGTGAAGGACTTTTCTGATGTTCAAGCACAGATCCAAAAGATTTGTGGAGAAATTGCTGGGAACCTGAACCTGAGTGACCAAGTAGGAACACCTTGTGTTGATGAGTCTGACCTAACTCTGAAGAAGTTAGATGAGTATCATGCTCAGCTTCAAGAACTTCAAAAGGAGAAGGTAAGTCTCTTATCTCGAGGGTCCTTTTTGACTAAAAATTGAGATTGACACTAGCTTATGCCGTATGCGGATTGATCACTGCAAATTACTTGTTTGATCTGGCAGAGTGATAGGTTGCAGAAGGTGCTTGAATTTGTTAGCACTGTGCATGATTTGTGTGCTGTCCTTGGAATGGACTTCTTCAGTACCGTGACTGAGGTTCATCCAAGCTTAAATGACTCAACTGGTGTTCAGTCCAAGAGCATTAGTAACGATACCCTATCTAGGCTGGCTAAGACAGTCATAGCACTAAAAGAAGATAAGAAGCAGAGGCTTCAAAAGGTATACCATTTTGTATTTTCTCACTTTACACCTAAAATCAGTATAATATATTTCTTTACTTGTTTTACTTATACTGTCTTGTGTAATAAGTTGACATGTATCTTCTTCTGCAGCTCCAAGATCTAGCTTCTCAACTTATTGATTTATGGAATCTGATGGATACTCCTGAGGAGGAAAGGGAACTATTTGACCATGTTACCTGTAACATATCAGCATCAGTTGATGAGGTGACTGTTCCCGGGGCTCTTGCGTTGGATTTGATCGAGCAGGTACTTAAAGTTACAGCTACCTTCAATTATTTGCAAATTTAAAAATAAACGGTGAATTTTATTTCTTCTTGTCATTATATTTATATTTCTTTGCTAGGCTGAGGTGGAAGTGGATAGGCTTGATCAGCTCAAATCGAGTAGGATGAAGGAAATTGCCTTTAAAAAGCAATCAGAACTTGAAGAGATATTTGCCCGTGCACATGTAGAAATAGATCCAGAAGCTGCTAGGGAAAAAATAATGGCAATGATTGATTCTGGGGATGTTGAGCCTGCTGAGTTGCTGGCTGACATGGACAATCAGATAGGAAAAGCAAAAGACGAATCTCTCAGTAGAAAGGACATATTGGACAAAGTTGAAAAATGGATGTCAGCCTGTGAGGAAGAAAGTTGGCTTGAAGACTACAATCGGGTATTTATTATTATTATCTCTGCCAATGCATTTATATCTGTACTTTACACGGAATGGGACTCGTGAACTTTCAATCAACTCATATTGTTTTATTCTGGATTTCCATCTAATCAATAAAACACCACGGTCAAGAATTTTAGCATATAAGACCAAAGATATATGACCAAAACTGTTCTGTGGGATGACACTTGTGTTATGATGGGACATACATGGCTTTTCGTATGGGCAAGTCACTTTTAAATTTTCAAACAGGTAAAGGATGCTTTTCGGTCCTTAAATAATTGTATCTAACCAAGATTGTCTTGCTTAATCAGGATGAGAACAGGTATAACGCAAGTAGAGGTGCACACCTCAATCTCAAGCGTGCAGAAAAAGCCCGGATTCTGGTTAATAAAATTCCAGGTATGCATAGAATTAGGAAGCATAATACTTGTAATCAGACATAAATTGGTGTGCTTATATACTGCAGAAAATGTACTTTGAATACTTGCTGAACAAATTTGCTCTTCGTTTTTGTTGCACTAAATATTTTTATAGCATTTTGTCCTCCATATACAGCTTTTTAGTTCTTTGAGCTTGAGGTATGTTGTGATTTAATTTGTATGTTAATTTCCAAATTTTATTTTATTTATTTGGTTTTCTTTGCCATACAGCTCTTGTTGAGACATTGGTTGCCAAAACTCGTGCTTGGGAGGAGGATCATGGCATTTCATTTACTTATGATGGTGTTCCCCTCCTTGCTATGCTAGATGAATACGCCATGCTCAGGCAGGAAAGAGAAGAAGAGAAGAGGAGGATGAGAGTAAGTATTAATAGACTTTTATTTATTTGTCTGTAGTATCAATAGACTTTTATTTATTTGTCTGTAGTATCAATAGACTGGTTGCTTAGCTAACTGTTGATACTCATAAAATAATTCTTCTCTATGTGCCTAACAACGACAAATTACTCTTGGCATGGTCTCATGTTAAACCTGGATCTTCACTTAAATACTTTGCGTTTGGTATTGAAACTCTGATTTTTTCTTTTGCTCGGGTACCGTACCAAACTGAAATTTGTGGACTTTTCAGGATCAGAAGAAGTACCAAGACCTGCAGCATTCAGAACAGGAAGCCATATTTGGTTCAAAGCCTAGTCCTGCTCGACCAGTTAGTGCAAAGAAGGTGGTAGGTCCACGTGCGAATGGAGGTGCCAATGGCACACCAAACAGAAGGCTATCACTTAATCAAAACGGAGCCAGGTCCACGACTAAAGATGCAAAGAGAGAAAATAGGCTTAGTGCTCCTGTGAACTATGTGTCGATGTCAAAAGAAGATGCTGCCTCCCATGTTTCAGGCACTGACCCTATTCCGGCTTCTCCATAATAATAAAAAGAGAGGGAGGGAGATCTGTAGGTTTATACCTCTGATATTACTACTGTTATTAGTTACGTTTTTAGGGATATATCCTATGAAACAGTGAGAGAAGAGTTGAAGAGTGAGATGTTAGCTGTGTATGTTATATTGGCATTTGAAGGCTTTTTACAACCCATGTTTCCTTTTTGCCTTGTTCAAGTTTAATCCTTTGTAGCAATCCAGTCATGGTGGTGCCTTGGTCTGTTCCAATTTATTTTTCTGTTCCCTGCATCACTCAGAGACTTTCTTCTGATTACATTTCTAAAAATAAACTCTGCAAGGTTGCTAATAGTTGGAGAAACAGGCTCAAGGCCTGCTCTAGTCCTTGTAGCTCAGTCATTGATTTAGCATTAGGGAACGTTGGGAACATAAGGCTAGGAAATTACAATTGAAAAGAATGGAGTGAATTAAGCAGGGTTATATCAACTTGAAACAGTAATATGGTCGAACCAAATTTATCTTCTTAATATTGTAAAGTAAAACAATATTTAGAGGCAAATATTATTCGTATTGCCTGAATATGTCAGTTACAGTCATTTTTTTTTGGTGGGGAAATAAATTTATTTTATTCAGAATGCATAATATAGGGAGTACAAACTAGGGAGGGATTCCTCTAGCTAATAAAACTTATTGTTTAGCCAAATAGCATGCAAATATACTCTTGGAAATTAGACAAAAGAATTTTCATATCAAAATGACTAATACCCAGATAATTTAATAGGTTGAACTATTGTTTTAAACTAAAATCAATTGAAGAAAAATCAAAGAAACGGTCGCAAGAAGAATATGTTGAGCATAGAAAAGTCTCTTTTAGTTTCACCATAACTTATGCTTGAAAAGTTGATAAGTAAACCTGCAACACAAACCAACAAATATAAGTAACTTCTTAAAAGTAAAATAAAATAAAATCATTTTAAAATATAGAAAATCAAGCCAAAGTTCCATCCTTTGGTTTTCCCTCTATTCAAATTTTAGAAATAAAATTAGTTTTTAAGTTTATGGTCTAATCAAAGGCTACTCTTTGGTTAGACCCCAATAATTTTGTCTAGTGAGATTGAGAGTAATAAAGTAACAAAACAATCACATCTAATAATTAAAAATAATCAATTAAGATAGCTAAAATTCATTTTGACCCAAAGTGAATTGAAGGAAGCAACTAGCAACCTGATTACAGTTTTATAATAGTCAATCTTGTGTGTTGACTACCAATTCATCCAACATATAATCAGGCATAACAAGCCTACAGGCAGACACAAAAAACAAACCTACAAACATGCACAAACAAGCCTACAAACAGACACAAAAAATAAGCATATAAACATGCACAAATAAGCTTACAAAGAGGCACAAAATATGTGAGAGATAGCATACACTCAATTTAGGACTTAAGGAGATACATACCTTCTGACTTTAACAATATCCAAGAGAAAAACTAAGATCCTTGTACAAAGTACCTATATAATTGAAATAAAGAAACTACAGAAAACATAATTATAAAATAATAGACCAATAGTTTTGTTTAAGGATAAAAATAATAATAAAAGAAAACAATCAATATAATATTTATGGAAGATAAATTTTTCTAAAGAAATTTAATATTAATCTAAAATATTTTCCTTTGAAGTTTTTGAATTTGAAGGAATCATTGTCAGCCTGAGAAGGCACAACTAACCTGTGAAGGCACAAACCTAGCCTAAACAGGCACAAAACAAGCCTATACTGGCTCGACAAACCTAAACATGCACAAAACAAGCCAGAGAAAGCACAAGACTAGCCAAAATAACTTATATCGAATATCTTAAGAAGGTACTTACGTAAATTAACCTACTTGTTAGATTAGCTTATACAAAATCTTTATTTATTTTCATGTATAACTAATATTAAACAAATTAATACGAGATAGCCTAAAACATGTTTCTAAAATTGAATTCAAAGAGAAACAAAGAATAGAATACTTACAGTATACGCAACGGAATTAAAGAGTCATTCCTTCAGTTTCTCTAACTCTTGTATCCTCTTCGTCGCATAGTATTATCAAGAAACTGAACCGATCTTCTATTTTCTTCACAATCTTCCAATGTATCCTTAGAACCACCTAGACTAGTGTGGGCAATTCTCAACACATGAGATAAATATAGAGAGAAGAAGAGAAAATAATAAAGAGGCTTAGAAAATGACTTGTGTTTAGAGATAATCTAAAACTATCAGAAAATCTGACTTGTGACTTATGTTTTGACTTCTCTCTAAGCACTCATTTTATAGACTCAATTAGGTCATTTAATTAAATTAAAAATCAATAAAATAATAGCCATTTTGAAGCCCTAGGTCGAAATTATCATGGGCTATAGGCCCGTGAAATTTGCCATTTGATTTTAAGCCCATTGGACTTAAAATCAAGGCCTGTACTATTTTCTATTGATTTAATTGATTAAATAATTATTTAAATCCTTTATCAAATTAATTATTTATAATTTGAACCTTGATTTAAATTTATTTATTAATTTAGATACCAATTTATCTTAATTAATAAATCTGTCATAATTTCTCTTTTCTTCTCAAAATTACACAACTCTGTGAAACTATCCAAAATTGACCTGGTCAACTTTGATAATTCTAATTGATGATTAAATTAATTAATTGAGATTATCTAGATGATTTTATCCAAGGTACAATGGGGACCATGGGC
This sequence comes from Humulus lupulus, assembly GCF_963169125.1. Taxonomy (NCBI): domain Eukaryota; kingdom Viridiplantae; phylum Streptophyta; class Magnoliopsida; order Rosales; family Cannabaceae; genus Humulus; species Humulus lupulus. The sequence goes on from NC_084798.1 coordinate 83,600,229, forward strand.
CTATGAAATCAAGCTCCAATAAGTTATCATAAATCTAACAAATAAATTTACTAACTTATTAATTCCTCGTGACTCCACTATAGACTCGGAATTGTACTCTTGAATTCATAGAATGCTCTATAAAAAATATAGATATGATATTAATTATCCATTCTTACAACCATAATTGTCACTCAATCTTCTATAGACGGTCTACAATGAGATAGGACTAAAATACCGTTTTACCCCTCATTGTATTTTATCCTTAAAACACTTAGTTCCTTGTAAATGATATTTCAGTAAACTAATTTAATTACTGAAATGAGATCTCTATCATTTAACACCTTGAACCAAACTAAAAGGAAACCATCGTTTCACTTCTTCATCAGAAGCTATAGATGTTCATATCTATGATTAACACCCCCACTCAATTATACTACCGAGTTCCCAAGATGTAAGTATGGGCTAGTCCGTAGGGTAAGCTGGTAACGAACAAGTCAAAGAACTCAAATAATACAATCAGTTAGAATACTAACCACTCAGAATTGAGATTGAATTGACCTATGGTCAACTATATGATATGACTAGAATAGATAATAACGGTATGTTTACTTATCTTATCAACTGTCAATATCGGTCCTGTCTGATGTAACAAATACATCCGATCTTATCTACTTTGCTAATGTTCTGGAAAGAACATAACACTGTAATGTGTAAGTTGATCATATCGTAGATTGGCAAGTCAGTGTAAATCCTGTGCACTGACTAATCTTAGGACTAACTTATTTAGAACATATAATCATATTTATATTCCACTGTGATGACACCACTATAAATAAGATTAGTTATATGCTCGGGATTTAATAGAAGTTTATATTAAACAAATAATCATGAAAATAAAACATGTGAGCAAAGTGATTGACCAAGTCAAAAAATGATTTCTATTCTTTTATTGATAATAAAATGAGATTACAAAGAATTTGAGTTTTAATTAGGGCATAAAACCTGTAGCTTCTGGTAGTGTCTTTGTAAACGGATCCACAAAATTATCTTCAGTTGCAATCTTCATAACCTTCACATCTCCCCTGGCCACATATTCTCGAATAATGTGATATTTCCTTTCTATATGCTTACTCCTCTTGTGACTTTGAGGTTCTTTCGAGTTGGCTATCGCTCCTGTATTGTCACAAAACAGCACAAGTGGTTTATCCATTTCTGGAATAACACCAAGATCTGAATAGAACTTCTTTAGCTAGAATATTTCCTTTGCTGCTTCTGACGCGGCTATGTACTCAGCCTCCATGGTAGAATTTGAGATTGTAGACTGCTTTACGCTTCTCCAAACCACAACTCCACCCCCAAGAGTAAACACCACTCCAGAAGTAGACTTTCTATCATCGACATTAGTCTGAAAATCTGAATCGGGGTAGCCTACAGGGTTCAGAACACCACCCTTGTAGACTAACATATAATCCCTAGTCCGTCTCAAATACTTCAGGATATGCTTAACTGCTATCCAATGTTCCGGTCCTGGGTTTGACTGATACCTGCTCACTACTCCCACTGCATAGCAGATATCTGGTCTAGTACACAACATGACATACATCAGACTTCCAACTGCAAATGCGTAAGGAACTTTTCTCATTGCATCTTCCTCTTCAGGAGTTTGGGGAGACTGCTTCTTTGAAAGATGAATTCCATGGACAGTAGACGCCCTTTCTTGGAATTTGTCATTGAAAAACGTTCAAGCACTTTATCAATGTAAGCTGCTTGAAATAGAGCTAAAAGTTTGTTCTTTCTATCCTTGATGATCTGGATACCTAGAACATAACTTGCTTCACCCAAATCCTTCATCTGGAATTGAGTGCTCAGCCAATTCTTCACATCTTATAATTTCTCAACATTGTTTCCAATGAGTAAGATATCATCTACATAAAGAACCAGAAATACCACTATTTGATTTGCCTTCAGTTGGTAAACACATGGCTCATCAATATTTTGTTCAAAGCCATAGGTTTTGATTATTTTATCAAACCTAAGATTCCAGGAACGAGAACCTTGCTTAAGTCCATAAATGGAACTATTCAACTTGCAAACTTTTCCTTCTTGTCCAGATACTTTAAATCCTTTTGGCTGATCCATATAAATGGCTTCGTCAAGCTTTCCATTAAGAAAAGATGTCTTGACGTCCATTTGCCAGATCTCATAGTCGAGAGCAGCTGCTATGGATAGGAGGATGCAGATGGATTTGAGCATGGCTACCGGACTAAAAGTTTCTTCATAGTCCACGCCTTCTCTTTGGGTATAACCCTTTGCCACTAATCGAGCTTTATAAGTCTCGATATTTCCATCAACACCTCGTTTCTTCTTGTAGATCCACTTGCACCCAATGACCCTAAAGTCACTAGGTGCTTCCACAAGATCCCAGACGGAATTTGAGTACATGGACTCCATTTCCTGTTTCATGGCTTCGAGCCATAGTTCCTCTTCAGGGCTAGCCATTGCCTGTTTGAAAGACAATGGATCATCATCACTAGTGTCACCAACAACCATATTGGTTTCACCATCCAAACCATAGCGAACTGGGTTCCTAGAAACCCTCCCACTATGACGAGGCTCCGTGACTGTTTGCTCAGGAACAGTGGTACTTTCTGTAGTGCACCAAATTTTTTTTTTAATTATTAAAATTTTTGTGTTTTATTTTATTTAAGTGTTAAGTGTGGTGAATTGTTTTATTTAAATGTTGATTATTTTTATTTAATTGTTGTTTGTTGTATTTAATGGTTTGTTATTTTATTTAATTGTTAGAATTGTTGGTAGCATTTTTGTGAAATTAATTGTTAAATGATATGTAATTATTTTTATTTTTAAAATGTGATTATGTGAGATTTGGTTGAATGCACTAAGGTGCATGGTAGGTAGTGATGCACCCTAGTGATTGAGTATGTGCATGTGCATGGTTGCATGGTGTGCATGCAATCGTTTTCTACACATTAATTTCCTTTTATTGGTTTATTTATTTTTATTTAATTAAGGGATTTAAAAAGAAAATAAAAAGAAAGAGAATTAAAGAGGCTTGTGTTCACACAAGAAAAATATTGGGAAACAAATGGTGAGAAAGGATAGAGTTGCCATTTTTTTTGAATTCTCGTAACCTTAGACCCAGCCTCAGTAAAATGGGTATAACATAGGCTGTGGATATCCAATTTAGACACAACTTGTACCATTAGCAAGCTAATGAAATTATCTACATTTTCTGTGAATATCATTTTTCCTAAAACGTAACAGAAACGGGTCAAAACCCAGTCCCAAGTCTCAGCACCATAGAGTTACGAAAATAGCATTATTTTCTTTATTAGCCATGGACAGCCAAGGAAGACAAGAGAGGAATTAGTGTGCTGTCAATGATAAAATGGATTGATTGGCTGAGTATAATTTTTAATTTAATTATATTTTGATTTAGGGAAGATAAAGGAAAATGATAATTACATTTTCCTTAGCTAGGTTTTGAAGATTGAGGCATTTAAATAGAAAATAAGAAAGAGATTGAAGGCTCATTTGGCTTGGTGGCTGCCGTGTGCTTAGAGAGAAGGGAGAGGGAGAGCTCGTGAGTTCTAGAGAGAGAGGTAGAGAAGAAGAACGTGAAGAAGAAGAGAAGGAGAAGAAAGAAGAGGCCAAGGCTAGGGATCCTAAGGTATGGGTTAAGGTTCATAGCATTATATTTTGTCTCCTCTACATCTTGATTCTAAGCAAGGAAAAATGATGGTGATGATAGGTTTGGATTTTGTTGCAAGAGGATTGGAGGCTAGTGTTCGAAATCCCTAGGGTAAGTATTTGGGTTCATAGTGATGATAATTTCTACCTCTTCTTGAATCTAAGATCATTTTTTTTTTCTCTTTTATTCATGTGGGTTTCGAAACCCTAGGCTTGAACAAGTGGTGGCCATAGTTTAGGTTATTGTCACTATTGTCCTTGAGTTCTAGCAAGAGAGGTAATGGGAACCTTTTTGTCTTATGGTTATTGTTTTTATCTTTCGTTTCTTGTGGTTTGGAGAATATTGTTTGAGAATGGTGATTCATTATTTTGTTCTCCTTTGATATATTAGATGATTAATCTTATTGAAATGTGGTGTTGGTGATATGTTGTTTAAAGATCTTCTATGATTTGATGATGGGTATGTTTTGGTTTAAAGACTCTATGTGAAAATATACAAAGGTTTTAAATTGTGATCTATAAAAATGATGATGAATATATCTTTTAAAAATAACATGAAAGGATTTGATAATTTTGGCTATGAGGATTTCGGCCTAAATGTGATATTCAAAAGCATGATGGTTATTTTTTTTTATGTTTAATGTCAATTTAATCTTAGAGATCATGATAGGTTGTGGCAAGATCTTGTATGAAGTTATGATGGTTTTGTTCTTTGGAATAATTGCATGGTAATAATATATTGAGAGTATATTTAACACAAGATCAATGGTGGTTATTTGTTCATGACTTGTGAATAAGTTTCAAGGTGATTGATGAATTATTGTATGCTCATGGTGTGATTAAAATTGTTAAAGAGGTTAGAAGCATGCTAGGGTTTGTGTTGGAATATTGTACATGAATTTTGTGAATATAATGAAAAGAATGAATTTTATGATTAAATGTGCTTGCTGTTTTTTGTGCAAAAATGACGTTGTTTATGATGAGAATAATGTTTTGAGTGCTTAAATAAAATTTGCAAGTGTTTTGATGTTTTAAGAAGTTTGATGGGAAATTTAATTATGCCTTGAAATGATATTTTGTGTAAATAAATACCTACAGATTTTTTTTTTTATATTTTTGAGAAAATATGAGTTTTTAAAAATAAGGATGGTGATTTTAATGATAAAATTTAATTGCTGGAATTTTTGTTTAAAAATGTAAAATGTGTTTCAATAAAAAGAATTTGATTGGTATTTTGAAATAAATAAATAGCCTAAACAATGGTAAAACTTAAAAGTGATATTTTTTAATATAATATGAATGGTTATTTTACAAGTTATGATTTTCTTTAATTGGATTAAGAAAAATGTTGGATTTAATTCACTTGTGATTTTTAAATAATGGCTGAAAGTTTAGTTTAAAAAGTTTTAAATATAGTTATTTAATTTTCACATATGAATTTGTGTTACATAAAATTAAGTATTTAAAATAATTCAAACAAAATATATTTTTCCCACACTTAAAATTATTATTTTTCTCACATCAAAATATGAAATTCTATTAACTTAAATTAAATTGTTATTTTCTAAGGAGACATGATAATCATAGGTATTTTCTTTTCTAAAAAATTTCCAATGCCTTTGTTTTTCTTTGTAATTAAAAATAATAAATGGGTCTTTTATATATTCTTAATGGCTAAATAAAATTGTTTTTATGAAATAAAAAGAATGTCTTGAGAGATTTAATCAACCTAGTAACTTTAAGAAGATAATCAATGGTAAACAAAACATGCTACAAGTCTATTATTTTTAAAACGATAGAAGTAAGACGCATGGAATTATCGTTTTAAACGCCACATTTACGCAACGTTTCCACGTATGCATGTTATATGCAAATTCACTTTTACGTCCAAAATTATGTCTATTATGCAACCATGTAGTTTTTATAGAAAGATCATGCATGCAATATAGGTAGAATGAGCATTATTCTTTTTATGACCTTATGTGTAATTAAGCATATGTGTATGTTGTGGGTAACTCCTACCATGTGTGCATGGCCCATGCACACATGAGTTATATGAGAGGGAAAAAAAATAGTAATTATATGAAGCTAAGAAATGTCGTTTTGATTATGGTATAGGCTTGTTGAGAAGTTGTGGTTTTACTTAACTTGGACCTGAGGTAAGGAAGTTAGATAGAATTTATGATTGTTTATGCTATGAATGGTAAGACTGTTTATATGAATGAAAATGTTATGAGTTATGAAATGCAATAATGTGATGATATGTTGGCTTGTATGAATGCTGTATGATATGAATGGATGTTAGCGTGATGAACGCGACACATCAAATAAAGAGGTTACTAAGGATATGAAGACGTAACCGAGTTATATGTAATGGTTGTTAGCGTGTTGAACGCGACTCAACAAATGGGTTATTAAGGATATGAAGACGTAACCCAAGTTACTAAGGATATAAAGACGTAACTCCAAGGGCGGACGTGCCGAGGTTATTAAAGGACCAGAGACTCTTGTTTACCTCAAAGGGTGGCATGGACAAGTTAGCGGGCCATGTTCACAAGGAAATGTTTATGATTATATGTTATGATGTTTGGTGATGTTTATGATTTTTGTTATGATGTTCATGATTGTTAAAGAAACAGAAAAACAGAAAGTGATTCTTATTAAACTGAGAAAATGGATTACAACTTATTTATAGAGTTCTGTTAAACATAAAGTCTAATCAGTTAGTTAACACTAACTAACTAAAAGACTAATCTAACTACTCTAACAGAACCAACTTTGTTAACAACTAATTACAACTCTCATTCTTAACATGCCCCCTCAAACTTAAGGTGGACAAGGAAGCCACACTAAGTTTGGATCGAAGAAAAAGAAATCTGGTGCGTGACAGTGCCTTGGTGAGAACATCAGCGACTTGTTCATGTGCAGGAGTATGTTTGACCACCAAAGTTTTGGCCAAAACCTTTTCTCTGACAAAGAATAAATCCAGTTCAATGTGCTTGGTTCGAGAGTGTAGAACTGGGTTTGCTGACATGAGAACAGTACTGAGATTGTCACACCAAATGATTGGTGGTCTTGGAATGGACACTTTGATTTCAGATAACAGGGACTGAATCCAAGTCATTTCTGCAGCGATGCTAGCCAAGCTTCTATACTCCGCTTCGGTGCTACTCCGCGACACTGTTTGTTGCTTCTTGGAAGACCAACTTATCAAGTTTGATCCTAAGAAGACACATAGCCCAGAAGTGGATATGCGATCATCCGGATCTGTTGCCCAATCGGCATCACAGAATCCCACTAAGTCAAGAGAAGCCAATTTCTCAAAGTGAAGACCAAAGTCGAGGGAGCCTTTCAAGTATCTCAGTATTCGCTTTACAGTTCGCCAATGTGATTCAAGAGGAGCATGCATAAATTGACACACTCGGTTCACATCATAGGAAATCTCTGGGCGTGTTATAGTGGCGTACTGCAGTGCTCCTACAAGGCTTCTGTAGGTTTGAGAATTTTGGCAAGGGTCACTACCTGTATCAGAGAGTCTTTCTCCGCCAATCATAGGTGTTGGTAGGCTGTTTGCAAATTGCATTTTGGCTTTGCACAACACATCAGTTATATACTTTGTTTGGGATAAATGCAAGCCTGTAGAGGTGTGATGAACCTGTATACCCAGGAAGTAACTTACCTCTCCCAAGTCTTTCAAGGCAAACCGTGAGTTAAGCTGAGTGATGAGATCGGCAACAAAGTTGGGGTCACTCCCTGTGACTAAAATGTCATCGATATAAACCAGAAAATATGTAACATGTGAGGTAGTATGTCTAATAAAAAGGGAGTTGTCTGATCTAGCATTGTGAAACCCAAAACCAATGAGAGAGTACTTGAGTTTATCAAACTAGGCACGGGACGCCTGCTTCAGCCCATATATAGCCTTGTGGAGCTTGCAAACCAAATGAGAAGATTCAGGAGCAATGAAACCTGGTGGTTGAAGCATGTATACCTCCTCGGACAAGGTTCCATTTAGGAATGCATTATTAACGTCCAGCTGCCTGATTTTCCAGCCATTCGAGAGAGCAACAGTGAGGATGACTCGAATAGTTGTAGGCTTGATCACAGGGCTGAAGGTCGCGGTGAATTCAAACCCATACTGCTGGTGAAACCCCTTAGCCACAAGGCAAGCTTTAAACTTTGATACAGTGCCGTCAGGATTTTCTTTTATTTTGTAAACCCACCGACAACCAATAGCTTTCCTCCCAGGAGGAAGAGGGGCAAGAGTGTAAGTTTTGTTCTTCTGTAAAGCCACTATTTCAGTACCCATTGCATTTTTCCATTCCGGGTGAGCAAGAGCTTCCTCAACAGTGAGAGGTTCGTTAGAGGTGAGATACACTTTCGGCTTGTATATCCTGGCCTTGGCATGAGTTGTCATGGGATGTGTGTTCAATGGAGCTGGAGCAGGAGTAGAGGGAGAGGGGGAGGTGAGTGGGAGTGATGGAAGAGGGGAGGAAGAGGGGATATCCGGTAAAGATGATGAGGGTGAGGAAGGAAATAGTGTGGAGATAGGAGGGGTGACAATAGGAGAAGGTTCAATGGGAATAGGAAGAGAGGAGGAAGACCCTGATGTTGACTCATTATGAGATAGCACAGGAGAGGGAACACTGGAAGCAAAGGGAAAGGAAGATTCATTAAAGATTACATCTTGTGAGATGTAGAGGCGGCCAGTGCGAGATAAGCACTTGTAGCCTTTATGTTTGAGACTATATCCTAAGAAGGTGCACTCCTCTGAACGAAGTTGTAATTTGTGTTTATTATACGACCTTGTATTAGGAAAACAAGAGCAACCAAAGACACATAATTGGCTGTAATCAGGGTCTTTTGCGAACAATTTTTTGATGGGAGTAAGGACTTTGAGGACAGAGGAGGGTAGACGATTGATTAAATAAACTGAGGCACGCACAGCCTCATCCCAAAATCGTAATGGCATGGAAGCATTGGCAAGCAAAGTTAAAGCCGTTTCAGTTATGTGTAGAATTTTCCGTTCAGCTACACCGTTTTGTTCGTGTGCAGTGGGACAAGACAATCTATGAGAAATACCAGAATTGACAAAGTAATCTGTACATGCTTGAAATTCCCCACCCCAGTCGGATTGAAAGTGTTTGAATTTGTAAGGGAGCTCATTTTCAATTTGAGTTTTGAAATTAATAAAGGTTTGAAGAGTGTCTGATTTATTTTTTAAAAGGTATACCCAGGTATAACGAGAATAAGCATCAGTGAAATGGACATAGTATCGATATCCATTAGAAGACACCATGGGAGAAGGTCCCCATAAGTCAGAGTGAACCAATTGTAAGGGTGCAGTGTATTCAGTTGTAGAATGAGAGAAAGGAAATTTATGAATTTTTCCTAGACAACAAGCTTTACAAAAATCTGAAATGTCTTTATTTCGATTTGGAACATTACAAATAGACATTACAGTTTGCACAGTCTTGGCAGCAGGGTGCCCAAGACAATTATGCCACAAATGAAAATGAGAAAAAGATTGATTTGAGGGCTCAATAACATGAGCATTATTACAAGAAACAGTATGAAAAATGGATGATTTTGAGGAAGAGCCAGTAAGGATGGAGTGATGAAGAGACAGAGGAGGAAAGATATAGAGACCTTTCTTAAGTGTACCCTCCAGGAGCACCCTCTTGGAATCCTGATCCTTAACGAGACAGAAATCAGGATGAAATTCAAAATAGACTGAGTTATCTCGAGCAAATTGAGACACAGAAATAAGATTTTTAGTAATGCTAGGAACATGTAGATGATTATTTAGAACAAGATGTTTGGAAGTATCAAGAGAAGAAAAGACAGTCTTACCAACATTCTGAATTGTGAGACCTGCTCCATTACCTATATGAACTTGTTCAGACCCCTGATACTCACCTTTGGTGCCAGATTATCTTCATTAGCAGTGCAATGATGTGATGCGCCCGAATCAGGGTACCAAGAATTGTCACAAACACGGTCAGCAGTGGCAATCAAAGCAGATGGCATCGCTTGAGATCGATCAGTAGGACCAGCACCAAAACCAGGGTAGGCAGGATTGAAATGTTGATAATACTTGGAAGCAAAATGTCCGGGTTTAGAGCAAAGTTGACACACAGGACGGTTCCCAGTGGCACCAGTTCCATGGCTAGAATTGGATGTATATGAAACACCACGTCCACCAAATCCATTGCCTGGAGGGAATTGATTCATCGAACTTGAGTAATTACCCCCACGTCCAGTAACAAAGGGATTCCGAAATCCCTGTCCAGAATTTCTTGAAGAATTAGAATGAAATGCACCACGAGGCTTGAAGTTAGAATTGGAAAGATTTACAGAAGCAGAATCCAAATCTTTATGTTGTCGTTCAATTCGATGTTCTTGAGCTAAGAGAAGAGCTTCAAGAGTAGCCACACCAAGCGATTCAGAACGAGAGTTAACAGAGATCACAAAAGTGTCGTAATCTGGTGAAGGCAGACCACGAAAGATTGCAGCGATATGATCTTTGGAAGTAGTAGTGTGTCCTACTGAGTTGAGTTTATCAATTAGGGATCGAACCTTGAGGAGATAGTCAGTAAGAGATTGTGACCCTTTCTTGATATTCTGAAGCTCCATTGTATATTGATCAATCTTGGCCTCCGTTTGAGATGCAAAATAGGTTTCAAGAACCGACTAAAGCTTCGCAGATGTACCACTTCGAACGATACGAGTGAGAATTGGTTCTGTCATAGACGATAACAACCAGGAATGGAGCAATTGATCTTGCTGCTCCCAATTCGCAAAGGCTGGGTTAACCTCACCTGCAGTCCAAGTTGTTTCAAAGAAAAATCGAGGAGGAGGAGTGTAAGAATCAGAGATGTAGTTCTGTAACTTGTGGCCTCTCATGGAAGAAAGGACTTGAGGTTGCCATAGAAGGAAATTATCATGATCTAATTTTGTAGCAAGTTTATGTGAGAAAATTACTGGAACGAACGAAGAGAACGAAGCGTCAAACGAAGTGGCCTGAGTTGCCGTGGATTGAGATGGAGAATCCATGGCGGAACGAGATCAAGAGAAATTTTAGGGGAACGACAGAGAGAAGCATCAGAGCTCTGATACCATGTTAAAGAAACAGAAAAACAGAAAGTGATTCTTATTAAACTGAGAAAAGGGATTACAACTTATTTATAGAGTTCTGTTAAACATAAAGTCTAATCAGTTAGTTAACACTAACTAACTAACTAAAAGACTAATCTAACTACTCTAACAGAACCAGCTTTGTTAACAACTAATTACAACTCTCATTCTTAACAGTGATATGATAGATGGCATTATGTTGACGTTGATATGTCTATGTTTATGATATTGATGCCAATTTTATGATGATGCTATGATGTATAAAGATGAATGATAGTGTTTGTAATTTGTTGTATTCTTACTTGCTTGTTGTTTGTACTTCCTTAATGGGCTTTTAGCTCACCCCCTTACTTTCCCTTCCAGGTAGCAAATAGGTTTCTCTGTGGCACGCGTGGTGATGTGGGGAGTTCTGTCGTCCTGGTGTGTATGGCATGGGGCATCCTATGGACGAGAAACAATCAACTTTAAACGCCAATTTTTAATAATGTTATGTTTAATGGGATTTTTCTTAAAATTTTCAGTGGGACTTAAAATTTTGTTTGTTTTAGAACTTTGCATAGAACTAATATTTTCTTTTTAAACTTTTGGGCCCAACTTGCATGTTTTAAGCGAGACCCCATTGAAACCTTTAAAATAAGTGGCTTTCTATTATAAACCATTGAAAATGTGAATGTTTTATTAAGTACTAGTTTAAGGGCGTTTTACACTTTCTTCATTTAAATTGACTTGCGTCGGTTGGACGTGAAGAGTGGGAATTTCATCATCAACTTGCGTTGATGACGATGGAACATTGGTTGGAGTCAATTCTTTAACCATCTCCTCTAAAACTAATTTGCTGCGAGGTTTAAAGTTCTGGACATAGTCATTTTCCAGAAAAGTAGCATTTGTAGAAGTAAACACTTTCTTTTCCGAATGACTATAGAAAAGTCCAGCCAGAGTACCTTTAGGATAGCCAACAAACATGCAAACTTCAGTTCGCAGTTCTAGCTTTCCCTCCTTTTTCCTCAAGACGTGAGTGGGACACCCCCAGATTCTATAATGGCGTAAACTAGGTTCACGACCATTCTAGCGTTCTAAAGGTGTTTTGGGGATTGATTTTGACGACACGACATTGAGAATGTCATTCGCGGTTTCAATTGCATGTCCCCAGAACAAAGTTGGTAGAGTTGAGTAACTAAGCATGCATCTAACCATTTCCAATAAAGTTTTGTTTCAGCGTTCCGCTACACCATTTTGTTGCGGAGTACCTGGGGCAGTAAGTTGTGATAAAATCCCACGTTCAGTTAAATGATCTTGGAACTACATATCCAAATATTCTCCACCCCTATCAGATCGCAAGATCTTTAACATTTTACCTAATTGGTTCTGAGCCATTGCTAGGAATTCCTGAAACTTTGAAAATATTTCTGATTTCCTATGCATTAGGTAAAGACATGAGTATCTAGAGTAATCGTCAATGAAAGTGACGAAATACTCAAAACCACCCCTGGCTTGTACATTCAAAGGTCCACAAACATCTGAATGCACAAGACCAAGTGGTTCTTTGGCCCTATCACCCTTTGCAGAGAATGGATGCTTGGTCAGTTTTCCTTCTAGACAAGGTTCACAGACAGGTAATTCACCTAGGTGAGTTCCCTCAAAGGTCCATCCTTTGTAAGTCTTTGAATCCTATCATAGCCAATGTGACCTAGTCTCAAGTGCCATAAATACGTCATATTATTGTTACCAGTCTTTTGACATTTATTGGTCCTAGGTTTAGCTACTTTCAATAAATCATTATTAAGAGCGAGGGGTTTGTTAGGTCGTAGAATATAAAGTCTGTTTTCCAAACATGCAATACACAATTGTGATCCATTGAAAGAAATAGATATATTAAAACTTGTGAAAGTCATAACACATCGTTCTAATTGCAACATGGAAACTGAAATTAAATTTCTACTAAAATCCAGAATAAAAAATACATCTTTTAAAATTAAGTATTTATTTCCGAACTTCAGACGAGCTATTCCTCTAGCTTGTACCGCAATGAACGTTCTGTTCCCAACTCTAAGCTTTAAGCCGCCTTCGTTCACATCCTCCCACGATTCAAGAAGCTGTAAAGAATTACAAACATGGTTGGTAGATCCAGAATCAATAATCCAAACAGATTTTTCATTCTCTAAAACACATGTTTCTGAGATAAATGAACTATAATCATTACCTTTGTTTTTCGCTACTAGAAACTTAGGGCAATATCGTTTCCAATGCCCCTTCTCTTTGCAATGAAAACACTTATCTTTACCTTTCTTGTTTTTCATGTTCTTCCCCTTAGGCGTCTGTGCACGTGGTTGTGCACTCGTCTTTGCAGCCTTTGCAGGCTTGGGGTTGTTGTTTTGTCCACCTTTCCTCTTGTTTCTAGTTTTCGAAGACGAAGTTGGGTTAGCTTCAGCCTTAGCTAGATCAACAGCACCATCAGTAGTCTTATTTTCTCCTCCTTTACTAGGTCCACTCATGATAGGCTCAAAAGTCTGAAGCTCGTTCATGAGCTGCGTCAAACCATATTTGAGTTGATCACGAATGTGCAGACACGGTGCCATCCGAGAATTCACGGTGCCATCACGTACGTGTGGAGACGGTGTTATCCAAGCATATATGGTGCTATCAAGAACATGCGGAGACGATGCTTGTTCTGGGGATTCCTCAATCATGACGAACTCGGAGTTGTCACTAATCAACTCTATGTTGATATTCTGCTTCCAATTAAGGAAGTTTTCTCCGGTGAGTTTCTCCCTCAAAAGTTGAGAAATGATGGGAGTAGACACAGACACTACTTAACTTAAAACTACAAATTACCAATAAAATAGAAATCAATCACATTTGCTCAATAAAACTTCTATTCACACATATTTCAAGAAATAGCACAACATATACCAAAAATATGAGAAAAAATACCAAAAATAATCATATATCTATTTCTTTAGGTTTTTAACTAATCTATGATATCCTTGTCCCGGTTGGCGAGAGTAAAAAATACCACTAGTTAAATAGAGTTGTAAACTTATTTAATAATGGACACCACTATTAACAACCTACTATTCGATCAAAATAAAAAAACAAAATCTCTTATTTTATGAGCTAGACCCACGGTTTCGATAATCATAGATTTAGTCCTAGTAGTCATCGTAGGGGTGAGTCTAGTAGAATTTGAGCTATAATTATCTATCTTTCGAGATCTAACCTTGTCAAAATAACTAATGAACACCTTCCGTAGGGGGACGAATCAAAGCGCCTCGAGGCCCCATTAAGCTATTGACTATGTTAAACCAACGATGGAGATCGAATAAAAATCTTAAAATAAGCTCATTATTAAAATAAAAAATAGTATTTTATTATTTATTTTTAGAAAATTAATAACTATGATTTTCCCAAAAAAAATTAAACAGATTAAATTTTTTAAAACCAAAGTCCTATAATTTCTTATTAATTCTAAAGTGTCACATTGAAACAAATTCAATTAATTTAGAATTAATTTGTTGCTAATCAATATTTAGGTTTAACTAATATAATGAACCTATACAATTAAGTCCAACTCAGGTAAATGGGCCTTAGCAATTGACCTTGTATGGAGGAGGGCTGGGTCCAGTATGTCGTTCCCACTACAAATGCCCCCTATCTTCCATACAAGGTCCAAAAGACAGGAATTTAAACATTTGTTTTATTAATTGTTATTAATTGATTAGGCCCACAAAAGTCATGCAATGCAAATGAGCCTTCACAAGTGGAATCACCCACAAGAGAGGAATTTAAACTTTACATTTTCTAATGGGCCCAAATAAAACCTATCATTTTATGAATATTTTATTTGGAAAAATACCATATATCTAACAAACATATGTGCCACTATATGCATCTAAATCCAATTGCAAAAATACCACATATAGTGCAAATAGACATGTTATAATTGGATGGGCCTAATCATGTTACTATATGAGCAATTCTATGAATTTATGCAAAAAATACCACAATTAATTATCTAGAATTTATAAAAAAAAATTCAAATTAATTAAATTTTTACAAAAAATAAGTCAATTTAAATGAAATTTATCAACAATTAACAATAATTAATTTAAATTTCCTATATCAACAATTAACTTGTTTTTAGGTTAATTTAAAAAAAATATTAATTTAATTTAAATTAAATAGGAATTATCAACAATTAACCAAAGTTAATTTAAATCCCATTTATTGAAGAATATTTTATTAATTGGCTGAAAAAAATGATATTTTTCAAAATTTAACCAATTTTAAAATTTAAAATCAATATTTAAACTATTTTCCAAAAATATTTTGTGTTGTTACAACTATTAGCTAATATTTTAATCATTTAAAAAAAATAAAATATAAATAGTTATAACAACTCTAAAATATCTCAAAATCGTTAAACAAATTCAAATATCCATAAAAATATCTAACTAGCAATATTTAAATTTCAAATAATTTAAATATTAAAAACTATAGAATAAAAAGATATTTATATTTTCAAATAAAGATTTAATAAAAATATCAAGAATTTAAATGAAAATATCTTAAATATCTGATATCATAATTATAATATTTTCATATATTTTCATATTTAAAATTAAGTTGTTAGTCTATTTTTTAAATTTGAATTTGAATGTTTGTAGAAAATATCTAATTATTTAAATCTCAACTAATAAAAATATCTTATTAAAAAAATAATTTTAAATACAAAACAAATCTGATATTTTTGGCTTTGATTATAAATAATAATTTTTTTACAATTCTTAATTTTCTTTATATATAAAAAAAATTGATGAACAGTACCCCGTCCGTACGGTTCCTGTTCACTGACTGGGTTGCTGGTGGCGCGCGCACATGGGTGCCAGTGCAAATTTTTTTTTAGCAATTTATCAAACCAAAACCATTTTCTAATAAATTTTTAACATGTTTTACACAAAATAAAGCACATATAAAAATTAATAGCATAGAAAACACAACAAAATAACATAAAAATTGCTAAAAATCACATAATATCAATTTGTTCATAAAAACATGAAAACCATCCAATTATTCAAACATATCAAATAATCCAATTTTAAATATGTTCATGGATGAAAATAAAGATTACCAAAGCTTTGAGGCCAGTTGTTGGATAAACTTATACATGATCTTTATTTATTTTCATGTATATCTAATATTAAACAAATTAATACGAGATAGCCTAAAACATGTTTCTAAAATTGAATTCAAAGAGAAAAAAAGAATAGAATACTTACAGTATACGCAGCAGAATTAAAGAATCATTCCTTCAGTTTCTCTAACTCTTGTATCCTCTCTGTTGCAGAGTATTATCAAGAAACTGAACCGATCTTCTATTTTCTTCACAATCTTCCAATGTATCCTTAGAACCACCTAGACTAGTGTGGGAAATTCTCAACACATGAGATAGATATAGAGAGAAGAAGAGAAAATAACAAAGAGGCTTAGAAAATGACTTGTGTTTAGAGAGAATCTAAAACTATCAGAAAATCTGACTTGTGACTTATGTTTTGACTTCTCTCTAAGCACTCCTTTTATAAACTCAATTAGGCCATTTAATTTAATTAAAAAATCAATAAAATAATAGCCATTTTGAAGCCCTAGGTCGAAATTATCATGGGCTATAGGCCCATGAAATTTCCCATTTGATTATAAGTCCATTGGACTTAAAATCATGGCATGTATTATTTTCTATTGACTTAATTAATTAAATAATTATTTAAATCCTTTATCAAATTAATTATTTATAATTTGAACCTTGATTTAAATTTATTTATTAATTTAGATACCAATTTATCTTAATTAATAAATCTGCCATAATTTCTATTTTCTTCTCAAAATTACACAACTCTGTGAAACTATCCAAAATTGACCTGGTCAACTTTGATAATTCTAATTGATGATTAAATAAATTAATTGAGACTATCTAGATGATTTTATCCAAGGTACAATGGGGACCATGGACCTATGAAATCAAGCTCCAATAAGTTATCATAAATCTAACAAATAAATTTACTAACTTATTAATTCCTCGTGACTCCACTATAGACTCGGAATTGCACTCTTAAATTCATAGAACGCTTTATAACAAATATAGATACGCTATTAATTATCCATTGTTACAACCATAATTTTCACTCAATCCTCTATAGACGGTCTACAATGAGATAAGACTAAAATACCGTTTTACCCCTCATTGTATTTTATCCTTAAAACACTTAGTTCCTTGTAAATGATATTTCAGTAAACTAATTTAATTACTGAAATGAGATCTCTATCATTTAACACCTTGAACCAAACTAAAAGGAAACCATCGTTTCACTTCTTCATCAGAAGCTATAGATGTTCATATCTATGATTAACACCCCCACTCAATTATATTACCGAGTTCCCAAGATGTAAGTATGGGCTAGTCTGTAGGGTAAGCTGGTAACGAACAAGTCAAATAACTCAAATAATACAATCAGTTAGAATACTAACCACTCAGAATTGAGATTGAATTGACCTATGGTCAACTATATGATATGACTAGAATAGATAATAACGGTATGTTTACTTATCTTATCAACTGTCAATATCGGTCCTGTCCGATGTAACAAATACATCCGATCTTATCTACTTTGCTAATGTTCTGGAAAGAACATAACACTATAATGTGTAAGTAGATCATATCGTAGATTGGCAAGTCAGTGTAAATCCTGTGCACTGACTAATCTTAGGACTAACTTATTTAGAACATATAATCATATTTATATTCCACTGTGATGACGTCACTATAAATAAGATTAGCTATATGCTCGGAATTTAATAGAAGTTTATATTAAACAAATAATCATGAAAATAAAACATGTGAGCAAAGTGATTGACCAAGTCAAAAAATGATTTCTATTATTTTATTGATAATAAAATGAGATTACAAAGAATTTGAGTTTTAATTAGAGCATAAAACCCCAACACTACTAACAACACCAGAGTAAATAACGCGGAGGCACAAATAGTGATATCCCGTAAAATAAGCTTTTAAATAATTTAAGTATTTCAAACAATTAGTAAACTTTAAAAAAAAACCTTTATTACTTTGATTTTCTCTCATCACAAAATTATTGAAAATATATTTACTGTAAATACATTTGGCAATAATACAGTTAATTGACAAAAGTTAAGAACATAAAAGAAGAGAATGAATTAGAATAATAAGTGATGACATATGAATAAAGAAGTAAGACATTTATAACTTAAAATTTATATTGAGAAAATAAAATAAAATGTAATTTTAAAATATTATGATAAAAATATTGTCCCTAAAAATAGAATAAAAATTTGCAAAAGACATTCCACAAATAAAATTGAATACTTAAAAATAAAATCGAGACAAATTAAAAGTGTAATATATATAAATATATATGCCCATTAAATCAGCATAAATTAAGAAAAATTCTTTTGACTAATATCAATAAATAGCAGTATATGTCTAATGCTAATTTAATCCTATTTTACTAAACATATCTAATAAAAACAAATTGAATAAAAAAATTAAAAACTATATTTACAAAATTATGAAACACGAAAATTATGCCATACATCTGTTGACCATTCTTATATGTCATCGATATGCAATTGTCATATGCAGAATAAGTAATAAATTTTAAATAAGATATAAAGTAATAAATTTTAAGAATCAATGCAATAACATGCTAAATGTTATTACTTTTTGAAAATAGATTGTTACTAAAAAGGTAGTCGGTGATCATCGTAAAACTTGATACATGGTAATAAGTGCTGTAAATTAATACAATTATATTTTAAATGCATTTACATACAATATGCTACAATATTAGAAAAGGAAAAAACACTGAATAAAATAATAAAAGAGTAATTAATGAAATTTATTCAATAAACAAAAGGTAACGAATAGAGAATTAAATTGCTTCCTAAAACATAGTGAGAGAATTAGGGAGAATTATAAATGAAATAATGTGTAACGTGTAATAATGTCAAAAGACGTATAATTAGAAACAATAAAAATAAGGCTTAATAAAACGTACGAGGATATAAAAGCTAATAAACTAAATTAAATACATAGTAATAATATGTTATTGATATGAGAGGAGGAAAATGATGGGTTCGTCAATTCCTTTCAAAACATATTTTTCTCAAAAGAGAGTTAATATACGTACCCAGACATATAATATTAGAAGAAGACCAAGACTAAAAGTAAAGCAAAATTGGCACAAAAAATAGACATTACAAAATAAAAATGCATCACAAAGAGCAGTACTATATTATACCACTTCATAAACTCTTTGGAATAAAACTTCTAATCTAAGCCGATTTCTAATACAAGATTACTTGCAAGATATAAAGAAAACATCTGTACAAGTCACTGAGGAATAAAGCTTCTTAACAGATTAAAATCTACCAATTCGCTTGAAAAAATACAACTTTAAAGCCATAGAATTAAAGGAAAAGAAACCAATAACAGATCGACCTTATAGACAACCCATTATAGCAAAAAAAATCTAAATTAAGCAAGCCCAGTAAACCACTATTGCACACAACAAATTTTGATCTTATAGCCATCAATAGAAAATCACACAAACCAGCACACAGATTAGATTTAACCAAGACCCAATTGGAAGGTTGATTTGGTGAAATTATTTACCTCTGTTTAAAAGTACAAGATCAACAACAATAATAAAACCAAGAAGCTAAAACATTAAAGGTTAGAAAAAAGAAATATCATGGAGATAATTGAACCCACAAAAGGACCAAAAATCAGCCAGAGAAAAACAACTTGACCAAGAATCTTACAAATATAGGTAAAGAAAACCAATATTAAGATAAGTAAATCAACTTACCGACCAATCTCTAATAACTCTCTCTATCAACTCTCTTTCCATCCTCAGAAAATCCAGTTTTGTGATTAAAATCAACAGGAACCTCCGATGGTTTACTTCCCAACATACCCACTTATTTATGAAAATCAATTGTATATTTTCTCTATGTCACTAATATGCCTTCCTTAGACCACTTTTATTCCAAGAAAATATCTCAGACTGCCAAGGTCTTTAATTTCAAACTCAGCTGCCAACACTTCTTTTAACTTCTTAATTTCACTAAGATCACCCTGTGATAGTTATATCATCTACATACACAATTTAGATTATGATTCCCCCTCCATTTGCGTGTCGATAAAACAATATATGATCGACTCTATCCTTGTGAATACCCTACCTATTATGATTAATTAAATATAATAATAAGTGTGTTTTCACAAAGTGGTGCAAAACACTTAACGATTTTACATAATGGTGATGTAAAATTTTACTTTTTATTATAGACATTTAAAAATTGTCCTTTTGGATCTAAATTGATACAATGAGGTATCTAAACATACCCAAAAAATTTGGGAACATTTGGAAGTATTTAAGTTCACTTTTGGACAAGTTAGAGAGGCTAAGAGGCAACACATCACCCTCTAGGAGGCGGCGCATTGCATGCGCGATTAAGAAAATGGCCGAACACAACATGCGACGTGTCACCACACAACATGCGACGCGCTGCCTATTGGGTCCATACAAACTACCTTTTTTGCCTCCAAAATGTGTTTTAAAAATGTCTAATTCTATTGGTTGGACCTAATGGGAGTGCCGAACTTATTTAAAGATTTTTAGAACTTGATCACTTATTCTAACTCTCTTTATCTAGCTCTCCAAGAATCCCAATTTTCTCAAAGAAATTTATTAAGATTGCTTTACTTGTAAATTTCATAAGCTTGTTGTATCCCACTTCTTATTCAACTTGTTGATTCCTCAAGCAACTCTCATAATGGTTAGAAGTAAATGTTTTGGACGAAAATCCTCATTTTGTGCAGGCTTTTGTGTTATTGTTTCTCTTTGATTTCGTTCAATGTTTTGTTGACCCTTATTGTTGTGTTAACCACTAACCCCAAACAATAAAAAACTTTATTGTCCTACTTTTGTGATTTCTCTCATATTTAACAATGGAAGACGGTTCTACATCAATGGTGACTCTCAAAATCATGCACCAAGACTTGGTGAGGTTAGATTACTTTGATGGGGCAAACTTGTGCGTTGGTAAGATAATATTTGGTTTCTACACATCAAAGTCTCCTACATTTTGGACTTGGATTTGAAGGTTCTTCTCTCTTCCAAGGAAGATGACGCCACTGAAGTTATTACCTAAAGGAAGAAAAGGGAAGATGATGAGCTCATTTGTTGGGGTCACATTCTAAATGCTCTATCATATAGACTTTATGATCTCTACACCAATATAAGTGGTGCAATAAGTACAAAGCGGAAGAAGAAGATACCAAAAAGTTCCTTATTACTCAAAATATGGAGATTACATTTTATGATGATAAACCATTTCTTCCACAAACCCATGAGTTGCAAGTTGTTGCTAACAAATTAAGTACTTTTAATATTGTTCTACGCGACACATTTCTTGTTTGTGCCATCATAGCCAAACTATCTCAAAGTTGGAGGGGCTATAAAAAGAAAATTCTCCACAAGAATGAGAAGATCTCTTTGGAAGAGATTCTCAAACACTTGAGAATTGAAAAAGAATCTCGCTCAAAAGACATGTGTGAGAATGAGCCCAATGGTGGGACTTCAAAGGTTAATATGGACACTCCAAACTCCTCTCAACTTGTGTTGCACATAAACCCCACGGGGAAGGGGAATCGCGGGGACCCGCCCCTAATGGGCGAGGATTCCCGAATTGGTAGGGAACAAAGGCGGGGAAGTTATTGATTTTATGTACTCGAGTCGGGGTGGGCCCATAAGACGTACTCCCTGCCTCGATTTGGTCCTGATTTTATATATATTCATATAAGTTTTTCTATGTCTATTGTATATAGATAAGAATTGAGAAGAATATGTATCGTTTCTCTTTTACGACATACTTTCCGCATATATATATATAAATAAATGTTTACATATATATATATAATATTAATTATATTAAAATATACACCTCCTTAATCCCTACTATTTTTGGAATTTAGACAGACACTTTCAGTTGTCACTGTTGATATTGAATAAAATTAGGGACGCAGCAGAATGTGAGGTGGGGGGATTTTAAAAAATGATTAATATCAGCAAGGATTAATATATATATATATACATTAAATCAGCACATACAAGGAAAAGGAAAAGTAGATTACCCCTTGTAGCCTATCAAGATTCATTTAGTCTTTTAGTATAATCAAACGATCTTCCTATCTAGTGAAGACTCACACCTTAGCCTTCCAAGTCGTTCCTCAAACACACAAAGATGTGTGTGGGCACGTAGGATTCACAAGTTGATTATTTAGGCTCTCTATATGTTCTTAACACATGAGATCTAGAGAGCATGGAGAAAGAACACATGAGATCTAGAGAGTTTGGAGAAAGAAGAAGGGTTGTAGAAAGTTCTAGAATTTTCAGGCCTAGAAAATTCTATCGATACTTTTCAGGAGAGTCTCATAACAACAATTAACAACTGACTTAAAAGAATCACTTCTTTTTAGACTTATAATGATAAAATAAAACAATTTTATTTTTCTTTAATTTTATTAATTCAGATTGATTAGTTATCTTTTAATTTAATTATTTATTTAAATCAAATTAAAAATAATAATTAGTTAAATAAATATTATTTTAAATTCAAAATTCAAATCCCAGGGATAGTTGGCACACAAAGTGGCACCACTATATTGCCTCCCTAATTTTTCTCATTTGTTTATTAAATTACTTTTGAGATAATATAATTATTTTTAAAAATAAATATCAGTTAATTCAAAATTTACCTTATCTTAAAAACTATCAGTTTGAATAATTATCTTATACTAAGATAATAAATAAATCTCTTAAATATTAATCCAAACAA
Source organism: Humulus lupulus (assembly GCF_963169125.1). NCBI lineage: Eukaryota > Viridiplantae > Streptophyta > Magnoliopsida > Rosales > Cannabaceae > Humulus > Humulus lupulus. Next base: position 83,622,990 of record NC_084798.1, read on the forward strand.
AAGTTAATATTTATTTTAACTAATATAAAGTTTTTCAAATAAAAACTAATTAGTTAAATAATTAATTAGTTGCACATTGTTGTGCCCTAAAATTAGCACGAGTTCAATTACTCAGCTCGGGTACAGCTGGCAGATGAATATGTGGAAAAATAGTCAAGTAGGATATCTGGTTAACAATGATGTGAGTAGCTCGAGACTAAATCCACTTCGTACATGATACACATGCTATTATCAGACCGCCTCTTAGGATAACAATTGAGTTCGAGACTTATAATGGCCAAATCCAAATTTGGGCGTTCTGAGCTTACTACGAGTTAATGGTTCAGATAGTATTTGAACACTAGCTCGGGTGAGATATTCAGCGTAAACTTGAAAAAAACGCATACTGAAGGATCCCAAGAGATTCAGAGGCTCCTTATACGCTCATTAATGACCAGGCTGTATTGTATATCTATCATTTATTATCTGAGATAGCAGGAGTATATTCTATTCTGTTATCAAATCATATCCCAATGTAAATGGGAATAATTTGTATTAAATGTATACCTTATTTATTCACGTGGTTACCCAAACCTGACAAGGAAATTCCTCTATAAATACCAGAAATAATGGACAATGAAGGGGGCGACCTTTTTATATTACTAAAACTCTGCAGAAATTGCTAGAGAAAAGCAATAACATTGTCTCGTGGACTAGGTGGATTTTAACCACTAAACCACGTAAAATTTATGTGTGATCAAGAGGGTTCTTTTATTATTTCATCGCGGTTTATAATTTAGCACTAATCTACCTATTTGATTTCTTAATCTACTGTTGGCGAAAAAACGCTTCAATAGTTTGGTGCTTTCATTGAGAAGAAATTAGTGCTTCACAAGTTTCAGTCGACATTCATCATGGTGCTCACTCGATCGATGCATGACAATGATATGGAGCAGCCTAGTGGGCAGGAGGCCCATCATACTACTATTCCTGCTGAAAGGGGCCCAGATGTTCAACAGTGTCCTGGAAAGCAACTGGTGGGTCAGGACGACGCCGAGAGTTCAACATCACTCCCACCAAATCCTAATCTGAGGTATTTGACTGCCGTCGAGATGGAAAATGCCCAATTAAGAAGCCATCGAGCTAGGGAAAACAGGCAAATCTAGGAGGTCTTTGCTCGCTTACCCCCTCTTGCAACCGACATTAATGTTGGAAAGAGGAAAAGTGGGTCTCATAAGTCCTACATGAATAACCGGTCTAAACCTAGTCATTCTATCAGAACCGCCACTCCAAGCTCTGTGCGTTAAGAGTGAAACCACCGGAGTGCTCAACCCACTAGTCGTCACAGGGTCATCACCAACATGTCAGTCAGTCGGTCAGGACTGCGACCCCCAGCTCCGTGCCTTCTTCGCAGATTCCTAGGAGTGCCCACAACAACCCATCAGGGTGGGTTGGGACAAGTTATCGGAGGCAAAATGCTCCAACGAATCCTCCTGTGCCACGATTAGAACCCCAGGCACAAAGAACTCGGGACATTGGAGTATAGCCAAGGCGGGCTAATCTTGTCCGTCTTAATAGAACAAGGATAGCCTCGCCAATAAGGCATCCGCCATCACCGGTTAGACATCCTACACCACCTTGCCCACAATGAGATGCTTCAGCTCGTGGGAACAATAGGAGAAATCCTCCCTTTATGGTAGATACGTACGCCCCACAGGAACGTGCTGAGAATCCAGGTCCTCGATCTCAACTGCGGACCATAAGTTTTGCAAATGGAAGTTTCTGGATGGGGAGCCAGCATGGAGGTAGGTCTGAAAGCGACCTGAGGAATCATTTGAGCTCAGCACAAAGTCCGCAGTATGATCCACAACCCAACCTGCACGATCATTTGAACTCACAAAGAAGGTATCCAGCTCGGAACGAGGATGTTAATTCTACTCAACATGAGGGAGGTTTGTCTATCGTACGCGACAATGGGAATGTCCTACTTAACCAATCTCGGACTTGGAGGGATAATAACCCATCAAACACGTACAATAGGATGGGAGTTGTTGAACAACCCTCCAGCTAACCTAGAGACCAAGGACCTAAACCTTGAGCAACTGGCCTTCATGGAGAAACAGATGAATAGGCTCTTATCTGGAAAATGGGTGGATGATTGCGACTCAGATGAAGAGCTCAGACATTTCGCTCCAAATATTGCAGCAGCAACGTATCCTATTGGCTTTAGGATGTAGAACATGCCGACTTTGATGGAAATACAGATCCATTCGATCACCTCAGGATGTTCAACACAATGATGATGGCCAAGAATGTAGGGCTCGACCTAAGGTGTATCCTGTTCCCCGCGACTCTGGTCAGACCTGCCAGATTGTGGTTTAAACAATACAAGAAGCATTCAATAAGCTTGTGGAAGAAATTTTCTTCCGAGTTTAAGAGAGCATTCCGAGCTTCACAGGCAGCTCGTGTAGAGGTCGACTCATTGGCCAACGTAAAACAACAACCTGGTGAATCACTGAAGGCATACCTAAGCAAATTCGCCAATGTTGCAGCAGGAGCTAGGGATGCTGATGATAGCTCCAAACTCACGGCGATGAGGACAGGAATCCAGGTGGGAGGTGACCTATGGCAAGAACTCCAATGAAAAGGAGTTAAAAGTGTAGATGAATTCTTGGCCCGAGACCAGGACTGGATAAACCTGGAAGAGGCGCAATCTGTTGTCGCAGGAACCAGCCAGGCCCCTATCCAACCCGCTGGAGCAGTGACGAATGTTACAGCTATGACTTAAGCCGTTACCCAAAATAACCAAGCATGAAACAACAAGAGGAAGGGGAATGGTAAGGGCAACTAGAATGGCACAAAGAAGAATAAGTATGTGGAGAAATTCAAGCCCGTTTATGCCACCTACACCGACCTAACAGACACCCAAGAACATATCTTCCTGGAAAATTCTAATTGCCTCCCGTGGAAGAAGCCAAAACCTTTAAGGCATCAGAGGGTGAAGAAAGACCCCTCAAAGTTTTTTCGATTCCACAATGACATCGGTCATAACACTTGTTGACTCGGTTTTTCTCCAACAATGAATTATATGAATAACTAGGATGGATTAGTGCTTAATGATAAACCGTACTAAGAGAGTGATAATGCTCAAGGATGTTGGAAATTAGCTGCAAAGAAAATGATCACTCCTTTTTACGTGGTTCGGAGGTTAAAATCCCCATAGTCCACGAGTCAATATTATTGCTGTAAACTTCTCTCTATTTTTACAGAGTATTTGCATTACAAAAAGAATCCAACCCCTCGCACTACCCAGGATCCTGGTATTTATAGGAGAATGATCTCTGGGTAGGTATTGGGGTCATCCCGTGATCTCTTGATCCTTCACATCATCTCTGAGACATTGATGATTAATATCTAAATTTTACATTGAAGTGTGGTCTAATCAATAGATAAAAAAGGTAATGGGCCGCATGGCCTAAATCAGGCGTGTGGTGTCTGATCATGCATGTTTATATTGCGTATCTGGGAATTCAGGAATAAAACAGACACGTGATGTTTTTTTTATGCACGTTTACATTGCGTGGTCAACTTTATAAAGACCCTGAGGTACGTCAGACCTTTGGCGTACCACGAGCTTAACGTAATGTTAGCTCGTGCCTTTTGATGCCATATTACACAAAATGGTCCCAGGTGATAGGTTGCTAATTGTCTCATCAGCTCAAGTTATTTGTATAGGGGATGGCACTGAATGTCGTCGGATGAAAGGTGAACACGTGGTGCATAGATTACGACTTTTTATTAGCTCGCTGTACCCGAGCTATCTCAACAAGGTACGTGCTGATTTTCAGGGCGTACATTTACCCTCCAAGTCCCTGCCCGTGTTCCATGACGTCACTTCGGACTTACACGGTAGGGACTTTTAAACTTCTATTGTGATCATTCGGACCCTGTCCATTACTTGAGTATCGGACACGTGGAACGCCGTGATTGGCGTCTGTTCGGGTTTCGAGGATTGTATTAAATGGCTTGGCCACCTTTTTACCGCCGTTTCGCCTTTCAAAATATGATCCTCGTATCTCGCATTACTTTGATCGGACGGTCCCCGCTTCCTCACGCCTCTTATGTATAAATAGGGTTGGAAATTTTCAGTACTCATCACCTTTCATTCAAAATTTTTCTTTATTTTCTCTCTTCCGAAGTTCAAAAGCTCTTCTTTTTCTTCTGATTAAAATCCTAGAAATCCCCATACTCTCATCACAAAAGCCATTCAGAAGTCCAGTCTCAAGGATTCCTCCAGGACTCCTACTTCTACGTTGCCTGCAACCTTCGTTTGGAAAATATATTGTAAGTTTTCTATTTTTCGCGTGTTTCGAATTTCTTCCTTTTTCTTTGTCATGCAAATCTACATTTTGTAGTCATAAACAGTAGGTTGTTCCTGAATCACTTTGGTGCACAGGTTTAGATTTTAGGCGTATTGAGTAGACCCTAAAACATGTCTAGGATTGTGATGTTCATAACTAGGTAATTTCTGGGTAGATTTTTGGGGTAAGTTTATGGGTAAATTTAGGAAAAACCCATTCGGGATATGGAAGATGAGAGGTTTTTAGGGAATAAAACTGGGTAGCTTAGGGGTCACGCTTCCTAGGTGGTTTTTCTCTCAAAACTTCTCCCCCAAGGCAAGTAATAGCCTGACCCTCCTGACACAAGGATCCCTGAATATCAGGGATCTGTTGGAAACTTAGGCGTGTGCCCACAGCAGCGCGTGGTGTCACACCGCGGGCTGAGATTACCTCAGCTCGTGTATGAAAAAACCTTGTTCTTCCTACGCTGTTTGTCCTTTCATAACTTTTAGGTCACCTACTAAGTATTTCATCGTTCTTGATCGCTAGGCGATCAGATGGCGTCCAAAAGGAGTGTGTCTAAGAAAAACGCGGCCAGCTCGTTGTCCCAGCAATCCAGCAGGGGAAAGAGGTCGTGGTGGAGTCCCCCATTCCCCAGTTCGGTCCCCCAGTGGAGAAGGAGATCGAGGTGGGACCTGATGCTTACTTTCAGGCGGAGAGGATAGTCTCGAAGATCACGTCCCAAGGGAGGGTCAACAAGATAATTCTGTCCCATAACATCGAGATTGGGACTGGTGTTCTTATTTCCCGACCTCCCTTTGAGGGGGAGAGGAGCTACGCACCCCTCGATGAAGACTTCGCGGTCTAGAGCGATGAGCATTTAAGGGTCGGGGCCTTCCTCCCCCTCGATAAGTATTTTTTCGACTTTCTCAATTATGTGAAGTTGGCACCATTTCAACTTCCTCCGAATTCCCTATCGCCTGTTGGCGGAGTTGAAGTACCTCTTTCTGAAGCACGAATGGGAGGTCCCCACCCGGCAGACATTCTCTACTTCTTCTGCCTCAAGGCCTGCCTGGATCAAAGGGGATGAGGTGATGGGTTCTACTACCTGACCTGCTTCCCAAACTCATCCGCAGTCATCGTACTGCCCAACCATCCCAACAACTTCAAAGATCAGTTCTTTATGTCGAATGGGTTTCGCCACTGTGAGTACCATTACTTCAACCACCCTCGTAAGCTTCCTTTCTATTCTCAGCTCGCAAAATTATTATTACTTTTTCTTTTTCTGTCTTTTCGCGTGTATACTATCTGGAGCATCATCATGTAGCCATCTTCGCGAGGATGGCCAAATCCGTGACCCTTGGGGGTCAATATGATACCCTGGCGGGGATTCCGCCTAGTGAGAAGGACTACCGCCAGCTCGTGTCTGATGACACGATGTTGGTGTGTAAGTTAATCTCCACAGGCCAAACTCTGGCTTTGAGGAGGATGGGGGCAATTATCTAGTAGCCCGCGTGCTCGCACCTATTCCCGAGGGAGACATCGCGGTCAACGGTGGCGACAAGTAGGAAGAGGAGGCCGAGGTGCCGCTCGTGCGGAAGAGGCGAGCTCTGAAGGCTGTTCGAGACCCTGATTTGGACCGAGCTCAATCGGGGCCAGCAGCCGGTCCCTCCGGCCAAGGTAACCCATACCTTTTTAGGGACCTAGACAGGGCTGCCATAGACCTTAGGCTAGCTAGGTTTAACCCAAACCAGCTCATACACTGCCACCAAAACGACCTAGATCGTAACCTAACCTTGCTCCAATGCGTTGACCAATTCATATTGCATCATGACATGGGCCGTCCTAGGGGTACCGTAGTAGTAGACAACACCTTTTCTTTTAGGTCGGCCTTTTTTTAGGAGTATGGGACTAACCTTAGGTCGTGGCCCTCCCTTCTCAAGGGTACAATTTCTCCAGGACTCAGACAATACGTAGAGGAGTCCAGTCCTGAGGTAGATCCTGACCCAGAACTCCCTTTGATTCACGAAGTAGTAGACTTAGAATCCCCCTCCCCCTATAGAAGTTTCGAGGCCGGAGGTCGTGGCAATAGACTCCTCCTCTAGTTCGGAGGGTAGGACTTTTTCAATACACCTTTATATTTCCTCTGTGATATAATAAGTTTACATGTGTAATAATGTCATTTTCCTCTTGTTTCAGGCGAGGAGATGGCACAGCCCGGGGGCGATGACCTGCACTCCATCTTCCAAGAGGGGAATCCCTCCTCCGAGCCACTTGTAAAGAGGCCCCGATTTCCCAAGAGGACTCCTCCTGCCGCTGGGACAACCTCTAAGTTCCCTGCCAAGGGGAAAGGTCAGACTCCCGTAGCTACGGAGAAGATGCCGCCTCCTCCCCCTCGACACCCAGCCCCTGCTCGGGACCAAGTGGCACTAGCTGGAGCTCCGCCGGTCCCCACTCCCATCATGCGTATCCCAGTCAACGCCCAAGATCTGGAGAAAATTCCATACACCTTCTGGGGAACGGTCTATGAGGCCGTGAACTATACGGTGGAGCATTTTTACAAAGCCAATCCAAAGGACTTAAGGGAGATCGAGGCGAAGAGTCCCGAGAACGTCATAGAGTCCGTGCTGGGGATGAACCTCACGGTAAGCACACTTAGTTAAATTTACTCTTTGATTTTCTTCCCAGCACACACTTAACTTTCTTTAATTTTTTGCAGGCAGCTTTGGCCCTACATCGCAGCCTAGCTTGAACCAGGGCCAGGAATGAAGAGTTCAAGGCTGAGCTCCAGACCTCTCAGGCCGCTCTCGCAATCACCCAACAACAAGAGAAAAGTGCTAAGGCTGCCTTGACAGCTGCCCAAGAAGGCGAGCAGACTGCGCAGGCCTCCTTGGATGCTGTGAAAGTTGAACTCGCGGAGGCCAGGGCTAAACAGCTGGCGGCCGAGGCTGCCACCAAAGCAGAGAGGGTGTCCTCCAGCTCCTTCACGGAGGCTATGCTTTACCATTGTTGGGCCTTCAATCAAGATGGAAACTTCTCTTTCCTGGCCCCCGAGATGTGGGAGCCATATCTCAAGATGTTTAAGGCTCAACTTCAACAAGAGTCGCCTTCTGAGACTGGGGAGACTTCTACCGCCGGCGAGCAAGAAACCGAGGAGGTGACCTCTTTGGAGCGTCCTGGGGAGTCCTAGTTTATTTTCTATTGTTCATTTGTGAATGTTAAGTACGAGGTTATTCACCTCGAGACAATTTATATATTTTAATTTTAGTTATCCAAGTTTTACTTGTTCTTCAATCTTTTTCTTATATTTGATGATGTGTTCGGTAGAAACTTAGTTCGCGTTAGTTTTATTGAATACTCTGCTTTTTCCTTAGAAAAAACCTTGTTTAATCAATTTAACCAACTTCTAAGATTCGGAACCTGGTCGTGTCCAGAATATTTCATTTAAAAAACTTAGTTCGTGTTAGTTTTATTGAATACTCCATTTTTTCCTTAGAAAAAACATTGTTTAATCAATTTAACCAACTTCTAAGTTTCGGAACCTGGTCGTGTCCAGGGTATTTAATTTAAAAAACTTAGTTTGTGTTAGTTTTATTGAATACTCCGCTTTTTCCTTTGAAAAAACATTGTTTAATCAATTTAACCAACTTCTAAGTTTCGGAACCTGGTCGTGTCCAGGGTATTTAATTTAAAAAACTTAGTTCATGTTAGTTTTATTGAATACTCCACTTTTTCCCTTGAAAAAACTTTGTTTAATCAATTTAACCAACTTCTAAGTTTCGGAACCTGGTCGTGTCCAGGGTATTTAATTTAAAAAACTTAGTTCGTGTTAGTTTTATTGAATACTCCGCTTTACCCTTAGAAAAAATATTGTTTAATCAATTTAACCAACTTCTAAGTTTCGAAACCGGGTCGTGTCCAGGGTATTTAATTTAAAAATCCTAGTTCGCATTAGTTTTATTGAATACTCCGCTTTTTTCCTTAGAAAAAACATTGTTTAATCAATTTAACCAACTTCTAAGTTTCAGAACCTGGTCGTGTCCAGGGTATTTAATTTAAAAAACTTAGTTCGTGTTAGTTTTATTAAATACTTCTCTTTTTCCTTAGAAAATCATTGTTTAATCAATTTAACAAACTTCTAAGTTTTGGAACCTGGTTGTGTCCAGGGTATTTAATTTAGAAACTTAGTTCGTGTTAATTTTATCGAATACTCCGCTTTTTTCCTTAGAAAAAACATTGTTAATCAATTTAACCAACTTCTAAGTTTCAGAACTTGGTCCTCGGGTTATTTTCCCCCCAAGTAATCACGAAGTGGACTTTCTGGGTTGCTTTGAACTAACATACAAATGAAATCGTACAAAGACACAAATGTTCCATAATCATTTATTTATTTATTTATACTTTTAAAGTTAACTGGCTTTTATATCCAAGCCTTACATAGACAGGTAGTTTGATTACTAATAGTACTTTTTCAAATGTATAGTGTTCCAGGTCCGTGGTACCGCTTCTCCATTAAGTCGGGCCAATTCGAAAGTACCTTCCTATATGATTTCGATTATTTGATAGGGCCTTCCCAGCTCGGGCCTAAGGTACCATCTTTGGGGTCCTTGCCTGCTAAAAACACCCTTCAGAGTACCAGGTCTCCTAATCCAAAGACACGCTTCTTGACCTTTGTATTAAAGTAACGAGTGATTTTTTGTTGATAATGCGCGAGTCGTAGCTGTGAATCTTCTTGCTTTTTCATCAATCAGGTCGAGGGACGCGCTGAGAAATTTATCATTATGCTCCTGGTTGAAGGTCTGGATCCTTTGCGTAGCTATATTTATTTCGACAGGAAGGACGACCTCACTTCCAAAAGTCAGGGAAAAAAGAGTGTGCCCCATCAAAGTTCGGTGTGAGGTCCGGTATGCCCACAGTACCTATGGGAGCTGCTCGGGCCAAACTCCCTTGGCCTCGTCTAGCCTCTTTTTAAGGCTTGCCTTGAGCATTTTGTTCACAACTTCGACCTGCCCATTAGCCTGGGGGTAGGCCACTGAGGAGAAACTCTTAATTATGCCGTGTCTTCCAAAAAATTCGGTGAAGAGGTCACTATCGAACTGGGTTCCATTGTCTGATACAATCTTCCTTGGCAGTCCGAACCGACAAACGATATTCTTAACCACAAAATTGAGGACTCTCTTTGACGTTATTGTTGCCAGGGGCTCTGCTTCTGCCCACTTCGTGAAATGGTCAATGGCCACGACTGCATAGCGAACTCCTCCTTTTCCCATGGGCATAGCTCCAATTAAATCAATTCCCTAGACCGCAAATGGCCATGGGGACGAGATCATCTTCAGCTCGACTGGTGGAGCTTGGGCGATCATGGCAAACTGTTGGCATTTTTCACACTTTCAGACATAGGAAATTGAGTCCTTGGACAGAGTGGGCCAATAATAACCTTGCCTCAATATTTTTAAGGCCAGGTTTTGCCCCCCAGCGTGATCTCCACAAAAGCCTTCATGCACCTTCTGCAAAACAGTTTTAGCCTCTTCTGGCAGAACACATCGCAAAAGAGGCAGGGAAAGGCTACGCTGGTACAACGTTCCGTCTATGATTGTATACCTCGGAGTTTGAAAGAGTATCTTCCTCGCGTCATTTTGCTCGTCGGGTAACTTCCCTGTTGTAAGATATTCGACTATGGGAGTCATCTAGGTTGGCCTGGTGTCGATCATCTCGACCTCCCTGTACTCTCCACCATGCTTGGTCTTTCCAAGAATTCCACCGGTATCAGGCTCAAGGTTTCGACCTCCTTGGAGGTGGCGAGTCTTGCTAGAGCATCAGCATTGGCATTCTGCTCACGAGGGATTTTCTCGACTAGGCTATATTCAAATTCAAATAGCTCTGTCTTCACCTTGGCTAGATAGGCCGCCATCTTGGTTCCCCACGCTTGGTATTCCCCTAATACTTGGTTTACCACGAGCTGGGAATCGCTTTAGCACTGGATGGCCCTGGCCTTCAACTCCTTTGCCACTCTAAGCCCAGCCAATAGAGCTTCATTCTCGACCTCATTGTTGGATGCCTCAAATCCAAATCGTTACGCGGAGTGGAAACGATGCCCCTCTGGTGATATCAAAATGATTCCAGCTCCGGACCCGTTTTCGTTAGATGAATCATCCACAAAGACTCTCCACAAGGCCTGCACCGGTTCTCCCACAGGTTCCTCTTGGAATCCAGTGCATTCAGCCAAAGCTTGGTTTTTATTATTTTTCGTGGTACGTACAATATTTCGAATTGGCTGAGCTCGATAGCCCATTTCAAAAGACGTCCCGATGCCTCAGGTTTCGGGGGTACCTGCCTTAAAGGTTGATCGGTCATGACATGGATTGAATGGGACTGGAAGTACGACCTAAGCTTTTTGGAGGCCGTGATAAGGCAGAAAGCCATCTTTTCCATTAAAGGATACCACAATTCAGCTCTGAGAAGTCTTTTGCTAATGTAATAGACTGGCTTTTGAACTCGGTCCTCTTCCCGGACCAGCACAACACTAGCGGCATCTTCCGTAGCATCTAAGTAAAGAAAAAGAGGCTCTCCTGCCGTTGGTTTAGACATCACTGGCGGCTTGGCTAAATGCGTTTTTAGATTGAGGAAGGCCCGTTCGCACTCTTCGGTCCATTCAAACTTTTTTTCCCCCGAAGCAAGTTATAGAATGGCAAAGACTTGTGAGTAGACTTAGAAATAAACCGATTAAGGGATGCCACTCTTCCTGTCAGACGCTGGACATCTTTTCGCGACCTGGGCGGTGGCATTTCAAGTAGCGATCTAATTTTGTCAGGGTTCGCCTCTATCCCTCTAGTGTTGACTATGAACCCCATAAATTTTCCTGATGCCACCCCGAAGGTACATTTTTGGGGATTCAACCTCATGCCATACTTCCTTAGGATCTCAAAACACTCCCTCAGATCGGGAACATGGTTATCAACAATTTTTGACTTGACCAACATGTAGTCATCATACACTTCCATGTTTTTCCCGATCTGATTAACGAACATTCTATTAACCAATCTCTGATATGTAGCTCCTGCGTTCTTCACCCTGAAGGGAATGACCTTATAACAATAGACGTTGGTTGGAGTCATGAAGCTTGTATGCTCCTGGTCCGCGGGATTCATAGCGATCTGCTTATAACCAGAGTATGCATCCATGAAGGACATGAGCTCGTGTCCCGCCGTGGCATCCACCAATTGGTAAATTCTTGGCAAGGGGAAGCAATCCTTGGGACACGCTTTATTCAGGTCAGAGAAGTCGATGCAGGTCCGCCACTTTCCGTTAGGTTTTGGAACCAGAACATGATTGGCGACCCAGATCGGGTATTTTGCCTCGCGAATAAAGCTGCATTTTAAAAGTCGAGCTACTTCCTCTTCCAGGGCCACAACTTGGGTCGTGCCTAAACGCCTCTGTTTCTGGGACTTAGCAGGCATCCTTTTGTCCAAGTTAAGTGTAATGCCCCGGATTCCCTATTATGGTTTAATGGCTGGATTAGTGGGCCGGAAGGGCCATAACTGCTTAATTACGCCATTAAATGTGTTATGCATGTATATGTGAATTATATTATAATATGATGTTAAATGCATGCATGTGGGACCGCATTTTAATTACAAGGGTGTGATGGTCATTTGGCTCATTGAGAGTATAATTGTATAATTGTATGCATGTCAATGATATGTGTGGAGACCACATTATAATGTGGGTTTGTTCGAGCTATTCGGCATGAGACGATCTTAGAATATTGATTAGCGGTTTAGTCACAACATGTGTTAGTGTTGGGGCTTGGATTGAGTCTCGGGGTGATTTTAATGATTATAGCGTTACCGGGTATTAAAGGGTAACAAGTTGTGAATTATTGGTGTTTGAGATTATTGAGAATAGCGGGAATTGGAGAGCGTTAGTTATGATTAACGAGATAGGAGGGAAGTACCAAATATGCCCTTGGGAGACTTTAGAAACTATTAATTGACCTAGGGGTAAAATGGACATTTCACCCCTAGGATAGATATATCCTTTGATAGCTGAAGAAGATAGTGGAAAAACAGAGTATGTCTAAAAGTTCTCCCGTACCTTCTTCTCTTCACCTTTCTTTGTGGTTTTTGAACCAATTTTGAGGATTCAAGCTTAGGAAGCAAGCCTTGGGAGTTTGGGAGTGTGTTCCATCATTGAAGAGCGTCATAAGCTGAACTTTGGGTAAGCTTCTAACCATGGATTTCTCTGGTTTGCCTTGTTCTGGTTCTGTTTTGCAGCTGAGATTTCTAGGGTGAATTCTTGGTTTTGTTGGGAGTTTTGGCTAGGGTTCCCATGCTTGATATGTTTGGGGTGTGTTAGGATGGTTTTTGGGTTCATTTGGCATCAAGAATAGGATTTGGAAGCTTGGAAATCGAGTTAGAATCGAAGGAGTTGAAGAAGGTCGGTTCAGGGGTTTTTGGGTCTGGAGGTAGCGCTATAGCGCCCACCTTAGGGCGCTACAGCGCTCCTCAGGAGGCTTTCTGGAATTTGGGTGGTTCTGGGTATAGCGCTGGGGCGCTAGGGGTTGAGCGCTGTAGCGCTACCCTGTTCCTTCTAAGTCCCGTTTTGAGTGTTTGTAAGGGTTTTTGACTTGGGGTTTCAATCCTTAAGGCCCGGGATCGAATCTACTCACCGTGTGGGCAGGTTTCGAGGTCCCAAGAGTGGTTCCTAGACTAAGACCCTATTTATGTGGATTCTCATTAATGGAGGTTATCTTTGGTTGTAACTAGGTAGCCGCTAAGGAGCTAAAAGATTGATCGTTCTCAGGGGTCATTCTTATTATAACTTTCACTCAAACCAGAGGTAAGAAAACAATGTATGAATATAGTTGCACCCTGTATAGGTATATGACATGCATGGTTTGATATTGAGGCATGTTGGTTGATATATGTGGACGTGGATTGCATATTAAATGCTAGTGAACGCTGATTACTTGTTTATGACACTGACTAGTCAGGGACCGACTCTAAAGTCGATGATCACGCATTGAATAGCTCTATGGCATTAATGCAGAACCGACCCTAAGGTTGAAGAACTTATAAGCGCTTGCCTGGTCTATGACCAAATGTTTATAGCCAAGGTATATGACCCTGGTGACCGTTTGTCACATGGCTAGGGGACGCTGTCCATAGCTTCGACTCTAGAGTCGAGAGGAAGGTTATGTTGGTGACCAATCACCATGCACCTGTCCTGAGCAAACTTATGAAAGAACCACTCGTCAGTTGAGCCCTGGTGACCCTATCGTCACATGGCTAGGAGGGAGCTGTGCTCAATATTGTGACTTTTGGCTATTGTCACCTATTTGTTTGGACTGATAGTCCTGAATGGTTATTATGAACGTTCTTGATATTATATCATGTTTAATTGTGTTTTCTTGCTGGGCCTTGGCTCATGGGTGCTTTGTGGTGCAGGTAAAGGGAAAGAGAAGCTTAACCAACCCTGAGTGAAGAGCTTGGGTGATGTGGTGTACATATTGGGCCGCTTGACCGCCACAATCAAGGAGTTCTCAGAGGGATTAGGGGTTTACCCTATTTTTGCCGCTTAGGCCGGCGGGGACTGTAAACTTGAAACAGTAGCGACTCTTTTGTATTACAAACTACTTGTAAACATTTTGAAAGGCTCATGAGCAGTTTATTTACCTAATGAGATGTATCCTTTCCTTTTTACTGGTTTTCCACCTTAACCTGATAATAACACCTAGGTCACGTTTTTAACCAAAGGACTCAGGTAATGAGTCAAATTTCCGGTTCACTGTTCACCGTAACTGTTCTGGGGTATCCAGGGCGTTACATTAAGGGTATGCATAATGGCGCTCGGGCTGATCCTTACCATGTCTTCATGAGCCCAAGCAAAAATGTCTAGATTTCCTTGCAGAAATTTCAGCAGCTCCGCCTTTCTCTTGTCGCCAAGGTTTTTCCCGAGCCTAACCACCCTTGAAGGGTCTTTAGGATCGATGTTTACCTCTTCGAGCTCTTTGATAGCCTGGAGCTCGGATCTATCTTCACCTACTCTTGGGTCGATATCATCATTCAGGGTGGTACCTACGCCATCGGCTTGTTGAGGTTCTTCTATCCCAGGGTAATTCCTCGCTTCCTGGGATTCCTCGCTCCCGTCTTGGATGGCCATCGTCTGCTGCCCGGGTTGTGACTTTCCCTTCATAGAAATGCTATAGCATTCCCTGGCAGTGAGCTGATCGCCTCAGACCGTACATATCCCCGTAGAAGAGGGGAATTTGACTGCGAGGTGGCTGATAGAAGTTGTGGCTTCGAATGCCATCAACGTAGGTCGACCCAAAATTGCATTGTACGTGGTGGGACAATCGATGACCACAAACTCAAGGAACTTGGAAACAGTTTGGGGTCCCTCACCCAAGGTTATTACTAACTCGATTGTTCCTATCGCTACCGATCCTTCATCGGAAAACCCATATAACATCACGGAGGTGGCCTTTAGCTCGGTTACAGACAACCCCATTTTTTCTAACATGGACCGAAACAACAGGTTCACCGAACTCCCATTATTAACTAGTATCCTCCTAAATCTCCAATTGGCGAGCTGGGCGGTTATGACTAGAGGATCGTTATGCAGGAAATGGACATGACTAGCATCTTCTTCGGTAAAACTGATGGGCTGTCTCTCCAATCGCTGCTGTTTAGGCAGACGTTGCTCTGGGATAAACTCAACTCCGTTATGAGACCTTAGTTCATTGATGTATCTCTTCTGGGCACCTTTGCTTGTGCCTACCAGATGAGGACCTCCGGAGATGGTTGTTATCTATCCCCCTACTATAGGAGGAGGGGTATCTTGATTTACCCGGGCCCCGGGCTGGTTTATAGGAGCCTCCGGAGCTTGTTGAGTGCTTTACCCAGCGAGCTGACTAGAAGGGACTCGATTTCGTGCATACTGGGCCAAGGGTCCGGCCCTGATGAGTGTCTCAATCTCATCCTTCAAATTCCTGCAATCGTTTGTGTTGTGACCAATGTCGTTGTGGAATCGACAAAATTTGGAAGGGTCCCTTTTTGCCCTTTGATTTTTTAAGGGCTCCGGCTTTTTCCAAGGAAGGCGAGCAAAATTTTCCAGAAAAATACGCTCTCTAGTATCCGTGAGATCGACATAAGTAGCGTAGACTTGTTTGAACTTCTCCACGGGCTTGTTTTTCTTAGGGCCATTCTGACCGCCCTCGCCATTTCCCTTTCTCTTGCTTCCTCCCCCTTGGTTATTCTGGGCAACGATTTAAGTTGTAGTTATGACGTCCGTTTCCACTCCAGCGGGCTGGTCAGGGACTTGGCTGGTTCTTGTGATCGACGCTCGTGCTTCTTCCAAATTTACCATCTCTGGGCCTTGTTCAAGAATTCATCCATGGTTCTGACGCCCATCCTCTGGATTTCTTTCCATAGGTCACCCCCAACAAGGATTCCAGTTCTCATAGCCATGAGTTTGGAACTTTCATTCGCGTCTCTAGCTTGGGCCGCAACGTTGGCAAACCTGCTCAGATAAGATTTTAGGGGTTCTCCGAGCTGCTGCTTTACGTTTTCAAGGGAGTTCGCCTTGACGCGAACTGCTTGAGAGGCTCGGAATGCCCTCTTGAAATTGGCAGAGAAACTTTTCCACGGGCTGATAGAATGTTTCTTATATATCTTAAACCATTGCCTAGTTGGTCTGATCAGAGTCGAAGGGAATTTCAAGCATCTCAGCTCAGGCCCGATATTATGGGCCATCATGAGGGTGTTGAACATCCCCAAGTGATCCGATGGATCTCCGTCCCCATCGAATTTGGATAGATGAGGCATCCTGAAACTCGGCGGGTACGCCGTTGCTGCAATGTTGGGGGAAAAAGCTTGAGCTCGTCCCTCGAGTCATATTCATCTTTTCCCTTTTCTGATAGGAGTCTCTTCATTAGCTCCTCCATCTGAGCTAACCTTTCGAGGGTTTGGTCTTTGATCCCTTGGTTGTTCTGGGGCTGTTCAACAGCCCCCGTCCCATTGTACGCGTTAGGCGGGTTATTGTCCCTCCAAGCTTGAGCTTGGTTTGGTGGGACATTCCTGTTGTCACGTATTTTGTAAGGACCGTCCTCTCGACGAGCATGACTTTCATTTCTGGTCGGATCTCCCCTTTGCGAGTTGAGGCGATCTCGAAGGTCGGTTTGCAGGGCGGCTCGAGGGCTTTGTGCCGAACTTAGATGATTTCTCAGATCTCCACCAGATCTGCCACTTTGGTGGCTTTCGGTCCAATAACTTCCATTAGAGAAGCTCGGAGCCTGCTGTCGAGGGTGAGGATCTGGGACATTTCCGTGCGCTCGTGGGGGATGAGCAGGAACAGCGGGAGGAAGATTCCTCCTGCTGTTTCCGTATGCAGGAATGTCTCGAGCAGGATGAAGAGGAGATGGGTATCTTATCGGTGAAGGAGGATGTCTGATCGGTGATGCAATTGTAGTTCCGTCAGGTCGGACCAAACTAGCCTGCGGTCTCTCTGCTCCAGCGCCTCCAGCCCTCTGTGTCTGGCGATCCGATCGATGTGCGGGGGGGCTAGCAGGAGCAGGTTGACCACGCTAGCTCTTCCCAGACCTCCTTCTTGAATCGTCGCGAGCTCTCCTGGGTGCATTCGAAGGTGGAGCCGAACTTGGGGTTGAAGTTCTGACTGACCGGCTGACTCGTTGATGGTCCCTGGGAAAATCATCAAACATAGTTTCCTGGAGATGGTACGACATGGGCGCAGAACTCGGGGTTGAGGTTCTAACCGATTGACTGGGCCTGGGCCGACTATCCCGGCAGGACTTGTGAGTGCTGCTTTGTCTCTTTCTGACATTAATGTTGGTCGCAAGAGGGGGTAGCCAGACCAAGACTTCCTCAATTTGCTTATTTGCTTTGGCTAGATGGCTCCTCAACTGCATGTTTTCCATCTCCACCACCGTCAGGTAACCCGGGTTCGGGTTTGGTGGTAGAGGCACTAAACTTCCAGTGTCATCATGGCCCATCGGCTGCTTCGCTGATCATTGCTGAATCTGCGGGTTTTGTTCATTGGATACAGCGGTATGGTGAGCCTCCTGCCCACCATGCTGATCCGTTTCGTTACCATGCCTTGAACGAGTGCCACCATGATAAACTTTTTGTGATAACACTAATCTAAATCCTCTCAATGAAAGTACCAAACTGTTGACGCGGTTTTTCGCCAACAGTGAATTATATGAATAACTAGGATGGATTAATGCTTAATGATAAACCGTACTAAAAGAGTGATAATGCTCAAGGATGTTGGAAATTAGCTGCAAAGAAAATGATCACTCCTTTTTACGTGGTTCGGAGGTTAAAATCCCCCTAGTCCACGAGTCAATATTATTGCTGTAAGCTTTTCTCTATTTTTATAGAGTATTTGCTTTACAAAAAGAATCCAACCCCTTGCACTAGCCAGGATCCTGGTATTTATAGGAGAATGATCTCTGGGTAGGTATTGGGGTCATCCCGTGATCTCTTGATCCTTCACATCATCTCTGAGGCATTGATGATTAATATATAAATTTTACATTGAAGTGTGATTAGTGCTCAAAAATATCATTTTATTAGTCTTAAAAGTGTAAAATTAAATAAGTTTTAATTAATATTTTCATGGATTTATTGTCATATATTTTATATTTGAAAATATTTATTTTAATTTAATTTGTGTTTAATTTTCAGGAAATAAAATGATTTTGACATAATGAAAAAGAAAGAAGAAAGAAAGAATTAAAATAGAAGAAATCATGAAGAAAATGACATTTTTGAAGATGGAATGGCCCAAAATTAAGCCTAAACAGCCAAAGCCCAAGCCAAAATCTGCTCCCCCATGCTTCCACATGGCAGCTTGCCATTCGTCCACCCGAGCCACCAACAGCTGCCACCTGCCACCGTCTGACATGCTACCACGCCTGACAACCGCCTGCCGAGCCAATCAGAGAAGGACACGCGTCCCACTCGCCTGCGGCTGCTCCCCACGCACTCGACCGTCAGCTGCACTGATCAACAGCTGTCCCCCATGCGCCTGACGTACTCCTTGCTGAGCCAATCAATGCTTGACACGTGGCCACGTGTCTGCTGCATTTGTCCCTACTTCTCCCACTTTGCACCTATTTTGCAGCCATTTTCCCCATTATTTTGTACACGGTTCTACACATTTTTGAGTCCTATTTACACTATAAATAGAGTACCAAATAGAGTAAAATCTCATCAGATTGGGGAAGGGGAGTAAAGAGTATTGTTGGAGAGAAAAACACTTATTTTTCCTATTTTTCTTTTACATTTTTGTGAGTGAAAACAATGCCTATTTTAGGCTAAATTCTCTTGTGGAAAGGCTAGAGTGGAGTTCATGTTTAACATTATATTTTTAATATATTGATTCTTTATTTTGTTCTTCATTTCTATATATTTGTTACAATTAAATTTATTTTCTTCTAATTTTTATTCTAAATTTATTATTATCTTTTACATAAGTCTAGTCATGCTCTTCTTATGTAATTTAGGTTTTTAATTTAATTTAGGATATTTGTTATATTATATGCTTTTTACTGCATTCTGCCATCGGTATTTTGTCGCTATAAAGTATATAATATGATAGGTTTTTAAAATTAGAAGTTAGTATAATTTAATTAAAGAACATATTTTAAGGTGAGCTTTATTATATATATTTTCCAACTATAATTAATAGTGTAGAATTATAGTTGAGTAGAATGAATCAATTTTATTAAAATATATATATGTTTGCATGAATGAAACTTATGCCTTCCATATTTTCTTTCTGATTCTAATTCCTCAATTTTGTTTATTTAATGTTTATATTCTTTTTCAAAGTTACATCATTTCAAAGTTTATTATTTCTGATTTACTAATCTTCCTTTTTACTTGTATTTTACCTCTCTGTGGATACGACATAGCCCGATTACTACTGCGACCGCTTAGGAGTTATTGGGCGATATCAAAGTGTGGTCTAATCAAAAGATAAAAAAGGTAATGGGCCGCATGGCCTAAATCAGGCGTGTGGTGTTTGATCATGCACGTTTATATTGTGTATCCGGGAATTCTGGAATAAAACAGACATGTGATGTCTGTTTTATGCACGTTTACATTGCGTGGTAAACTTTATAAGGACCCTGAGGTACGTCAGACCTTTGGCGTACCACGAGCTTAACGTAATGTTAGCTCGTGCCTTTTGATGCCATATTACACAAAATGGTCCCAGGTGATAGGTTGGTAAATGTCTCATCAGCTCGAGTTATTTGTATAAGGGATGGCATCGAATGTCCTTGGATGAAAGGTGAACACTTGGTACATAGATTATGGCTTTTTATTAGCTCGCTGTACCCAAGCTGCCTCAACAAGGTACGTGCTGATTTTCAGGGCGTACAACACTGATGATTGCCGGAAGCTAAAGGATGAGATTGAGACTCTTATTTGTGCTGGTCCATTAGCCCAGTACGCCCGAAATCAGTTAGCTCCCAATCAACCAGCTTGGCAGAATCCTCAGCGAACTTAGGAAGCCACGACAGGTCAACCTGGAGCTCAGATGAATTAGGTCGACTCTCCCCCAATAGTAGGAGGAGATATAACTACTATTGCTGGAGGGCCTCATTTGGCGGGCATGAGCAGCAGGGTCCAAAAAAGGTATATTAATGAGTTGAAAACTCATAACGGTGTGGAGTTCGTCTCGGAGCAGCGATTATCAAAGCAACAGTGGTTGGAAAAACAACCAATCATTTTCATGGAAGAGGATGCTAGACACGTTCAATTCCCGCACAATGATCCGCTGGTGGTAATAATGCAGCTCGCTAATCGAAGGGTACGGAGGATACTAGTGGATAACGAAAGTTCTGTAAGTATGTTTTTTAGGTCCACCCTAGAAAAGATGGTATTGTTCGTAACCAATTTGAAGGCGACCTCAATGACTCTGTACAGGTTTTTGAGTAAAGGAACGATGGACATAGGGACAATCGGACTAGTGGTTACATTGAGAGAAGAGTCACGAACTATCTCTAAAATACTAGAGTTTGTGGTAATTGATTGTCCGGTCGCGTGTAACGCGATTTTGGGACGACCCGCGCTGATGGCTTTTGAAGCCATTACCTTGATCTGACACCTGACAATGAAGTTCCCCTGAACCTCAGGAATATGCACAGTAAGAGGAGACCATCTTGCCACCAAAGAATGCTACAACATTGCTATGAAGGGAAAATCACAACCTGGGCAACAGGTGATGGTTATGGGTGAAGGAGATAAGGAGTCCCGGGAAATAGAAGTTACCCGTAGGACGGAAGAATCTCGAGAAGGAAACGATGAGGTCGCCCAATGGGACGACATTTATCCGCGGGTAGGTGAAGATAGGTCTGAGCTTAAAGTTGTAGAAGAGCTCAAGGAAATAAACATCGACCTAGAAGAACCTTCAAGAGTTGTCAAAATTGAAAAAATCTTGAAGTCGAAAGGAAGAAGGAGCTGATCGAGTTTCTAAGGAAGAACCTAGATGTTTTCGACTAGTTGCACGCGGATATGGTGGGAATCAGTTTGAGTATAATAATGCATACTTTAAACTTGGATAAGAATGTGCCTGCAAAGTCCCAAAAATGGAGGCTTTTGGGGACAGTACCATCTGAAGCGTTAGAAGAAGAAGTAGCTCGCCTACTTAAAGGTTTATCAGGGAAGAAAAATATCTAATCTGGGTTGCTAACCCCGTGTTGGTCCCGAAGCCAAACGGGAAGTGGATAACTTATATCGATTTCTCCGACCTCAACAACGCTTGTCCCAAGGATTGTTTCCCACTACCAAAAATTGATTAGTTGGTAGATGCCATGGCTGCTCACGAGCTCATGTATTTCATGGACGCGTACTCTGGATATAACCATATTGCGATGAACCCTACAAAACAAGAGCATACCAATTTCATGACCGAGCATAATGTATATTCCTACAAAGTTATGCCATTCGGGCAGAAAAACACCGGAGCTACATACCAATGGTTGGTCAACAAAATGTTCGCTAACCAGATCAGGAGAAACATGGAGGTGTATGTCGTTGATATGCTCATCAAATCAAAGACTGCCAATAACCATGTATCCGACCTGGAAGAATATTTTGGCATATTGAGAAAGTACGACATGAAGCTGAATCCCTAGATGTGCACTTTCAGAGTCGCATTGGGAAAGTTTCCGGGGTTTATAGTCAACACAAGGGGGATAGAGGCGAGTCCGGAAAAAATTAGGTCATTGTTAGAAATGCCTTCGCCCAAGTCACGTAAGGAAGTACAAAGCCTAACTGGAAATGTGGCGGCCCTAAACCACTTTGTTTCAAAATCCACTGAAAAGTGACTACAATTCTACAACTTGCTCAAGGGAAACAAGAAATTTGAATGGACCAAAGAATGCAAACATGCATTTCGCGACCTGAAATACACCTAGCTGAACCCCCCGTACTATCAAAACCGACGTATGGAGAATGTCTGTTTCTTTTCCTGGCCGTGATAGAAAATGCAGTCAGTGATGTGTTAGTTCAAGAAGAAAACCGGGTGCAGAAACCCGTAGATTATGTAAGTTAGAGGCTTCTCGAAGCTGAATCACGGTACCCGTTGATAGAAAAGCTTGCGTTCTGTCTCATTTTTGCTTCAAGGAAGCTCAAGCCATACTTCTAGTCCTATTCTATTCATGTCTTAACCGACCAACCTTTAAGGTAGGTTTTGCAAACATCTGAAACGTTGAGGCGTCTATTAAAATGGGCCATTGAACTCATCCAGTTTGAAATATTGTACATGCCACGAACTGCAATCAAGAGCCAAACCCTTGCTGATTTTGTTGCCGAGTGCACATGTTTTCAGGACGAGCTGATAAGGGAGCTGATGCAAGAATTATGGAAAATATTTGTTAATGGATCGTCTAATGGAAACAGATTGGGATCTAGGATAACATTAATCTCACCTGAAGGATATCGGTTCCATACATCTCTCAGGTTTAGGTTTGAAGCATCCAACAATGAAGCAGAGTATAAGGCCTTATTCGCAGGGCTAAGGGTGGCGAAAGAGATGAAGGCAAAAGCCATCCAATGTTATAGTGATTCTCAGCTCGTGGTCAATCATATATTGGGGGAATACTAAGCTCGAGCCATTAAGATGGCGGCCTACTTTGCTAAGGTAGAGGGCGAGTTGTTCGAGTTCAAGTTTAGCTCCGTTGAGCAAGTACCCCGCGAGTAGAATTCCAACGATGATGCTCTGGCTCGACTCACTACCACCAAAGAGGAAGATACATTGAATGTAGTTCTAATGGAATTCTTGGAAAGCCCAAGTATAATAGCAGAAACGGTTGAGGTCGGAAGGATTGACATAAAACTGACCTGGATGACTCCCATAGTGGAATACCTCACAACCGAAAGGCAATCTGATGATAGGAAGGACGCGAGAAAGTTGCTGTATCAAGCTCCACAGTATGTTATGATTGAGGGGATCCTATATCAACGAGGGCATTCATTTCCCCTCCTGCGATGTTTTCTGCCCGAGGAAGCATAGACTAGTTTATAAGAAATACACGAAGGCTTCTGTGGAGACCATGCTGGGGGGAAAACCTAGCTCTAAAGGTACTGAGACAGGGCTATTTTTGGCCCACTTTAACAAAGGAATCGATCTCATATGTGCAAAAGTGTGGCAAATGCTAGAGCTTCACCATAGTTGCCCGAGCTACTCCCGTCCAGCTAACCATGATCTTATCCCCTTGGCCATTTGCAGCATAGGTAATTGACTTATTGGTTCCCTGCCAACGAGAAAAGGAGTAGTTCGTTATGCAGTAGTCACAATTGATTATTTCACGAAGTGGGTAGAGGCTGAACCTTTGGCAACCATCACCTCAAAGAGAGTCTTGGATTTTGTTGTGAAGAATATCATATGTCGATTTGGACACCCTAAAAAGATTGTTTCTGACAACAGAACTCAGTTCGATAGTGATCTCTTCACAGCCTTTTGTGAAAAATATGGCATAACCAAGAGTTTCTCATTGGTAGCTTACCCACAAGCCAATGAGCAAGTTGCGGCTATAAATAAGACCCTGAAGGAAAGCTTGAAGAAAAGACTAGATGAAGCCAAGGGATTGTGGCCCGAGCAGCTCCCAAAAGTACTCTGGGCCTACTGGACCTCACATAGAACCTCCACGGGACATACCCTTTTTTCCCTAACCTTTGGAAGCAAGGCTATGCTCCCAATTGAGGCAATGGTAACGAATCAAAGACAAGAGACATTTGATCAAGATCATAACCATGAGCTACTTAGTACATCCCTCAATCTGATCGAAGAAAAATGAGAAGCATCACAATTACAGCTCGCCCATTATGAGTAGAAGATCACTCGTTATTTCAATTCAAAAGTTAAGGGACACGGACTCAGATTAGGCGATCTGGTTCTCCGAAGGGTCTTTTTGGCAAGTAAAGATCTCAAGGATGGTGTGTTAGGGCTGAAGTGGGAAGGACCATATCAGATCGTAGAGGTCCTGCGCGAAGGAAATTTCAAGCTAGCCCGACTAAGTGGGGAAATAATCCCATGGACCTGGAATGCCCTACACTTAAAAAAGTATTATCAATAGTTTTGTTGTCTTTAATGTTTCAGAGTTACCATCTATGTAAGACTGATTTATATAAGCCATTTTAGTTTAATAACAGTATGATTATTAAATAACCAATTTTATCATTTTGTTATCACAAGCTCGCTTGGTAAAAGCAACCAAGAACGTTTATACATTCTGGTTGCTTGTGGGGGGCACATAATCGAGGAGAGTTTTTAAGAAAGTTTAGCTTATTCGGATAAGGATTAAAAACTTAGACTTTGGAAAAATTAATTATTCAACGATTTTTTAAAGCTCAAATTAAAAAAAATGCAAATTAAGTTTGAGAAATCACTAAAACCCTGGATATAACCAGGTCTGAGGCTTGATTCCTAACAGGTACAATGCTATTAAGCAAGTTAAAAAACCCTGGATACAACAAGGTCCGAGGCCTGATTATTAATAGGTATGATGCAAATACTTGAGCAAAATCTTAGGATACAACTAAGATAATGATAAAATCTATCTCGATCTAAAGTCAACCCCTAAGATTTTGAATGTACGAGAATCTAAGGATTCATGAACATGAGAAAATAATAGACTACAGGAGATACAAATAGATCACAAGTTAGATGTATATTAAAAAATATATTGTCATCTCGAGGAGGAAAAACCTCGACCTAAGCTTGAAGACAATTGTTTTGGTCCCAAGGGACTTCATTACAAAAGCTTAAAAATAAAAAGAGTGAAAATAAAAAATCATCGAGGTCCGTCAGCTCGCTCCAGAGAAGTCACCTCCTTGCCATCTCCCTCAACAGCTCCAGTGGCTTCGGCAGTCTCCGATGGCTCCTGTGAGAACCGAATCTTGAACCTAGCAAGATATGGGTCCCACAACTCGAGCTGCATAAAAGAGAAGTTCTCTTCCTGGTTGAAAGCCCAGCAATGGTAAAGCATCTCCTCCATTTGAGTCGATGACTCTGCAGCTTCCTCCTTGGCCTTGGCCTCGACCTCGACCTCGACCAACTTCTTCTTAAGTTCTTCATTCTCAGCCTGAAGCTGGTCCATGCGACGACTCACCTCTACGACCTGATCCTGGGAGGCTGACAAGGTGGCTTTTGCAGACTGATCGACCTCCTAGGAAGAAACCAGGGCAGCTTTGGCAGTCTGTTCGCCCTCTTGAGCGGCGCCTAGGGCAGATTGGAGCTCCTCATCCCTGGCTTTAACTTGAGCAATTCATCAGAATTGAGCCAGGACAGACTGCAAAAGAATGAAGCAAGTCAAGAATAGTTTTTTTTTAAAAAAAAAACTAAAGAGAAAGAAAAAGTTAGGAGAGTGAGAAGGACTCACAGTGAGGTTCATCCCTATGGAAGATTCGAGGACGTCCTCAGGAGTGCGCTCCTATAACGCCCTGGATAACCAAGACCGTTACATTGTGTGTTTGAAATAGTGCGAGACTTGCTAATCAAGTAATTTTAATAAAAATGTGAATGTAATGACACAAATAGGTTAGGTTTAAAAGATTTTGGTTATAAACGAGTAATTTTCATTAAAATAAATGTTTGGTACATGGGATCCCGAATCAGAGTTTAAATAACATAATTACAGAATTTCCAAATCAAATAAATAAACAAGCCACTCTAATGGCAAAATACACGTTTTAGGTTTCCATCCCTGTACAATCCCTCGACCGTGGCGGCCGAGCAGCTGACAATGTACACCTCGCCCCCAGAGCTCTCCAACTCATGCTCAACTCATCTTACCCTAGACTTTACCTACACCACGTAGCACCCGTGAGCCGAGGCCCAGCAAGAAAACATAACAACATAGTACGATCAATATCAACAACTAAGTAGTTCATGGAGCATAACCAAATGATTCACAAGACATTAATCAATTACCCAGCACGCGATAGCACTCATTCAATCCAGGACATCAGTTAATAACCAATGATCTAATTCCAAATATCCAACATATCATACACAACAATTAACAAAGGTATGCATGTCAAGCAACAACTAGGGCCAACGCCCATAGGCCACACCCTCTATTTAACCCACTGTCTTTGGCTCGCTTAGGCCTAGCCCAATGCCCACCCCACTAACTCCGACCCGCTTAAGCCGAGCTTAGTGATTATTAAGCTGTCCTCAGCTACCAGTGGCTGAGTCGCGCCCTGTGCGCAAGTATTAATTTTGGCACTCTTAGGCCATTTATCACATGTCCCCGTGGCATAATACCACCTCATGAAATTCATACAATTATAGGGAACTCTTAGTCCCAACATGTTCACATGGGTTATCACAATCATATAACAGTGCATACAAACATAGGGAACACTTAGTCCCATCCTATCCACATATACAGGTGCAGTTTTCTTACCTTTAATTCCAAGTGCTTTGATGAAGAAAGACGACCCCCGAGCACGATCCTGCCCTGAGCCCAAGCGTAAACCTAGTCACAACCATAATAAAGGATTCCATCAATAATTGTATAAGGGTTTTTGGATAGAGTTCTAGTCTCTGGGACATCGAATTCCACCAAACACGGTAGTGGGATCGATCCCGAGCACCCTAGTTTAGGTTCCCATGCTTAAAAACCCAAAAACACAAATATCCTTAAGGGTCGAGGCTCAAGCCTCCCCATGCCACGGCATGGCCCCAAACAGAGGTTCAACCTCGCCCAGAAATAGACACGGGCCGCGGCTTAGCCTTCCCCATGCCGCGGCCCGCCCTCCTTCTCCAACACCCAACTGCCTCTGAGGGCCGCGACGCACCAAGAACCATCCTGCGGCCCGACCCCTTCGAACCCAGAAAAACCACCATTTTTGACACTTAAACCTCACTCAAAACCACCCATAACCGTCCCAATAACATAATCCAATTATCCCAACATTCTAACATGATTTCAACAACATAACCCAACATAAACCTAGTCTAGAAACTCATCAAAACAACATTTCAATCTTTGAAACCCACAAGCTTAGGAACACCAAAACCAATCCGAAAAACCCAGAATTCAAACACAATGTCATTAATTGTAGCTTACCTTCACGGAAGACTCAATGCTCCAAATAATTACTGAGCTAACTCCCAAGCTTTCTGCCTTAATTCAACCTTTAATTTCAGAACCCAAGAACTCTTAGAATTCAGCCCCAAAGCTACATAATCAAATGATCAAAAGTATAATTCAATGCTTACCTCAGTTCCTGTTTGATTCCTTAAAAGCTATTGAGTTAATCTTTCAAAACCTCTACTCAATTCACTGAGTTCCAGCCAAGTTCCCTTAGCTTTTCTGTAGTTTCCCTTGAGAGAGTAAGAGAAGAGAGAGGAGGGTCGGTTCTAGATGTTTCTGCTGCCTTCCTTTGTTTTATTTTACCTTATTTACTTCACTTAAGTTAATCTCAAAGCTCCGGGTGCCAAAAACGTCCCCGAGGGAAAAATGGTAAAATTCCTTGTATTCCCACCTAGGCTTCCTAACGTCAAATATATCTCCAATTATTTATTTCCATAACTCGACAACCCAAATAACTGTCTAATACCCAAAATACCCCTTGACTCACCTCGAGTTGAGTATCGGGTCCCGTTGTGACTTTCCCGCTACTTGCTCCCTAGGATCGCCTCGTGCCGAAAGCTGCAAACACATATATCCACATAATAATGTGGTCTCAATAGTTTATCACAAATAATCACGTTTATGCCCTAACGGGCCAATATTACAATTATGCCTTTACCAACCAAATAGAGCCCGCATGCTTATCCAATACTCATAAATATGCATTTCACACCACTAATTCACATAACCTCCAATTATGCCCTCCTGGCACACTAATCAAGGCCCTTAAGCCTTATTAGTAATTTTGGGTCGTTACAGCTCCTCTATAGCCCTTAAATCTCTGGCATTGGCTCTGTAGGCGTGGCCGACCATGTGGCTTGCTGTCTCGTACACAATACCCCAAAAATCCTCGGGGATCTTTTCTAGGTTATCTGGCTTGACCGGGATCTGAAAAGTGGGAGCCTCGCCTTGGATCACTTAAGGATTTAAGGGAGGTACATGTCGAGGAGGAGGAGGGAGGAGCTTGTTGAACTGTGACTGTTGTTACCAGAGCTGGGGGAAGTTTCTTTTGTGGCTGCTCCCAGGTGGAGTTGGCACCCTTGTCTTTAGCCGGAGACTAGGCGGTACCCCCAGTCTTCATAGGTGTTTTCTTTGTCACCCTGGGTCTCTTCACCATGGGACCAACTTTGATCCCACCAGCCCCTCAAATCCGAGGCTTCTGGAAGCTCCATCTCTTCACCTGAAAAAGAGCAAACAGAGGATTTAGTTTAAAGAAGTAATTATTCAAAGTATTATAAACACAAGAGAAAGAGCAAGAACCCTACCCTCT
Organism: Humulus lupulus; assembly: GCF_963169125.1. Taxonomy (NCBI): domain Eukaryota; kingdom Viridiplantae; phylum Streptophyta; class Magnoliopsida; order Rosales; family Cannabaceae; genus Humulus; species Humulus lupulus. The sequence goes on from NC_084798.1 coordinate 83,651,254, forward strand.
GGGCTAGGGGAGGAATATACTACAATCAGCTCGAGATTATTGACTGGGCTAGGCACAACCTCTAACTCTTGGATTAACGGAGGTGGGGGAGAATCTAAAATTATGACCTCCTAGGTCCTAGGGGGTTCAGGTCCTTCCTCAGGGCTTGACTCATCTACAAACTGCCTAAAACTAGGGGCATATACATCCTAATATAGGGAAGGCCAAGTCCTACAGTTTGTCCCATACTCCTAAAAAATGGTGGACCTAAACTGGAGAGTGTTGTCAACTATGATGGTACCTTTGGGGTAGCTGTGGTCATAGTGTACCACAAAATGGTCCACACACTTGAGGAGGGTTGTGTTTAGGTCTGAGTCAGTGGGGTAATGACTAACGAGCTGGTTAGGGTTGAATCGAATTAGCCTATAACTGGCAGCAACTCAATCTAACTCTCTGAAGGGGTATGGGTTACCTTGGCCGAAGGGGCCAGCTGCTGCCCCGGACACAACTTGCTCTGGATCAGACTCCTGATTATCTTAAGGAGCTCACCTTTTATGCACCAGTGGTGCCACATCTTCTTCCTCCTCGACATCCTCATTGGCTGGCAAGGCCTCTTGAGGAGGGGGAGCTTGGGGATGACAGGAAGAGGAGCTCAGGTCCTGAGAGCTAGCGTCTAGCCCTTGCTAATTAGGTTGCAGGCCACCATGGTGGCGTCATTCACAATCCGACGATAGGCTTTCTCCCTTTGAGGAAGACTAGACAAGGTCTCGTATTGACCCCCAAGAGTCACAGACCGCTCTGTCCTCGCGAATATAGCTACACAAAGAATGAACTCAGTTAGAATCCTTAAACAAAAAAAATAGTGTTAAAGCGATAAGAGAGTTCACATGCTGAATTCATAAAGGCAGAGGACTTACGGGGGCGATTGAAGTATCAGTGATCGCAGTTCTTGAAACCATTTGACATAAAGAACAATTCTTTATAGTCATTTGGGTGGCTGAGGAGGTCGATGACGGATGTTGAGTTGGGAAAATGAGTGAGGTAGTAAAAACCATCACCTCGCCCCATTTGGTCGGGACTGGCCTTGTGGCAAAAAGAAGTACATAATGTTTGTCTAAGTGGGGACCTCCCACTCATGCCTCAGAAACAAATACCCTTACCCCGCCAAACGCCTATATGAGTTTGGGGGGAGCTGGAATGGAGCCAGTTTGATGTAGTTAAGAAAGTCTATGAAATACTGGTCCAATGGGAGGAAGGCACCGACCTTCAGGTGCTCATCACTCCAAGTCGCGTAGTCGTCTTGGAAAGGGGCGCAACTCCGCTCTCCCTCCAGCGCATGGTATTTCTGGGTTTTGAGGCTCAAGTCACGACCTTGTTCATCAGGTGCCACGGCCCGCTTTAACATTTAGGCCAGGGGGCCTCAGAAAATTGCCTAAGCGCCGCGGCGGAGGGTCTGGAGTGCCGTGGCCTGTGTCCTTCAGTAAGGGTGGGTTTTGCCTCTGACTTGGGCGCACCGCGATCCTTAAGGGGCTGGGCTGTGACTCAAATGTGAGATGTTGGCCATTTGAGGATTTTAAGCTCTGGAACCCAAATGTTAAGCCTCGAGAAGGATTTTACTACCCAGTTCTGTAGAATCCAAGGTTATGGGGTTAGATTAATATTTCGAAGTTACTTATTGGTTTAGAACTTGATGGATGGTTATTATGAATTCGTTGTGACTAGGTTTTCAACGAGGCTCGGATTAGGGGACTGTGCTCAGGATCACATTAACTTATCAGCTCGGGATACAGGTAAGAAAAGTGTTGTACCCATAGAGGAGGGCACAAACCTATTGTTTGTATTGCAGGGTGCGACCCTAATGTTTATGTTTATTATGCGTGTGTATATCTGTGAATGCTATGTATGTTTATGAATGAACGACGAGGGTCGAGAACGACGAAGATTGAGAACAGTGACGGCCGAGAACGTCGAAGGCCAAGATCAGTGTTGAGCATGCTGAGTGTAGGGCCGCAAGGGTGAGACCTTCCTAGGGTGCTGTATCCACCCTCTCAGTGAAGACCGCGAACCCAGAGCCTAGTAAAGCGCCTGGGATGGCGTAGACCGCTATGTGTTTAGCCCGTTGGTTGTTTTGCTGTATGTTGTGGGTTGTTATGTTATTTGTTATATGTTGAGTTTTCTTTCTGGGATTTGGCTCACGGGTGCTCTATGGTGCAGGTAAGGAAAAATGAAAGGTTGACCACCCATGAGTATGGAGAGCGTGGAGCGATGGGTACATGCTCGGCCTACCTGACTGCCTTAGCCAGGGTTACTTTTGGGAAAAGTCTTCTATTGGTTTGTTTTGTAGCTTAAGTTGACCGTATGTATATTTTAAGTTGTAATACATTTTCTAAACAATATTTTTATTGGGATCCCAACTGTATAACTTTTATGATTTCAATGAATGTCCAAATATTTTTATTTATGTCGTTGAATAAGTTTAATTTCTATTTAGTCACACTTTCAACCAAAAACCTAGACTAGTGAGCTGATGGCACATTTTTAACTCAGTAACGGATCTAAGGAGGTAGAGTGTTACAACTTGGTATCAAATTGTGCCAAGCTTTATTGTTCCTGGAGATTGACCGAACATGTACGCTCACTGCCAGTGACAAGCTCGACTCAGGGTTGGTCGGTATTTAATGAAATATATGCTTAATTGCTTGCTTAAGTTTCCCTGTTTGTCTGAATATATAGATAGCACATGATGGATGTGTTGATATATATGATTGATGCTAGGGCATGGCCCCCCTTGATTGTTGTATGTTATGTGTGTGATATGTGGACTTGCTGGTTGTGATTGATTGATGAGATTGGGAGGTGGTTTTGGATGTTGTTATCATGCCTGATGTGTGAGGTCAATGATTGCAGGCATATTGTAGTAATGCCTCGGCGATCGATCAGACTCTGCAAGAATAGGGCCGTGGATGACAACCAAGGTCAGGACCCTCCACCTGCCCCACCGAATTAGTAATAATTATTTGCCGAGATGGAAGGTAGGCTTCATCGAATAGAGGAAGTGCTTCGATAGTTGAGGCAACATGCCCCTCCTCGGGGCATTGGGTTAGAGCTTCCATAGGCTGTGCCACCAGTGCCAGCCCAACCTACTATGGAAAATAGGCGGGAACCTTTGTATGAGAGGTTCAGGAAGCAACATCCTCCCACCTTCGAGGGTGGCCTAGACCCACTGTGGGCAGAGCAGTGGATGAACATGATTTCTTCCATCCTGGATTTAATGAGGGTGTAAGATAATGAGATAGTAGCCTGCGCCAGCTACATGTTGAGAGAAGATGCCCGCATCTGGTGGGATGTTGTGTCTCAGAGAAGAAATGTAGCAGCCATGACTTGGGAAGAATTCAGAAACATTTTTAATGAGAAGTATTATAGTGTTGCAGTCTGAGCTGCAAAGGTTGATGAGTTTACAAACTTGACTTAAAACCAGATGACGGTTACTGAGTGTGCTTTGAAGTTTGACAGATTAGAGAAGTTCGCGCTGGATTTAGTGCCGACTGACTTGGCACGGAGGGATCGATTTGTGCAGGGTTTCAATGTTATGATCGTCCGTGACATCAAGATCACTCTGGATCCCGGAACTACCACTTATACACAGGTAGTGAAGAAGGGCCTTACAACTGAGGGGGTCAAGGATCAGTGTAACGTCCCAAATTTCCTAGTAAGGCTTAGGGCCTTGATTAGGGGGCCAGGAGGGACATAATTGATTTAATATGTGATTATGTGATTATATTCATGATTATGTGAGTTATATTATTATATAATGATATTTGCATGCATGTGGGCCGACTTCTTATTACAAGGGCATTTTCATAATTTTTTGCCGTTAAGGGCGTATTTGTATATTTATGTGCATGTATGTGATATATGGGTGAGAACACATTATTATGTGAATAAGTTTGAGCTATTCGGCATTAGACGATCCTAGGATGCAAGTTAGCGGTTTGGTCATAACGAGGTTAATTACCGGGCTCAGGGTGAGCCTAGGGGTAATTTGATGCTTAGTACATTACCGGGAATGAGCAGGTAATGAGATATGATTTAAAAATTATTTGAGGATATTGGGAGTCACGGGAATGGGAGGATGTTAATTATGATTAACGAGATAGGTGGGAAATGACAATTATGCCCTTGGGTGGCTTTGAGGAATTAAGATGGCCCGAGGGGTATTTCGGTCATTTTGACCATTAGATAAGCTTAAGTTTAGCAGGCTGTAGAAGGACTAAGGCAAAACAGAGTTCTCTACACTCTCTCTCGATCATCTTTCTCTCTCTCTTTCCATTGAAATTTTGAAGTTAAGCTAGGGAATTCAAGCTTGAGGATTAAGGCTTGGAGTGTGGGGTTGTGTTTCAACAACTGAAAGGGATTTAAATCGTAACTGAGGTACTATTTTCAACTTGAATCTCAAGATTTTTGCTCTATTTTTATGTGGTTTGAAGTCTTGAAGTTTTGTATTTGGTGATGTTTCAAGTGGTATAAAGCTTGGGTTTTGATGTTACAGTTGTGATAATGCTGTATTAAGGTTTGGTTGTGATATTGGAAATTTATTTGATCAGTTTTGGCTGAGTTAGAATTTAAGAAAATGTAGGGGAGCTGGGTTCGCAGGGTCAAGTCGCGACCGAGTTCATGCAAGTCGCGACTTGAATGAACCCTAGAGCATCCCTGGCTCTGTCTGGCAGGCATGCTGCGACCCTCAGGGTCAAGTTACGGCCCACCCCTGGCACCCAGACAGGGGGCTTCTTGTCTTGGGCGCGCGCCGCAACCCTTGGGGGGAAGGACGCGACCCTCCTGTCCTCTTTGTGCCAGGTTGGGTTTTTGTTTAGTTTTAGGTGCGGGTTTCAATTTTCAAGGCTCGAGATCAGATCTACTAACCATTTTAGTAGGATTCAAGGTCCCGAGAGCTGGGTTTTAGTCCATGAACCTTTTATTACACATTTTATTGATGGGATTTCATATTTGGTTATGATTAGGTGACCACTAAGGGATCTAAGGGCAAGATCATTCTCAAGGGTCGTTCTTTATTTATTATACGTTCGAACTTGAGGTAAGAAAACTGCACCCAGTATATGACATACATGATTATTGATGAGGCATGTTGAGTGCTATATATATGGACATTGGTTGCATTGTGAATGCCTGGCAGAGTTACTTATTTGTGAATGGCACTGACTTATTAGTCAGAAACGACAATGGTGTTTAGTATTGGTAGTGATGTTCTGTCTTATTAGTCATGATCGACAATAGTATTGAGTGCTGGTCGTATGGAATTGACTTATGAGTCAAGAGGAGCATTAGCGTTCTGAGCGCAGGCCGAAATGATTGAATCTAATCAACATGAGCATTGAATGCTTGACCAACCTATTAGTCAAAGAAAACTAAAGCGCTTGGCTAGCCTAAGGCTAGTTACTCAGAGTCAGGGCTAAAAGGCTCAGGTGATTGACATGTCACTTGGCTTAGGGCGCTGGACCCTAGAGATACTTATTAGTCATCTATTCAGGGCACAGTTCCCAGAGAGACTTATTAGTCATCTATTCAGGGAACAATTTTTCCTAGAGACTTATTAGTCATCTATTCAGGGCGCAGTTCCCTTGAGAGACTTATTAGTCATCTATTCAGGGCACAGATCCCCAAAGAGACTTATTAGTCATCTACACAGGGCGCAGGACTCCATAAACATTTATTCGTACTTGGCTTCATGCATGAATAGGGTTATTACTGCTAGGCATGCTTATTATGATTTGGTGACATGTTATTGTCTGCTTATTAGCATGTTTGAGCTTTCTTGCTGAGCTTCGGCGCACGGGTGCTATGTGGTGTAGGTAAAGGTAAAATAAAGCTGGACCATCCTTGAGTTGGAGAGCTTAGGTGACAATGTGTACATATGCGGCTGCTCGACCACCACGACCGAGGGTTTAAAGAAAAACTAGGGTTAAACCCTATTTTGCCGCTTTGGTCGGCTGGTTGTAACTCTTTTATTGTAATTAACCTTTAAAATGTATTTTGAAATCCTAATGTATACAATAAATGTTTTAGTGAAACGTTTGTATCCTTGACCAAAATTTTTAACCCTAAATCGTTAATCACATTTAGTTACATGATTATGGCCAAATGACTCGTTTAGCAAGTTTCGCAATATTTAAAATACACAGTGTAACGGTCCCTGGGTAGTAAGGCATTACAACTTTGTATCAGAGAGAGCCAAGGTTATGGGTTCCTGTAGACAAGATGGGCATGTACACTCGTCATTAAAGATAAGCTTCACTCACATTATGGTAACTATTTATGTGGTTATGTGCTTAACTGCTTAAATAGAATGTAAATGCTTTACCTGTACGCCTTATTAGGGAGCATGAGATTTATTAGGGCTTAGCCCTTGAATATTGATATGATTAGGTGATTACCTGCTCAGTGAAAATATGAATGTGTTATTTGCATGCGGGAGTTGAGAGCACGGTATGAATGTTTGAAGAGCAGGGGTTATGATTGATGTATGAATGTTGTGGGCGTGTTTTTAGCACTGCAGTGGTTTATGAATGTGGTGTTGTGTGATTGTTCCCTTGGGGGAAGGATTTTGAATGTGCTCATCATGTTTAATGGATCAAGTTTTTGACTGCAGATTCAATAAGAGGTTATGTACCCAAGGCAGTTAATGAGACATGGTAATAGTTATACCGAGGCTGGGAATTACAGCCACGACTTGAGTTCTTCACCTGCCCCTCAGAATTTTCAGCATGTGTTTACAGATATGCAATTAAGATTGCAGAGGCAAGAGGATGAGATCATGTGTTTAAAACAGTAGCAGAATCTGTTAGGGAACACCTCTTCCTTTGCTATGCCAGGAGTTGCACCGGTATTGGCCCATCCTAGGGTTGAGAACAGGTGGGAATTTCTGTGTAGAAGATTCCAGGAATATTACCCTCCAATTTTTGAGGGAGGCCTAGATCCATTTAGAGCTGAGCAATGGATGGGCCTAATCAGTTCCATCCTAGATAGTATGGGGGTGGTAGGTCCTTTGCTATGCCAGGAGTTGCACCGATATTGGCCCGGCCTAGGGTTGAGAATAGGTGGGAATTTCTGTGTTGAAGATTCCAGGAATATTACCCTCCAATTTTTGAGGGAGGCCTAGATCCATTTAGAGCTGAGCAATGGATGGGCCTAATCAGTTCCATCCTAGATAGTATGGGGGTGGTAGGTCACGATAGGGTGATCTGTGCTACTTATGTATTGCACGAAGATGCCCAGATGTGGTGGGAAGTGGTATCCCAGACACGAGATACAACTGCGATGGATTGGAAAGAATTTAGGCACCTATTTAATGAAAGATATTACTATAATGCAGTTAAGACTGCTAAGACAATATTCTTTAAGGTGGACCTTCGATTTGGTTATTACCAACTAAAGATCAGGGAGAAGGATAAGCAGAGGACTCTCCTTTGTATCAGATATGGGCACTAGGAGTCCTGAGTTATGTTTTGTGGATTTCATTAATGTCGAGTTATTTTGATGAATTAGATGAACAGAGTATTCAAAGATGATTTGAATTGGATTTGTGATCGTCTTGATCGACGATATTGTGGTATACTCTCAGTTGGAGATTTGCTGAGGTCAAGGAATGCCTCAGAGGTCAGGAGTTTCCTTGGATGGGCAGGATATTACATGTGCTTTGGGGAAGAGTTATGAGTCTTCCTACAGATCAGAGCCAGTTTATAGATTACTATGATATCTCATTGATAGAAAATGTGATTGCCTAAGCAACATGTTAGTTGAAGGATATGACCAGAACTAGAGCAGAGTTACTAGTGGGCCAGGTGGCAAACATTACACTTGAGTTTACTATTTCAGAGAGGATCACAGGAAAAACAGTTGAGTGACCCACATATGGGAGGAATTGAGGGGAATGTCTTAGCTGGGTTAGCTAAGGATTATGCAGTGCCAGGTCTGAATTATTGAGGTATTAAGATCGAACCTGGGATCCGATGGACACTGGGATTAAACGGGGGATTCTGGATGAATCTCATACTACCCCTTATTCTCGTCATCCAGGCATCATGGAAATGTATCAAGATCTGAAAGCTTTATATTGGTGGCCTGGGATGGAGAGGATGTAAATGAATACGTGGCAAAGTTCCTAACCTGTTAACAGGTTAAGATAGAGTATCAGAAATCAGTAAGGACATTACAACCTTTGTGTATTCCATAGTGGAAGTAAGGAAACATCACAATGGATTTCGTGGTGGGGTTGCCCAGGGTAGTGAGCCATCATGATTCGGTTTGGGTCATTATGGACAAGTATACAAAATCAGCTCACTTTTATCATTAAGGACGAGTAATACAGTTGATCAGTATATAGGTCTCTATGTGAAAGGGATAGTATGCTTTCATGGAATTCGAGGTCTATCGTATTAGATGAGGACCCAGCTTTTACTTCCAAGTCTTAGGGAAGGTTACAAAAGTCGATGAGTATACAGTTGGAGTTTAGTACAGTTTATTATCCTCAAATTGATGGTGAATCAGAGGGAGTTATCCAGTTATTGGAGGGGCACCTTATGAGATGCTGTATGGTAGGGAATGTATATCGCCCATTCACTTGGATGAGATGGGTGAGATGTTATATTTGGGTCCTGAGGTAGTTTAGGGGACCACGAGGCTATTGAAAAGGTTAGAGCTTGGATGCTCGCTTCTCAAAATAAATGGGAAAGTTATGTTAATTTGAAGCGAAGGAATGTGAAGTTCCAAGTGGAAGACTGTATCTTCCTTAGAGTCTCACCATGGTAAGGGGTGAGGAGATAAGGGCAAGTTGAGCCCTAGTTTAGTAAGACCGTTGGAAATCCTGGATAGGATCGGTCAAATGGCCTATGGATTGGCCTTATCTTTGGAATTGTCGGCCGTATACAGTGTATTTTATATTACCAAGTTGAGGAAACATTTGTTAGAAGAGACTCATGTGTTGAGTTATGAGAATTTGGAATTAGAGGCTAAGTTATTCTGTGAGGAATAGCCAGCTCAGATATGAGACATAAATAACAAGGTTCTGAGAAACAAAGTTGTACCTTTGCTTAACGTATTATACAAAACAATAAGGTTAGAGGAGCAACTCGGGAACTGGAATCAGATATGCGGAATTGATATTCCGAGCTAGTCAGATAAAATTTCGAGGACAAAATTTCTGTAAGGAGGGGATAGTTGTAACATCCAAAATTTCCTAGTAAGGCTTAGGGCCTTGATTAGAGGGCCAAGAGGGCCATAATTGATTTAATATGTGATTATGTGATTATATGCATGATTATGTGAGTTATCTTATTATATAATGATATTTACATGCATGTGGGCCCACTTCTTATTTACATGCTGTTAAGGGCGTATTTGTATATTTATGTGCATGTATGTGATATATGGGTGAGAACACATTATTATGTGAATAAATTTGAGCTATTCGGCATGAGACGATCCTAGGATGCAAGTTAGCGGTTTGGTCATAACGAGGTTAATTACCGGGCTCGGGGTGAGCCTAGGGGTAATTTGATGCTTAGTACATTATATGGAATGAGTAGGTAATGAGATATGATTTAAAAATTATTTGAGGATATTGGGAGTCACAGGAATGGGAGGACGTTAATTATGATTAACAAGATAGGTGGGAAATGACAATTATGCCCTTGGGTGGCTTTGAGGAATTAAGATGGCCCTAGGGGCATTTAAGTCATTTTGACCATTAAATAAGCTTAAGTTTAGCAGGCTGTAGAAGGACTAAGGCAAAACAAAGTTCTCTACTATCTCTCTCGATCATCTTTATCTCCATCTTCCCATTGGAATTTTGAAGTTCAGCTAGGGAATTCAAGCTTGAGGATTAAGGCTTGGAGTTTGGGGTTGGGTTTCATCAATTGAAAGGGATTTTGAATCGTAACTGAGGTAATATTTTCAACTTAAATCTCAAGATTTTTGCTCTGTTTTTATGTGGTTTGGCTTGATAGTTTGATTTTGAAGTTGTGTATTTGGTGATGTTTCAAGTGGTATAAAGCTTGGGTTTTGATGTTACAATGGTGATAATGTTGTATTAAGGTTTGGTTGTGATATTGGAGATTTATTTGATGAGTTTTGGCTGAGTTAGAATTTAAGAAAATGTAGGGGAGCTGGGTTCGCGGGGTCAAGTCGCGACCGAGTTCATGCAAGTCGCGACTTGAATGAACCCTAGAGCATCCCCTGGGCTCTGTCTGGAAGGCACGCTGCGACCCTCAGGGTTAAGTCGCGACCCTCCCCTGGCACCCAGACAAGGGGCTTCTTGTCTTAGGGTCACGCCATGGCCCTTGGGGGGCAGGTCGCGACCCTCCTGTCTTCTTTGTGCTAGGTTGGGTTTTTGTTTAGTTTTAGGTGCGGGTTTCAATTTTCAAGGCTTGGGATCGGATCTACTAACCTTTTTAGTAGGATTCGAGGTCCCGAGAGCTGGGTTTTAGTCCATGAACCTTTTATTACTTACTTTATTGATGAGATTTCATATTTGGTTATGATTAGGTGACCGCTAAGGGATCTAAGGACATGATCATTCTCAAGGGTCGTTATTTATTTATTTTATGCTCGAACTTGTGGTAAGAATACTGCCCCAATATGTGACATACTTGATTATTGATGAGGCAAGTTGAGTGCTCTATATTGGGTTATTGGTTGCATTATGAATGCCTGACAGGGTTGCTTATTTGTGAATGGCACTGACTTATTAGTAATAAATGACAATGGTGTTTAGTACTGGTCGGGAAGTTCTGATTTATCAGTCATGATTGGCAATAGTACTGAGCGCTGGTCGTATAGAATTGACTTACGAGTCAAGAATGGCATTAGTCTTCTGATCGCAGGCCAAAATGATTAGATCTAATCAACATGAGCATTAATTGCTTGACCAAGCTATTGGTTGAAGAAAACTAAAGCGCTTGGCTAGCCTAAGGCTAGTTTCTCAGAGCCAAGGTTAAAAGGCTCAGGTGACTGACATGTCACTTGGCTTAGGGCGCAGGACCCCAGAGATACTTATTAGTCATCTATTCAGGGTGCAGTTCCCTAGAGACACTTATTAGTCATCTATTTAGGGTGCAGATCCCCAGAGAGACTTATTATTCATATGCACAGGGCGCAGGACTCCATAAACATTTATTCGTACTTGCCTACATGCATGAATACGATCATTACTGCTAGGCATGCTTATTATGATTTGGTGTCATGTTACTGTCTGCTTATTAGCATGTTTGAGTTTTCTTGCTGAGCTTCGGCTCACGAGTGCTATGTGGTGCAGGTAAAGGTAAAATAAAGCTGGACCATCCTTGAGTTGGAGAGCTTAGGTGACGATGTGTACATATGCGGCTGCTCGACCACCACGACCGAGGGTTTAAAGAGGAACTAGGGTTAAACCCTATTTTGCTGCTTAGGTCGAATGGTTGTAACTCTTTTATTGTAATTATCTTTTAAAATGTATTTTGTGATCCCAATGTATACAATCAACGTTTTAGTGAAATTTTTGTATCCTTGACCAAAAATTTTAAGCCCTAAACCGTTAATCACATTTAGTTACACGATTATGGCCAAATGACTCGTTTAACGAGTTTAACACTATTTAAAATACACAGTGTAAAGGTTCCTGGGTCGTAGGGCTTTACAATCAGATTTGGCAAGAGGGAACTGCTAGGCGCGATGCTCGGAGGATGGTGCCTCCTTTTAATGGATCTAGTCGGGGCATTGGCCCTAATGATCAAAAGAGGAAGGCCCCAGATTGTTTTGTTCCTCCAGGCTCAGATAGGAGGTCACAGGGTGATTTCAGTGGTCATTAGGGCAGGGGAGACAATTGGAGGAATTTCCCAGTGTGTCCTCGGTGCAGATGACGACATCAGGGAGAATGCTGGATCAGGGCCTTTTTTACTTGTGGGAGCATTAGTCATTTGCAGAAGGACTGCCCACAAGCCCGGAAGGAAGAGCCGAAACATAGCGACAACCTTACTTCTGCCAGAGTATTTACCTTGACCCAGACTGAAGTTGAGGCTAGTCCCTCAATCGTGACAGGTTAGATTTCTAGTGCTAGTTCTTCTTTTACTGCATTGATTGATTCAGGGGATACTCATTCATTTATATATACTAGAGTGATAGATCAACTGTGCATACCTATTGATTTGTATGCTAGGGGATTTCAGACTTTGTTGCCAACTAGGGAACTGGTAGTCTCTAGGAGATGGGTTAGAGCATTGCTAGTAGAGATAGATAGCAGGGAGTTGTCTGTGGACTTGATTGAGTTATTGGTGGATTAATTTTATATGATCCTAGGGATGGATTGATTATCAAAGTATGGGGAGACAATTTACTGCAAGCGCATGATGGTGACCTTTGAACCAGAAGAGCAGGTACCCTTTGCATTCGTGGGGACAGTGAGTGGACCTCGAGTACCTATGATTTCGGCACTGAAGGCTAGGCACCTAATGCAAGAGGGTTGCATAGGATTCCTAGCAAACATTGTGGATATTTCTTGAGTTGTTTCGGTTGGATCGGATGAGATCGAATTAGTAAGTGAGTTTCCTGATTTGCTCCTAGTAGACCTGCCAGGGTTGCCACCACACCAAGAGATCAAGTTCATCATAGAATTGGCACCAGGGGCAGAGCCAATATCTAGGAAACCTTATAGAATTGCTCCAACAGAGTTGAAGGAACTGAAGATTCAGTTCCAGGAGTTATTGGATTTGGGATTCATTAGACTGATTTTTTTGCCGTGGGGTTCTCCAGTGTTGTTTGTCAAGAAGAGGGATGGTTCCTTAAGGATGTTTATTGACTACAGAGAGTTGAACAAGTTAACCATTAAGAACATGTAACCACTGCCTAGGATCGAAGACTTGTTTGACCAACTACATGGGAAGATAGTGTTCTCCAAGATCGATCTTTGATCAGGCTACCACCAGTTGAGGATTAAAGATGAGGACATACCAAAGACCACTTTCTACATGAGGTATGGACACTATGAATTGCTGGTTATGTCCTTTGGATTAACTAATGCCCCAACAACCCTTATGGATTTGATGAATAGGGTCTTTAAGGATTATTTGGACAAGTTTGTGATCATATTCATTGACGACATATTGGTGTACTCCCAGTCAGAGATAGAGCATGAGCAGCATCTACGCCTAGTACTACATTGGTTGAGAGAGCATAGGTTACATGCTAAGTTCAGGAAGTGTGAGTTTTGGCTACCCCAAGTAACATTTCTGGGTCATATTGTCAGTAAGGAGGGGATTCTGGCTGACCCAAGTAAGATTGAGGCAGTGAGAGATTGGCCCAGGTCGAGCAGTGTCCCAGAAGTTAGGAGCTTTTTGGGATTGGCTGGGTACATCAGCGGTTCGTTGATGGATTCTCTAGAATAGCCACACCATTGACTGAACTGACACTTAAGAAGACTAAGTATGTGTGGATAGACAGGTGTGACAATAGTTTCAAGGAGTTGAAGCGGTGACTGATCACCGCTCTAGTATTAAGACTGTCGTTAGACAATGAGAAGTTTGTAGTCTATTGTGTTGCTTCCAAACAAGGTTTAGGGTGTGTATTGATGCAAGCCAGAAAGGTAATATCCTACACGCCGAGACAGTTGAAGGAGTATGAGCAGAGGTATCTCACACATGATCTGGAATTGGCAGTGATGGTATTTGCACATAAGGTTTTGAGGCATTATTTGTATAGCGAGAAGTACGAAGTATACACCAACCATAAGAGTTTGAAGTACTTCTTTACTCAGAAGGATCTGAATATGCGCCAGAGACGTTGGCTGGGATTGGTAAAGGATTACGAATGCGACATCTTGTACCATCCTGGGAAGGCCAATGTGGTGGCCGACACACTGAGTCGGAAGGGCCCAGGACAACTATACAGTTCGAGGCAGATATCAGATAGATTTAGCTAAACTAGAGCATGTATTGAGTTGGTAGTTGGCCAGGTAGCCAAATCACTCTTCAGTCGACACTCCTTGAGAAGATCAAGGAAGCACAGGGGGAAGATTCCCAGTTAGGGGAACATACAAAGGGAATCTTAGCCCGGGCGGCTAAGGACTTTTCTATTTCAGAGATGGGTTTATTGAGGTACAAAGGTCAAATTTGCATTCAAATAGATTCCAGTATCTAGTGAGAGATCTTAGATGAGTCTCATACCACTCCCTATTCTTTACATCCGGGTACTACGAAGATGTACCAAGATTTGAGAACCTTGTATTGGTGGCCGGGAATGAAGAGGGATGTGGTGGATTATGTGGCCAAATGTTTGACTCGTTAGCAAGTGAAGGCTAAACATCAGAGGCCAGCAGGGTTGCTGCAGCCTCTAGGGATTCCATAATAGAAATGGGAGGATATCACCATGGACTTCATGATTAGATTACTGAAAACTGAGGGAAAACGTGATTCAGTGTGGGTGATTGTGGACAGGTACACCAAGCCAGCCAAATTTTTGCCTGTTAAGACAACTTATATAGTGGAGCAGTATACTGAGTTGTATGTGAAAGAAATTGTGCGACTACATGGGGCTCTGAGGTGGATAGTATTCGACAGGGACCCCACCTTCACCTCCAAGTTTTGGGAGAGCCTGCAGAAGGCTATGGGTACACAGTTGCAGTTTAGTACTGCTTATCATCCTTCAACAAATGGATAGTTCGAGAGGACGATTCAGATACTGGAGGATATGTTGCGAGCTTGCGTGCTAGATTTTGGGGGATCTTGGAGTAAGTATCTCCCTTTGATTGAGTTTTCGTACAATAACAGTTATCAGGCGACTATCGGAGTGGTTCCGTATGAGATGCTTTATGGGAGGAAGTGTAGATCACCCATCCATTGGGATGAGATGGGTGAGATGAGATATCTAGGTCCTGAGGCAGTTCAGAGGACCAATGAGGCGATTGATAAGGTTAGAGCTCGAATGCTCGCCTCCCAAAGTCGGAAGAAGAGTTACTCAGGCTTGAGATGCAGGAGTGTAGAGTTTAACTTGGTGATCACGTGTTCCTTAGAGTTTTTCCCTTGAGAGGGGTGAAATGGTTTGGAGTAAGGGGCAAGCTAAGCCCTAGGTTTATTGGCCCCTTTGAGATTCTGGAACGGGTTGGAGAGGTAGCTTACAAATTGGCGATTCCTCCAGCTTTATCAGGGGTTCACAATTTGTTTCACATGTCCTTGCTCCAGAAGTATGTGTCAGATTCTATGCACATGCTGAGTTATGAAAACTTGGAGCTGGATCGGGATTTATCGTATGAAGAGAAGCCGATTCAGATTCTAGACCGAAAGGATAAAGTCTTGCGGAGCAAGACCATCGCCTTAGTGAAAGTGCTGTGGAGGAACAACAAAATGGAAGATGCGACTTGGGAACTTGAGCCAGATATGCGGGATCTGTATCCCGAGTTATTCAGGTAAATTTTGAGGACGAAATTTCTGTAAGGAGGGGATAGTTATAGCGCCCCAAATTTTCTAATAAGGCTTAGGGCCTTGATTATCATGTCGAGAGGGTAAGAATTGATTTAATTATGCTAATATGTGAATTAAATGATTAGAAATACATGTTTAGGTGAATTGAATATGCATGTGGGCCCCATCTGGTAATTAGGGGCATATTTGTAATTTTTTCCCGTCGAGGGCATAAATGTGATATATGTGTATATTGTGATTGATACCACAGGTGAGTGGTGATATATTTGTGATGTACGATTTGAGGTGGTCCTAGGGAGCAGTTTAGCTAAATAGTCACAACGGGGTTGAATACCCTGCTTGGAAGGAGCCTAGGGGTATTTTGGGAATATAGTATATGTTCGGGAACTACCGGGTAATGGGTAGTGATTTAGCAATTTTTGGACATGTTGAGATTAAATGGGGATTTATAGGAATAATCGAGGACTTAGCGAGATGTGGCAAATGATGGGATTGCCCTTGGTGGCATTAAAGGATTGAGGATAGACATAGGGGTGTTTTAGTCATTAGGCAGCTAGGATAGACTCAATTAGCAGCACTAGAATGTTTTGGACCCTTCTCAACTTTGCCACACTCTCCCTCTTGGTTCTCTCTCTCCCTCTCTTTGTGACTTAGAGAACTTTGGGTAGAATTGAGGGGAAACTGGGAACTTGGGGAAGATAAGCTAAGGGTGTTGGAAAGCTAGTCTAAGCTCTGATTCTTCACTGAGGTAAGGTTACTTTCATGTTTTGTTGGTAAATTCTGTTGAGAATGAAGCTTAGTTAAGTTCTAGACTTAAGATATGATTTGGTATGAATTGGGGTGGGTTAACTAGCTTTCCAGAGTACTAGCACTGCTTAAAGTGTAGTAGAGTGATTGTGGGGCTCAACTCTGACTTTGGGGTATGTTTAGATTGAATTTCAGGGAGGTTAGCTCGTAAAAATGCATGGTATTTCTGGGTTTTGAGGCTCGAGCTGTGACCTTGTTCAGAAAATTGCCTAGGCGCAGGGTCTGGAGCGCCGCGGCCCGTGTCCTTCAGCAGGAGTGGATTTTTCCTATGACTTGGGCGCGCCGCAACCCTTAAAGGGCTGGCCGCAGCTCAATTGTAAGATTTTGGCTATTTGAGGATTTTAAGCTCGGGAACCCAAATTTTAAGGCTTGGGAAGGATTATACTACCCGGTTTAGTATAATCCAAGGTCTCAAAGGTTAGATTAATATTCTAAAGTTATTTATTGGTTTAGAACTTGATGGATGGTTATTATGAATGCGCTGTGACTAGGTTTCCAATGAGGCTCGGATTAGGGGACTGTGCTCAGGATCGCATTGGCTTATCAGCTCATGACACATGTAAGAAAAGTATTGTACCCATAGAGCAGGGCACGACCCTATCATTTGTACTGCAGGGCGTGGACCTAATGTTTATGTTTATTATGTGTGTGCATATCTGTGAATGTTATGTATGTTTATGAATGAACGGCGAGGGCCGAGAACGGCAAGAAGCCGGGTACGACAAGGGGCCAGGATCGGCGTTGAGCACGTTGAGTGCATGCCATTAGGGTGAGACCCTCCTAGGAAGCTATATCCACCCGCTCGGTGAAGACCGTGAATCCAGAGCCTTGCAAAGCGCTTGACACGGTGTAGGCCGCTATGTGTTTCGCTCGTTGGCTCTTTCGCTGTACGTTGTGGATTGTTATGTTATATGTTGAGTTTTCTTGCTGGGCTTCGACTCACAGGTGATCTATGGAGAAGGTAAGGGCAAAGGAAAGGTTGACCAACCATGAGTACGGAGAGTGTGGAGCAATGGGTACATGTTCGGCCTACCTGGCTGCCTTGACCAAGGTTACTTTTGGGAAAAGTCTTGTGTTGGTTTGTTTTGTCGCTTAGGTCGACCGTATGTATATTTTGAGTTGTAATACATTTTCTAAACAATATTTTTATAGGGATCCCAACAGTATAACTTTTCTGATTTCAATAAATGTCCAAATCTTTTTATTTATGTTGTTGAACAAGTTTAATTTCTATTTAGTCATACTTTCAACCTAAAACCTCGATTAGCGAGCTGATGACACATTTTAACTCACTTAGTAACGACTCTAAGGAGGTAGGGAGTTACAGTATCCCTATGCTTCAACAGTTCGGAGTCTAATGTATGCCATGTTGTGTACAAGACCCGACATATGCTATGCAGTTGGGATTGTGAGACGTTATCAATCAAATCCTGGTTTGGAACACTGGATTGCAGGCTAGGACATTCTCAAGTATCTTAGGAGAACAAGAGATTATATGCTTGTATATTCAAGGGGTGAGTTGAAACCTACTGTAATGACCCAAATTTCCTAATAAGGCTTAGGACCTTGATAGGATGTCGGGAGGACCATAATTGATTTATTATGCCATTAAATGATTATATGCATGATTATGTGAGTTATATTATTATATGATGATAAATGCATGCATATGGGTCCACTTTTCATTATAAGGGCATTTTGGTAATTTTGCCTGTTGAGGGCATATATGTATATTTTCATGCATGTTGGTGAATTATGAATGAGGCCACATTATATTGTGGATTTGTTCGAGCTATTCGGCATGAGATAATCTTTGAATGCAAGTTAGCAGTTTGGTCATAACGGGGTTATTTACTGGGCTTGGGGTGAGTCTCGGGGTAATTTAATGATTAGTACATTACTGGGAATTAAAAGGGTAATGGGATATGATTTATTAGTTATTTGAGAATATTGGGAATAGCGGGAATTATAGGACATTAATTATGATTAACGGGATTAGAAGAGAAGTGACACTTTTGCCCTTGGTGGCTATTAAGGAAATAATTAGGCATTGGGGGCATTTTGGTCATTTGACCTTAGGATATATTTAAACTTAATAGATGGATGTAGAAGAAATAAGGCTGAAGAAAAACCAAGACTCTTTTTCTTTATCCCTCCCGATCATCTTTCTTCCTCTCTTTCCTATGAATTTTTGAAGCTGAGATTGAGGGTTCAAGCTTGGGAATTAAGGTTGGAGGTGCTAGGCTTTTGTTCAGGCATTGAAGGGGATGCAAACCTGGGTTTTAGGTAAGAATTCAGCCATTAATTTGCTAGTTTATGCTCTGTTTTAAATTAGTTTTTGAGCTAGAAGTTTTGTGTCAGGGAGGAGTTTTCAAGGGCTTAGGCTTGGGGGTTCAATTCCTTAGGCTTGGGATGGAATCTACTAACTTTTTTGTTATGATTCGAGGTCCCCGAAGCGAGGTTTTAGATCATGAACCTTTTATTGAGTTATTTTATTAATGGGATTTCATATTTGGTTATGACTAGGTGACCGCTAAGGGACCAAAAGATTGATCATTCTCAAAGGTTGTTCTCTTATTACTTCACGCTCGAACAAGAGGTAAGAAAACTGCACATAGTATGTGACATGCATGGTTATTGGTGAGGCATGTTGAGTGCTCTATATGTGGACATTGATTGCATTGTAAATGTTGAGCATTCTTGCTTATTTGTTAATGGTATTGACTTATTAGTCAGAATCGGCAATGGTGTCAGTATTGACTGTGAAGCTCTGACTTATTAGCCAAGTTTGGCAGTAGTACTGAACACTGATCGTATGGGATTGACCTATGAGTCAAGAAATGTATTCGAGTGTTTAACGCAAGACAAAAAGATTAGATCTAATCGACATAAGAATTATCAACAGAACCATGAAATGCTTGACAGACCTTAAGTTTGATGAAAAACAAAAGCTATTGTCTAGTCTAAAGGCTAGTTATTTAGAGCCAGAGCCAAAAGGCTAAGGTGACCTACATGTCACATGGCTAGGAGAGTATGGGACCTCAGAGATAGACTTATCAGTCATCTACATAGAGATAGACTTATCAATCATCTACACAGAGATAGACTTATCAGTCATCTACCCAGAGATAGACTTATCAGTCATCTATAGAGAGATAGACTTATCAGTGATCTACACAGAGATAGACTTATCAGTCATCTACACAGAGATAGACTTGTCAGTCATCTACACAGAGATAGCCTTATCAGTCATCAATACAGAGATAGGCTTATTAGTCATCTACACAGAGATAGACTTATCAGTCATCTATACAGAGATAGACTTATCAGTCATCTACACAGAGAAAGACTTATCAGTCATCTACACAGAGAAAGACTTATCAGTCATCTACACAGAGAAAGACTTATCAGTCATCTACACAGAGATAGACTTATCATTCATCTATACAGAGATAGACTTATCAGTCATCTACCTCAGAGAGACTTATTAGTCATCTACCTTAGAGCGAGAAACTATTAGTAATCTACTCAGAGCGCAGGATTCTACAAACATTTATTTGTACCTGCTTGCATGCATGAGTAGGGTTATTACTGCTAGGCATGCCTAATATGATTTAGTAACATGTTATTACCTGTTCATGAGCATATTGAGTTTTCTTGCCGAGCTTCGGCTCACGGGTGCTATGTGGTGCAGGTAAAGGCAAAAGAAAGTTGGACCATCCTTGAGTTGGAAAGCTTAGGTGACGATGTGTACATATGCGGCTGCTCGACCACCACGACCGAGGGTTTAAAGAGGAACTAGGGTTAAACCCTATTTTGCCGCTTAGGTCGGCTAGTTGTAAATATTTTATTGTAATTAACCTTTAAATTATATTTTTGGGATCCCAATGTATATAGTAAACGTTTTAGTGAAACGTTGTGTCTTTGACCAAATTTTTTAACCCTAACTGTTAATCATACTTAGTTACACGATTATGGCCAAATGAATCGATTAACGAGTTTAGCACTGTTTAAAACACACAACGTAACGGTCCCTGGATAGTAGGGCGTTACAACTAGGTATCAGAGCGAACCAAGGTCAAGGGTTCTTGAAGACAAGCTGGGCATGTACACTCGTCACTAAAGATAGCTTTACTCAGGTTATGGTAACTATTTATATTGTTATGTGCTTAACTGCTTAAATAGAATGTAAATGCTTTACCTGCATATTGTACTAGGGAGCATGAGATTCTGATAGAGCCTGGCTCTTGACTATTAATATGATTATATGATTACATGCTTCGTGAATATATATAAATGTGTTATTGGCATGCTGGAGTTGGAAGCATGGTGTGTATGTTGGAAGAGCAGGGGTTATGAATTGATGAAAAAATGTTATGGCCATGTTTTTAGAACTACAGTGGGTTGTGAATGTAGTGTGGTATGATTGTTCCTGTGGGGAAAGCTTTTGAATATGCTCATCATGTTTAATGGGTCAAGTTATTGACTGCAGATTCAATCAGCAGGTATGTATCCAAGGCAAATAATGAGACCCAGTGGTAGTTATACTGAGGTTGGGAATTACAGTCAGGGTTTGAGTACTTCACCTGCCCTTCAAAATTTTTAGCAGGTGTTTACAGATATGGAATTAAGATTGCAGAGGCAAGAGGAAGAGATTAGGTGTTTTGAAGCAACAATAAAATCTGTTAGGGAACACCTTTTCCTTTGTTATGCCAAGAGTGGCACCAATTTTGGCTCAGCCTAGGGTTGAGAACAACTGGGAATTTCTATGTGGAAGATTCCAGGAGTATTACCCTCCAGTCTATGAGGGAGGCCTAGATCCATTCAGAGCTGAGCAATGGATGGGCATGACCAGTTCCATTCTTGATAGTATGGGGGTGGTAGGTCAAGATAGGGTGATCAATGCTACATATGTTTTGTGGGATGATGCCTGGACGTGGTGGGAAGTGGTATCCTAGACACGAGATACAACTGTGATGGACTGGAAAGAATTTAGGCAACTATGAAAGATATTACTGTGATACAGCCAAGACTGCTAAGATGAATGAGTTTCTGAACCTTGTTCAGGGAAATGCAATAGTAACCAATTATGTTAACAGATTTGATGGGTTGGCCAAGTTTTCTTTTGATATGGTACCCACGTATGTAGCTCAGAAGGAAAGGTTTATTCAGGGGTTAAATTCCATAATTTCTCAGGGATTAGAGTTGCCTCAATGCATGAAATCTATACCTACACTCAGGTGGAAGGGAATGCTCCTGCTATTGAGAGCATAGGAAATCAGATTGAGAAGGAGAATGTCGAAGAGCACAGAGCTCAGACAGTGATACCTCCGTCTATTGGTTTGAGCAAAAATAAGAACTGGAGGACTTATCCAAAATGCGCTCAGTGCAAGAGGCGTCATCTGGGAGAATGCCAAGCAAGGGCATGTTTCTTATATTGAATGGTTGGGAACTTCATGAAGGATTGCCCAAGACGTAGGACAGATGAGCAAAAGGGGGTGGAAAGCTTGACTCCAGCTCGAGTGTTCGCTCCGATGTAGTCAGAGTCGGAGACTGAGACTGAGGCCGGTTCCTCAGGGGTGGCAGGCCAGCTTTCTACTTCTGATTCTTGTATTGTGCTGACTGGTTTTGGTGCCATGTTCTTCTTTGCTTGTTTCATTTAGAGAAGCATATATTTTTTATGCATATTTCATGGTTATGTTGTGATGAGTCAGATTATGGTGGAAAGGACTCATCAGTTGATTTGATAGAGTTGGTTATGACTAACTTCAGTATGATCCTGGTTATGGATTGGTTAACCAAGTGTGGGGCAATGCTAGATTGCAAGGAAAAGATAGTAACTCTTGGGTTTGAGAGTGGGAAACCCTGGTGGTAGATGGCACTGTGCATGGATTTTGTATGCTTATGGCATCTGTATTTAGAGCTAGAGATCTATTGCAGGAGGATGCATAGAACTCTTAGCTAGTGTGGTGGATACCACTTAGGTTGTGCTAGTGGGATCAGGACATACTGGATTAGTCTGTGAATTTCTGGATGTGTCTCCAAGGGATTTGTCAGGATTACATTCACATAAAGAGATAAATGGTGATTGGATTGGTGCCAAGGATGGAATCAGGTCTAGGGCACTGTATTGAATGACTTTAGCAAAGTTGTAAGAACTAAAGGGCTCAGTTATTGAGTAAGATGATATTCTCTAAGGTGGATCTTTGATTTGGTTATTACCATCTAAAGATCAGGAAGAAGGATATGTAGAGGACCGACTTTATATCAGACAAGGGCACTAAGAGTGCTGGGTTATGATTTGAGGATTTGATTAATGCTGAGTTGTTTTGATGGATTGGATGAACAGAGTATTCAAAGATTATCTGAATTAGATTTGTGATCATCTTGATCGATGGTAATGTGATATACTCTTAGTGGAGATTGACCAAGGTCAAGGAACGCCTTAGAGGTAAGGAGTTTCCTTGGATGGGCAGGATATTACATGTGTTTTGGGAAAGAGTTCTGAGTCTTCTTACAGATTAGAACCAATTGTAGGTTGTCACGACACCTCAATAATAGGAAAAAAGTGATTGCCTATGCATCATGTTATGTGAAGGATATGACCAAAACTAGAGTAGAATTACTGGTGGGCCAGATGGCCAACATTATGTTTGAGTTACTCTTGTAGAAAGGATTAAAGGAAAACAGTTAAGTGAACCACAAATGGAAGAATTGAGGGGAATGACTTAGCTAGATTAGCTAAGGATTATACAGTGTTAGGTATGGGTTTATTGTGGTATAAGGATCGGATTTGGAATCTGATGGACACTGGGATTAAACAGGAGATTCTGGATGAATCTTATACTACCTCTTATTCTCTTCATCCAGACATCATGAAGATGTACCATAATATGAAAGCTTTATAGTGGGGGCCTGGGATGGAGAGGGACATAATGGAATACAAGACAAAGTTCTTAACCTGTTAGCAAGTCAAGACAGAGTATCAGAAATTAGTAGGGCCATTACAACCTTTGTGTATTCTATAATGGAAGTAAGGAAACATCGCGATGGGTTTCGTGGTGGGGCTACCCAAGATAGTGGGCCAGTGTGATTTGGTTCGAGTCATTATGGACCGGTATACAAAGTCAGCTTATTTCTATCAGTAAGGACAATCAATACAGTTGATCAGTATACAGATCTTTGTGTGAGAGAGGTAGTATACCTTCATAGAATTCGAGGTCTATCTTATCAGATGAAGACTCTATTATTATTTCCAAGTTTTCGGAAAGGTTGCAGAAGGTGATGGGTTGACCTCATTTTGGCACTATCAGCCGTATACAGTGTTGTTGACGCGGTTCTTCGCCAACAGGTAATTAAGAGAAGAAGAGAAAGGGATTAGTACTGAAAATAGAACCGTCACAGATATGAAATCTTAGAGAATGAACTAGGTGACTCCAGACACGTTTTTTAAGTGGTTCAAAGGTTAAAATCCTTCTACTCCACTAGTCAATATTATTCATATATTCTGGGTATTTGGTTTACAAAGTATATGGCTCTTTAGAGACTATTTTTCCCAACCCCCTATCAACTCCCAGGGTCCCCATATTTATAGGAGAAGGCACCTGGAAGTTGGTAGGGAGGTCATCCCGTGACCTTACCATTTGTCATATCAACTCTGTGACAATTATGATTAATTCCTAAACCTGACACATAAGTGTGGTCTAATCAGTATGTAAGGAGATAATGGGCCGCACGGCCCAACCCAGCCGTGGGTGTCTGAATGCGCACGTTCCTGCTGCGTGTCCGAGAAGTCAGGGGGATATCGGACACATGATGTCAGATATATGCACGTTTATCTTGCGTGTATTGACTTTACAAAGGGTTAGAGATCCATGGCCAGCTCGTACAACGAGCTGCTTCCTTGAACCGACCTTCAGCCTTCAGGTCTTCTGATGCCTTCCTCCGGTCTTGGGGGCCCTTGGCGAGCCTTTGAGGATCCCTCGAGCTAAGAAGGTACGATCTGGAAACAGGATCTCTGCCCTGGGGGAGTCCTCCGACTAAACCATGATTAGTCCGAGACTCGACCTGCTAATAAGCCCGTGGGAAAACCAGGGCGTACAAGTGTATTTTTATTTTCATGATTGAGGAAACATGTGTTAGATAAGACTCATGTGTTGAGTTATGAGAATCTGGAGATTGAGGCTAAGTTACCCTGTGAGGAATAGCCAGTTCAGATTTTAACTAAAAGAACAAGGTTCTGAGAAGCAAAGCTATACCTTAGTTAAGGCATGATACAGAAACAGTGAGGTTGAGGGAGCGACCTGGGAACTGGAATCAATTATGCGGAATTTATATTCTGGGCAGTTCAGATAGTTGTAATGACCCAAATTTCCTAATAAGGCTGAGGACCTTGATTAGGAGGCCGGGAGGGCCATAATTTATTTATTATGCCATTAAATGATTATATGCATGATTATGTGAGTTATATTATTATATGATGATAAATGCATGCATATGGGTCCACTTTCCATTATAAAGGCATTTTGGTAATTTGGCCCGTTGAGGGCATATTTATATATTTTCATGCATGTTGGTGAATTACGAATGATGCCACATTATAATGTGGATTTTTTTGGGCTATTCAGCATGAGATGATCTTTGAATGCAAGTTAGCAGTTTGGTCATAACGGGGTTATTTACCAGTCTCGGGGTGAGTCTCGGGGTAATTTAATGATTAGTACATTACCGGGAATTAAAAGGGTACTGGGATATGATTTATTAATTATTTGAGAATATTGGGAATAGCGGGAATTGGAGGACAAATATGATTAACGAGATTAGAGGAGAAATGACACTTTTGCCCCTGATGGCTATTAAGGAAATAATTAGGCATTGGTGGAATTTTGGTCATTTGACCTTAGGATATATTTAAACTTAATAGATGGCTGTAGAAGAAATAAGGCTGAAGCAGAAAAAAGACTCTTTTTCTTTCTCCCTCCCGATCATCTTTCTTCCTCTCTTTCCTTTGAATTTTTGAAGCTGAGATTGAGGGTTCAAGCTTGGGAATTAAGGCTGGAGGTTTAAGGCTTTTGTTCAGGCATTGAAGGGGATGCAAACCTGGGTTTTAGGTAAAAATTCAGCCACTAATTTGTTGGTTTATGCTCTATTTTAAATTAGTTTTTGAGCTAGAAGTATTGATTATAGAAGTGGTTGTTTGGGGTGATTTTAATTAGTTTAAAGCGTGGGTTTTGTGGTTAAACTAGGGGATATGATGTGTTGATGGTTGGTTTTGATTTTGTGTTGGTTTTATGGAGGTTTGATTGAGGTTCTTGGCTGGTTTTAATGGAGAAAATGGCAAGGGGGCTCTATTCGTTGTGTCAAGTCGCGACTTGGCCAGGCAAGTCGCGACCCACCCTAGTGCCTAGGCTGAGTGTGCTCTCTAACTTGGGGCGAGCTGCGACTTGATAGGCCAGTCGCGACGTGCCCCTTTCTTTTATGCCAGGAAGGAGTTTTCAAGGGCTTAGGCTTGGGGGTTCAAATCCTAAGGCTCAGGATCGAATCTACTAATCGTTTTGGTACGATTTGAGGTCTCGGGAGCGAGGTTTTAGATCATGAAACTTTTATTGAGTTATTTTATTAATGGGATTCCATATTTAGTTATGACTAGGTGACCGCTAAGGGACCAAAAGATTGATCATTCTCAAAGGTTGTTCTTTTATTACTTCATGCTCGAACCAGAGGTAAGAAAACTGCACCCAGTATGTGACATGCATGGTTATTGGTGAGGCATGTTGAGTACTGTATATGTAGACATTGATTGCATTGTAAATGCTTAGTAGTCTTGCTAATTTGTGAATGGTATTGACTTATTAGTCAGAATCGGCAATGGTGTCAGTATTTACTGTGAAGCCGTGACTTATTAGTCAAGTTCGGCAGTAGTACTGACCACTGGTCGTATGAGATTGACCTATGAGTCAAGAATGGTATTAGCGTGTTTAGCGTAAGCTGAAAAGATTAGGTCTAATCGACATAAGCATTATCAACAGAAGCATGAAATGCTTGACCAACTTGAAGTTCGATGAAAAACAAAAGCACTTGTCTAGTCTAAAGGTCGGTTATTTAGAGCCAGAGCCAAAAGGCTAAGGTGACCTACACGTCACATGGCTAGGAGGGTATGGGACCTCAGAGATAGACTTATCAGTCATCTACACAGAGATAGAATTATCAGGCATCTACAAAGAGAAAGACTTATCAGTCATCTATACAGAGATAGAATTATCAGTCATCTACACAGAGAAAGACTTATCAATCATCAATACAGAGATAGACTTATCAGTCATCTACACATAGATAGACTTATCATTCATCTACATAGAGATATACTTATCAGTCATCTAAACAGAGATAGACTTATCAGTCATCTACACAGTGATAGACTTATCAGTCATCTATATAGAGATAGACTTATCAATCATCTATATAGAGATAGACTTATCAGTCATCTACGCAGGGAGAGACTTATTTCTCATCTACCTCAGAGCGAGAGACTTATTAGTCATCTACTCAGAGCGCAGGATTCTACAAACATTTATTTGTACCTGCTTGCATGCATGAGTAGTGTTATTACTGCTAGGCATGCTTGATATGATTTAGTAACATGCTATTACCTGTTCATGAGCATATTGAGTTTTCTTGCCGAGCTTCGGCTCACGGGTGCTATGTGGTGCAAGTAAAGGCAAAAGAAAGCTGGACCATCCTTGGGTTGGAGAGCTTAGGTGACGATGTGTACATATGCGGCTGCTCGACCACCACGGCCGAGGGTTTAAAGAGGAACTAGGGTTAAACCCTATTTTGCCGCTTAGGTCGGCTTGTTGTAAATATTTTACTATAATTAACCTTTTGTTATCCCCAAAATTTCGTTCAATGACGTGGCAATTAAAAGTGACAAGTGGCAATGCATGGTAGTGAATGGCACATTAATAGTCAATAAATTGGCTAACCAAGAAGTACAAAGGATAGAAATTAATCTTCGGAGTTGTGATATTAATGGTCAAGAAATTGATTTATCTGGTTAGAAAGTAATTTGACCGACTAGGTAAAATTTCTATCCGACCAGTAAGGTTCTTGACCAACCAGTGAAAAGTTATGTCCGACCAGTCACTTCGGAAAATAGTGTTATCCGACCAGTAATGTGGCTTGGCCGACCAGTAATGTGTTTTGGCCGACAAGTAATGTGTCTTGGCCGACCAGTAATGTGTTTTGGCTGACCAGTAATGTGTTTTGGCCGACTAGTAATGTGTTTTGGCTGACCAGTCACTTCAGTATTGTGATATAGCCGACCAATCATCTCATAGATGGGTTTCATCCGACCAGTCATCTCATAGATGGGTTTCATCCGACCAGTCGTCTCAAATTGAAGGAGTAGCTGACTGGATGTGTTAGAATCTCAGGATTTAACTACCTAGTGACTTCTTTATAGAATCTCAGTAACAACTTCAACCAGAATCACTCGTAACTACCGCGCAAATCTCTCAGATATCCCGAAGCAATAGCTATATTGTTGTAATTCGGATTTATTTATTATTTTATTAATTAAAGTTGGTTGAAACAACCAAGGACCCCACCAAAACAGGATATTTTTCATGTAAGATCCTTGAGCCTATAAATAAAGAGCGCATGGCATCATTTTAAGGATCATATCTTTTGGAGACTTGGATTCTTTTTAATTTTGAGATTTTGGGACTGTCACTTGGGGTGTTCTTGGGGCATTTTCTGAGAGAGCTTAGAGAGAGAAAGCTTGTATTCTCTAGAGAGAGAAACTCTATATTTTTCTACTTACACTTGAGAAACTCCGTTGGCTTAGGTCCATCTGATCTTAAGTGTAGGCTTTATATATCACAACTCCAAGTGGATTAGGATATTACTAATAAATTGGGGCTGAACCACTATAAAATTATTGGTGTTGTATTTTCTATTCAAGGCTTACTGTAGTTTTGACGTCTATTCGTCGTGGCCAAAATCGTGGTCAACATTTTTGGTGCTTTCATTGAGAGCCTGAAGAGAAGAAACACACTACTATCATATCATTACGGCGCCCAAGAATACCAATGTGGCATCCAAAAGTGAGGTACATCAAAAGAGCCTGCTAGATCAGAAGGTCCTGGACCGTAGAACCAAGAGACTGAGCCCAGGGTTTTTCTCGAGGAGATCACTCCAGAAGTTGAACCACACTAGAAAGAAATAGGCGCTTTCCAAGAGGAGATGATATAATTCAATGCTCGGCAGGAGTCTTTCACTGAGGAAATGGCCAGGCAGAAGGCTGCATTCGAGCAGCAAAAACAGGAGATGGATGCTAGGAGTGAAGAAATTAGGCGACATCAAGAGGAGGCCGACCGGCGACATCGTGAGGCTGCACTTGCTCTAGAAGCGACCACTCAGCTAACCAAGGCCAATGCCCAGACCGCAACACAAGGAGCAGCTATGCAGGGAGCAAGGAATAATAATGCAGGTCGAAGGACCACTGGCAAAGCCAATTCTCAGGGACCGGACAGAGATAGGAGTAATCCCTCTGGTCGGGAGGATGATGGGGTCCGCTCCAGAATTGCCTCGACACAAAGGGAGAACTCTAGAACTCCCTCCAAGAGCCGCTGATCAGAAACTTCTAGATCAGGAAGTCACCGATGGGGCAGTGAGAAGACTCCACCCAGGCAGAATTAGACTAGGACTCCTCAAGGTAAGAAGACTTCGTAGTTTAAAGATGGACATGGTTGTGATGAGGCAGATAGTCATCACACTGATCAGTCAAAGGACAAAGAAGGCAAAAGCCCACAAGGAGGAAAAGACTTCCCGGGACGTACCAAAAGGCCTCCGCTACATCCTGACCAGCAGCGTAGTGGGAGAGAGCAAGTCCCGCTCAGTAAGCCTTCTGAAAAATATAAGAGCACAATGTTTGATTGGTTAGGAGGACGCACTTCTCGGAAGGATCTAAGGGATGTTATCAGTGACAAGAGAAGGACCGTCCCGGTCGAAAGGCAAGATCTGAACCGCCCTGCCAGTTAAGTAGAAATACTTGGCGACAATGCACCAGACAAAAATGCCCGACCAGGCGTTCAAGACCTTGAGACCTTGACGTTCGCCCCAACCATCCAGACCCAGCTTGATGCGTTAACGAATGCAAATCAAGGTTTGTCAAAATGACCTTCTGGAATGGATGCGGTAGACCACAAGAGTGGCAGTCCATTTTGTGGCCGAATCAAAGCAGCCCAGCCACCGACAAAGTATAAAGCACCGGTGCTGCTAGTATATATAGAAAAGGAAGATCCCATAAGACATGTTGGGAAATTTGAAGACCAAATGGAGATGCTCGGGGTAAGTGACGATTATCGTTGTAGAGTTTTCCCTACTACGTTGTCCGATACTGCCCAGGAATGGTATTGGAAATTCAAACCGAATTCCATTACTTCTTGGGAAACTTTCAAGAAAGAATTTTTTAGACAATTCAGTGCTGCTTGGACTCTTCCAGTTTATACCAACCACTTGGCTGATATGAAACAAGGAAAGGATGAATCTTAAAAGAATTATATACAGAGATTCATGAGAGAGGCCAACCGAGCAACTACTGTTGGAGACGAGGGAAAAATGGTGGCCATATCCTCTGGGATAACTTATTGGAGCCCTTTGTGGGATAGTATACATCGCAATCCAATTTCAACACTCCAACAATTTCTTGGCCGAGCGGACAAGTATATGAAATCGGATGATGCAATCGAGAAAAATGAGAATGGCATAAACAATCCTAGAGGATCGGCTGACCCTCCTAATAATGGTGGAGAGAAATGTGGGAATAACGGGTCTGACCGCCATGAAGAAAAGAAGGCTAAGTAGAGTTCAAAAGAAAAGCCAACCAAGTATAAGCCTCAGTTCACTAATTACACCACTCTCTTGGCCAGCCAGGCGGAAATATATCTTGCTAGTCATGAAGAAGTTCCCTACAAGAAACCTCCACCCATTAGGAAAGAGATGAGAAAGAGAGACATTAATAAGTATTGTCGTTTCCATGGAGATTATGGTCACGACGCGAATGAATGCAATCACCTCAAAGGAGAAGGAGGAAGCAACAATCCTGGGTTCAAACGACTGAGATCTCAACCCTTGCAACCCGGGCGTGTGGACTTTACCTTAGACACTATATGTGGAGGTCTACACTTGGCTGATGATAGTAACAAAGCAAGGGAGAGGTATGCCTAGACACTTCGACATGAGCGGGAGTGCTAGGATCATATTTGGTGAACGGAGCCTGATCAGGAACCACTGGAATGGCGAGCATCTGAGGATATATTATCACTAAAATACCACTTTCAGAGTGGTAGATTAATTTCAAGTTGTTTAACTTGTTATTTGAGTTTGGTTTATGAGTTGGTTATTTGCTAACCAGTCATTTATTTATTTTTGAATAATTTTTGTTATTTAAGACTTGTTATTAGACACGTTTTGTCCTTTTTTAATTTACGAGCAATAAAAGAGACTTCGCGCAACGTGGTCGATTCTTACTACAAACATGCATGTGTGTTAATTTTTCTAACAATGTTCAACTAGTCGGTAAGATCGGATAGTGTTCAACTGGTCAGTACGTTCAAGCAGTGTTCAACTGCTCGAATATTTTCCATATATTCTATGTGTTTCACGAGTAATTAACTGCTCGAACAGATTCGGTCAAGTAGCAAGTGATCAAGGATCTTTCAACCCTCGATCACTTGGGGGGCACATGGGGTATACTGGTATATAATTTAACACAGGCAATAAGAGCACGAGTTAAGATATCTGTTTTTAGGCTAACTTGTAAATTTTTGAAGTAAAAAAAGGCCATTAAGCTAACTTGTTTGACAAAGCTTAAGTAAATTGGAATTTTTTCAAAATTTCAAGTTAGAAGCAAATATTTGTGTGACAATAAACATTATGCTCATAAAATGTTAGAGCAATGAGAGTGTGAGAAAGTATACTTAGTAGGGACTTATGAAATGTCTTGAATTTCTAAGTTAGAAAACTAAGTACTCATGTGAAAATATAAGGCATACATCAGAGTGACTTTACTATTCATGAAAAAACTTATAATGTTTTAAGTCTAAAAAGACTTGGAATGTTTCAAGTTAGCAAAGAAAAGTAAAGTATAAATGCCAATAGCTCTGCGTTACGAGAAAAATATCAAAGCTGCTAAGCATCAGTTATCTTCACACAAGTATAAGAAAAAAAAGTACACTACTAGCCAGATACAAAGTTCAGTTGGTAAGGTGTAAAGTTTTCTTGGTCAGGAGAGCATATACAACTTCCCTGGTCGGATGAGCATGTATCACTAGTCGAGTAGAAAACTCTGTTGTTGGACAGGAAGCTCTCAGGTCGGCTATGACTGTCTACTACTCGGGTAAACTAGTCCCTGGCTGGTCAACACCATCGTCAGCATCCAGAACCTCCTCTAGTCGGAATGATAGAGTAGGAGAGGTAGGCACAGTGTCTAACAGTCTAACTCTGTTGTTTAGTGAGTTAAGCACTATTTAAAATATACAGTCTAACGGTCTTGGCTAACCAGGGTGTTACAACTTGGTATCAAACTGTGCCACGGTTAAGGGTTCCTAAAGATAGGCTTGGCATGTACACTTTCCACTAAAGACAAGTTCGACTTATAGTTCGGTAACTATTTATGTGGTTATGTGCTTAATTACTCAAATAGGAAATAAATGCTTTATCTGCATTCCTTATTAGGTAGCATGAGATATACTGATAGGGCATGGCCCTTGAATGCTGCATGATTTAAACAGAACGTGCTTATTAGCACTAATTTTTCTTGTGAATGCAAAATAACCGCTTATTAGTGTTATTATATGGACATGTAAGTCAGGACATGCTCATTAGCGTTGTCATAGATACATGTATGCCAGAAAATGCTTATTAGCATTGTTAATTGCGATGAATATCAAGATGTGTTTATTAGCATCAGACTTAAATATGAATATGAATCGACATGCTTATTAGCATGACTGTTGAATGTGGATGTTTATCTGCTTGATCTTGGACTGTGAGGCGGCAAGAGGTTTAGTTATCACTACCTAACTGGCCGAATTGATTATTGCAACAAGGTATAAGTTTGGAAGTATGATTCCAAGGCAGATTGAATTATCAGCTGGCCAGGGAGATCAGAGCCAAAATGATAGACAGGGTTAGGATAATGACCAGGGTCAGACCCCACCGCTAGCTCCTAAGAACTAGCAGCAAGTGCTTGCCAAAGGCACATCTTGCAAGCCAGGGTTTTAAGATAGGAAGAAGAAATCCGCCTCCTGAGACAACAACAGGTTCCTGCAGGGAACATCTTGCCAAAGGCACCACCTGTGATTGTGCCAATAGTTGAGCAGTCGCCAGAGGCTGGGAATAAATGGGAACCTCTTTATGAAAGGTTCAGGAAACAACACCCTCCAGTCTTCGAGGGTAGTGTAGATCCGGCCAAGGCTGAACAATGGATGAGTATGGTTACAACCATCCTAGACTTTATGAGGGTGGTTGGTAAAGAGAGGGTGGCCTGTGCCACATATATGTCTCGGGAGGATGCCTGAATTTGGTGGGAAGAGATATCCCATACCAGAAATGTTAATGCCCTGGATTGGGAAGAGTTTCAGACTCTGTTTAATGAGAAGTATTACAATGATGCCATCAGGGCGACAAAGGCTGAATAGTTCAACAGATTACTTCAGGGAAACTCATCAGTGACTGAATATGCCCTGAAATTTGATAGAATGACAAAGTTTTTCGAGGAATTGGTGCCCACTGATGGGACCATAAGGGAGAGGTTTCTCCAGGGGTTACTCCTATGATAGCCTGGGATGTTCGTATTACCACTGTCCCAGGAGTGACTAATTATACACAGGTGGTTGAGCAGGCGCTCACAGCTGAGAGCGCAGAGAATAAAATCTAGCGTGATAACACGGCTAGGAGAGACACTAGGAGGGTGGGACCTCCATTTATTGGTTCAGGTAGGGGTGGAGGCCCCAGTGATAAGAAAAGAGAGGCTCCTATTGCCTTTCCAGCTCCAGGCCCTGACAGAAGACCATGTGGTATTATAATAGGCCGCTAGGGCGGCAATGAGGGCTGGAAGACTTTTCCTGAGTGCGCTAGATGCAAGAGGCGCCATATAGGGGAGTGTCAGGCAAGGGCCTTCTTCTTATGGGGGATAGTGGGACTCTTAAAGAAAGATTGCCTGAAGGAAAGAAAGGAAGAACCAAGAAAGGCGGACAGCTTGAACCCAACTCCAGTGTTCGCGTTGACACAGGCAGAAGCTGAGGCTTGTTCCTTAGTAGTCACAGGTCAGCTTTTTAGTCTTGGAACCTCTTATAATGTTCTTATTGATTCTGGTGCTACACATTCTTTTGTTGTTAGTAGAATTATTGATAGACTATGTAGACCATGTGATTACTATGTTGTTGGGTTCGAGACTTTATTACCCACTGGGGAGTTAGTAATATCCATGAGATGGATCAGATCATGGCAAGTGATAGTGGAGGGCAGAGAGTTATCAGTTGATTTGATAGAGTTGGTTATGACCAACTTCGATATGATTATGGGTATGGATTAGTTAGTGAAGTATGGGGCAACCATAGATTGTAGAAGGAAAATGGTAACCTTTGAGCCTGAAGGTAAGGATCCTTTTGTATTTGTTGGCACTATACATGGACCCTGTATACCTATGATATCTATGTTGACGGCTAGAGATCTATTGCAAGGTGGTTGCATAAGATTCTTAGCCAATTTGGTAGATACCACTCAGGTCGTGCAAGTGGCACCAAAAGAGACTAGATTAGTCTGTGAATTTCTGGACGTGTTTCTAGAGGATTTGTAAGGGTTGCCGCCACATAGAGAGATTAAATTTGTTATTGAGTTGGCACCAGGGATGGAGCCAGTGTCTAGGGAACCTTACAGAATGGCCCCAACAGAGTTAAGAGAATTAAAGGTACAATTGTATGAGTTGTTAGACTTGGGTTTTATTAGACCCAAATTCTCACCATGGGGTGCACCAGTCCTGTTTGTAAAGAAGAAAAATGGTTCTCTGAGAATGTGTATTGACTACAGGAAACTGAACAAGTTAACAATTAAGAATAAGTATCCTCTGCCAAGGATAGATGACTTATTTGATCATTTGCAAGGTAAGATGGTATTCTCAAAGATAGATCTTTGATCTAGTTATCACCAGCTGATGATCAAGGAGGGAGATATACCGAAGACTGACTTTCATACCAGATATGGACATTATGAGTTCTTAGTCATGTCCTTTGGGTTGGCTTATGCCTTGACTACTTTTACGGACTTGATGAACAAGGTATTCAAATATTACTTGGACTGGTTTGTGATAGTCTTCATTGACGATATTCTGGTTTATTCTCAGTCAGAGTCAGAACATGAGCAACATCTGAGGTTGGTTCTACAGAGACTGAGGGAACATAGGCTGTTCGCTAAGTTCAAGAAATGTGAGTTTTGGTTACCTCAGGTAACTTTTCTTGGGCATATTGTTAGTAAGGAGGGGATCAAGGTGGACCCAGCCAAGATTGAGGTAGTCAGAGATTGGCCAAGGCCAAGGCCAAGAAATGCCTCAAAGATTAGGAGTTTGCTTAGATTGACAGGTTATTCCAGGAATTTTGTGGAAGGGTTCTCAAGGATTGCTACTTCATTGACTTAACTGACATGCAAGAGTTAGAAGTTTGTGTGGTTAGACAAGTGCGAGAACAACTTCCATGAATTAAAGTAGACATTGATTATAGCTCCAATTTTGAGTCTCTCGACAGATCAAGAGAGGTTTGTGATATACTGTTATACCTCGCATCAGGGTTTGTGTTGTGTTCTTATGTAGTCGGGGAATGTGATTGCCTACGCATCACGTTAGTTGACAGAGTATGAATAGAGATACCCCACTCATGATTTAGAGTTGGCAGTAGTTGTAATGACCCGACTAATTCTAAGACCTCAGACCATTAAAAACTACTAAGACATAGCTACTATTTTGGAATACATACATACATACATAAAATATTAAAACTTTACTAAAAATACAAATACGGTATGGAATACAAAATATGATACAGGAGCCCATTGTTTAATAAATAAAACATAATCTTTAATTAATTGTCCAAAACTATATGCGGAAAATAAATACATAAATTAAAGACTTAAAATAACTTCATCCTCGATCTTCCAGCAGTCCATTCAATCAATCCACCCCCAATACAAGGGCCAAGCTGCCACGAATCCATCTCGCATTCCAAGCTCATTTTCCTGGGCCATCTAAAATAAAAGGAATGAGCCTAATGCCCAGCAAAGAAAATCTACTAAAAACATATATCATACATCATAAGACTATATCATAAAACATATACTACAAAATATACTACGTAAAAATGTATATCATATAGGACTACAATATTAATGGCCATTAACTCATTACCATAGTATGTGATAAAACCATCTAGGTCCTCTGTCTACTAATCGAGGTAGGTTAGATCAGAAAATAGTATATGATAAACCATCTAGGTCCTATGTCTACTGATCGAGATAGACATAACATAACATATAAACATATCATAAAACATACAATCTAACCTATTTTCTTTACCAATTACCAAAAATTGGGATATTGGAGTCAAGAACGGGATTGAAAACTCCTAAAATCAACAATAAGAATCATGAGTTTCTAAAGAAATGGAGATGAAAAAGATATCGAAACCATCAAGATAGAAACTTACTGAAAAACCTTAAGTTTC